>NC_091085.1:50966250-51685000 GCF_032405125.1 Capricornis sumatraensis | reverse complement strand
GTGAAACTGGCACCAAGAGACTAACTTATAGACACTGAAAATAATGAGAAGCAGATGTAAAAACAGTATAGGTGCACCAACCCTCTCGCTGCATCACGAGTCAGACTCCCTCAGATTCCGGCTGCCTTGCCCCGAGTCTCCAAGCCAAGAACCAAGGGTCCCCATCCCTCCTCTGACCCTGTCCAATGCCCAGGAATGCCCCCTCTCCTTCCTTCCTCCCTGCTCCATGGACCACCCCAAGGCCCCCAGGACTAGACTCTGTGTCCCTGCAGGAAAGAGGATCAGGGACGGTGACTGAACCAGTACCATATGTTCCTTCCCAAAGAAACTCTTTCTCAAGCAGATGCATTTAAATCTCCGCTCCTCCTGCCAGTATCCCCACGCCTAGCAGTTCCAGAGCTGCAGGTCCTGAGCTAGCGCAGGAGGGAAGAAGGAAGTGAGGTAGGGATAGAAATACAGAAACTGACATATGCGAGAAGTGAGTCTATGAGTGGGCTTGGGCCTCACTTAGACTCTGTGTTATTCTGATTATTATCCTTTCACGTTTTCTGGACCAGCCTAGAGAAAGAGATGGAATTTCTGCAAACTGGCTTCTAAAGCTCACCAGCCACAATGAAAACAGGACTCCCAAAGGGTCGTCATCAAGCAGCTCAGGCTCTGAAATGACTTTGCTAAGCTTCTCTCCCTCTCTAGGCAGCCATGAATGTCCTCAATAACGCAAACAAGTCCGCCTCCACCACTCCACTTGGCAATATTTGATCTATCAGCTTATCAGTGGGAACAGCTTCCCTTTGATGTGTGCCTTGAATGTTTTCCACAAAAACGTGACCAGATTTTTTCAGAACCTTCCACATGCCTCTGTTAGTCTAAAAATCCCAGATGTGGAATGCTATGTAATAAGGGTTGAATGGTGAGAAATTTGGGGCAGGTCAGCTTGACATCCGGGGTTGAGAAGGGACAGGAGGTGTGTCCAGCTCTGGGCATCATTCAGCTTGTGGCAAGGAACAAACCCACAAACGGGCAGATCAAGGGGGAGGAGACTGCCTTCTCTCCTCTTCTACACGGACGCATAGCTGAGCTATGTTTCCCAGACTCCCCTGCTGCCAGGTGTAGCCACGTGACTGAGCTCTGACCTATGGTGTATGAGCAGAGACGACGCACTTCCCTTCCAGGCCCGGACCTGACCCTGGCTCTGTCCCACCTCTGACTGAATGGAGAAGATTCAGAGGTCAGAGGACAGAGCTATAGGACACAGAAGGGTCCTGGGTCACTCCATGACCACTCAGGATCAAGCCACATCTGCCAACCAGCCGCTGGTGACCTACACTGGATAATAACAGAACTTTTTTTTTTTTTTTACCATTATTTTTTATTGAAGTGCAGTTGATTTATAATGTGTTAGTTTCTGGTGTACAGCTAAGTGATTCAGTTATTTATATATATAGACATGTAGGGGCTTCACAGGTGATGCTAGTGGTAAAGAACCTGTCTGCCAATGCAGGAGACATAATATGTGCAGGTTTGATCCCTGGGTCAGGAAGATTCCCTGGAGGAGGGTGCAGCAACCCACTCCAGTATTCTTCTCTGGAGAATCCCATGGACAGAGGAGCCTGATGGGCTACAGCCCACAGGCTGCAGAGTCAGACACAAATGAAGCAACTTTGCATGCATGCATGCACACATATATGTATTAATATATATACACACTTATATATATTCTTTTTCATATTCTTTTCCATTATGGTTTATTACAGGATATTAACTATACTTCCTGGTGCTATTCAGTATGACCTTGTTGTTTATCTGTTTTGTATACAGCAGTGTGTACTGCTAATCCCAAGCTTACCCCTGCTCTAGCTCCTTTCTGCTTTGGTAACTGTAAATTTGCTTTCTATGTCTAGAGTCTGTTCTGTTTCTTAGATAAGCTCATTTGTGTCATGTTTTAGATTCCATGTATAAGTAATATCATACAGTAATTTGCCTTTCTCTGTTTTACTTACTGCACTTAGTGTAATAATCACTAGGTCCATCCATGTTGCTGCAAATGGCATTATTTCACTTTTTATGGCTGAGTAATATTCCACTATATATAGAGAGACATGAGCTCTTAATGCAGTAAATATTTTTGTACTAAGCTTCTGAGAATTCATAGTGTAACTCTCCCAGCAGCTAGCATGTTTGACATTTGCTGATGTGATGCTCTGAGGCAATATTTGGTGGGTTGGTCAGAACTATTTATTTGGCTGTGCCAAGTCTCAGTTGCGGCACATGGGATCGTTGATTCTCATTGCAGCATGCAGGATCTTAAGTTGTGATGTGTGAACTATTAGTTGCCACATGTGAAATCTAGTTCTCCTACCAAGGATTGACCCTGGGCTCCCTGCATTGGGAGCACAGAGTCCTAGCCACTAGACCACCAGGGAAGGTCCTGATCAGGACTTTATCTGTGACGAATAACAGAAAACCCAAGTTGGAGGGGCTTGAGCAGAGTAAATGGAATTTATGAGCTCCTGTAACTGAGAAGTGAGAGGCAAGTGGGGTTCAGGCATTGCTTGATCAAGGATCAAAAAATAACACCAAGAGCACACATCTCTCCCAGCACAGCCCCTCCACACTGGCTCCAGGTTGGCCAAGCTCACCTCTGTGGGGCTGGAAATGCCTGGTCAAGCCCAGCAGGTGCTGTCATCCCAGAGTCCTCTTCTCTAGAAGGGTCACATATGCAGTGGGACGCAACCTCTAATTGTCCAGCCTGAGGCACACTGATCCTTTAGCTCAGAGTCATGGATGGAGATGGGCACAATCACTGGAGAATCCTGGGACAACTCTGATTGGTTTCAGGAAAGACTATGTGCCTGAGCCAGCAGATGCAGACACTGGGGAGGGTAGAGGGGGAGAGCAGATGTTGGATGCAATAAAGCTCACCCACCTGCTTCCCATGGGGACTCCCTCCATCCCAACAAATGGCCCCAGAGCAGCCTCCACTTCCACACACAACTCATGCAGATTGACCCAGCCCAGCATAAGCGCTCTCCTGAGGTTTTTATTCCACGGCGGGGGCATTGGGGGAGTATGGGGCAGGGTGGGGAGCAGAGACCAGAGTGAGCCTCTAGACCCTGAGGGCTCTGAGACTGGGGTTGTTAGCCTGTCCTCCCTGGGAGGGAGCCCCTTGTAGTGAAGGCTCAGAGCTGAAACCTGCACTGGGAGGGCCAGAGCCCTGCCATCTGTCCCTGCCTGGGTCCCCGAGGCAGCCTTCAACACATCCCTTCTTTGCCAAAGGGAGTTCAAGTCTATTTTTCACCACTCAAAGCCAAAGGAACCTGAAAACGGATACTTTCACAGACATACTTCTTTCTTCTCTATTGTGTGTGATGAAACTTTCAATTTACCCGAAGTCCTTTCAGTTAGCCTGTGACCTGAAATGAGACCTACACATGCCCGGGGATGGACCCCTGCATGCCATTTGGGGCCAAGCCATCTCAAGAATTCTTGAAGTCTGGCCTCGCGATGCTGCCAAGGGTCCTCAGATCCCTTTCACCACCCCCCATCAACACCCTAAACCTGCTCCCAGTAAACATAACAATGGGATCGAACCTTGACGCGAACTATTGACATTTCATGGGTGTTAAATGTTCTCAATCTTACATAAAAGTAGCTTTAGAAAAAGTGTCTGGTTCCACTGGTCTCTAACATACAATGCCCATGTGCTCTCCCCATATATTTAAAAGCAGACAGAGCCCCTGCACCCTACTGTCGACTGAAAAAATTCACAGCCTAAAAGTTGAGACTATGTTTTATTCAGCAGACAAAACTGAGGACGTAACCCCAGGACACGGCCTCTCAGAAAATTCTGAAGAGGTAAGGGAAGGGCCAGGATATGTAAGAGTTTTTGCAACAAAGATCTGGTAGTGGGGACATCAAAAGAGTACTGTTAATTAAGGAAAACCAGATATCTCAAGTTAAGGGATTTAGCACTTTTCCATGTTTGGGAAGATGCAAAGTTTGGGCTCACTGAAATCATTCCTCTGATATGCACTTCAGCTATCTGAGGCCAGTATCCTGTGTTTTCTCATCCGGAGTACCCTCAGGGTGCACTGTCAGGGTGGCAACAGCTGTTGGCTGCTAGACAGGAGTCATCCTGCCTCCATCCTGAGTTCCCTCAGGGTTGGCTGTTGGGGAGCCTGTAATGTGATGGCCTGATGGCTGCAACATCATTTGTTTATTGATATGCAGGAAATATCTTTCATTTACCCTACCCTGTGGGTGCCCTGGAGCTGCCAGATCTCCGAGGACTCTGGAACCGTCTCAACTTTGATCACAGGAAAACTCGGTGAGCTGGAAGAAGTTAGTGGATCCACAGTCCCACTCACCAGCAGCCCCTGAACGGGTGGAATTTTGGAAACTTGGTGATCCTGCATGAACCTGCAGGTGAGAATCCAGCCAGGACCATTCCATGGCGCACAGGCTCTCACTCAACCTCACTTCCTTCATAGGAAGAACCGCCAGGCCCCAGGCACCCATATTTTCATGTCCCCGAGGAGGCAGGAATGCTGGAGGTTGGATCTGAGTCTCATGGTCCTTCTCTGCTTCTGTTGGACTCTTGGGACATTCGGAGAAGAGGAAGGAGAATAGAGGTGGGAGCTCCCCCAGGCACTGCAGAGAGTGACTCAGGAGCCTTCTGTTCAGTGGGGAATGTTCCAACTTCCGAGGGAGCCAGTCCCACCAATTCAGCCCTGCCATCTGGAACGTTCCATCTCAGATCCATTGGTGTTTACTTTCTAAAACTTTGCATTCCTGGGGTCTGAGATTGGGAGCAACTGTGTGTGGAAAATACACACTTCCTTTCATATGTTCCCGTGACACATAACAGCTTGCTTTCAGTCCTTTAAAAATGCAAACCAAAAATAGAAAAAAGAAACAAAGGAACGCTTTCACCGAACACTCTCCCCAAAGAGAAGAAACGCTGCGGATTCTAGAACAGAAAGGGCTCTGAGAGGTGAAGACAGGTGTGACTCTGAGGTACCAAGTTGGTGCAGAGGAAGGTAACAGGTGAGGGTCAGGTAAAGGGCCTTTTGAACGGGATGAGCAGGGTCCAGACTGGCAGGACCCACCCTGGGAATTCCACAAAGCAGCCTGGGACATCAGACTGGGGTGAGGAAGGTGGGGAAGCTGCAGAGTCACAGAGGAGGGTGCAGGGCCTCAGCTCTGGGCTGACCCTTTGGCCCCACATGCCGTTCAGGCTGTTGCTGGTAAGTGGAAGAAACCCCACTTGAACTCACTTAGTTGGATGCAGTATGTATTACCTCATGAACTCTAACTTGGAGATGAATGGAGCGAACCTTGGGTGATGGAAACCAGAGTTGTGGGTCCTGCCAACCTTTTCTCCATCTCATACCCTGGGTTCTCTGACTTCCTCTGCCAACTTTCTCCTCTCCCTGCTTCCTTCATGTCAAACTCCCAAACCCACACTCCACAGACTGGGTCTCTATGGCAAAGTCTGAGAGCAGTTCATTTTCCAAATCTCTCCTCTGGGTCCCCTACCTAGTGACAGAACCCAGATAAAAACTACATTTCCCAGCCTCCCTTGCAGCAAAGTGTGGTCACATGACACATTCTGGCCAATCATCTGTGACAGAGTGATGCCAGCTCTCCCAGGCAGATGTCCAACAGGAAGTCCTCTCTTCCCAGGTGGAAGGTGCACTTGGTGGAAAGCCATCCTTAGAACAACACAGGTGGAGACAGAGAAGACACATCTGACAAAGGAAGAAGAATGTGCTGGGAGACAGGTTTGGCCTTCACAGGTCTTGGATACATCATGGTTGACCTGAGAATGGCCCATGGATCACAGGTAAACCAGAGAACAGTCATCTTAGCATCAGTTGTCCCCCAGGTTGTGACAGCCCAGAGTTCAGGGACCCTGAAGGCTTGGCATGGAACACAGGTCCCACCCAGTGATCCCCTCTGCCTGAGCCCTGTCCAGCTGCTGGTGTCCTCTTCTCTCCAGACCAAACCTTCACTCCCTGGGCCGACCTCTCTGGGGCCCTGCTTCCCACTGGGTGATGATTTGGGTCCCTGGGAACCTGTCAAGTTCTGTCTCCCTCCTCTCAGGTAACCCAGTGCCCTGCTTCATGAGAAAGCACCTGTGTTTGTTTAGTGGGTGCCGAGGGAGTGATGGGTCGCTGGGTGATTCAGGCAGGTGGTCCCCCCAGGTGTGGCCACTGGATGAAGAGCCTTCCGCAGCTCATGCCTCGATTTCCCCCCTCATCTGCACAATCACTCCAGTCTTGCTGTTTCTGCCATCACACCTTCTGGAGAGCCATCCCTGTGGATGGAGAAGCAGCAGCGCCCCTATGAGCCCAGTGTTCTCAAGAGTGTACCTGGAGGTTCAGCTGAGTATATCTCACACTCTCCAGGCTGCCCTACCCCTCTGTCCTCATGGAACTTCTCATCCACATATTTGCTTCTGGCTCCAACAGTCCCAGGAGCCCCCACTGTTTTGAGGATAATATTCATGTCCTTGCTATTGTCCCCAAGAGGCCAGGGTTCCAGGCCTGCTGCCCCTCACCTCTTCTTGTTGCCACCCAAAATCTTGGTCTTCTCTGCCCACTGAAGCTGAATGAAAAATACAGAGACAGAGTTTGGGGGAAATAGAAAGGTGGCTTTTATTCTTAGATGATAGAGAGGGGAGCATAGTAGGCTCATGCCTCAAGAACTGTGCCCTACTCCATGAGAAGTCTAGGGGTTTATATAAGGCAAGGGCTCACAGTCAGGAGTCAGTGATGAGGAACAAAGGTGATAGGATCTTGACTTCTTCCTCTTGCATTGTTTCAAAGACAGTCATAAGCTGGCTTCAGTAACCCAGTCATTGAGTCTGGCAGTTGGGTGGCTCTGTGGCCTTCTTTATGATATGTAACTACAAGGGGAAGGGTGTTGTAGGGATAAACACCAGATACGGGATGGATTTAGCATAGAGTCAAAGGAAAAAATGTGAATTGTATCTCCTGCCAAGTTAGGGGGCAGAAAAGCAAACTTAGTTACAGAACACAAAGTTAGGAGCAGTTAAAGTTAAACAAACAAACAAACAAACTAGGAATATTCAGGCCTGCTTACTGTTCTCTTTATCTTCTTTGTTCTCAGGAAAAGGAAAGAGAAAAACTAATTCCTCCTTTTTCCTTTTCAGTGCAACAATCTTGCACCTCTTCCCCCTTCTCACTGTGCTCTAACTGCCTGGTCCTCGTGTGGTTCCTTGGACCTGCCAGGCCCTCTCCTGCCTCAGGGCCTTTGCACTTGCTGTTCCCTCTGCTCCATCTGCTTCCCTTCCGTCACCTTAACTGCTGCTCATCTTTCAGATCTTAGCCTCCCTCCCAGCATGTCAGGATTTCCTGTTTTTCTCTCTATAGTCCCATGTGCTTTCCTTCAGAGCATTTAGCAAAGAGTATAGAAATGTAATCATGTGCTTATTCGATTAGCATCTGCCTCTCCTGCTACAGTGGAAGGCCACTTGGACATCCCCACTCACCACTGCATCTTCAGAATACAAATGTTTGTTGAATAAATGAAAGATGGAAGGTCACACACAGGCCACGTGGACACAGATGACACAGATGGGCTCTCTGTGGTTTCCTCCGTGAGGACTGATCTCCAAACAAGGGATTCACTCCCAAATCAAAGAAATTGTCAGAGTGGGCATGTTACCCTTCCAAAAGCTTCCGTCTGTGATCTTGACACTGTGCTGGATATACAATCATTTTTAATTCAACCCAAATTGCCCATATGGAAGAGCCAGGAAGCTTGGCTTCAAGGAAGAATTCATCAGACAGATGTATCCTTTTATGTCACCTAAGACAAAGCAGTTTAATTGTTTCCATTATCTTCAAGCTTTTATTTCCCTGGTTATTGATCTTCCCTTTTAATGAAGCCCATAATTAAGCAACTAGGAGGCTATGCTTGGTCTTAATGAATATGCTGTCAGGCTAGGCTCTGCCAAGGAGCCCCCATAGCCATGAAGGAGAATCACCTTCTCCTCCCATCTCTTGACCTCTCCTGTTCCTTGACGACATGAAGGGCAAAGGTAAGGGGGCCCCAAGGACTTTCCTGGGGACATTGTCATTAGTAGTATAAGCAGGAGCCCTCAGCCGGCACACAGGAGGGCCTGGTCCCACCCCGTTGGGACCAAAGCATCAGGAAGGAGGAGAAACAGGGGAGGAGGTGGACATAGACTCCTCCCACCTCTGGTGCCTGGCAGTTGGAGCAGGAAGCCCTGTTTCCAACAGAGAGAAGTGGCAGCAATGCCCATCTACCAGTGCCGAAAACAGAAGATGACACGGCTTCTCTTTGTCTCCAGCTGACCATCCAGCAGGCAACTGACCTCATTCCTTGTGTGACGGACGCCTGTGTTTCTCCCTCTCAGAATTCAGTGCCCCTCCTGAGGGGGCCAGCAGCACAGCTTCCTGGGGGGAGTCACCCCTGGCTCTCAGTACCCAGGCTGTGAGAGTGAGGTCAGCCTCACTATCTGCTTCCAGGATTGTCTCCTGGCCAATCCACACATTCCACCTCTTGGCCCAGGGATTGGTTCAAGAAAAAGGACACAACCCAGTCAGGCAAGGTCAGATACATCTGGAGGATCTTTGCTGCAGCGATTGAGAGAGAAAGACGTCCAGAGGCCACTTTATAGAGAGAGCCTGCCTAAGGATGAAGCCAAACCCAGAGAGGACAGAGCTGGGGAGAGAAGACTCCTGAGAGCATGATTTCAGTGCCTGGAATAAGCTCTGCCTGAAGTTCCATCTGTCCTCCAGTTACATGAATCTTCAGTTACATGAGCCGTCTGGGACTGGATCCCAGTTCAGCTGAGTTTCTGCAAGTTCGGACTGATATATGATTCACTGTGGTCACAGTAAGTCTGTTGTATCTCTCTGGAGGCTTTCCCAGCTGCCACAAACCACAGTGGTAGTGCGGGGTGGGAGGTCAGTTCAAAGGAGCAAAGCCCTGTTTCCAAATGCTGGACAGAGAGCGCAAGTGGGATAGAGCCTAGTGCCACCAGGTGGCACTGTTGAACGCTAGTCCTGCGCAGTCCTGTGGCTGCTTCAGGGCGCTGGTCCAGGCCCACAGAGGCTCTGGGCTCTGTATTGTGGTCCAGACAGTTGGCCCCCAGCCATGAAGCCATGCTAGTTTGGAAGGCAGCTAAGGAGATTTCCACTCCTGCCACCAAGTATGCTGGAAGGAGCCCTGTTCCTTGTTATCCAAGCTCTCAGTCCCCCCCACCCCCGACTCCTCCACCTGAGGCTTCCTTGGGGGTTGCTGCATAACTAACAAACCACTTAACGACATACAGTGATAGCAACCATCTATTTTGTTCACGAACATGCATTTGGGCTTGGATTGGTAGGGAGGGCTCATCTTTGTCCCACAGGGCATCAGTTGGATGGCTTGGAACGAACTGGGAGATTGGTGAGCTAGAGCTGGCTGTTGGCTGGGGCCTCAGTTTGACCCCATGTGGCCTCTCTGTGCACAGCTTGGGCTTCCTCACAATGTGAAGGTAACTGTTCTGAGACCAGGTACCTCAGAGACAAGCCTCACCTTTATGACCTAGCCCCAGGAGCGACGTGATATCACTTCTACCTAGGGAGGAGGCTGGAACCCCCCCCCCCAATGGCAGCAATGGACAATAGGAGTACTGTTTGTGCCCTTCAGAAAAATAGGATGGAGTCCTACTCCAGTCAATGCTGTATATTGTCACCCTGTTTATTTAACTTCTATGCTGAGTACATCATGAGAAATGCCGGACTGGGTGAAGTACAAGCTGGAATCAAAATTTCCGGGAGAAATATGAATAACCTCAGATATGCAGATGACACCACCCTTATGGCAGAAAATAAAGAGGAACTAAAGAGCCTCTTGATGAAAGTGAAAGAGGAGAGTGAAAAGGCTGACTTTAAACTCAACATTCAAAAAACAAAGATCATAGCATCAGGTCCCATCACTTCATGGCAAATAGATGGGGAAAGAATGGGAACAGTGACAGACTTTATTTTCTTGAGCTCCAAAATCACTGCAGATAGCGACTGCAGCCATGAAATTAAAAGATGCTTTCTCCTTAGAAGAAAAGCTATGACAAACCTACAGCATTAAAGAGCAAAGACATCACTTTGTTGACAAAGGTCCATATAGTCAAAGCTATGGTTTTTCCAATAGTCATGTATGGATGTGAGAGTTGGATCATAAAGAAGGCTGAGCACCGAAGAATTGATGTTTTTGCAGTGTGGTGTTGGGGAAGACTGTTGAGAGTCTCCTGGACTGCAAGGAGATCAAACCTGTCAACCCTAAAGGAAATCAGTCCTAAATATTCATTGAAAGGACTGATCTTGAAGCTGAAGCTACAATACTTTGGCCACCTGATTCGAAGAGCTAACTCATTAGAAAAGACCCTGATGCTGGGAAAGATTGAGGGCAGGAGAAGAAGGGGACGACAGAGGATGAGATGGTTGGGTGGCATCACCCACTCAATGGACATGAGTTTGAGCAAGCTCCAGGAAATGGTGCAGGACAGGGAAGCCTGGCGTGCTGCAGTCCATGGGGTTGCAAAGAGTCGGACACAACTGAGCGACTGAACAACCACCTACCCTAATAGGTCAGATGTGACCTTATTTGGAAGTAGGGCCTTTGTCGATGATCCGGTTAAGATGAGGGTGGGCCCTAATCCAATACAACAGTGTCCTTATTAGAAGAGACTAGGTCATGGGTCAAGCATGTGTGCACACAGGGAGAAGACGGCTGTCTGCACACCAAGGAGAGTGACCTCAGGAGACAGAGGCCCTGCAGACACTTCGATGTCAGACTTCCAGCCTCCAGAATTGAGAGAGACTCTCGATGTAAGTTGTTTAAGTCACTCAGTCTGTAGCGCTTTGTTACCGCAGCCACAGAGGCTGATCCAAGGAGATACATTGCAGCCATCTATGGAAAATGCCTCCCACCAGAGCGGGTGTGATAGCCTTGAGTATTAAAAGAGAAAGGGGGCAGAAGTAGGAAAAACCAACATATACAAGATATACAAGGCATGGCTCTGCCCAGGTAGCTGAGTCTAGGGGCAGGGCGGGGAAGGGGATGCACTTTGGCTGGTGGGGAAGCAGTGACAAAAACAGTGATGTCACCAGGCCCGACCCCTGATTGGTTCACCTTGCGCATTTGTCCAGCAAGATGCATTTGCTGTCATGTGCTTCCTCTACACCTTCTCATTCAAGTTTCCCCAAACAGGCTATCTCGGCAAATTGCTAAAGAGAGTCCAAGTCCGAAAAATGGGCCTGGCAGTACATGTTCTCCCAGAACCGCCCTCATCACTCCCACGCACCTCCTCCTTGAGATTCCAGGCTCCGTGGCCTCTCTGTCGCAGCTTCCCTGGAGGCGGTGCTGTCCTGCCCATCCTCAAGCCTCAGGAGCCCGTACACTCACAGCCTCATCACAACCAGAGGCCACCTCAGTGAGTCCTCCCCGCAACACGAGGGCTTGCTCCAAGTGATCGTTTGCCCAAGATGATTTGCCCAAGATGATCGTTCTGGCCACCTGAAAAGGGAAGAGCTCCCACTGCAAATGGGATGTGGCACTCAGCCAGGTGCCCAGGCGATGTGCACGTGAAGGCAGCCCACGGGACCGGGAGAACAGAATGCTTGGCCAGATCTGGGGATGGGTGGTGGGGGCGGGCAGGTCTGGCAGTGCCACAAAGTCCAGACCTGGGAAACACCCCCAGAAGATCCCACAGGATGGCGCTGAGAACCCTGCTCCACCCCCTCCTCAACCCAGCACAGTCCCCGCATGCACTCCCCGGCGCCTCCCAGAAGAGCCTCTCAGGTTCTTCGGGAGTCCGGGACTCCCTGCAGTAAGAGATAGTGCATCTGTCTAAGTCGCTGCTGCAAATTGCAAGGCGAGTACATGATTACTTCCCTCCTCAAATTATGGGTAATTACACCTGGACTAAGTGTAATAATTACAGACAAAGCACTGTTGTTGCAACTGTCAGGTACGATGTTTACTCAGCAAACCCGGCCCTGCCTTGGAAAATGAACAGGCATATTGGAGCAGCAGAAGAGAAGAATAAAATTGCATCTGAAATATTTCTCCACCTCTGCCGAAGACAGAACAGGCTGTGACATCCCTCTATTGGGCAGGGCTGGCTTGCTCTGCCTGGTGACTCCTTCCTGACGAGTGAGTGGGCAGGTGGGCCATGAGATGGGCTCCCCTTCCACCCCAGGTTCCCTCTACCCCAGCAGAACTGAAGCTGCAGAACCACCAGGAGAGGGCTGACTGGGTCCCAAGCTGGCAACACTTTCAACTCCTCAGATCTTGCTTCCAGGGCCATCTCAGGCTCAGGGCACATCCTCTGTCCTGCTAACCCCATCTCCACCCCCACGGGGGTCTCTTCAGTTCTGCACAGAGCAAGGACTCCAGGTTCAAGCTTGGATCAGCCAGACTGAAATCTAATCCTGGGTAGCCAGATGGGCCTGGGCTCACACAGTCCACATCTCAGTGCCTCAGTTTCCTCTCTTGTGAACTGAGCACAACCTTCCTTGTGGGTTTATTATTATTATTTATTTTTGTTTGTTCTGGGTCTTCGTTGCAGCAAGAGGGCTTTCTCTAGTTGCGGTGAGTGGGGGCTACTCTTTGTTGTGGTGCACAGGCTTCTCATTGTGGTGGCTTCTCTTACTGTGGAGCACAGGCTCTAAGCGCTTGGGCTTCAATATTGCAACATGCAGGCTGAGTAGCTGTGACATGCAGGGTCCAGTAGTTGTGGCTCAAGGGCTCTAGAAGCAAGTGGAATCTTCCCAGACCAGGGATGGAACCCGTGCCCCCTGCATTGGCAGGCATATTCTTATTCACTATACCACCAAGGAAGTCCCCTCATGGAGTTTTATGAGGATTAAATAAACAGAGTGAGCACTGATCCAGGCAGTGCAGTGAAACTCTTCTGTATGATGCTATGATGGCAGAGACATGACACTATGCTTTTGTCAAAACCTATAGAACATACAGGGCTTCCCTGGTGGCTCAGTGGTAAAGAATCCACCTGCCAATGCAATAGACACAGGTTCAATCCCTGGATTGGGAAGATCCCCCAGAGAAGGAAACGGCAACCCACTCCGGTATTCTTGCCTGGAAAATTCCACGGACAGAGGAGCCTGGCAGGCTACAGTGCATGGGGTCACAAAGAGTTAGACACAACTGAGCAACTAACACTTTCACTTCACTTTCACAGAAGGCACAGCACAAGGTGAACCCCAGGATGGACCACAGACTTCAGTTAATAATTGTGTATTTGTTCATTAGCTGTAACAGGTGTACCCACTAAAGTAAGACGCTAATAAGAAGAGAAATTGTGGGGAGGGGCTATGTGGGAACTCTGTACTCTCCCCTCATCTTTCTGTAAACCTAAAGCTGCTCTAAGAAGTAACGTCTATTAACTTTTTTTAATGAACCAAAAAATATCCATTTTCACTTTTTACTATTGTTCCTCTCATGCTGGCCTTCCGACCTCATGCCTAATGCCCCCTCTCCACCTGGCCCGTTTCAATGGAAAACTTGGTTTCAGGGTCTGATCCAGCCTGATATAGCTTCTCCCCAAAGTGTGTGTGGCAACAGCAGCCAGGTGTCTACCTAGATCCACTCTCCCTCTCCTAATAGAACCCCAGTTTGGTCTTGGGGGCAGTGGAACAGCTTTAGAAAACTACATTTTCCAGGTGCCCTTGCAGTGAGGCAAGGCCATGCCGCAGAGTTTGGGCCAATGAGTAGAGATCTCCTGGGTATTTCTGGGAAAGCTTTTCTTTCTGACTTGATGTGTCCATCCCCTTTTCCTTCTTCCTGTTTTGAATGTAGACATAATGCTTGGAGGTGCAGCAGCCATTTTGTAGCCATGAGGTGAAAAAACACACACACACTGATTATGGTGGAGCAGGGAGTGAAACTGAGTTCTCAATGACATCCTCAAGCAGTTGTTCAAGCCCTACACTACTTTTATGTCCCTGTTTGCTTAATCGACTTTCTGTTAGGTGCGGCCAAACATAATCCCAGTTGCTATGTGCTGCCTGTGAGACTAGCCCCCGCAGATCTACACACCATGGCACACGGGCAGGTGGCCCTACACTCATATGTGAAACAGATCGCCAGTGCAGGCTCGATGCATGAGACAGGGTGGTCAGGGCTGGTGCACTGGGATGACCCAGAGGGATGGGATGGGGAGGGACGGGGTGCAGTTCAGGATGGGGAACACATGTACACCCATAGCTGATCCATGTCAATGTGTGGCAAAACCACTACAATATTGTAAAGTAATCCCAGGCCTTTACCAGTGACCAGGTTAGTGCCAAGCAAACCTGATGACACAGGCTTCCAACCAACTAATGAGAAGTGCCAAGTAATCAGGACTCAACACAAGAGAAAGACAGGCTTTCTCTGGTGGGAGATCTCTCTAGAGCTGGGGCCCAAGCAAGCATCGAGGTGGCCCTCGATGGGCCTCAGCCAGTATGAGAAGGGGGGAAGCTGCTCATTCCAGCTTGACCCAGAAACTCTCCTGCTCAGCCTGGGGGACAAGTAGACCTGAGGAGCCGGGCCACCACTCCCAGGTCATCCGAGAAGGTGGCAGGCAGAGCTGGGGAGGGTCTTCCTCTGAAAGCAGCGCAGGTGCCGGCAGCCTGGGCACCGCAGGACAGGTCCCTGTCTCGGGCAGCGCAGTGGGGAGGGAGATGCTCCCGTGGGCGCCAAGGGTGTGCTCATGGTGCCAGCAGGCAGGCATCGGCCCCACTTCCTCTTAATTTGCATAATTCAAACAAAAGGAACTTTTGCATTTTCTCTGAACATTTGTGCATCTCAGCCTGCCCCCTCCCCCGCTGCTGGGCCCAGAAGCCCAACAACGTCACGGGTTCTCAGCACAGACTTCTCACTTTCCTTCTCAGATGAAACCTCTTATTTCAGAGCAGCTCACAGGTCAGGGAGGGGGAGGGCAGAGAGAGGCCTTGACCTTGAGGTTTTGAGGCCAGTACTGCAAAGATGACTTCAAGAAACTGTGCCTGCCTTTGAACCAGTTGTGAGGTGAGGGCTCCCATATTCTTCCTGAAGCCGCCAGGGGATGGAAGAGGGGCCCACGGGAGGGCCCAGCCTCCCACCAGCTATGAGGAGAGGCTGTCCATGGCAGTGTGCATGCTCCCGGGGGCTGCAGATGTGGGTGGAGGCACCAGCCTCTGTGGGCCAGCAGGGCACGGAGCAGGGCCTCAAGGAGGCACAACTCTGCCTCCGGTTCCACCACTGGCTCCACCATGAGGCCCTGGACAGCAGGCTTCTCCTCCCTGAAGTTCAGGTTCTCATATTAAAATGGTGTAAGTGGGACTTCCCTAGCGGCCTGGTGGTTAAGACTATGCCTTCCAATGCAGATGATATGGTTTCGATGCCTGGCCAGGGAGCTAAGACCTCACATGCCTCGTGGCCAAAAAAACAAAACATAAAACCGAAACGGTATTGTAACAAATTCAATAAAGACTTTAAAAAGGGTCCACATCAATTAAAAAGGTTTAAAAAATAAGAAAAATATTTTTTAAATAAATAAAATGGTATAGTATCATCAGCAGGGCTTGTTCAGTCACTATAACTGGCAGTCACACCCAATTGAACATGACTTAAATCAGAAAAGAGAATATATTGGTACATATGGCCAAATGGGGTATCATGAACTTCAGGCACATCTTGATCCAGGTGCCCCACCAATGTCATGGAGACCAAGTCTCTCCTGACTCTGATTCCACTGCACTAGCTCTGTGTCCCTCCCATCTCTCCCCTCCTGGTGACCAGGTGCCACCAGCAGTGTCCAAGCACTTGGGACAGAAGAAGCCTCTGATGGGAGAGCTCTGATTGGTTCAGACTGGGTCACATGGCTTTCCCTGAACCAATTGGTCAGAGGAAGCTGAAGCTCTGATTGGCCAGGATGGATCACATGCTCAATTGTGGGTTCAGGGATTATGTCACCTGAAGCACTAGGCTGGAAGAGGGAGAGAAGGGACCCTCACAGGAGATCCAGGGTGCTATTAGCAGAAGGGGCAATGCTGGGCACTGGTCTCCTCATCGCTGACCCTTTGTGACTTGATGGACACGATGCCTTCAGTCTTGAAGACCACAACTGGCAGCACTCCAAGGTATTATGGGCACAAACGCCTGCCCAGGTGAGTGAAACTGACCCTGGCAGCCTCCTAGGCTGCCAGACACCTGTCCAGTGACCACAGGGGAGGGAAGGGCAGGCTCACAAGCCATTAGACCTCAGGAGCTCTTGAAAAAGTTGGGCTTGAGGGTCATAAGCCCAGATGCGCTGAGCAAGTAAGGGCAGCTCCAGGGAGCAGGCATCTATGCTCAGTGGGTTTACCAGGCACCCAGAGTGTGCCATGCCTGCATCTGATAGGTGCTCAATAAATAGCTGTTGGGTGAATGAGTGAGTAGAAAAGGCTGAGGCAAGGGGAAAGCCAGCACAGGTATTATGAATGTCAACTCTGCCCATACTGGTGCCAGGGCATCTGGAGTAGTAGTGGGAACTGCGGCAAAGTAGGGGATGCCTACCCCACAAAAGGCAATAGCCCTCACTTAGCCGCAGCCAGCCCTAACCATACTTCAACATTGCTAGAATGCTGGCTTTTAAAGAAAACCAGAAACCCTGGTTTTTAAGAAAAATCTGAGATTTTTAAATACTTTTCTAACACACTATAGAGACAGGAAAATAAAAACATGTCCTGTGACCCAGATGGGACCCATGCTGGACATTTTGTAACCTCTGATCTGGTCCAAACTGTGTTCCAGACAAATAAAATGAGAGCTGAACTACCTTCTTCTAACCCAGCCCAGACAGGCGGGCTCTGCAGGACTGTGCCAAACTCTGCGGGGAGACCAGAGCATCTCCAGCCCCAGGCTGGGGGTCCATTTCAAAACCTTGACGCCCAAAGCAGTTATGGCTGAAGAAGGAATTTGCAAATGAGTCTCCAGGGGTCCAGGGAAAGTGTCCAGCAAGGCCTGAAATCCACTGGTAGATATGCCTTGTTCAGCTGGGGGCAGCCAAAGCCTTGCCTTGCCTGTAAAAAAGAGAATTTTCATTTTATTCACACCATCCCTGAAAAAGGAAAAGAATGAAGCTCTCATGGACTCCTTTGATGCGGCCAGCATCTGTTTGGTAGGAAAGTGGACAAAGTCATATGCCTTCAAGTTAGGAATCCTTAACTCTGGACTGTGTGTAAAATTCCACATAAGATGTTCTCTGTCCCTGGACCCACCCGAATGCTCTCAGCTGGAACAGAAAACCAACTGAAAAGCCCTAAAGAATGAGGGATTAATTATCTCTTATCCAAGCACTGTAAAAGCCGGCTGGTTGTGGGCAGATCCATCTGTGTGGCTTAATGAAGATTTCTTGGGACTACACAGCCTCCTCCAAGTTCCAGGCAGCCCATCCTCATGTGTCAGCATCTAAAATCCTCCAAATGTGAGTCGCTCAAACGTGTCTGACTCTTTGCAGACCTGTGGACTGTAGCCCGTCAGGCTCCTTTGTCCATGGAATTCTCCTGGCAGGAACACTGGAGTGGGTTGCCATTCCCTTCTCCAGGGGATCTTTCCAAACCAGGGATCAAACCCAGGTCTCCTGTATTGGAGGCAGATTCTCTAACCTCTGAGCCACCAGGGAAGCCTCCAGGAGCCAGTCTTTTCCTTATGTCCTTTTTAAGAGTGCAGTCAATTTCCCAGCAGCTCCTGGCAGACTCTCCCTGAGTCCCATTGGCATGGTGGCCTGTTGGGCCGCTTCCGGGCTCTCCAATCCCAGCGTGGCCAACTGAATTGTAGGACTGGCTGTATCCGCTGCAGACCAGGCTGGTATGGCACCACCTCCCCCAAGCACATTGCTGCTGCCCGAAGCCTGAGTGAAACTAGGGCTTGCTTAGCCAGGGGGAAGGTTGCCTGGCAACCAACAGTGTCAGCCACCTTTTAGTCAGCTGCTGTTGGTTTGGTTGGACACTGCCTTCAAGGGGCAAGGCCAGGCCTGGGGCAGCATGGTGGCCCCACCAGGAGGGTGGGTGGCCACTCCCAATGAAGCTTTCCTGGGCACCCAGGGCCCAAGCCCATCCAGCTTGATGCCATTACCACTCACTCTTTCTGTCCCAAAGAGCAGAACCTCCACAAGATCCTGAGATGGACACCGGGGGATGGCTTCCATCTTTCCTGAATGCCAGCATACCCGCCTCTGCAGCCAAGAAGAGTGAGGCCAGGCCCAGGGCCCCATCCAAACACAGAGGGCTGTCCTGCTGGTTCAACCTGGTCTGCCCAGGGACAGGTAGAAGTGGAGCAAGAGGAGAGTTGCATTCAGTAAATACCTGCTGCGCACACACACACACACACACACACACGCACACGCACACACACACACAACACATACACACATGGGCACATGATACCGTGCAGGGCCCTATGGGGCTCCCGGGCACAAGGCCTTTCTGTGTCTCCCATTTTGTTAATTTAATTTACTTTATTTATTTGTTTTTGGCTGTGCTAGGTCTTTGTTGCTGCATGCTGGCTTTCTCTAGTTGCAGTAAGGAGGGGCTGCTCTCTAGTTGCAGTGAGCAGGCTTCTCATCGAGGTACCTTCTCTTGTTGCAGAGCCCAGGCTGTATGGCAAGCAGGCTTCAGTAGTTCCAGCTCCCAGCTCTAGAGCATAGGCTCAATAGTTGTGGCACATGGGCTTAGTTACCTCGCAGCATGCAGGAATCTTCCTGGACTAGGGATCAAACCCTCGTCTCCTTCATTGGCAGGCAGATTCTTTACCTCTGAGCCAACAGGGAACCCCTCCACCATTTCTTTGATTATAGGAAACAGCCTTCATTCACCCTCCATGACCTTCCCTGAGTTCCAATGTGCAGATTCAAGCGGTTGTTAACTGGGGACGGGAGGGGATGCAAGACCCAGGGGAAACAAACTGTCAAGTGCAGCCTTGGGGCAAGGTCCTATTTCCCCAGCAACAGACGCACAACGATATCTCTGAGCTATTTTGCACATATCGAAACCCCTTCCAGGTGGGGGGAATTAATGGTATGCTGCCCACAAGCATATAGACTCCACACCAGTTAAACCTGCAGGTTGGTGTTATTGACTCCTACCCTGCTTACCTCACCACCAACCCATCGGAAAAATGTCCATGAGCTGATCACGCCCTCTTTTTCTATAAAACTTGTCACTATTGTCTCCAAATGGGAACACGGGTTTTGAGGGGATTAACCCCCCTGTGGCCCCCTTTGCCTGGCAAAGCAGTAAAGCTATTCTTTTCTACTTCACCCAGAACTCTGTCCCAGAGATTTGATTCGGCCCCAGTGTACAGAGAAGCTGCTGAGCTTTCAGCATCACACACACATGTGCATAGACACAGAAATAAACCTGTGCATATACCCGCACACTCACATGCGCAGGTGCACATACATAGCACACATACCCCCCCTCACCTTTGGATCCAGCCCCACAAAAGAAGCAGCTAATCTATGTTTCCAACTATAATTACATTTCTGAATGCATTAGCGTGACTATTCCACAAAGGCATGACTCACCATGTGGCAAACAGAGATGAAATTCGTGATTGCAGTTGAGCCAGTGCTGGGAATCTCAATTTTTATTTTACTTGAAATTCAACACCAAATAATAACAGCGCCACTTGGATGAAACACATTTCCACATTCAATTAAAAGAGAAGCGATCCTTCTTAGCAGAACCCCTGAGGCAGTAGGCGCGGAGGTTGCAAAGCGGAGAGATGGTGAGGGAAGGGGCCCAGGTTCACCCATCAGGAAGAAATCTTTAAGGATGGGAGAGGGTGGGCTTCGGGAGTGGAACACAGGTGTGTGGCCATGGTTGAGTGTTGGACAGGTTTCTGGGGGCAACCATGTCCACCAGCACCTGGCTTTTCAATGCCTCCCACTGGCCCCAGAAACAAAAGGCAGGCCTCAGGGATGGTGTCCCCAGGAGGAAGCCAAGACCACGGGCTGTGGCTCCTTGAGGGTCAGCCCATGGAGTCATGGTCACTGGTCCCTAGGGCTCACCTTCCGTAGGTGGTGGGGGAGGGCTGGGGGGTGAGGGGTGGTGGGCTTGCAGCCCACTGGGACCTGCCCTCCCACCATGCTCTCCTCTCCCCTCTCACTGGGTTACCTCCGGTCCCCTCTAGCCTTATGAGGATGACAGGGCCAGATTTGTCAAGGTGAGTCTCACCTAAACCTTTCCCAGAGAGAGTAGACAGAACTGTGCAGGGGTGTGGGATTTCAGCCATGTCAGCACAAGGATGTGCCCGCCTTCCCCGAGGGGCTGGCCGGTGCTTCAGGGGGTCTTTATGCACCAGCTCCGCCCTTGGCTTTGGTGGCTCAGCACTGACCTCTCCAATTTTGGTGGTGTGGTTTAGTCGCTAAGTCGTGTCCAACTCTTGCGACCCCATGGACGGTAGCCTGCCAGGTTCCTTCGTCCATGGGATTATCCACACAAGAATACTGAAGTGGGTTGCCATTTCCTTCTCCAGGGGATCTTCCTGACCCAGGAGTCAAGACTGGGTCTCCTACATTGCAGGCAGATTCTTTACCGACTGATCTATGAGAGAAGCTGTAGCTGAACCCAACTTCCCTTCTAGGAATCTGACCCTTCTCCATCTCTGCATACTCAATTTTTGGTCAAAACCAGTCTAGTTGTTGCTAGAAAGATACTTTTTTAGATGTGATTAGCATTTTTTTAAATTGTGCTAAAAAGCGCATAATGTAAAATTTACCATTTTAACCATTTTTATGTGTGCAGTTCAGAAGTATTAATTATATCCATAAGGTGAAGCTATTACCACCATCTCCAGAAAGTTTTCATCTTCCAAACTGAAACTCTGTCCCCACTAAACACCAACTCCCCCTCCCCCTCCTCCAGCCCATGGCGCCCACCATTCTACTTTCTGTCTCCAAGGATTTGTGTGCTATAAGGACCTCAGATACGTGGAGTCATGCAGGATTTGTCCTTTAGCAGCTGAATTATTTCACTGAGCCTGTCCTCAAGGTTCATCTGTGGTGCAGCAAGTGTCAGAATTTCCTTCCTTTGAGGGTGAATAATATTCTCTTGTGTGTGTATACCACATTTGGCTTATCCATTTATCTGACCATGGACATGTCGGTTGCTCCTGTTGTTATTCAGTCGCTCAGTCATGTCCAACTCTTTGCAACCCCATGGACTGCAGCACACCAGGATTCCCTGTCCTTCACCATCTCCTGGAGTTTGCTCAGTTTCATGTCCTTTGAGTCAGTGATGCTATCTAACCATCTCATCCTCAGCCACCCCCTTCTCCTTTTGCCTTCAGTCTTTCCCAGCATCAAGGTCTTTTCCAATGAGTCCATTGTTTGCATCAGGTGGCCAAAGTGTTGGAGCTTATCTTCTGCACCCATCCTTCCAATGAATATTCAGGGTTGATTTCCTTTAGGATTGACTGGCTTGATCTCCTTGCAGTCCAAGGGACTCTCAAGAGTCTTCTCCAACACCACAGTTCAAAAGCATCAGTTCTTTGGCTCTCAGCCTTCTTTACGGTCCAGCTCTCACATCCAAACATGACTACAGGAAAGACCATAGCTTTGACTAGACGGACCTTTGTTGGCAAAGTGACGTCTTTGCTTTTTAATATGCTGTCTAGGTTTGTCATAGCTTTCCTTCCAAGGAAAGCTCCTATGTTTTAGCTATTGTGAACAAATGAAGCTGTGAATAATAGTGAACATGGGTGTACAAATATCTCTTCAACACTCCTTTCAATTCTTTTGGATGTATGCACACAAGTGGAACTACCGGATCACATGGTGGTTCTATTTCCCATTTTTTAAAGGACCACCGTATTGTTTCCCACAGAGGTTGTGCCATTTTACCTCCCACCAACACTGCCCAAGGGTTTCAGTTTCTCCACTTTCTCCCCACCATTTATTTTCTTTTTGAGAGTAGCAGTTTTAATGGGTATGAGGTGGTATCTCGTTGTAGTTTTGATTTACCTTTCCTTAACGCTGGGCTGGAAGAAGCACAGGCTGGAATCAAGATTGCCAGGAGAAATATCAATCACCTTAGATATGCAGATGACACCACCCTTATGGCAGAAAGTGAAGAGGAACTAAAAAGCCTCTTGATGAAAGTGAAAGAGGAGAGTGAAAAAGTTGGCCTAAAGCTCAACATTCAGAAAACTAAGATCATGCATCTGGTCCCATCACTACTTGGGAAATAGATGGGGAAACAGTGGAAACAGGGTCAGACTTTATTTTGGGGGGCTGCAGATGGTGACTGCAGCCATGAAATTAAAAGACGCTTACTCCTTGGAAGGAAAGTTATGACCAACCTAGATAGCATATTGAAAAGCAGAGACATTACTTTGCCAACAAAGGTCCATCTAGTCAAGGCTATGGTTTTTCCAGGGGTCATGGATGGATGTGAGAGTTGGACTGTGAAGAAAACTGAGCACCAAAGAATTGATGCTTTTGAACCGTGGTGTTGGAGAAGACTCTTGAGAGTCCCTTGGACTGCAAGGAGATCCAACCAGTCCATTCTGAAGGAGGTCACCCCTGGGATTTCTTTGGAAGGAATGATGCTAAAGCTGAAACTCCAGTACTTTGGCCACCTCATGCGAAGAGCTGACTCATTGGAAAAGACTGATGCTGGGAGGGATGTGGGGCAGAAGGAGAAGGGGACAACAGAAGATGAGATGGCTGGATGGCATCACCGACTCAATGGATGTGAGTCTAAGTGAACTCCGGGAGTTGGTGATGGACAGGGAGGCCTGGCGTGCTGCAATTTATGGGATCTCAAAGAGTCGGACCTGACTGAGCGACTGAACTGAACTGAACTGAACTGACCATTTGAATATCTTCTTTGGATAAATAGCTTTTCAAGTTCTTTGTCCATTTTTCAATCATCTTGTCTGTGGTTTTCAGTTAAGTTTTAGAAGTTCTTGCTATATTCTGCACACTAATCTATATAACTTAGAAATATTTCTCCCATTTTGTGAGTTGTCTTTTCACCCTCTCAATAGTATCCTATCACTCTCAAAATGTACAAAAGCTTTTTTTTTTTATAAAGTCTTACTTCTCTATCCTATAATCATATGGAATCTCAATGGACACTGACTAGCCAAAGTAAAACATCTTGAAAAGAGGACCAAAGTTGGAGACTTGGAGTAAAGCAGATTACCCTCCATAAAGTCAGTTCACCTATGGCAAGATAGGAGCATCTCTCACTGTTGCTCATGAGTTGAAAGGGAGGAAGGAGAGGGAAGAGGAGAGGGATGCAAGGCGGAGGCAGGTGGATGGGGAGAGGATATGGAGAAGGAGGAAGAAGGATGGACACCAGCTGAGTTTACTACCTTGCCTGGCAAGAAAGAAGGAGCCAATGAGGAAATCCTGAGTAGTCATCTGAAGGGAATATTTGTGGATTGGGGGCATTTGAAAGAGGGGTTCGTATGAGGGACTGATGGCCAACACTACAGATGGATGGAGGAGGGAAAGTTTATGTGATTGGACAGGACAAGCTCCCGCTCACTGGTCAGTCTTCTCAGGGTCTGGCACCCTGGGTCACTCTGCATTCACCATCAATCCTCAGCTTCAATGATTGAATCAATTGGCATGAAACTCAACCATGGTGTCCAGCCTCCTGTGTGGCCCCAGAAAGTCCCACTCCTGCTGGTCGTGTCCTGGGAAACACCTCCCATGTTAAATCAGGTCGATGTGTGACACCAATAGCATCTGGGAGACACAGTGGAGCATGACTTCCAAAAGCAGGTCATGAAAGATGTGGTAGCTTCCCCCATAGTCCATACCTTGTGGGACTGCTCACTCTGGGTGGAAGGAAGCGGCCCCACGGAGCCCCGTGAGAGCACCATCTTGGAAGTGGATCAGCCTCAGTCATTCTTCAAAGGATGAAGTCCCTGCTAGCAACTTGAGTGTAACCTCAGGAAAGACCCTGAGCTTGGACACCCTGCCAGGCCTCTCCTGAATTTCTGATGCCAAAAAAAAAAAAAAATGTGCAGGATAGTAATTATGATTTAGGCTGCTAGTTTGGCGGGGGTGGGGTGTGTGTGCACTAAGTCGTTTCAGTCATGTCTGACTCTTTGCAACCCTATGCACTGTAGCCTGCCAGGCTTCTCTGTCCATAGGATTCTCTAGGCAAGAATACTGGAGTGGGTTGCCATGCCCTCCTCCAGGAGATCTTCCTGACCCACGGATCGAGCCTGTGGCAGGTGGCTTCTTTACCACTAACACCACCTGGGAAGCCTTTTGGCTTGCGGGGGGAAGGATTTAATTTGTTACACACTGTTGATATACTTTCTAAGCATTCACAACCACAAGAGAAAATATTTTCTTTTATATGCTTCTGAGTTACCCTTGATCAGAAGGGCCCCAAAACAGGATGGCATGTGCCCCAGTGTTTCCCAGTGTGATGAGGAGCAGGAAAATTTCTTATTTACAGGCTTTTGTGGGTTGGACTGTGTCCTCTCAAAATTCATATGTTGGAGGCCTAACCCATAGAAACTCCGAAGGTGACCTTGTTTAGAAATAGGGTCATGGCAGATATAATTGGTTAAGATGAAGTTGTTCTGGTCATCCTAATCTAATACAGCTGTGTTCTTATTAAAAGAGAGATTTGGGGACTTCCCTGGTGGTCCAGTGGTTGAGAATCCACCTTGTAATGCAAGGGATACAAGTTCAATCCTTGGTCCAGGAAGATTCCATGTGCCACCGAGCCACTAAGTACCTGAACCATAACTATTGACCCCAAGTGCTCAGGAGCCCATGTGCGTTACAAAAGACCCATCATGATGAACAAAGATCGAGTGTGCCAAAATGAAGACCCGATAGTAAAATAAATATTTTTTTAATTGAAAAAATAAGTGAAAGATAAATTTGGACATAGAGACACACCCAGGGAAAAGCCGTGTGGCTACAAAGGCTGAGGCTGAAGGAATGTGACCACAAGCCCAGGGATGCCAAGAGTTGCTGGACCCAACCAAAAGCTAGGAGGGGCAAGAAAGGCCCCCCATTAGAGCACAGACCTGCAGACACCTTGACTTCAGACTTCCAGGTTCCAGAACGATGGAAGAATAAACGTCCACTATGTTGAGCCCACTCTGTGTTGCTGTGTGATGGCAGCCCCAAGACACTGGCACAGGTGGCACAATGAATCTACACAAGGGTGTGTATCACCGTGCTCTTTATAACAGGATAGATTGCCTGACTGTCCCCAGATATTTCCTGGCCTCTGTGAGGAGTTACGTATCTCTGTCTCCTGATGGCATGCTCTGGTATGGTCTCACCTGGGGCAATGAGGTGTGAACGGAATCTTCCAGAGCCCTTGAGTGGCAGAACCCACTCCCCTCTGCCATGCCACCAGCAATGGCCCAGTCAGGCCTTGCTGCTCAGCACACTGGGCCCAGAGACAAGTGTGAAATGGCCCTTTTTTGTTGTAACCATTGGTCTATAGGACAGCTGCCCATAGGAACACATCACTGAGACTCACTCAGCACTAACACCATCAGAGAGGGGAGAGTCCAGGGATAAGAGGCTGTCCAAACCAGCAGGACCCATTTCACAAAGGAATACATTTTGACCATTAAAATCATGTTGTGAGAAATACAATGTTCAGGATATGTTGCGTTTTTTAATTATTTATTTATATTTATTTTTGGCTGCACTGGCTCTTCATTGCTGTGTGAGGACTTTCTCCAGTTGCAGTGAGCAGGGTCCACTCTCTAGTTGTGGAGCACGGGCTCCAGGGCAGGAGGGCTTCAGTAGTTGCCGCTCACGGGCTCAGTACTTGTGGCACAGGGGCTTAGTTGCGCCACGGCATGTGGGATCTTCCCAGATCAGGGATTGAACCCATGTCCCCGGTATTGGGAGGTGGTTTTAACCACTGGACCACCAGGGAAGTCCTAGATTGCATTGAAAATAAAAAACATGTCATGTGGAATTTGGGCTGGATTTTGTTAATGCAAGGAGCACTGTTTGCACTGAAATGCAAATGGAATCTCTGCTGAGTTATAGCCTTACAGGCAGCACACATTCTCTTATTCACACTTCTATTCATTTTACAAATCATCCACAATAAAGCTAAGTTTATTGTAACCTGATCAGGGAAAAGAATGCTTTACTTCTGCACATATTAAAACACAAAGAATGGCCCAAATGTCACCAGTAATGTATCTTTTTACACACCACATATTTAAACAGCAGACCCTTTAGCCTTTCTGCCAGCCCTCCAGCAGCTCTCCTCCTAAGCTGGGCAGCTCACTCCTTCCTGGGACCACATCTCAGCAAATGTTTCAGGCTGGACAGTTAAAGTTTCACTGTAAACCAAGAGGTTCATCTTTGTTTCTAGGCAACTTATTTAAAAGCCTCCTAAAATCTACTAACTTCCAGGATGAAAATCATTATGCCTGCTGCCTCCCCCAGCCACTCAAAGCTGGACCACCACCAGCAGAGTCTCCTGAGTCTGTCCTCACAGCAAGAGATGCTTTACAAGTGCCTGCAGAGTGAAAGTGACCACATGACCCCACTGGACTCCACATTGCCTCCCAAGCCTCACTCTACACACCCCACAGGCCACCTGAGGTCAACTCCCCATCATCAGACCTCTCTGATTCTGCTTTGGGCAGTCAGTTAGCTTCTGCCACAGTCATCATCTTAACAAGTTACCCTAAAACACAGTGGTTTTCAGCAAATATTCATTTGACTCACCAGTCGGCAGATCCATGAGTAAACTGGGCTGTGTGTGTGAGGGGGGCTGGTTCTCCTGGTCCGGCCTGAGCCCCTTCTGTCTTCGGGGGTGAGATGGCTGCTGGTTGGTCTAGACTGGCCTAGGCTGGGATGGCTGGGCCCTGCTTCATATCTCTCTTCCTGCAACCGCAGCCCTGGATGTTGTCATGGTGACGGTGGGGGGAGGGAAGAAAGCAGAGGTGCAGGCACTTCTCCCAGACTCTGCAGTGTCCCATCTACTGTCATCCTATTGACCAGAGCAAGTCCCACCTCTCTATGGGATCACCTCTGGGCAGGATGGGCAGCCCAGTCAATGGCAAAGGAGGGTAGGGTCCCGGGCCTACAACACAGCTGGTCCCCTGCACAGACCGCTATGCTCTGGGACCTGGCCGAGTATGTCCCTCCTCATGACATGGCCCAGGCCGAGCCCTTGGCCCAGGCCACTCTTACCACCTCCTCCAACCACATGTGACACTCACGTCAGGCCTACTTCCTTGGAGAAGCCACTATGCACACCCCAGACCTAGAGGGGCCCCTGGTCTGAACCCTCCCACTCACTTTGACCCCTTCCCTCTAACTCTTCCACAGTGTAGAACAGCAGACAATGTTTTGATGAGCCACCCTTGGCCAGAAGCCCAATGAGGATGAAGGCCATGTCCATGAGGGGACTTCCCTGGTGGTCCAACGGTTAAGAATCTGCCTGCCAGTGCAGAGGACACTGGTTTGATCCCTGGTCCAGGAAGATGCCACACACCGTAGGGCAACTAACCCCATGTGCCACAACTGCTGAAACCCATGCACCCTAGAACCCATGTTCTGCAACAAGAGAAGCCACCGCAGTGAGAAGCCCACACACCTCAACAAAGAGTAGCCCCTGCTTGCCGCAACTAGAGAAAAGCCTGAGCACAGCAGTGAAGACCCAGAACTGCCAAAAATAAATAATTAAACATTTTAAAACAAAAAGTCCACAAGACTTTTATCATGTTTACTCCCAGCACAGACAGCGATGTGGCCTTTGCTCACTGGCCAGTGGGTGACCAGGTGAATGAGCAAGCAGAGTTAAGAATCCTGTGGCTTTGTTAGGTAGGAAGTTAGACATGAGCAACGAGGGGAGGCCTGGCTGAAAGGGATGCAGGCCCATCTCTAAACTCCATCCCAGACACACCCAGGAGAGCTCACAGATATGCTACAAAATAGCCACAGAGACTTCTTCAACTCCTGCACATGCCCCCTGGGCACACAGTGGGTACAAAATGACCACAGGGGCTTTCCCAAGTAACCTTAGGCAGTTAGGAACCCATTAAGGGCTCAGGAATATTCTACATCTAATTATAACAGATGGAATTATGAGAAGACATAAACAATGCAACTTGCTGTTATATAACCTATAATTGCTAATCGGCCTTGAGCATATATCCATTTGCATTCTCTTTCATTGATTGGTGGTGGGTACAAGCCCTACTTTGCACCAGG
The DNA here is from genome assembly GCF_032405125.1 of Capricornis sumatraensis. NCBI lineage: Eukaryota > Metazoa > Chordata > Mammalia > Artiodactyla > Bovidae > Capricornis > Capricornis sumatraensis. The sequence continues at coordinate 51,656,757 of NC_091085.1, read as the reverse complement.
CATAACCAAAAGGAGGAGACTGGAAGTATAAAATGGGGAAGCCAAGCAGGATCAATAAGAAAGATGAGGAGGACTCCTTTGGGAGTGTTGGACTAATAAAAGACCTGTCTGCTTGAGCTGAACTCTGTTCAGCACGTGTCTGTTCCACACATGTAGAACGTGTCTGTTCTACACGTTTTGGTCTCTTGCTCCAGATTTTTGTTATGACAAGACAAAACCAAGGAAAAGAAATAAACCAACCTGACAACTTGAAAGGGCCAAAGTGGCTAATTGTATATTTGGGTGGTTTGCTGTATTTGGTTTAAGCCTCAACAATGAGTGTGGTGATATCCTTGTCCGTTTCCTTCTTCCCAGGGGAGGAGACTGTCCAGAGAATTACGAGTGGACCCCTCTGACTGCACAGCTGTCTTCCCTGATCCATCTCAGCACACGTCTGATGGATTCAACTCATAACCCAGTCCTGTGCTTAGTTACTCAGTCAGGTTTGACTCTTTGTGACCCCCCTCCATGGACAGTAGCCCACCAGGCTCCTCTGTCCATGTGGATTCTCCAGGGAAGAACACTGGAATGGGTTGCCATGCCCTCCTCCAGGGGATCTTCCGAACCCAGGGATTGAACCCAGGTCCCCTGTGTTGCAGGTGGGTTCTTTACTGTCTGAGCCACCAGGGAAGCCCCAACCAGTCACAGAGACTTGATTTGTGGCCAAGTTCTTCTCTCTCTCCAGCTAATGCTGAGAATCTCTGCAAAGCAAAGACAGGCCTCTTTGTCCAGTCTGAGAGTAGCAGCTGGTCCTTCCAGACGGCATGGGCTCACTACCAAGACCAATGCGCCAGAGGGAAACTGATGATGGGGACGAATTATATGTGCTCAAAAAGATAAATGGGTGGTGATAACTCACTGTAGCAGCTTCAGAGCAACACCCTCCAAATTTCCATTGTCATTTTGATACTAAAATAAATTATTTTAAAGAGGAAGACTAGTGAGTTAGCAAAACCCCAAGACTTCTCATAAACATTCCCAATCTGGAAAGCAGCAAATACTAGGACTTTTTCTGTTTCTTCCTTCTTCTAGCTGAGATCTGAAGAAATGATGGCCAGTGACACAGGTGAGACTGTGAGATGGAACTAAAGCTCCAGGACCCCACACAGAGCCCATAGCCCAAGTGAAATGAACCGGCAGGGAGCTCACTCTACGGCAGGAGGTGACAGCAGAGCCCACACACTTTGCAGGAGTGTGCCTTCAGCTCTGAGTACCAGAAACGTGATGAAACAGTGCCTAAACACTGACTACTCAGAGGGTGGCCCATGCTGGCAGCACCAGTAGCACCCGTGAGCCTGGTGAACCAGGACCTGCTGAACCAGAATCCACATTTCAACCTGATCTCCAGACAGCTCATACATACAGTAAGGGATCTAGAAGTGGGCAGTTGCTTGGCCTTGCTTTGATGGTCTTAAGATGTCACAACTGAGATTTCTGCAAGAGTGTCTCTGATCTCTGCATGGTTGCAAGATGGATGCTATAGCTCCAACCATCAAACTATGTTTCAGGGAGAAAGGAATAGAGAGAAGGATAGCACTTGGATCTGTAAAGGAGACTACCCATAAATTTGCGCAGACCAGAACCATGTCACGTGGCAACCCTTGCCTACAGGGGAAGTTGTGGATAACAGTCTATTTTTAGCTGAGCATGTTGCTTCCCTGAACAAAATCAAGGTTTTGTAAGAAAAGAGAAAGATGAGAGTAAACATGTGATAGTCGTGCAGTGGCACCTGCTACATCAACTATGCTATAAAAGGGTGCACTGTCCTTCCTAACCATAACTCCATCTCCCCAGAAGAGCAAATCTCCAAATTGAAGCCGGAGACCAGGGACATCACTTCAGAGAAAACTGAGGGTCTGGGAACTTATGGCCTGGATACCTGGGTCAAGTTAAGCCCAACACACTACAGGGGAGACAGAGAGAACACACACAAAAGACAGGCAGAGGCGAGCACAAAGAGAAAAAACTAACCTAATTCTAGGATTGGAGGAAGTGTCTCATAATTTTTTCCATGGGAAAACAACGGTAACACGAGTTCAACAAGCAGAATTAAGGGTTTAAGATGAGATAATAAAATAATAAAGTGATTTGAAAAGAGACTGCCGATCTAAGGAGACAAATTGAGGACCAATATAACACCGTTATGGGTCTAATAAGCAAGCTAAAAGTAGTAAGAGATATAATAATAATACTGAAAATTGATTTTCTTTCAGAATTTTGTACCCTATTTTTATTTGTAAATTAACTCTTTTATTATTATAGTAGTAGAAGGCAACGGCAACCTCACTCCAGTACTCTTGCCTGGAAAATCCCATGGACGGAGGAGCCTGGGAAGCTGCAGTCCATGGGGTCGCTAAGAGTCAGACACGACTGAGCGACTTCACTTTCACTTTTCACTTTCATGCATTGGAGAAGGAAATGGCAACCCACTCCAGTGTTCTTCCCTGGAGAATCCCAGGAACGGAGGAGCCTGGTGGGCTGCCGTCTATGGGGTCACACAGAGTCGGACACGACTGAAGTGACTTAGCAGCAGCAACTGCAGATATGTACAGTAGAACATTAGGAAACAAGCAAAAATTTTAAAGACTGAACTTCACATATCCATCATCCAGCTATCTCTATTGTTTACACCTATAACATCTCTTTCCTTCTACAAAATACCAAATTGAGGCCATGTTGTACTCTGTCACCTGTTTTTATCAGTCAATGGTTTCCATCTTTCCATTTCACTATCTGTATTTTAATCTCATTGAATAGCCAGACCATTTTTAAACTTTCTGAGTTGACCTAAAATTATCCCATTCAGCTGACTGAAACAAGTATCAAGAGCTACACATCACACTGGGTTCTTATGTTCTTGATTTTTTTTTTTTCAATCTAGCAGAGTCCCTTGTTGAAGAGACTCAGGACATTTGTTCTGCAGAATGCCTTGACTTCCATATTTCTGGTTGCTTTCTGAAACTTAGCTCTTTCCTCTATCTCTGGTGTTATCTATAAGCTGGAAGTTGCATCATGCTGTGGATGAAGAATATCACCTGCCATATCAGTTAAAAAAAAAAAAAAAGAATGCTGCAGGCTTCAAGCCAGCAGCCACTGCAGCAGCACCCTTAGTGGGTTCAGGATGGAGAAACCAGGACACTGGCCCCAGAGAGCTAAGTGGAAGCGAAGGTCGCTCAGTCGCATCCGACTCTTTGCAGCCCCAAGGACTATACAGTCCATGGAATTCTGCAGGTCGAATATTGGAGTGGGTAGCCATTCCCTTCTCCAGGGGATCTTCTCAACCCAGGGATCAAACCCAGGTCTTCCAAACTGCAGGCGGATTCTTTACCAGCTAAGGTGCATATCAAAGGAATGGTTTCATGACGTCAGACTTTTGAAACTCCCCATACACACTAAATTCTTTAACCTGAGATGTCTGATCTTGTTTAATTAACAGTGATTTTTTGATATTCCAACTACCCGTTTTTTGGTTTTTTGTAAAACTCTTATATATCCTGGCTTCTCCCTTACCTCTTCAGAGCAGTCCCTCAGAGTTCTCTGAGAGGCTGTCTCCGGGCTTAAGCCCTCAGTTGTTGTTGTTCACTCGCTCAGTTGTGTCCGACTCTTTGCAACTCCATGGACTGCAGCACACCAGGCCTCCCTGTCCTTCATCATCTCCCATATCTTGCTCAAACTCATGTCCATTGAGTCAGTGATGCCATCCAACCATCTCATCCTCTGTCGTCCCCTTCTCCTCCTGCCTTCAATCTTTCCCAGCATGCCCACCAAATGAAACTTAATTCCCAACATTTGGGTTGTGCTTTTTTTTTTTTCAGTCGATGATGCATTCAAATGAAAAGTCTGGAGTGTTCCTACTCCATAGACTATTTTGTGTATTTCTTGTTGAATCACAGGGTAATGTCCTACAGTTAGGGAGGTGGAGATTAACCCCTGATTTCAGACTACAATCTGAGCCTTCGCTTTTCACTTATCTCTTCAAGCTCCCATTCAGAAAGTATTCTTTATGGTGTTACTTTGCCACTTTATGACTACACAGCTCCTCACTAATCATTCACTGAGTCATTTTAATGCCATTTTATAATCCTTGCCTGGAGTCATAATTTTATTAGAATCTACTAATGAGACAGAGCAGCATCCTGTGAGGCTTCTGGATACAAATTCTCTTTCCATGTCTCCTGCTTTTTGTTTGTAGTAAATAGGCTTCATCCATCCTCCATGACCTTCCCTGAGTTCCAAACAGTAGACTCAAACACTAGCTAATCAGGAAAGGGAGGGGTTGCAGTAACAAATGTTGTTGTTCAATCACTAAGTCATGTCCAACTCTTTGCTACCCCATGGACTGCAGCATATCAGGCTCCTCTGTCTTCCACTGTCTCCCAGAGTTTGCTCAAATTCATGTCCATTGAGTCCAAGATGCTATCTAACCATCTCATCTTCTGCTGTGCCTTTCTTCTTTGGCTTTCAATCTTTCCCAACATCAGGATATTTTCCAGTGAATCAGCTCTTCCCATCATGTGGCCGAAGTATTGAAGCTTCAGTTTCAGCTTCAGCATCAGTCCTTCTAATGAATTTTCAGGATTGATTTCCTTTAGGACTGACTGGTTTGATCTCCTCTCTCTCCAAGGGACTCTCAAGAGTCTTCTCAGTTTAGTTCAGTTCAGTCACTCAGTCATGTCCGACTCTTTGTGACTGTAGCATGCCAGGCTTCCCTGTCTATCACCAACTCCCAGAGCTTGCTCTAACTCATGTCCATCACGTTGGTGATGCCATCCAACCATCTCATCCTCTGTCATCCCCTTCTCTTTCTGTCTTCAATCTTTCCCAGCACCAGGATCTTTTCTAATGAGTCAGTTCTTCGCCTCAGGTGGCCAAAGGATTGGAGCTTCAGCTTCATCATCAGTCCTTCCAATGAATATTCAGGACTGATTTCCTCTAGGATTGATTGGCTTGATCTCCTTGCTGCCAAGGGATTCTCAAGAGTCTTCTACAGCACCACAGTTCAAAAGCATCAATTATTCGGTGCTCAGCCTTCTTTATGGTCCAACTCTCACATCCATACATGACCCCTGGAAAAACCATATCTTTGACTATACGGACCTTGTCAGCAAAGTGATGTTTCTGCTTTTTAATACAATGTCTAGGTTTGTCATAGCTTTCCTTCCAAGGAGCAAGCATCTTTTAATTTCATGGCTGCAGTCACCATCTGAAGTGATTTGGGAGCACAAGAAAAAAAATGTCACTGCTTCCACTTTTTCCCCTTCCATTTGCCATGATCTTAGTTTGTTTCGTGTGAGTTTCAAGTCAGTTTTTTCACTCTTGTCTTTCACCATCATCAAGAGGCTCTTTAGTTCCTCTTCACCTTCTGCCATAAGAGCAGTAGCATCTGCATATCTGAGGTTGTTGATATTTCTCCTGCCAGTCGTGAGTACAGGTTGTGATTCATCCAGCCTGATGTATTCTGCACATAATTTAAATAAGCAGAGTGACAATATACAGCCCTAACATACTCCTTTCCCAATTTGAAACCAGTCCGTTGTTCCACGTCTGGTTGCAACTGTTGCTTCTTGACCTGCATACAGGTTTCTCAGCAGATAGGTAAGGTGGTCTGGTATTCCCATCTCTTTGGGAATTTTCCACAGTTTGTTGTGATCCATAATTAAAGGTTTTAGCATAGTCAATGAAGAAGTAGATGTTTTTCTGGAATTCCCTTGATTTTTCTATGATCCAATGAACGTTGGCATTTTGATCTCTGATTCTTCTGCCTTTTCTAAACCCAACTTGTACATCTGAAAGTTCTCAGTTCATATACTGCTGAATGATTTTGAACATAACCTTATTAGCAGGTAAAATGAGCGCAGTTGTACAGCAATCTGAATGTTCTTTGGCATTGCCCTTCTTTGGGGTTGGAATGAAAACTGACCTTTTCCAGTCCTTTTGGCCACTGCTGAGTTTTCCAAATTTGCTGGCATACTAAGTGCAGCACTTTAACAGCACCATCTTCTAATGACCCAAATAATCATATAGCTCAGCTTGGGATTCCATCACCTCTACTAGTTTTGTTCATAGTAATGCTTCTTAAGGCCCACTTGACTTCACACTCCAGGATGTCTGGTTCTAGGTGAGTGACCGCACCATTGTGGGTATCCGGCTCATTAAAACCTGTTTTGTATAGTTCTTCTGTGTATTCTTGCCGCCTCTTCTTAATCTCTTCTGCTTCTGTTAGGTCCTTACTGTTTCTGTCCTTTATTGTGCCCATCTTTGCATGAAATATTCCCTTGATATTTCCAATTTTTTCAGAGATCTCCAGTTTTTCTCATTCTATTGTTTTCTTCTGTTTTTTCCTTTTTTGCACTGTTCACTGAAGAAGGCTTTCTTACCTCTCCTTGCTCTTCTCTAGAACTCTGCATTCAGTTGGGTACATCTTTCCCTTTCTTCCTTGTTTTTTACTTCTCTTCTTTCCTCAGCTATTTGTACAGCCTCCTCAGACAACCACTTTGTCGCTTTGCATTTTTTTCCCTTGGGGATGATTTTGGTCACTGCCTGCTGTACAATGTAGAAGAACCCCCTAGTTCTTCAAGCACTCTGTATACCAGATCTAATCCCTGGACTCTATCTGCCACCTCCACTGTATAATCATAAGGGATTTTATTTAGGTCATACCTAAATGGCCCAGCAGTTATCCCTACTTTCTTCAATTAAGCCTGAATTTTTCAATAAGGAGCTCATGATCTGAGCCAGAGTCAGCTCCAGATATTGTTTTTGCTGACTGTTTTTCCTTCTCCATCTTCAGCTGCAAAGAATATAATCAATCTGATTTCAGTATTGACCATTCGGCGGTGTCAATGTGTAGAGTCGTCTCTGTGTTGTTGGAAAGGGGTGTTTTCTATGACCAGTGTGTCCTCTTGACAGAACTCTTCTAGCCTTTGCCCTGCCTAGTTCTGTAGGAACCAAGGCTTCCACCCAGGTAGAGGATGGTAACTTCAGACGGAGCACAAGATTCCTGAAGCCCCATCCTGTTACCTCACCAACAACCAATCAGAAGAAAGCCTGCACACAGCAGAAGAGAACAGAAACTCGGACCCTGTTTCCCAAATGACTCTCCTTTTACAAACTTTCATGACCAAGCAGAATCTTCACATTTGGTTTGTGGACAGGAGTCCACCTTCTCCTCAGGTTGCTGGCCTCTTGAATAAAGCAATCTTTCCTTTGCAACCAATGTTTGTCTCTTGAGTATTGGCTTTCAAGCAGTGAGCAGCTGAACCTAAGTTCGGTAACATAACTTAAATTTTTTTAACTCGGTTATCACTTCTATATGTATTACTTGCCACTGAAAATCAAATTATTGTCATAGATGAAAGGCTTGAGATAAGCAGAGTTAAATATAGACGAAAAGACAATTAAGAGGGACTTCCCTGGTGGTCCCATGGTTAAGAATTCTTCTGCTCTTGCAGGGGACTTGGGTTCCGTCCCTGACCTGGGAACTAAGATTCCCACATACAGCGGGCCAACTAAGCCCACACGTGCCACGACTACCGAAGCCGGCTGCGCTCTGGAGCCGGAGCTCTGCAACAAAAGAAGCCACTGCAATGAGAAGACCACACACTTCAATAAAGAGTAGCCCCCACTCACCGCACCAGAGAGATAAAAAAAAAAGCCCACACCCACCAATGAAGACCCAGTGCAGCCAAAAATAATTTTTAAAAGAAGACAAGAGAGAAGCTAATCAATATGGAAGATGTACAAAGAAAATTCAATATAAGGAAAATTGATTTCCCTGAAGGCAAGAACCCAACATGTGGAAGACATAATGTCTTCAAAGACAGAACCCAAGAAATTGCCCTGAGGTAATGGTGGTAAACCACACTGGACATGCAGATCTAAAGAGGATATTGTTTCCCAGGAAATTCTGATAGGAAGTAGCCCAAACTGCAACATATCTTATTAATAGTTAAGCTAAAGAACACCAAGGGTAAAGAAAATCTTTTAGGCAGTAAAAAATAAATCATTTACAGAAAAAAGAAAAGAAAAGAAAAGTCAAAACTGTGTCAGAGGTTCCCATCAACCTTTAGCCAAAAGAGAGCAGGAAAACCATGACTGAGGCTGTAGGACCCACAGAAGTCACACCCATGGGATATACTCAAGTACACAGGCAGAAGCATGCACTCCCCAACATGAAGAACTGAAGCACCCACAAACCCTTCCTGAAAACACAGACCCTCCCCACCAATGCAATCCAGAGTGGAGCCAAATTTCAGCAACAAAATAGCTGCAGCAACAGTGTTAGTGGTGAGCACTGGAGCCACTGAAAGACATGCCTGTTAGAGGAAACATTGGCTGAAACTGTCCACACTGGCCAGGCCAGATAGTAACGATTTGCATGAGGTCTCTTACAACAGGAGGTCCTGGTAAGAAATGCAGAACTAACTAGCTACCACCAAATGGAAGAATTCAAGAAAGATCAAAGAGAGGAGACATCAGTCCATGTGATACTGAGTAACTCAGATTGGGACTTGAAGCCACTGTCTTTTAACTGAGATCACATACCTGGTTTCAGGACTTAATAAAGCTCTGATTTTTTTTTTTTTCAGCTAAGACAGCAAAAAAGATGCTTGATTGCACACGTTACATTCAGTCACAACTGAGAAGAGAACTAGTCCATAATATCACAGATCCAGGGCAAAGAACCAAAAGGGACCGCTTTGATACGAGCAAGGTGAGTCTCTCCAAGGTGGTCGAGGTGATCAGAATGGCCATAGATGTTCCAGATCCACTGAGACAAGTTCTGGTTTACAGGCGTTCAGTCCAACAGTTTGCACCAGCATCCCTGGCCTCTGGCTTCCCTTCTTTCTGCTTCTGTGGCCTCCGTGGGTGTACGAGTTTGCTTGGACCTCTGCCTCATCCTTCTTCTTTTGCACTTGAGCCTGTGCACTTGCTTCTCCCTCCTCTTTGCTCTCATGGTACGGAGGTTTCTCAGAAGATTGTGGTAAGGCTGAGAGTGAAGCTCAGATCCTTGATGTCTCATTGCGGAAAGAATTCAGTGAGAGACAAAATGATAGGTAAGAAGTGGACCTATTTAGAGAGGAACTCACTCCACTCCACACTCTCAGAAGTTGAGAGTGGCTCCAAAATACGATGTGGATAGTTTTTAGGAGCTGGATCATCTCATAAGCTAATGAGTGGGAGGATTCATCCAGCTATTTCAGGGAAGGGGCGAGGGCTTCTGGGACTTGGGCCACCGCCCATTTTTTGATCTTTGATGGCCAGCCTTGGAACTGTTACTGTGCTGGTGGGTGTGTCATTTAGCTTGCTGATGTGTTACAATGAGCATATACTGAGGTTCCAGATCTAGGGGAAGTTGACTCATCTGCCACTTTGAACCTATTTGGTTCTATTCAATTTAAACAGTGTCCTCAGACTATGTCTTTCTGTTTGTGCCCTGCCTCCTTCCCTCCTGTTTCACATATGTCTTACCAACCTCCCAGAACCCTTTTCACTGGAGTCCATCTTGGATGAGTAATGCACGCCACAGCTGGAAAGATCCTGAATCCAAATGATTGGTCAGAAACCAACCCCATTACTATAAAATCCAAGATGGGAGCCACGTGGCAGAGCAGTCTTCCTGGGTTCCCTTATCCTGCTGTTTTCCACGTGGGTGCCTGTTCACAATAAAGTCTCTGGCTTTGTCAGCTCCTGCGTCTCCCTGGACAATTCACTTACAAGTGTTAGACAAAGGCCCGCTCTCATGCCCTGGAAGGGGCCCCCCTTCCTGCAACATTCCAATCAGAAGTTATCTTGTAGTTATCATTACAGAACAGAATATCAGTGTTGTAAAGTAGAGTCTTCCCAGGTGGCTCAGCGGTAAAGAACCTGCCTGCCAATATAGGAGATTCAAGTTTGATCTCTGGCTAGGAAAGATGTCCTGAAAGAGGAAATGGCAACCCACTCCAGTATTCTTGCCTGGGAAATACCATGTACAGAAGAGCCTACTGGGCTACAGTCCAGGGGGTTGTAAAGAGTTGGATATGACTGACAGACTGTGCATGAAAAGTGGGACCACATAAAAATGAGAATATAACCAACAAAACAAAAGGTGGAAGGGCACAAGACAGGAAGAAGACTGTTCTCTAATGAAAGAAAAACTGTCCCTTCTCTTCCTTAGCCTCTCCAGGCACCACCTCCCAGCACCTGGACTGTTCACCCACCTGGGAGCTCTCCAATCCTCTCCTTTGGCAAATTTTTTTTTTTTTTTTTTGGAGGCTTTGGGCTTCCCTGGTGGCTCAGATGGTAAAGACTTGGATGCCTGCAATGGTTTCTTGAGGTTTCTTGCTTCACTCTCAGCTTTACAACAATCTTTTGAGAAACCTCCGTACCATGAGAGGCACTTGCATGCCTGCAATGTGGTAGACCTGGGTTCGATCCCTGGGTCGAGAAGAACCCCTGGAGAAGGGAATGGCTACACATTCCAGTACTCTTGCCTGGAGAATTCCATGGACAGAGGAGCCTGGCGGGCTTCAGTTCATAGGGTCACACAGTCAGACACAACTGACAGACTAACATTTTCTGTCTTTTCACTTTTCATTATGTGGACATGATTGGTTACATAATCAGCCATTGATGACTGAACTCAATCAACCTCTAGCCCTCTCCCCGACCCAGGGCTTGGGGGGTGGGGCTGAACAGTCCAGTCCTGTAGTCACATAGTTGCTCCCTAGCCACCTGCTCCATCCAGAGGCTCTCAGCAGTCCCCAGCCTCAGGTCATCCTATTAATACACAAAAGACACTCATCATTGCAGAGGTCTCAAGGGATATTTTAGCAAGGACTCAATACATATATTGCCTGGAAAATCCCATAGATGGAGGACCCTGGTGGGCTGCAGTCCATGGGGTCACTAAGAGTCGGACACAACTGAAGCAACTTAGCAGCAGCAGCAGCAATATATATATATTTCTTGTTATGTCACACTAATTCTTCACATGTTACAGCCACATCATCTAAAACTAAGCCATGTATTTCTAAAAAAGGATGCAAAGCTTTGACTGTTCTTCATAAACGTTTCATTTTAATTTTTAACTTTTTTTTAGTATTTATTTATCTGGAGGCTCCGGGTCTTAGCTGTGGCACGCAGGGTCTTTGATCTACCTTGTGACATGAGGGCTCTTTAGTTGCAGTATATGAAACTGTTAGTTATGGCAGTTGGGATCTAGTTCCCGAACCGGGGATCAAACCCAGGTCCCCTGAATCAGGAGTGTGGAGTCTTAGTCACTGTACCGCTGGGGAAGTCTCCCTCATAAACTCTTTAAAAATGAAAAGAGAGATCTTTCAAGAAGTAACAGTTGACAAAGAAAGAAATATTTATTTGCATTTCAAAAACTCCTTAATTCCCATTTCTGGCCTTAAATTCAAGTGCATGAAACACAGCTCTTACTGAGAATAATATCTGCAGTCGAGTCACACTTGCACCAGTTCTATTTGTCTCTCTCTCCACACAGGACCTACCTGGAGTAACCATCCTGAATATTAACGACATTAACAGATTTTCCTTAGCAAAAGCTTGGAGTGAGTTTTTGCATTTTTATCTTTGTGCTTTCTGCATTGATTAAATTCTTTGTAAACAAACCTTCCTTTTACATAGAATACCTTTTTGCAAACCAGTCAATCCTAAAGGAAATCAACCCTGAATATTCATTGGAAGGACTGAAGCTGAAGCTCCAATACTTTGGCCACCTGATGGGAAGAGCCGACTCCTTGGAAAAGACCCTGATGCTGGGAAAGATTGAGGGCAGGAGGAGAAGGGGATGACAGAAGATGAGATGGTTGGATGGCATCACAAACTCATCAGACCTGAGTCTGAACAAACTCCAGGAGATGGGGAAGAACAGGGAAGCCTGGTATGCTGCAGTCCGAGGGGGTTGCAAACAGTCGGACACAACTTAGCGACTGAACAACAATCACCTTCCTGCAAAGGACAAATGCAGAAGGCCTAAGGAGCATGAGCCAAGCTTTGACCAGTTGCTAATGCCGGGTTACAACCTCCCGAATCTCTGTGTATTATTTTATCCTTTCAAATTTTCAGAAGGCAAGGGGGACTGCATCTGGGTCCTTCAGACTGTTGTCCTTTGTTTCTCATTTTGATGGATTTTACCTCAATCCAGGAGTCTGCTGCAGCATTGTGGGAATCACCCCTCCCCAGAAAGAGGGACCATCTGAAGCTGCCCTTCCAGGTGCTCCACTGACCTCTGCGCACCTGGGTGGCCTGGGTAGCGTGGAGACAAATCAGCGAGGCCATGAGGGTCCTGCAGGGAGTTCTGAGCCTGGGGGTCTCCATCGCCATGGCTGGGAAGTGGGGGGGATTCTGTCTGGCAGGTGGACCCAAGGTTCAGCCACCCCTGGGCACCAGGCCCCAGCCCGGATGGACTAGCATGCGGAGGGGGTGGGTGGAGGAAAGGAAAGAGGATGTCGGGGTAACAAGCAAGGCTCTGCCGCCACTGACATGGAGCCTGGGAAAGCCTGTTTCTTCCCAGAGCCAAGGCTGCACCTTCGCCTCCTTTCTCTCTGTTCCCCCTTCCTCCCCGGCTGCCCACTGCAGACAGACAGACCAGCAGGAGGAAGCGGTGGGCGCTGCCACCGTGGAAGCGAACCCACGACGTGATTCCTAAAATCGGAGGAATGCAGGAGGCCCCGACCTTGATCCTACACAGCCTCTAAATGAGGCCTCTAAGTGAAACCTGGCGGCTGGGCTGGACAAGACAGCAAAGGAACCTCCCGAAGCCCCGCGATAAATCTCAGGCTCTTGGCAGTGTTTCGTTCTCACATTGTGCGGGTTTCTGGGTGGCCCCATCCGATGGCCCAGCGGCCCCCAGAAGGGGGCCCTGTGGTTCTGGAAAACCAGCTGCCACCCAAGTAAATTGCTTTATAATGGATGTGTGAGAACAATGGCAATTCGGGCGACTGTTCTCTGTCCACAAGTTGAGATTTGATTACTTTTTTATCACTAAATTAAATTCTTTCTCTTGCTTGTCTTGTTACATTAAATCTCTTTAAATCTTAATAGACTACAGCTTCTCCCTGCAGCTTCAGGAGCTGATAACCTTGTGGGGGCCCTGGAGCCAGTAGGCAGGGAGGGAGTGGGTAGGCTGGGCAGGATGGAGGAGCGGGAGATGCTGGGGGCCCCTAGGAGACAGACGGTACAGAGGCTCAGAGTTCCTCATACCCAGACATATTGCCTCTCAGAATAGCTACAGCCAGGTGACAAGCCTGGGCCTTGGGACTCTCTGGGGTCGAAAAGGAACAGCTGGCCCCACAGAAATGGCTGTGGGTTCTGAACCACCCTCCTGCCTGACTCCACAGCTGGGCATACGGCTTCCTGACAGCTGCCGCTTGGCCAGCTCAACTGGGCAGAGTCCACTTCCTTGCTCCACAGTCAGGGGCACCTCTGATGAGACGTCCCAAGGGCCATCTAGCTGCACAGGAGCTTAGGAATTCCCCTACGAAGGTGGCTAGAGTGGGGGTCTTGGGAGCTCACTGCAGGCATCGACAATGAAACAGAATCCCATCTGGAAATTTGAAGTGTTTCCCCTGACAAGTGACAGGCCAGGCGGTGATGGGAACTAAGCCTGTTTCTCAGCACCCCTCCTTTTTGTCACTGAGCTCAGAACTTCTACACTGCATCCCGGAAGCCGAGCCTGTCCTGGGCTCACATGCATGAAGGAACCCATAAACGTGTGCCTTCATCTCCACGACAAGAACTGCATGCCTCCTGAGCGTTTGCTGGCCTCTTCAAAGCCTCAACAGTTTCAGGAAGAGTGTCAGCTGAGTGGGCTGAGCTGCTCTGCAGCTGCAGTAAATCCTGAATCTCAGTCGCTCCAAACTGCACGTCCATTGCGGCTGAGGCCTCGATCTCACTCCAGGGACGGGACGTGGGTGGTGCCAACCCAAAACTCTGCAGTCCGTCCCAGCAGGGGAGAGATGGGCTGGCACCAGCATCGGGAATCAGACGCACTGAAGATGACCCGCATTGCCTCACGACTCCCTGGCTATTCTGGCCGCATGGCCCCATCCAACTACAAGGACACAACTAGCTGCTCACTGAGGGTGTTGGTGAAATCAAGTACTGGGCAGTCACACACTGAGGGACGTTTTGAGCTGCTTGCTGGCTGGGTCCATGCGGAGCTGCAACCAGGAAGGTGTGGCTGGGACTATTTGTCTCCTGGAGGTGCCGCAAGAGATGACCACCTGAACTCCAAACCACTGCCAGTTTCAAAAGACAAGAAAGCAATTTTCCTGGGAGGATTCAAACCCACAATGTCCTTTCCACTTCCAGCCATGTTGGAATCCCTAGAACAAATGTGTCCGTGGCCATCAACAACCAGAGAACCAGACAACATATATGAGACAACTGTCTTCAGACCTCAAGCTAGAGGCACTGGGCATGCTTTCCAGGGACCCGCACAGAACACAGCTGGCTGGCTGTGTTGGGGAGACAGAGATTGTAGAGGGAGGCAGGATTCATAAGGTGAGTGGAAAGAAAAGGCTCCTGAAACCTGCACAGGGCTCCCCTTGAGTCTGGCTGAAAACTAACTCCTGTAAGTTGGAGGGGACACCCTACAGGGATGGGCCAGGAAGCGAGCAACCAGGGAGCTGAAGCTGACAAATCCAGTCACTGCCTACACACCACCATGATGTCCAGCATCTAATCACAAATTAGTAGATGTGCAAAGAAGCAAGAGTACATACCGCTGGACCTGGAGAAAAACCAGTGACTAGAAACTTGTCCCCAGGAAGGAATGGGGCAGCAGGTGCCCATGGGCCCTGGGGATGGGCAGCTGTGTGTTGGGACCACATTTGGGGTCTGAGTGGGGTCAGCAGAACCTAGAAAGTCACACAGTCACGCTGACATGAATAATGCCTGGATATGGGATTCCCATCCACCAAGTAACTTTGAGTTTCAGCACCAGTAGTCGTTTCCCCTCAGCAGCAACTCTGACCTCAAGACCCCAATCACTGAAAATTTAGCTACACTAATGGAAAATGACTTCTGTGCCTGTCTAAAAATAAGTGAGGGCCAATTTCTTTCTGAGGTGAGTTTCCAAGATTTCCTCCCCCACAAGGCTTCCTCTGCCTTGGCTGGCTGCTTGCACTCTGTATGTCAGAACAGAGCAAAGAGGCTGAACTTTGCACAGCGCAAGCGGGTCCAGGAGCAGTGGGGTGTGGTTTATGTCTCTGGGGCCCCTGTCGCTGTGACTGTGGGTAGGAAACAGGCAGTCTTGAAACAAAGACTAGTTGTAAGTTGTTTTGTTACTCAGAGGTGGCTAGTTGCTGAAACATCAAACCCCAAGTCTCAGGGTTTAACAATCAAAGCTTATGTCTTGCTCATGCAAAGCCCTTTATGGATGTTGTCAGGTGGTATACTGGTTTTTTAGGGTCACCATAAAGTAGCACATCCTGAGGGACCTGAAACAGCAGGAAGGTATCCTCTCACAGTTTGGAGGTCAGAAGTCTGAAGATTCAAGTGTTGGCATGGCGAATGTTGTAGACTGAACTGTGTCCCTCAAAATTCACAGGTTGAGGTCCTAACCCCCAACACCTCAGTATGATGGTACTTGGAAATGGGATATTTACAGATATAATCAAGGTAAATGAGGTCGTACGGGTGGGCCCTAATCCAGTGTGACTGGTGCCCTTACAAGAAAAGGAGATCGTGGGACTTCCCTGATGGTCCAGTGGTTAAGAACCCACCTTCCAATGTAGGGCATGTGGGTTTGATCCCTGGTCGGGGAACTAGGATCCCACATGCCACGGGGCAACTAAACCAAAACAAAGAACCCACATGCTGCAATGAAAGATCCTCCATGCAGCAGTGAAGATTCAAAGTACTGCAACTAAGACACGACGCAGCCAAATAAATAAATCTTTTTTAAAAAAAGAAGAAAAGGAGGAGAAGATCGGGATGCAGATACACATAAAGAAAGCAAATGAGGTCACAGCAAGGAGACGGCCGTCTATACACCAACCAGAGAGGCCTCAGAGGGAACCAGCCTTGCGACACCTTGATCTTGGACTCCCAGCCTCCAAGACATGAGACTCCAAGTGTCTACTGTCGAGGCCACCCCATCTGTGTGTGTGTTGTGCAGGCCCAGGGCACCAGTAGGGCCTTGGGGAATCTTGGTGTTTCTAGTTTGTGACGTCACCATCATCACAGTGCCACCCAGGGTGGCGTTAGTCAGGACTCACTTGGCACTTCTGGTACATGTCCTTCTGGAGCCCTGAGTACAGCGGCTTCAACCAGGAAGGAGAGGAGACAGAGCGTGCTCTTCTGCAGGCTGAGATGAGAGCTACTTTGACAAATACATTTTTTTTCCTTCACTTCTCTCCGGTGTTTTTACTCTGTGGATTTATTTTAGCCTCTTTTTCCAATAAAGTAGGTCAGGAAAAAAAAAAAACAACTGATTCTTACGTGAGAGCTGGAAAATCCTCAGTGCCAACAAACAAAAATGACAACTTGAGGAGCTCTGGTCCTTCAGGCACTCAGCCTGTGTACAGACAGGGAAGCCCTGTGTGCTGGACACAGGTCTTTCTGAAAGGTCAGGCCCTTGCTCTCCTGCCCACCACCAGCCTCGAGCTTATGTGACAGTGGTCCCCAAACTACGGGAGGTGTACAGAAGGGGAGAAATGGGTTTAGTCATTCTCATCAGTGACTTCATGTTGAAAGACATCCTCGGTGGGAGTCTAGGTCTGGGATCAGAGCTCGTGGAGGAGCTGATGTTTGAGATGGGATTGGTGGGCTGAGCGGGGTTTGCTCCGTGATGTGGGAACAAATGGGACGTTCAGACAGGGGAGACATGTGCAAGCTGTGTATGGTGGGAGTGAACAGGGACCCGGGGGTTGGGGGGTGTTAAGAGGCCAGGAGTAGGAGTCAACCTGTTCAAAATGTGGACTGTGAAGGGCTGGAGAAACAGCCCTTCTCCATGGGGGCGCTGAGTGAGAATGGCTAAGCATGGTGCAGCTAGACACAGATGGAGCAACAGAAAGGAGGGAAACAGGGAGAGAGGCCCTGAAAAGACAGCAGGGCTGAGATCCAGGACCAGGAAATGTGCCTGCTGACAGGAGAGTTACCCTTTCCATCATAGCAGGAGAGAAGGCAGAATTCCCTGAAGCCACCACTCTCCTTCTTCCTTGCAAATAACCCCAATTTTGTCCAGGACAGCAAATGTCAGGACCTGTGGAGTAAATGATAGTTTATTTATGCATTAAGCCATCATTAAAATAAGAATCCATTTCCCACTGATGAATATGAACTATTTCAAATTTTGCTTGCAGCTAAGCATTGCTGTACTGTGCTTAGTCGTTCAGTCATTTCTGACTCTTTGTGACCCCATGGACTGCAGCATGACAGGCTCCTCTGTCCATGGGGATTCTTCAGGCAAGAATACTGAAGTGGGTAGCCATGCCCTCCTTCAGGGGATTTACCCAACCCAGGGATCAAACCGAGGTCTCCCGAATTGCAAGCAGATTATTTACCTTCTGAGCCACCAGGGAAGCCCAAGAACACTGAAGTGGGTAGCCTATCCCTTCTCCAGGGGATCTTCCTGACCCAGGAATTGAACTTGGGTCTCCTGCATTGCAGGTGGATTCTTTACCAGCCAGAGAAGCCCAAGCATTACTAGTTATGTTCAATTGAACCTACAAAGAAGTCTGTTGGAGGATTTGAGAAGAATATTTACCCTGAGGGGAAACCTCCTTTTCCATTTGGCCCCTTTCTCCTTCCTTAAATGTCATTGAATGCGAATGTGACCTTAGGAGCCATGGCAACTATTTTGTGTTCATGAGGCAAGCACACTGAGAATGAGGAAATGAAAACAGACATGTGACAGTAATTGGGCTGCCTCACCAAACTTAGAATTGCTTCCCTTTAGACTTATAATTTAAACATTATAATGTGTGATGATATCAAAGTCTTCATTCAGTGACATTTCAGGGATGAGAATAAACATGCCCTATGTGAAGGTGATGAGGTATTCATTTCCTGGAGGGAACTGGATACTAATCATCAGTTCATTCAGTCACTCAGTCGTGTCCAACTCTTTGCAACCCCATGGACTGCAGCACACCAGACTTCCCTGTCCTTCACCATCTCCCAGAGCTTGCTCAGACTCATGCCCATTGAATCGATGATGCCATCCAACCATCTCATCCTCTGTCATCCCCTTCCCCTCCTGCCTTCAATATTGCCCAGCATCAGGGTCTTTTCAAATGAGTCAGTTCTTCAAATCGGTTGGCCAAAGTACCGGAGTTTCAGTTTCAGCATCAATCTTTCCAATGAATATTCAGGACTGATTTCCTTTAGAATTGACTGGCTGGATCTCCTTGCAGTCCAAGGGACTCACAAGAGTCTTCTCCAACACCACAGTTCAAAAGCATCAATTCTTCAGCGCTCAGCTTCCTTTCTAGTCCAACTCTCACATCCATACATGACTACTGGAAAAACCATATCTTTGACTAGACTGACCTTTGTTGCCAAAGTAATGTCTCTGCTTTTCAATATGCTGTCTAGGTTGGTCATAACTTTTCTTCCAAGGAGCAAGCATCTTTTAATTTCATGGCTGCAGTCATCATCTGCAGTGATTTTGGAGCTCCCCCAAATAAAATCTGTCACTGCTTCCATTGTTTCCCCATCTATTTGCCATGAAGTGATGGGACCAGATGCTATGATCTTAGTTTTCTGAATGTTGAATTTTAAGCCAGCTTTTTCACTCTTCTCTTTCACTTTCATCAAGAAGCCCTTTAGTTCTTCTTTGCTTTCTGACACCATAATGCTGGTGTCATCTGCATATCTGAGGTGATTGATATTTCTCCCGGCAGTCTTGATTCTAGCTTGTGCTTCATCCACGTCTTCTTAATACCTTCTGCTTCTGTTAGGTCCATACCATTTCTGTCCTTTATTGTGCCCATCTTTGCATGAAATGTTCCCTTGGCACCTCTAATTTTCTTGAAGAGATCTCTAGTCTTTCCCAGTCCGTTGTTTTCCTCTATTTGTTTGCATTGATCATTGAGGAAGGCTTTCTTATCTCTACTTGCTATTCTTTGGAACTCTGCATTCAGATAGATATATCTTTCCTTTTCTCCTTTGCCTTTAGCTTCTCTTCTTTTCTCAGCTATTTGTAAGGCCTTGTCAGACAACCATTTTGCCTTTTTGCATTTCTTTTTCTTGGGGATGGTCTTGATCACTGCCTCCTGTACAATGTCACAAACCTCCGTCCATAGTTCTTCAGGCACTCTATCTATCAGATCTAATTCCTTGAATCCATTTGTCACTTCCACTGTATAATCGTTAGGGATTTGATTTAGGTCATACCTGAATGGTCTAGTGTTTTTTCCTACTTTCTTCAATTTAAGTCTGAATTTTGCAATAAAGAATTCATGATCTGAGCCACAGTCAGCTCCCAGTCTTGTTTTTTCTGACTATATAGAGTTCTCCATCTTTGGCTTCAAAGAATATAATCAATCTGATTTCGGTGTTAACTACCAGGTGATCGCTTATTACTTGGAAAAAAAGTTATGACCAACCTAGATAGCATATTCAAAAGCAGAGACATTACTTTGCCAACTAAGGTCCGTCTAGTCAACACTATGGTTTCTCCAGTGGTCATGTATGGATGTGAGAGTTGGACTGTGAAGAAGGCTGAGCACCAAAGAATGGATGCTTTTGAACTGTGGTGTTGGAGAAGACTCTTGAGAGTCCCTTGAACTGCAAGGAGATCCAACCAGTCCATTCTGAAGGAGATCAGCCCTGGGATTTCTTTGGAAGGAATGATGATAAAGCTGAAACTTGACTTTGGCCACCTCATGTGAAGAGTTGACTCATTGGAAAAGACTCTGATGCTGGGAGGGATTGGGGGCAGGGGGAGAAGGGGACGACGGAGGATGAGATGGCTGGATGGCATCACTGACTCGATGGACGTGAATCTGAGTGAACTCCGGGAGTTGGTGATGGACAGGGAGGCCTGGCGTGCTGTGATTCATGGGGTCACAAAGAGTCGGACACGACTGAGCAACTGAACTGAACTGATCTCCACATGTAGAGTTGTCTCTGGTGTTGTTGGAAAACGGTGTTTGCTATGACCAGTGAGTTCTGTTGGCAAAACTCTGTTAGCCTTTGCCCTGCTTCATTTTGTACTCCAAGGCCAAATTTGCCTATTACTCCAGGTATCTCTTGACTTCCTGCTTTTGCATTCCAGTCCCCTGTGATGAAAAGGACATCCTTTATGGGTGTTATTTCTAGAAGGTCTTGTAGGTCTTCATGGAACCATTTGACTTCAGCTTCTTCAGCATTCCTGGTTGGGGCATAGACTTTGATTATTGTGATATTGAATGGTTTGCCTTGGAAATGAATGCACTTTTCTCCAGAGGCAGCTTGGATTTATTGTGCACGAAGTATTGATTGTGAGAAATACTTCTCCCTCTTGTGGAGTTCTCCAGGTATTAGCCTGAATAATGTGAGATTTTTATAAGGCTCATTAAATTCTTACTCTTCACTTTCATGGACTCCTGGGCCTTCCCTCTATCGAGACAGTTTTCTCAGGCTTTCTTTTCAGGAAAACTAGTTCCTAGACCAGCTTGACCTCACCCTACACCCAGAGGCTGTGTACCCCTCCTGCCCCTCCCCTGGCAGCAGTGACCATGACCAATTTGCAAATTTGAGGCAGTTAGAAGTTTGGAGCCACACCTGATGTCCTTTGCATCTCATCAATGGACAGAGGGGCCCACAAGGTGCGGCTTACTCCCCTGGGGGAGAGGAGGAGCCCAGATCAAAGGCCTCTTCCTCTGAAATGGCCCATGTGTATAGGGGGAGGCCCCAAGGATGCCTTTGCAGCGTGATGGATCTGCAGAGGGGCCTGGCCACATGGGGAGCTGGGGAGCTCTGCCCACCTCCACCTCCCAGCACAGCCCAGGGCTTCAGAGGAGGGGGGAAATGTCAAGGCCACTTGTGACCAGTTGCCGGCTCTGACCACCACCTTGATCCCATACCAGCCATCCCTAATGCAGTGTCCCTTCATCTACCCCACAGCCCCCCTGCCCTGTGAGTCACGGGGCTCCCAAGGGTCACCCCGGAAGTCAGACTGGCTCACTCTCACGACATCCCTGGGTGGAGTCAAGCCTCCAGCCCCAAATGTCTCAAGTCCTTCTATAAATATCAGAGGGAGTTCTGCCATTGTCTCCATACAGATTTTTTTCTTGTTGAGCTGAACAAGCTCCTGGGATCCGACCCCCCACCCCCCAAGTGACCCCTGTGTCCCCAGGGACCCCAGTCTGTGCTCAGGCCCCTTGGCGCTGGGAGCTGTGGGGCACGACCACCTGGAGTGAGGCGTTCTCAGGACGCATTTGCCCTCAGGCTGCTCTCCACCCATCACCTGCCGCATCTGTCCCCACAGCACCCTGTTCTCACGGGTCAGGGACCCTTCAGCGTGCCCAACATGTGCGGATGAAGTCACCAGAGGGGTTTAGGTTTGCCGTTGAATCTCAGTTGCTGTCCTTCCCAGGCCAGGGCACAGCACCTGCCCAGCAAGAGCCAAGACACAGGACCAAGGGTGCCCAAGAGGTGGGACCTCGGCGTGAATCTTCAAACAGCCCGAGGGGTCCAGGTAAAATGGATCTGAATCCATCATCCTTTTACTTCTTCATTTATTATTTATACAGCATCTATTTCCAAAGAGAATTTGAGACCGATGAAAAATGGGATGGAAGACAATATTTGGGGAGCTCTCTGATGGGCTTCCCAGGTGGCACTGGTGGTGAAGAACCTGCCTGCCAATGCGGGAGACATAAGAGATGTGGGTTCGATCCCTGGGTCGGGAAGATCCCCTGGAGGGGGCCATGGCAACCCACTCCAGTATTCTTGCTGGGAGAGTCCCATAGGCAGAGGAGCCAAGTGGGTTACAGTTCACAGGGTCACAGAGAGCGGGACACAACTGAAGCGATCAGGCATGCACGCATGGACTGAAACAGGACTTCTGAATCGACAATTCAGACAGAAGTTTGGAGGTGCTTTTCCTCCCCCAGCTCCTCTTCTTGATAAAATTTCTTCTTTTACTTTGTCCTTACTTCCCCTCCCCTCAAACTTCTTTCTTTTTTCGAGTTTTTAGTTGGAGGATCATTGCTTTACATTGTTGCGTTGGTTTCTGCCGTAAAACACAAACCAGACATGCCCTCCCTCTTGACCCTCCCTCTCCACATTCCCCACGAATCCATCACTCTGAATGCACGTGATCTGGAACGAGTCAGTGCAGGTGGGGAAGATGAGGAAGAGGGGGCCCTCGTGGCCCCACACAGAAGCCACCTTCCTGGGACCAGCTGGCCAGCGGAACTCACCATCAGGGCAGCAGCGTGTCCATGGGGATTGCATCTTCTCCCCTGCTCTGCTGGGCCGGTGGGGGCACACTTTGTGCAGTCATCACGCTTTCTCCCAGCAACAGCCCCCATTTCCCTCTAGGGTTTGCTTCTCCCTCACTGGGCCATGTGGTCCCAGCTTGACCCTTACCCTAGAGGCTGGTCACGTGACCCAGCTTGGAGCGTCTTCGGCTGGTCACATGACCCACTGGAGCACTGTGGACTGGTTCACAGTGGCTGATGCCCTCGGCTGGCCCAATGGGACTTTTCAGGAAATAAGAGGACAGAGCCCTCCACATGAGGAGGAACTCTGGCTGCTCCTGCAGCTGTCAGTGGCAGCCTGGGACAGCCTGGAGAGGCCTCAAGAATGCAGAGCTGAGAGGTGGTTTCAGGATACATCAGAAAGTTCCAGGGCACCCCCCCCCCACAAGAGGCGAGATCTGGGGAGCTGTGCCTGTGGCCACATCCCACAGACTAGCAGGGCAGAGAGGGTGTTGTCAGACTTCTGGTGGCCCCTGAGGGGTCTATGGCTTCATGCCCTCTGCACAGCACCAGGCCTGTGCATCCCTAAAGCGGCAGGGCCTGGCACTGACCCACTGAGCCAGAACT
Organism: Capricornis sumatraensis; assembly: GCF_032405125.1. NCBI lineage: Eukaryota > Metazoa > Chordata > Mammalia > Artiodactyla > Bovidae > Capricornis > Capricornis sumatraensis. The sequence goes on along the minus strand of NC_091085.1, from coordinate 51,633,724 downwards.
GGGTATTTTCCAGCTGCTGCCCACATGGGGTGTGCCCTTTGTGATCGCTGCTCATAGATCTGTCTGACTTTGCCAAGGCCTGCTGAGCCAGAAGAAACAGGGAGGGAGTGGGAGAGGGAGGGGCACGCCCCAGGAGACACCTGCCTGCCCAGCCTTTCTGTCCTGATGACTCCTGACCCCAAGAAGAAGGAGCAGGGATGAGGGATGCTGGCTTCTCTTTCTGGAGAAGCCATTTCACCGAGTTGAGGTGAAAGCAATTCAAAATATTAGCAGACTGAAAAAAGAGAAAATGGTATGGACCTAACAGAAGCAGAAGATATTAAGAAGAGGTGGCAAGAATACACAGAAGAACTATACAGAAAAGATCTTCATGACCCATATAACCATGATGGTGTGATAACTCACCTAGAGCCAGATATCCTGGAATGCAAAATCAAGTGGGCCTTAGGAAGTATCACTATGAACAAAGCTAGTGGAGGTGATGGAATTCCAGTTGAGCTATTTCAAATCCTGAAAGATGATGATGTGAAAGTGTTGCACTCAATATGTCAGCAAGTTTGGAAAACTCAGCAGTGACCACAGGACTGGAAAAGGTCAGTTTTCATTCCAATCCCAAAAAAAAGGCAATGCCAAAGAATGTTCAAACTATGGCACAATTGCACTCATCTCACACACTTGCAAAGTAATGCTCAAATTTCTTCAAGCCAGGCTTCAACAGTACATGAACTGTGAACTTCCAGATGTTCAAGCTGGATTTAGAAAAGGCAGAGGAACCAGAGATCAAATTGCCAACATCCACTAGATCATAGAAAAAGCAAAAGAGTTCCAGAAAAACATCTATTTCTGCTTTATTGACTATGCCAAATCCTTTGAAGGTGTGGATCACAACAAACTGTGGAAAATTCTGAGAGAGATGGGAATACCAGAGCACCTGACCCACCTCTTGAGAAATCTGTATGCAGGTCAGGAAGCAACAGTTAGAACTGGACATGGAACAACAGACTGGTTCCAAATAGGAAAAGGAGTACGTTAAGGCTATATATTGTCACCCTGCTTATTTAACTTCTATGCAGAGTACATCATGCAAAATGCCTGGCTGGATGAAACACAAGCTGGAATCAGAATTGCCAGGAGAAATATCAATAACCTCAGATATGCAGATGACACTACCCTTATGGCAGAAAGCAAAGAAGAACTAAAGGGCCTCCTGATGAAAGTGGATGAGGAGAGTGAAAATGTTGGCTTAAAACTCAACATTCAGAAAACTAAGATCATGGCATCCAGCCCCATCAGTTCAGTTCAGTTCAATCACTCAGTCATGTCCGACTCTTTGCGAACCCATGAATCGCAGCATGCCAGGCCTCCCTGTCCATCACCAACTCCCGGTCCCATCACTTCATGGTAAATAGGTGGGGAAACAATGGAAACAGTGGCAGACTTTATTTTTGGGGGCTCCAAAATCACTGCAGATGGTGACTGCAGCCATGAAATTAAAAAACCCTTGCTCCTTGGAAGAAAAGCTACTACCAACCTAAACAGTATATTAAAAAAACAGAGACATTACTTTGGCAACAAAGGTCAGTCTAGTCAAAGCTATGGTTTTTCCAGTAGTCATGTATGGATGTGAGAGTTAGACTAGAAAGAAAGCTGAGTGCTGAAGAATTGATGCTTTTGAACTGTGGTGTTGGAGAAGACTCTTCAGAGTCACTTGGACTGCAAGGAGATCCAATCAGTCAATCCTAAAGGAAATCAGTACTGAATGTTCCTTGGAAGGACTGATGCTGAAGCTGAAACTCCAATACTTTGGCCATCTGATGCGAAGAACTGGTTCATTTGAAAAGACCCTGATGCTGGGAAAGATTGAAGGCAAGAGGAGAAGGGGACGACAGAGGATGAGATGGTTGGATGGCATCACCGACTTAATGGACATGATTTCGAGAAAGCTCTGGGAGACGGTGAAAGACAGTGAAGCCTGGTGTGCTGCAGTCCATAAAATCTCAGAGAGTCAGACACAACTGAGCAACTGAACTGAACTGAAAAAGGAGGAGGGGGACTTCGCTGGTGGCTCAGTGGCTGAGATTCCACTCTCACAATGCAGGGGGCCTGGGTTTGGGAGCTAGATCCAAATCCCTGGTCAGGGAACTAGATCCGGTATGCCCCAACTAAGACCCAGCACAGCCAAATGAATAAATAAATAAATATTTTTTTAAGAATAAAATAAGAAAAGGGGAGTTCAAAGGTCTCCTTTTCAGCCCCGCCCCCTCCTGTGCCCATAACCTCTCCTCTTTGTATACCGAATCACACACAGCAGCATCAATGGTCAGATTTCTGCCGGTTGCAAGCTCACATCCTTTGAGAACAAAGGAGGATGTGGAGAAATGCATGGCAAACTGCTCTCCCCAAAGCCTGTGTCGGAGAGCATCAGGGCATAGTCAGAGGACATCGTCAGACGCCGGCGCCGGGGCCTCGGGATTCTGCTTTTGAGAAATTCTCCTTCTTAATGCTTGCTCAGAAAGCTGGAATCATTGTTTCTTTATTCCTAATTTTCCTGTTTCATATTTCAGAGTGAAATGCTTCTCTTAATAAAAGCCCCTTTTTCAATGAAAGAAGAAAGAAAGTGGTATCAATTGCAATGTTCGGAATGCAAATTCAGAGTGGGAAAAAATGCCCAGTGCTACAAAAGATGAGAATTCCAGCGAGTGCAAAGAACTGCAACCTCCATCGACAGTGTCTCTCTGAGATGACAGCAGGTGAGTGCACATCATCACCCGGAACCATGAGCATGGCATTCCTGGCACAGTGCATGGGATGAAATGTTGCCAAGAAGGCTTGGCTGACTCACCCATCGCTCCTGCAATGGCTCATCCATCCCACTCACCAAGGCCGCCATCTGGCTGCAGGATGGGAGCGACTGAGGAGGGGTCCACCCCCCACTTGAAGCACTGGTTTGAATTAGTCACCTGGGCACACCTGGGTTTGGGAGGGGCTAAAAGGTGGGAGTCAGAGGGTTTGTGACTGTGGAGGAAAGGAGGATGGAGACTGGTGACTCTCCACCACAGCCTTCTCAGAAGATGGGGGTGATTCATTACACACCAAGCAGAAAGCGAGCTGGGATCATGTCTGCTATAACAGCTGCTATAACAAAACACCACAGACCGAGTGGCTTACAAAACACCGGACAGTTATTTCTCACTGTTCTGGAGGCTGAAAGGTCAACACACCTGCAGATTCAGCATCTGATGAGAACCTGCTCATAGTTGGTCCTCACCTGGTGAAAGGGGCAACAAGGCAGTTCCCTGGGGCCTCTTCAATAAGGGCACTAACTCCATCCATGAGGGCTGCACCCTCCTCACCTAGTCACCTCCCAAGGGCCCCTTCTCCTGTCACCATCACATTAAGGGGTAAGTTACAACATCATTCGGTGCACAGCAGACCAGACTCTGAAGGAGATCACTGTGCTGGAGTGAGCCTGAGCCTGAGGGTGGAATGGTACTTGAGACCCTAGAGAGAATCCAGAAAGTTTAAGCCATCTCCTCTGTAAGCCCCTGGACCAAGCAGGTCATGGTTGAGGTCCTGCAGCCTCGGACATCCCAAGATGCCACTTGGGTGACAACACTCCTGTGGCCTCTCTTGCATCTACTTCCACAGCTGAGAGACTCCCCCTGCCCCAAGAACAGTTGTTCAGAGTAAGTTAGCTAATTGTGATTTACGAATGAAAAACAGAGTTTTGAACACAGCGTTTCATTTCCTCTCCTAATGTGACAGCACAAACCTAAAAAAGCCCAGGTGCATCCAGGTGAGAGTTACCTGCTGCCTGCCTGCCCAGCATCCCTCCCCCCGGCAGCAGCTCCCTGGCTTCCAGGCCACTCTTGTCCTGTGGCTCTGGGATGGCCACTGAATCCAGGCCAGGCTAATCAAAGTCACAATGTCGACTTGAGGATGGACAGGATCACGGTCTGCAGCCACTGGAGTCATCCCGGGACTGTTGCTGAAACTTCGGGGAGCACGGACTTCCTGCTGCGGGGCTATAACCCGTGGGGACCACGTGCACCCCTGCCCACAGCTTGCTGGCAGTGAAGCCACCCCAGAAGAAGAAACTCCGCAGATGGAAAGCAGCAGGCCTGCACACTCCATGAGGGCCTGAACCAGTCCTCCAAAACCCTGTGGGCTTTCATTGCTCACTCAGTTGTGTCCGACTTTTGAGATCCCACGGACTGTAGCCTGCCAGGCTCCTCTGTCCATGGAATTTCCCCGGCAGAATACTGGAGCAGGTTGCCATTCCCTTCTCCAGGGGATCTTCCTGACCCAGAATCGAACCTGCATCTCCTGTGTCTCCTGCGTTGGTAGGTGGATTCTTTACCACTGAGCCACCTGGGAAGCCCGGACTTTAATTACCTACTCAAATAAATTAACCCTTATTTCTTTTTTACTTAAACCACCCTGAGCTATATTTCTGTCCCTTATAATTAAAAGACATCTGGTGGATTCTAATGGCTCTGTGACCTCAAGAACTTAATATCTGTGCAATGACAGAGAAATCCTCCCGTTTATGGAAAACATCCTGCACCTGGAGAGTGGGGTCGGCATCACAAAAGATGCTCCAGGGTTTAAAACATGGAGACAGCAGGCGGGCACCCAGAGCACAGGCTCCGATGGGACCTGGAGCCTTCAGCTGGAGCTGAGCGAGGGGAGTCATTCTGCACATACAGGCAGCACATGCGGGAGGAAAGGGTTTGTTTAAGATGCTCATGTTATGAGAAGTTCAACATGGTGCCTGAAGCTCCCATGGGAGGAACCTGCTCACTTGGGCCCCAAACCACAGCACAAAGGCCAGGTAGCTTATCAGATAGGTCCATCCTCACTGTTCAAGGCAGGAACCTTCTCTTAAGCTGGTCTAAGTGAAACTAGGGAAGGCATCAGCTTGTGCGGGTGGGAAGTCCCAGGTGGTGTGGAGGCAGGGCCTTGTTCACCAAAAGCAGGAAGGGACCACCAGATGTCTTTTAATTACAAGGGACAGAAATATAGATCAGAGTGCTTTAAGTAAAAAAGAAATAAGGATTAATTTCTTTGAGTAGGTAATTAAGGTCCAGGCTTCCCAGACGATTCTGCTCTCCAGCTGCAAGGTCCAGCCAGGGTCCTGCTATCGGTGCTTGTTGATCGTTGTCTGCTGCCTTTCGACACTCACGTTCTGGACGATGGGACGGACTTGGGAGGTCAGGGCTGGAGCGTGATGATCACCAGAGGCGCCCCCCAAACACTGGTCTGGGTGGGAGAGCTGGACAGATCTCACCCACTCCTCAGGACTCCGTGGACCCTCCTCCTCCTCCTCGGGCCCACTCCTCTCGCATCAACTCTGCTGAATGGGAACGTGGGCATGTCACTGGCATCTCCGGTTTTGCCTGACACCTCCGTGCTCATCTCTCCCCAACTAGTCCACCAGCCCTCCCTGCTCCCGGTCATTCTGTCCCCCTGCCCCAGACCTCAGGACGGAGGGGGCTCAGGGAAGATGCTGAGGAGAAGCAGGGACACATGGTGAACCAGCCTCATCCCCCCATGCCCTTGGGGCCAAGGCTGAGGGCACTTTCCAGAGCAATGGGGTGCCCCTGATACAAGCAAGACCAGTAGAGGGGGAATGGTGTGGGGCTGGTACGGGTGGAGGACACCTCAGGCTTTTCCTAACCTCTGGTTACCCTGAACACACACACACATACGCACACACAGCACACAGTGTAGCAAATCAAGTGACTTCCAGAACAAAGAAAATCCACTCAAAGATAATTTGCTGCCAATGTTTCAAAGCAGCCGGCAATTTTCAGACGGCAGCTTCCTTTAATTACAAACAAAACTAGAGAGCTGCCAGACTGCCCAGCTCTGCCCCAGGCAGGTGCCCTGGCTTATGGAAGGCATTATGGGTGAATCACTCAGCCAGGCTGGAACACCATCCGCCCAGGAACTGGAGTTTGTCTTGAGGCTTTGTCAGCCAGAGATTAGGGGTCAGGGGTCAGGGGACATCAGTCAGGAGTCAGGGACCACAGCTGTGGGTCTGGAGATGTTGGACCAATTACACATGGGCTTCTCGGCAAGGCTGCTCAGCATGTCTCAGGGACAAGTCAGAAGTGTCACAAAGGCACAAGTACCAGGGCCTGGGGTCTGACCCGGAGCCCATGGCCAGGGCCAGTCCGGAGCTGGGACACAGCAGGGCCCTCAGCCTGTGGAGCTTTCAGCTGAACTCCATGAAATAATAGACACTGGAGGTCAAGTGGTAAAATGAGGACCTGGGCCAGCTGCCGGGTCTGCATCCAGACTCTGCCTGGGGCAGGGCCCCACATGCTTGGCCTTGGTTTCTCATCCGTCTGAGGAGAGTGTGATTCCAGAAGTGCAGGGGGTCGTGCACTGGACACGTCCCATGGCTGGGCTTGGACACAGGACCCAGTGCCCAGGGGAGGGGCAGGAGGGCTTGAGTGTCGCTTAACTACTGAACACACGTGTGGTCAGCTCCTGTCCTCCAGCCCAGGTCTGAGCGCTGTCACCCAGGAGCTCCCCCAGTCCCTACAACAGCTCTGCCCAGTAGGACGGCTCTCAGCCCCGGGGGGATGAGGAGACCAGACGCAGAAAGTGGGCACCTGGCATTCTGCCCCGATGGCCTAGTCAGGGTCTGGTAAAGGGGCCGGGATGTCAGGAGAGAGATAGACAGAGACAGAGAATGAGAGACAGAGAAACTGAGAATCAGAAAGACAGACAACAGTCACTTGGTGCCAAACCTCCTGGAAAATGCAGGTGTCAGAGTGGAAGCTGCCCGTCCTCCCCCCCCCCCCCCCACACACACACGCCCAATCCCCTCCCTACCCCACTGCTCTCCAAATCAAGACTCTGCCCTTCTTAGCTACTGAACCCCACAATCCTGCCTGGAAGAGTGGCAAGGACCACCCACTACTAGCCGGACCACCCTGCCCTTCTCCAGGATCTGGGGAGGGTGTCCAGGCTGCAGGGCATTGCTGCCATCTAGTGGTCACAGGGGGTCCTGTGTGCCCTGGGAGCTTCAGCCCAGTTCTCCTGGATGCCCTACCTCTCTGTTGGCAGGTGGGCCCATGCCTGTGGGTAGGTTCACACCTCACCTCCCACGGTTCATGGTCAAAAGGAAGGGGGACCATGGCACACTGCCATCTAGCTGTCTTCCCATGGTTTGTCCAACCTTGACAGCTCGGGGGAACAGGGGCTTCCCAGACCATCCCTCCATCCACATGCTCTGAAGCTTTCCCATGACTCTCTGTGGTGGTGGGTTTGGGGTAATTGCACAGGGGAGAGGTGCCTTCCCAGCACGTAGCACTGGGGTGCTCATTGTCAGTGTGACTCGCTGCTGCTGACCTTGACCCCTGGGCTAAGCTGTTGGCCAGGCTTCTCCTCTGTCCAAAAGCAGGTCACTCAGTCAGCCCACCCTCAGGGGAGGGGGGCCTGTGACCCCAGGGCCTTCACAGGCCTGTCTCGTCACTCCTGCTGGGCCCCGGGCAAGTTGCCCAGTTTGCTGGGTCTCAGAGCCGTGGTGAGAATGTGGCTGTCCTCACCAGCAGGTCCACCACCTGGAGAAGGCACAGGCAGGGCTGAAGACCCGGGTGGGCGCAGGAACAGACCAGGTGGGAGCGGGAAGAGCTGGTGGCCGGTGTCTGGGGAGGACCTCAGCAAGACCCACCTGAGCGAGATCCCAGATAGCTGCCAGGAGCCAGGAAGGAGGCGGAGCCTCCCAGCCTGGGGGACTCCCCCACGTCCCCCGTGAGACCCACCCTCACCCAGCTGAGGCCACGGGACACCCCCAACATCAAGCATGCTTGAGGGTCCCAACTCTCCATCTCCTGGGGCCAGCCATGCACAACTTTGGGCAAAAGCAGAGCCAAGCCCCTTGTGTCCAGGGCCAGGACTTGATCTCCAGATGGCCCGGCTTCTGTGCTCTCTCTCTGGGGAAAGAGGAGAGTCCTGAGTCCTGAGTCCTACGGTGGTCACTTTCTAGTGCCTGCTCCTGCCCTTTCCTCACCCGCCCCCTGCCCCCACCCCCACGCCACCCCCCCCACGCCAACACCCCCCCCCCACGCCACCCCCACCCCCGACACACACACACAGAAGGCACTGGGAAAGGCCAGAGCCACTGGGGCTGGACGGGCTGAGGGGGTCTACCCAGGGTGAGGGAGCCCTAGGAGCAATGTCCCCTCTGTCCACTAGGTGTCATGCTTGGCCATGCCGTGTACCAAGCCACCTGGAGCAGAAAGGACCCTAGCGGCTGGAGCTTCACACCGCCAGCAAGCCCTTATCCCTGGGGGTCTGTCTGCTGATCATAGAGAGTGGTTCAGACTGGAGCCCATGGACACCCCCAACTCCTTCACGGATACGTAGGCAAGTGTCTCCCCAGCTCCTCTTTAGACCTCAACTACTCAGAGTGGGGAGAGGGGACAGGCTACAGTCCTAACAGGCTCCGGGGTGCTTCGGCTGCTGTTGTTGCCCTGAAGCCCTGGAACAGCCCTGACTGGTGGCGGCAGGGACCGCCATGCAGAGCCGCAGTCCTGTTCCCACCTCACGCGGACGCAGTGACCTGAGAAGGACTGATTCTTCTGGTCTGAGGCGGGGGGCAGGAATTCTCCTGAATTCCTAATTCAGGTAGGAATTAGGAACTGGAACCCTGCAATTCCCTGTGCCCCCATTAATCCATCCGGGACAAGGTGTGAAAACTCAGCCCCTGATCCAGGGAATACTTGCTCTCAGAAGAGAGGAGGCAGCCCACCCCTGTGAAGACTCCGGAGCTCTGATGTCCTGAACCTGGCTAACCCAGTCAGTCCACAAACCTGCCTAAAATCACCCTTTTTTGAGGGGAAGGGACCTAGGGGGCGACACCGCAGGGGGCCATGGGTAGAATGCCTTTCCTGTGTCCACCTTGAGAGTCAAGGACCCCTTAGCACCCTCGCCCGTCTCCACCAAGAGAAAGTCCCCAGGGTGCTGGTGCCTTGTTCCCCATCGGTGAGTGTGGACAGCAGCTCAGAATCCCAGCCCTGCCGCCTACGGGCTGGGCGACCACAGCGCTGGCTCAGCCTCTCTGTGCCCAGTGTCCTCACCTGTAGGTGGGGAGCCGCAGTTCCTAGACCACAGGGCCCCTGAGGGGACAGGCGGGAACATTCTCAGGACACAGAAGCTTGCCTGACTGGCAGAGGGGGATCCATGAGTGTCTGCTGGGAGGAGTGCGTGGAGGACAGGAGCATTTGGAAGCATCAGCCGTGTCCCACCTGCCCCTGAGGACTCCCAGAGCAGGGCTGGTGGAGGAGGGGGTGGATGTTTCTGTGGACCCATGTGGGGTGTTGGCTGTGCCCTGCCCATGTGGCCTTAAGACTCTGGAAACAGCAGTCGTCTCCAGGCAGGGGCTCGGGTGCATCAATGGCAGAAAACATGCCACGCTGCAGTTTTCTCTTTGTCCTGCTCACAGTTTTTAACCAAGTCTATATTACTTTTTCCAATTAATGATAAAGTTGGCCCTAGGGTTTGCAGGGGAGGAAATGGCACCGGCCAGTGCCTTCTGCATCCTAGACCTGCCAATGGCTTGGCAGTTTGGGTAGAGCTGTCTTCTGACAGGGCATCAAACCAGTGCCGTCATCTCAGGGCACTGCAGGGCAGCTGGGTCGCCCCTTACGATCAAAGGCACCTCCCAGCAGCAGGCCTCGCGGAGCTCCCAGCCAACAGCAAAAGAGCGGTCTCTGGATGTCTGGCCCGTCCTGGGCGATGCGCACAACCCACCTCCATCCTAGTCACACGTTTGTCCCTGGTGCTCCTCATCCTCCTGCCTGGCATCCAGGAAGCAGAGACCTGTCCTCTGGTTTCCAGCCACTTCCCAGCTCCTACGACAGTACCCAGCGCACAAGTGGGGGCTTAATAAATGCTTGGGTCAAGAACTCACTGGCTCCACATTTCTTTAAGTTTTAGGTTTTTATGTATTTATTTTGGCTGCTCTGGATCTTCGCTGCCGCACAAGAGCTTTCTCTAGTTGTGGTGAGCGGTGGCTACTCTCTAATTGTGCGGCACAGGCTCCTCACTGTGGCGGCTTCTCTAGTTGCAGAACGTAGGCTCAGTAGTGGTGGCGCACGGGCTTTGCTGCCTCGAGGCATGTGGAATCTTCCCAGACCAGGGATCACACCCATGTACCCTGGATTGGCAGACAGATTCCTAACCACTGGCCCACCAAGGAAGTCCTGGCTCCGAGTTTCTGAGCATGAATCTGCAGAGCACAGCCTCCTAGCCTCAGGGGACCAGGCAGTAGGCTCCCGTCTCCTGGGGCCTGGCGCTCACTCCCAGGGAGGACTGGAGGGATGGCACAAGGGGAGGGCAGAACCTTAACGGGCCATGGAGCCTGGCCCACCCAGGGCCCCTGGAAGCCCGCGTGCACTGCTCCAACAGTCGGCTGGGACCACATCACGGTGAATTATTCACTTAACCGAAAGGTATTCAGCAGAGCTGAGCAGCAGCTTAAAGTCCAAGGCCTGCTGATCCATCAGGGACTCTGCCTCTGCAAAGCTGCTCCGCCCTGGAAATGTGCCCGACGCACGTTTCCCCGAACTAACGGGTACAGATGCTATCGAGTGAGTTACTTGGTGAGTGAGGCTCTGGATGGATGTGAACCGGGGGGACCCCAATCATCCCACTTCAGCACTCCTGGAAGGGAGAACCTAGCCCTGCACCCACAAGAATCCTAAGCAGGGGAGCTGGTCATACTGGGTATTCCTAGAGGAAGAGGAAGGAGAGAAGGCAACAGTGGGGAGCAGTCCTGGAAGGCTGCCTGTAGGAGGCAAGACTGCAGCTGGACCTGCTGGGGGAAGGGCAGTATAGATGGAAGGAGAGGATCCTTTAAGCAGAGGACACCCTGGGGAAAGGTACAGACAGGCAGCGCTATGATGGGAAGAAATGGACAAGGCTGTGGGTGCCATGTGGGCACAACCAAGGAAGGCAGGTGTCCAGGAGCTCAGACACAACCTCCAGGGCAGCAAGTGAGTGACCACAGGCAGGAGAGACTGTGGCCCAGGATGTCAGGCAGGCTGCCCGCAGACCTCACACGACACAGTGACAAGGAAGCTGATTCTCCAACCGAAAGCCAGGGTGAGCCCCAAAGTTTCTGTCCCTCACACGGACACCGGGTCCCCGTTTCTGCTTCCTGCCCTCAGGTGGGCAGGTGGCGGTCCATCCTGGTGCCCCCTGAGATGGGAGGACACTTCTGAGCACAAGGCAAGGGGGCCACAAGGACCTTGGGCTGCCTCTCACAGCCCCACCTGCCCATGAGGGACACATGGGCATAAGGGTGTCATCCCTCCATCCTCCACCTAGGTCTGGCCCCTTCCCAATCATGCTGCTCCCAAGCCACCCCTGCTATCTGGAGGGACACCCGGGATCCCCCAGCCAGCTGAGTGGCCCTCCCTGATGACATAACATATTCCACCACCGAGGGGTCCTGCCTCAGCTTTAGTCCGCCTTGGATTCATCTTGGTTCATCTTGATTCATGACTGGCATCAGGTAGTATTTCCCTCCCGCTGCCTAGGCCCTGACCCCTGTGAAGACGAAACAAACCCTGGTTGACCCAGTCCTCAGCTCAAACTGTCCCATCAGTCATGAGGCAAGCACAGGGCAGCGCAAGGCTCAGCCTGTCACCCTCATCCTGAGATGAGAGGTGAGAAACGGAGAGAAAGAGACAGAGATGCAGGAAGGAAGGCTGAGAGAGAAGGAGCGAGGCAGCAAGAGCGATACAGGAGGAGAGAGACGAGAGACGGGGAGATGGAGACAGAAGCGATGAGGGAGGGACAGGGACAGGTGCGGAGGGAGGCAAGCGAAGAGACTGGGAGGTCGGGGGCAGAGGGTGACTCCGCTGCCTCCCACTGCCCTCCTGGGTGCCGCTGATCCTGGTGACACCCTCCACGCTTTGCAGTCACTGCCTCCCAGAAAGGCAGCAGGCGTGGGCCGGGGCTCCTTCGCACTGCAGGCCGGTGTGGCTGCCCTGGATGTCACACACCAGCATGTGTCCCCCCTCCAGCTGCTCAAGGCCGCTGCTCTAGCCCCCGAGGGCTCCTAAAACCACAGTCACCCCCTCCCCACCAACCTGTGCTCTTCCGGTTGGTGGGTGCTTAACTGGTCACCAAATATTCTGACGATCATTTTTAGGTATAATCACCCCCATTTTATTACAGAGAAAGCGGAGGTATGAGGAGGCTCAGTGTTTTCCTAAATGTGCCAGAGCCCTTGGTTGAGACCCAAGTTCAAGCCCAGGCATGAGATAGTGGCTCCGGTCTCTCAGGGAGAAGCACTCCAGTGACCGAGCACGTGGGAAGGCGCCCCTGAGCTGCTGGCTGGTGCTCCCTGCTCACAGGGAGGGCTTCCCTGGTGGCTCAGATGGTAAAGAATCTGCAGATCTGCCTGCAATGCGGGAGACCGGGTTTGCGGGAGATCCCCTGGAGAACGGAACAGCAAACCACTCCAGTATTCTTGCCTGGAGAATTCCAGGACAGAGGAGCCTGGAGGGCTACAGTCCATGGGTCGCAAAGAATCAGACATGACTGAAGCAACTAACACTTTCACTTCCCCCCGTCACGGGGAAGCTGGAAACGGGCCATCTGGGAGTGTTCACACCAGGGCCATTAGCATCTGCCACCAGCCAGGCCAGAGGATCTGTCTAGACTTTAAAAGGTGAACCATGCAGATAAAACCGGGAAAGGTTTGTAGCCATTACATTGTGAGTAGCACCCAGAAGCCTCGCAATATTTGTCCAAAGTCTACAATTCATTCTCAATTCAGCAAAGAAGCCACACGTGTCCTGACAGGACTTGGGGACGTTCTGCCTTCAGCATTCGTGGCTGGGCTTCCCTCTCACTCCTGAACTCGAGCAGGTGTCGACGTCACCTTCCAGCCACACTCGCGGCAGACGAGAACATGGGCCAACCGCAGCGAGTCAGGAAGACCTGCAAAGAGCTTTGTGTGGGGACCTGCTGGCTGCGGCGTCAGGAGGACGTGGTATGTGGACCTGATTTGCGAGCTGCGTGCTACCACACCCCCGTCAGGACCGCAACACAAGTGCACGGTTTAGGTCGGCATCCTCCGGAGAGCCGGCTTTGGAACGGCATCAGCAGCACAGTCCCAGCCCCGAGATGGGCAGTGGGGAGGTGCCCCTGAGAGTGGGGGGCTCTCAGCACTCCCATCACCTCACCAACAGCCCTTCTCCCACTTCCTCTAAAGTGCTCATTATCCTTGGAAACCTCCACCCCATCCTTCCTTTATTGAAGTAGGCAGGGACTATTATGGGCCATTTTGTCACCGTGGCAACCACTGTGGTCTGAAGGGTTTGGAGAGCCCTGATTAGGCTGGCAAGGCTGCCATGATGGCAAGTGATGAGGACAGCACATGAAGGGGGGCTTTTATGAGGCTGCGTGTGAAGCCCGCACCAAACCTCCTCTCTGCTTCATGGGGAGGGCTCCCACTGGCGGCTGAGTCCAAATGGAAAACTAATGAGGCAGCGTGACCCATGGGCCCTTGCCGATATCCTAACAAGCCCGTTTAGAGGGTGAAAGCAGCAGAGACCCACCCAGGCCCCTCCCGGGGAAAGGATGTGGGAGCTCGGCATGGTCGGATCCCCAGCCATGCCCTGGGCACCTGAGGGGTAAGTCCTCACACAGGGAAGGCCACTCCCTACCTCAGGACACTGGAGGGTCTCAGGTGGAGCTGTCCTCAGGAAGGCCACACATCTTCCAGGAGCTCATACCCTATGTGTGAACTCAGGAATGAAAATAACACGTATTCTGCAAAACTAATGACCGCTAATTACAGGAAGGCTTCCCTTGTCCTGCTTCTAAGTCAAATTATCACCATCCTTCACTTCAACTATAGCTTTTTCAGATAAGTAATAGCTAACACTTGCTGGGTTTTTCCTCCATGCCTGCCATTATTTAAAGTCTTTTCAGTGGTTATCTCAGTGGCACCAAGGACCAGTTTTGTGGAAGACAATTTTCTACAGACCTGGTGGGTGGAGGGGATGGTTTGGGGATGATTCAAATGTATTGCAATTATTGTGCGCTGTATTTCTATTATTATTGCATCAGCTCCACCTCAGATCACTAGGCATTAGATTCTGGAGGTTGGGGACCTCTGGATTATTTCATTGAATCCTTCATAGGAACCTTAGGAGGTGGGTACAATTAGTCTCTCCATTTTACAGATGAGGAAACTGAGGTCCAAAAGGTCAATAACGCTGTTAAAGCTGCGTGGTTAGTCAGGGCAGAGCAAGGACTGGAAGCCTGAAGCTTATTTTCTGACATGATGCACTCGTGGACCCCGGCAGCCCAGGGTCAGAGTGAGGCGTAGTCCCACCCAGTGTCCAGCCCCAGTGCACTGTCCGCCCCAGCCTCAGCCTCCCACAGGTGAAACGAGAGGGGAATGGGGGGCTGGGAATAGCATCTCCGCAGGGGCAAGTGAACCCCCTGCAGCCCACCCAAGCAGGACCCTCACTCCAGCTTCCCTGCCAGAGTCTGTGGCACCCATACACACCTCATCTGCAAACCCTCCATATCCCCGCCACAATCAGGTATGTCAAGCTCCGAGCTCTGCCCAAGACGAGAGTGTCTTGGGCTCCAGTTCTCAATACACTTTCTCTGTTCTACCAAGTTCCCCACTCTCTGGCTGATCTTCTGCTCTCAGTTGGCAGGATAGTAAATTAGGGTCCCAAACAAATCAGAAGGGAGAAGATGTCTCCACAGACTGGGTCACCACATCCTTAAGGAGAAGCTACTGACATTCTGCTGGGGCTTTGGGGGTCATGGCTGGAGTAAGACCTGGCAGGCCCACCAGTTCCTGGGGTGGAAGGCTGCCTCCGAGGCCTGCAGAGTAAGGCCTCGTGCGGGATCGGGGCTTAGCTGACAAGAAAGCAGGGGTAAGGTCCTCCATCCAGCCTGGATTCCTGTCCTGCCAGGATAGGGCCATGATGAAATGTTCCCAACAAATCTGGGGGGATGCTATTCTCAGCCCACCGTGGGCAGGCTTTCACGTTCCTCACTGCAAATGCACAGGCTATTTCTGACTGTCCCAAGTGAGACTACGCAGGTGGCCTGGGTATCCACCTCCCCACCGCCCGCACGATCCCGTTACAACGCCTCCTTTTCTTTCACACTCCTCAATCCTGAGTTTCCCTTGTGATTCAAATGGTAAAGAATCTGCCTGCAATACAGGAGACCCAGGTTCTATGCCTGGGTTGGGAAGATCCCCTGGAGAAGGGAATGGCAATCCACTCCAGTATTCATGCCTAGAGAATTCCACCAACAGAGGAGACTGGCGGGCTACAGTCTATAGGATCGCAAAGAGTCAGACGTGACTGAGTGACAAACACTTTCACACTTTCAATCTTGAGTGGGGAACAAGTGCAGGACAGAAAAAGGGATAGTTTTGATTCGAGAGGTTAATTGTATGCTCAACAGAGGAACTGGGTTTTAGGAGGACTTGGCTTCGGTTTTTCCATGTAGTCTCGTCTTATGGTCTTACCACGTGGTCTGGGTAGCTAACTTTCTTACATGGCAGTTCGGGGCTCCCAAAAGTGCACATGTGGAAGCTGCCAAACCTTCGTAACTCTCTGCCTTCTTTTGCTTAAAGGAGGGCCTGTATCTGAGCAGGACTTAATGGGGTCTCCCCTACACCCTCTGCTGTAGCTCCTCTCTGAAGTCCTCAGATAACAGTATCTGATGCACACTCCCTGAGTTCTTTTACAGATGCTAAAACCACCACCCAGTGGAAGAAGTTAACTACTCGATGCCCATGAGCACATATCCCCCAAAACTACTGATGCCTGAGGATTAGCAGTGTGAACCCCCATGACATTGCCATCAACCAGCCAGAGAACTGTGCACGAGCTGATCACAAATCCTGTGACATCCCCCCCACCTGGCCTTTTTAAATGCCTCCCAGTGACTTCCTTGGTGGTCCAGCGGTTAAGAATCTGCCTGCCAATGCAGGAGACATGGGTTTGATCCCTGGTTTGCGGAGATGCCACATGCCACAGGACAACTAAGCCTGTGAGCTGCAACTACTGAAGCCTGTGTGCCCTACAGCCTGTGCTCTGCAACAAGAGGAGACACTGCAGTGAGAAGCCCACACTCCGCAACTGGAGAATAACCCTTGCTCACTGCAATTAGAGAAAGCCCATGCACAGCAATGGAGACCCACCCAGTGCAGCCAAAAATAAACAAATTAAAAATTTTTAAATGCCTCCTGGGGGGACATCCTTGGTAATCCAGTGGTTAAGACTCTACAGTTTCACTGCAAGTGGTGCAGGTTTCATCCCCGGTTGCGGAACTAAGATCCCACATGTCACACGGCCAAAAAAAAAAAAAAGACTTCCGGAAACCCATCAGGGAGTTCATGTCTTTTGAGCATTAGCTGTCACTTTTCCTTGCTTGGCACCTGCAATAAACACTGAGCTTTCCTTCACCACAACGCAGTATCTGTAGACTGGCTTTACTGCTCATGGGCAAGCAGACCCAAGTTCGATTCTGTTCAATGAACAGCCTGTGTCTTGGGAGGCTAAATGTTCCCTAGACCCACCTCAACTGCTCCCAGTCCCCCTCTCTCCCAGATTCATAGGTTTTCCAAACACACCCAGGACCTGGTTGCAGCATGGGCTGGACTTTGTTCTGGTGGAGCACACCCAGACACTTGCCTTCACCAGGGAGGTCCTTCAGGGCTCAGCTTTTCTCTAAACATGCATAGAAGAGGAAATGAACAGGCCCAGTGAGGCGAGCACAACCAGGTCTCCTAAGCAACCACCCATCTGCTCTGCTCTGGTCAAATCCTAAGTGGTGAGACTCATTAGACTCATTACCCAGGAGCTCAGGCCGGGTAATCAGGGTGTTGCAACTAAATGGTTGTGCTGGTCTCCCTACCCGAGCCTCTCTGGCAGGTGCTAATTAAGAGAAGGTGGGGGCTTCCCTGGTGGCTCAGTGGTAAAGAATCCACCTGCCAACGCAGTTTGATCCTTGGTCCAGGAAGATCCCCCAGGCCACAGAACAACTAAGCCTGTCCACCACAACTACTGAGTCTGTGCTTCAGAGCCAGGAACCGCAACTGCTGAAGCCCGTGGGCCCTAGAGCCTATGCTCTGAAACAAGAGAAGCCACTGCAATGAGCAACCCAAGATCAGCAGCAAGAGAGTGGCTCCTGCTCACTGCAACTAGAGAAAGCCCTCGCTCAGCAACAAGGACCCAGCACAGCCAAAAATAAATAAAGAGAAGGTGGGATGCTTGACATGCACACCTTGTTCTCCAGGCTCTGTGAACAGTTTTGGTGACCGTGTGTGCAAGTCCCCCCAGGAGTCTCCTACCTAGCCCCACTAGCACACTGTACACACATGCACACATGTGCACACACGTGACATATGTGTGCGTGTACATGTGCACATGTGTGTGCATACGCACACACACACACACAGGAGCAGATGTTTACCTCAAAGCGCTAACAGCCATACAAATGCTTAGGCAAACAAGAAGTTACATTGAATAGAATCCACTGTATGTCAAACCGATACCTACTAAGTGAAGTGCACTGTCAGCAGGCAACAAAACCCTTGCGTCAGCCTATGAAAAGGAACAAAGAAACATAAGTTTATCCAAAAGACAAGAGGAAAATGAGAGGCTGGCATCTTGGAGGAAAACGAATTTGCTGTGAGATAGAATCGACACTTAAAAAGAAACTTGCTAACGGTGTCAGTGCTGATCTGCTGCAAATCTTTCCTCCATCTGTAGGTTCAGCGCCCAGTAAACCATGGGAGGGGCACTGCAAGCAGAAACCAAATTGTTACCTTTCTGAAAACAAGAGTTTCCCCAGAACAGGAGAGATGAACGGAAACGTCTCCTCTTGGAAAGAGGTGGAAAACCTTCCACGCTACCAAGGGGGCTGGGATCTGGAAACCAAACTCCGTTTGGTTTCCATCCAGAGCTCTGAAACCCGTCCTTAACCTGAGCGTGCCTGATTTAGTCCCTACGTCACTCTTGCTGTCAGATGAACTGGTCGCCTCCCTCCCCATAAACCCAGCTGCTGGGGAGGGCAGGGAAGAGAGCGAAGCAGCCTGGGACAGAAGACCTGGATTCACTTACTCTCTAGCCCTGTACTTGTTCATCTAAACACAGAGGACGAGCCGTGGTGCCCACTGCCTGGGGCAGCTGAAAGGGCTGGATTGGAGGCATGTGTGAGATGCACTCATCCCCGGTGCCTGGCCACCTGTATATCTGCCATTAACATTGTAACTAATGTTATAACTAACAGGGGGCCCAGACTGTTAGTTACAGCCCCACTCACACCACTGTCATTTGGCAGTCAATAATAGGAATTTGACTACTGAATAGATGGACTGGTTATAAGTGACAGAAACTCAACTCAAATTGCTTCAACAAACAAATAAATGAAAGCCAAGGAAGAGATCATTCACATCATTTATGAGGGGCAAAAATATCTGGGCCTCTGTCTGTCTCTGCTTCTCTTTATATCATTTTTCTCTTTTGAAACCAACATCTAGGGACTTCCTTGGTGGTCCAGTGGTTAAGACTTCACCTTTCAATGCAAGGGATGTGGGTTTCGATCCCTAGTTGGGGAACTGAGGGACTTTCCTCATGGCTCAGTGGTAGAGAATCCACCTTCCCAAGCAGGAGATATGACTCAATCCCTGGTTTGGGTAGATTCTCTTCAGGAGGAAATGGCAACCCACTCCAGTATTCTTGACTGAAGAATCCCATGGACAGAGGAGCCTGGCGGGCTAGAGTCCACGTGGTCACAAAGAGTCAGACACGACTTGGCAAGTGAGCACCCACAACCACAGGGCAGCTGAGATCCCTCAAACCTTGCGGCCAAAAAATCAAAGCATAAAACAGAAGCAATGTTGTAACAAATTCAATAATGATTTTTTAAATGGTCCACATAAAAAAAAAACTTTAAAAAAAAAATCAACATCTACAGTAGCCTGTCAGGCTCTTCTGCCCATGGAATTCTCCAGGAAAGAATACTGGAGTGGGTAGCCATGCCTTCCTCCAGGGGATCTTCCCGACCCAGGGATCAACCCACGTCTCCCTCATTGCAGGCAGATTCTTTACCATCTGAGCCACCAGGGAAGCCCTATGTGCTATTAAGAGATGGCCATAAAGTGCAACTGACCTCTTTCTTATAGCCTTTAATTCCAGGTGAAGAGATCTGGGTATCTTTGATCTAATCTCAGTTTATCCCCTCACTGGTCCTTCTTCAGTCAGTCAAAAGGAAGGGGAGCTCTCATTTGCCACCCTGGAGGTGAACCCACCTGAAAACTATGGGATGGATCCACCTAAGAAAGAGATGGAGAGGTGACCCTGTTCCCAGAACAGGTGGGCAATTCCATAGACATTAAAAACATCACCTGCCCTCTGTGTCAGGGTGGTGGGAGAGAACCTGACAAGGAGGAAGGGGCTAACGCTTCCCTGGCAACATGGTATCAAACCCTGGTGACTGCAGTAACAGGAAGGTTTGCTCTGACAAAACGAAGGTTTTCTAAAGAAATTGATTCCAATAGTCTGGAACGGGCTTGTTGATTCCTGTAGTCTGGAACATGCTTGCTTTATGAACAAGTGCTGAGGATGTAAAAACCCACGGCCTGGAGGGGCAGAGTCAGGCCTCCTCCAGTCTCCCCCGCCCCTGTCTCTCCTGACCTTCCTCACCACAGCCCCCATCTCAGTCCTCTCCTCTCTTCGGCCAGAGAATATGGGGGCAGGGAACTCCATTGATTCAGCAGACACCAGAGCCTCAGAAATCCCATTAGAGAAGGGCCTTGGGTCTTAATTACCAAGGAAGGAACAATGTTTCCTGGAAAGTGAGAGAAGCAAGAACTCCACAAGGATGAATGTTTTGATGAGGCTGGATAGAAGGAGGCTTGCTAGGGTGGCGCTGCCCAGGGGAGGGTGTGTTTGCCAGAAGTGGTGGTCAACTCCATGCCTGACCCCCTCCACCACTAAGCACCCAGAGCACCATTGGACCCCAATGGCGCATCCTCCCAGTTCGTTACAGGGCAGCTTTGTCCATCTCTTTGGACATGTGTGGATCAGCTCATATTAGGTCGTACTGCGGTAGCTCACGTGCATAGCTTTATCTTGCAATTTTGTTCTATGTTGGTTGAAGGTTGGCTACAGTTTCACTCCCATTTGTTCTTCATTCCAGGACTCAGGCAGGGAAAACAGCCAGGCAGGAGCATTCACTGTCATGGCAAAGAGCAGAAGCGGAGCCAGGCTCTCAAACCTCTACTTGTAAGAGGTCCATCACCTCCTCGGTTTTCATTAGCCAAAGCAAGTCCAACAGCCAGGCCCGGTGTCCGTGATGGGGAGAGGCATCCTCTTGTGGGAAGGAGCAGAGAATGTTCTGGAACAGCACAATCTACCAGAGGACAGCGGCCTCTTGGTCCCTGCACCCCCTCTCACCTGAGGAGACTCTTTCATAGGCGTCACAGGGACTCATCACCCCCAGTTCCCAAGGCCTGAGACAGGGTAGGCATTACTCCATTTCCTCCTGGACACACGTGCCATGGCTCCTCCAAGCTCTGTCAGCACCAGGCTCTCCTTCAGGCATCTCCAGACCAGAAAAGAGCTCTTGTCTCTGTCTACTGCAGTGAATTCTTTCTCTATAAGAAACAGCCTAGGGGTTTCCCTGGTGGCTCAGTGGTGAAGAATCTGCCTGCCAACGCAAGAACATGAGTTCGATCCCTGTTCGATCCCTGTCTGGAAAGATCCCACGTGCAGCAAAGCAACTGAGCCTGTGCTCTAGAGCCCAGGAGCCATCACAATTAAAACCTGAGTGCCTAGAGCCCGTGCTCCGTAACAAGAGACGGCACCACAATGAGAAGCCTACACACCACAGTCAGAGAGTAGATCCCGCTCACGGCAACTAGAGAGAGCTCACATGCAGCAACAAAGACCCAGCACAGCCAGTAAACAAATACAATTGTATTAAACAAAGAAACACCCTAAAACTTGAGGACTTAAAAGAATCATTTTATTTGACAGTCCTACGAATTGAGAACTGGGCAACTCTTAACTAGACAGTTCATTTGCTCCATGGGCATTGATTGGGGTCGCTCACGGGGCTGCAATCAGCTGGGAGCTCGTCTAGGGCTGGAAAGTCCACGGTGGCTCAGAGTCCTCTCTATAGAGCCTTTCTCTTCAGCAGGTCGGATTCCTTGCATGGCAGCCAACATCCAAGAGAGAGCATTCCAAGTAGAGAAGGTGGAGGCTTGGATCTCTTAAAACCTAGCCTTGGATGGTGACTCATACACCACATTTCGTTGGTCAGGCTCCACAGGGCCAGCCCAAATTCAAGTGGAGGAGAAGCAGGCCCCACCTCTTCACTGAAGTACAGGGGCTTTGCAGCCATTTTTCATCCAATCTATTCATTCATGTCCCCAAACTTTACACGGCACATAGCAAGAACGTTTTTACCACCTTGTGCTGTAGCCACACTTTGAGAGGCTTATAGGTATCTTCACTCTGAAAGCATCGAGCCACAGAATGCATGGCAGACTTCCCTTCCGTGAACAGCTGCTCACAACATGCTCTCTCAGAGCCCCTGATGTCACTTGGAGGAAGGGATCCTGCGTGGCCCCAAAGGCCCCTGACCCTGACCCTTTTACATGGGCTCACTGGGCAGGGGGATGGTGATGGTAGGACAGGATGCACTCCTCTTGGGCCAGTCTCATCTCCTGACAGCTCACTGGTTCTTTCAAATAGGGGGGATTTGACTCTTTGTTCCAATTCTTGGGTCTTAGCTACTTCTCTAGGACAACAGGAGAAAATTCACCTCAACATCCTGCTACACTGGCTTAAGATCATGCAGCCTTATGATCACCATCACCATCACCAGCATCCTCACCATCACCACCATCATCATCATCATCCTCACTATCCCATCACCATCATCATCACCATCATCACCACCATCCTCACCATGACCATCATCAACATCACCATCGCCATCCTCACCATCACCATCATCACCACCACCATCACCATCACTGTCATCACCATCAACATCACCATCATTGTCATCATCAATACCATCCTCACTATCCCATCACCATCATCATCACCATCATCACCACCATCCTCACCATCACCATCATCAACATCACCATCACCATCCTCACCATCACCATCATCACCACCACCATCACCATCACTGTCATCACCATCAACATCACCATCATTGTCATCATCAATACCATCCTCACTATCCCATCACCATCATCATCACCATCATCACCACCATCCTCACCATCACCATCATCAACATCACCATCGCCATCCTCACCATCACCATCATCACCACCACCATCACCATCACTGTCATCACCATCAACATCACCATCATTGTCATCATCAATACCATCCTCACTATCCCATCACCATCATCATCACCATCATCACCACCATCCTCACCATCACCATCATCAACATCACCATCACCATCCTCACCATCACCATCATCAACATCGCCATCACCACCATCATCATCACCAACATCCTCACTATCCCATCACCATCATCACCACCATCACCACCACCATCCTCACCATCACCAACATCCTCACTATCCCATCACCATCATTGTCACCATCATCACCACCACCATCACCATCACTGTCATCACCATCAACATCACCATCACTGTCATCATCACCACCATCCTCACCACCACCATCATCAACATCACCATCACTGTCACCATCATCACCACCACCGTCACCATCACTGTCATCACCATCAACATCACCATCACTGTCATCATCACCACCATCCTCACCACCACCATCATCAACATCACCATCACCATCCTCACCATCACCAACATCCTCACTATCCCATCACCATCATCATCACCATCATCACCACCATCCTCACCATCACCATCACCACCATCACCATCAACATGCTCATCACTGTCATCATCACCACCATCCTCACGATCCCATCACCATCACCACCACCATCATCACTTTCATCACCACCATCCACATCCTCACCACCACCATCACCACCATCACCATCAACATCATCAGCACTGTCATTATCACCATCTCCATCAGTAGTAGCACTACCACCAACATCATCCCTATTTCACAGCCAAAGAAGCCAAGTCACAGGGAATCAAGTGATCCCCATGGAATAAAGAGATTACATTAATCTAAAGTTCACAAGGGGACGACAGAGGATGAGACGGTTGGATGACATCACCAACTCAATGGACATGAGTTTGAGCAAACTCCAGGAGATGGTGAGGGACAGGGAAGCCTGGTGTGCTGCAGTCCATAGGACTGTAAAGAGTCAAACACAGCTGAGCAACTGAACAACAACAAAGATCACAATATCATTTTTTCCTGGGTCCTCCTGGGCCAGAAGGAGCAGCAGTGACCCCAGGCTGACGGCCTCATTTGGCCAACGGATGGGGTAAATGAGAAAGGTTCAAATAATATTATCAGAACAAAATCTTCCCTCTTTCTGCCTCTCTCCTCCCTTTCTCTCTCCTTTCCCCACTTCCTCCCCTCTCCCCTCTTCTCTCCCTTGCAGCCCTGTTTGTCCCATGGCTCCCTTCTCAGCCAGGACCTCCTCCAGGTGACTTCCAGCAGCTCTCCTGATGCAATGCCACCTGCTTGCTGCCCCCAGGCCTCTCTTCCAACAGTGCCACCCAGAGCTCCAGGCCCAACTTTGGTTGCTGCAGCTCAGATCAACAGCTTGTCCTGCACCTAAACCTATCTCAGCTTCAGGGAGAGGAGTCCTGCCGCCAGGCCTGGTGCAGGAGCCAGTGAGCAGAGCTGGGTAGGGGATGTGACGGTTCTGAATGGAGACAGTGGGACTGCAGAAGAGGGAAGAGATGCACACACAAGACGGTGTGGTGCCCCCAGGACAGGAGGGGACTTGGACAAAGACTAGCGGGAAAGAGTCTGAATTGCTCTGGTTCTTGCTAGCTGTGTGACCCTGGGTGAGTCACTCTCTCTGTGTCTGTTTCCCATCCATGCTGCTGCTGCTGCTGCTAAGCCACTTCAGTCGTGTCTGACTCTGTGCGACCCCATAGACGGCAGCCCACCATGCTCCCCCGTCCCTGGGATTCTCCAGGCAAGAACACTGGAGTGGGTTGCCATTTCCTTCTCCAGTGCATGAAAGTGAAAAGTGAAAGTGAAGTCGCTCAGTCATGTCTGACTCTTAGCGACCCCATGGACTGCAGCCCACCAGGCTCCTCCATCCATGGGATTTTCCAGGCAAGAGTACTGGAGTGGGGTGCCATTACCTTCTCTGTCCCATCCATAAAACACGAATAACAATATACCTACATCTCAGGGATGGATGTTAATGCATTGAATGATGACTGCGTGTAGATGCTCAGACATGGCTGTGTGACTCTAGGTTATCGTCCCACTCTGGGGAAAAATTCACCTGGAAGTAGCTGGGGCTAACTTGAACACCTCAGACACCCCTGATCCCCCAGAAAAGACACTGGAAACAGCTCCTGCTAACCAAACCCACCCCACCCCTGCCCCCGCCTCTGAAATGCAGGGAGAAAGCATCCAAGGCTGACCCTGAGAGGTGAGATGGACTCAGGCAGGCTGCATCCCAGGACGTGACCTACACGGCCCAGGCCTACTTGTCAAAGCTTTGCCTCATGCCTAATTAGATCCTGTTGTAAAGAGATAAAGGCTGTTACTGTGTATCAGCAAGGCATCTTTTTCTGTAGGATTGAGTCCCTGAAAAGGGGGGGATACTGCCGTGAGAGAGCCGGGAAATGGAGGAAACAAGCCGGGTGTTAATAGACTTTGGAATAAAATCCTGACAGACTCAAATTGATTCTGCAGCCTGAGAAAATTGAGTGCAGAGGGAATTAGATTTATGCGCTGTTAAATGTAACTGCCTCCTGGTGTCTATACCAAGAGCTGTTAAAGTGGTAATCTTTAAAGATGTATGGAAATCGTGTGTGAACAGATCCAGAATCCATCGGGGGAGCAGCCTTCTTCCATGGGGAGGTACATGCCCGGCATCATGATTATTAACAACCTGGTAAACATGATGCGCTGTGGGTAGGATTTAATCAGAGCATCTCAAAGCATGAGCAAAGCCAAGGATCCTGGTGACTTCTGTAAGAGTGTGATCCCTCGGGAACTCTAGGGGCTGCTAAAGAAGGTCCATCGCCCCGGGCAGTGGGTGGACTAGGGGGTCCCTCAGATGAGGGTGGGAAGGGCAAGATTCATTGCTCATTCATCAGCCCCAATCCAGAACATGCTCAGGAGAGGACTCAGGCCTGCTGCTCCCTCGTGACAGAGCCCTGGAAAGCTCATTATCCCATTTTTCCAGACTCCTTGCTCTCACAGCCAGGGCTATGCCTCACCACAGAGCACACCTGGAGACTTTCTTTCCATTGTCTCTGACAACCTCGAAGTAAGGTGTTTTGAACCTCACTGAGAAGCAGTCCTGTGCCCACTCCCCCCGAACCAAGAGCAGAGTGACAGCCCCTGTATTCATGTTCAACAGAGTGTATCAGTCAGGCTAGAACAGGGTTTGCTGTGTAACCAACATCCCCCCCACCACATCAACAGCCAAACACATCAAAGGTACATCTCTTGCTCACACTATGTGTCCAGCATGGGCCGCAGGGCCCTCAGCTCTAGGTGATTACATGGGGCCAGGAACCCAGGGTGACCCACACTTCTACAATCACCAAAGCAGGAACTAGGAAACACCATAAACTGACCTTTAAAGGCTCAGGTTTCATTGTCCAAAGCAGGTCACATGGCCAGGCCACACTTCAAGGGAGCAGGGAAGGGGAATCCTCTCAGATGTCTGAAAAAGGAGACAAAATAATTTGTGAACAGCCTGGATGACTTCAGGCCAGCTAATTCTACTCTCTGTCTCTCATCTTCCCAAGCAAGATGACCCCAAAATTCCAGCCACATACAGCCAGGGCTTCTGGGCAAAGCCTGGGGGTTCGTACCATTGTACCCTGTTCACATGGGGCATCTCTGCATCTGAAGACCCTGAAACTAGAAAGATAAATAATTTCCTTGCACACACTCAATGCTGCATGGAACAAAGACAGGAAAATGACTGTAAACAGGCCCAGCTGTCATAGGAAAGGGAGCCCTCCGGATGGACACTCTGAGCCCCTGCAGTGTGTGTTTCTCCCTGCTGCACAGTAAGGATGTGTGGAGCATCTATGTTTCCAAGCTTGAGAGGGCAATTGCTGCTGGGCTGACTGGATTCATCCTTTGGTCCCTTATTCATTCATCAATTCAATCAACAAACGCTTATTGAGGATTTGCTGTATGTCATACACTGATTCGGGCCATAGGGATTCAGCAGGGAGAAAAAATAGGCACACACAGAGAAATCGCTCTTCTCACGGCCCACACATCCTAGCAGCAAGTGAGGGGAGACAGGAAAGAGTGCTGAATGCTGACAAGGAGGAGGAAGAGACAGGGCAGGGGGACGGGGTGGGGTTAAGCAGGGGGCCACGTGAAAAGCGAGAGGGTGACCTAGTCATGCAGCTCAGGGGAAAGCATCCCAGGCAGAGGAAACAGCCAGTGCAAAGGCCCTGAGGCAGATGCAGTTTGGAATGTCCAAAAAACAGCACAACACTCATGAGGCCAGAGGAGAGGGGGCAAGGTGGTGGCACTTGAGAGTCCAGAGCAAGGGGTGAGGAGTGAGGTGGGGCCATTCGGCTGCTGCAAGGGCTCAGGTCTTTGTTCAGAGTGTGAACGTGACCCTGGGGACTGTGTGCAGACAAGTGATGTGAGTAGTCTGACTGCTGGCAGAGAACAGAGTGTGGGGCATGTACTAGCTATTTGTGGCTGCGTAACAAATGACCCCAAAATCAGCAGCTTAAAACTTGAGTTCACTACCTCACATTTTCTCAGGTCAGGAACATAGTGTGGCTTAGTGGGCTCGCCCGCTCAGGGTCCCTTGCAGGCTGCAGTAGGAGTCGGTGGGCTGAGGTCTCATCTGAAGGCTTCACTGGGGATGAAGCCTTTCTGGCTCACTCACGGCTTCTTGGCAGGACCCTTCCTCCGAGGGCTCAGTTCCTGGCTGGCTTTCAGCAGGGAAGGGCCGTCCTTGGTCCCCTGTGACATGAGCCTCTCCACAAGGCTGCTCTCAATGTGGCAGCTGCTGGCTTCATCAGCGAGAGCAAGAGAAGGGCAGGAGACGGAAGCCAGAGTCTTTCTACAACCCTACTTAGAAGGGGACCTCTCATAACCTTTGCCGTTTCTACTGGTTGGAGGTGAGTCACAGGCCCACCCACATTCCAGCAGCAGGGATCACATGGGGCGTGACCACCAGCAGGGAAAGCTCATTAATCAGCTGGAAGCCCACACAGAGGGTAGGAGTCGAGATGGGAGAGTAGCTGCTGCCTACTGCTCCAGTTCAGGTCAGGATGGCAGCAGCACGGAGCAGAGTAGAGGTGGTAGGAAATGGCCAGATTAGGCTACTTTTTGAAAACGCTGAAAATGATCTTTGGGCCGGGAGACTGTGAGGTGTCTTGGTCTGATTGCCTTTCAACTTGAAGATGAGGTTGTCCTGACCTAAGATGGGACTATCCCAGACCCCCCTCTGGACAGGGGTCCCTCCCACACTCTGGGACCCTCCTACCAGCAGAGGAAGGAAGTAAGGAGATTGCATGGGAAACCCCAAGTCCCAAAGCCCCCTGAGAGCAGATACCCACCCACACCCCAGCTCCAATCACCCCACCCTTTACACAAGCAGCCTCTGCCCCATCTGTCACATTTCCCAGGTACTAAGTGAGTTAATTGCTACGTAAAAGGGGAGCGCAGATGCCTCTACTGAGTCCCTAAGCCAGCTAGCCCTCCCACTTAATCCGCTTTAAGACTGAAGGCGCAGGGGGAGAGCCAGTAATCAGTTTTTAAGGTTACAGACAACATCCCCACTCCAGCGGTTGCCCAGGGCAACGGTGCAAGGCTGAGCACCAGGCCTGGGATTGGATTACTCACCCTGTGGATTCATCCATACACTTTATCCCGCTCCACCTGAGGCCAAGAAGGGATTTGTGGCTGTGTCATGAACGCAAAGAAGGATTTATGTGGGAAAAAACACAGACAAATGTCAGGAATTCATCTCAGCTAGTCTCAGCTTCCTCGTTTATCTTTTGGTTTAGAATAGTCCTTGAACCGATTGTCCCTGACAAGGATCCAACTAGCAGAGAAGATGCTCAGCACCTCCCCAGGGAAGACTAGATTCCACAGGAAACTGATTCAAGAGATCATCAGTCTCTGCTCTCTGGGGAAGCAGTTTAAGGCAGGCCTCCAGAGGCCAGAGAAAACCACCCTCCACCAGAGCCTATTCTCTGAGTGCTCTCCCAGGGAAGGAGACTGCACGTACCCCCACGGGCTTCCGCAGTTCTCAGGACCGCTTGTAAGGCCATCTCCCCCTTTCCCTGACCAGGTGACATTCTGTCCTCTGCATTAACCACGCTTGCCTCTGCCTTCGGGCCTTTACACTTGCCAGGCCCTCCTTCCCCCTTTCACATGTCTGGGTGCCCCTCCGCAGGTCTCAGCTCACTCATCACCTTCTCCTGGAACCCCATCTGAAGCATCACACCCCCATCACTCTGTAGCCCATCTCAGGATACTCATCACTCCCTGAAATTAACTTTTAATGAATCTCTTTACCCAGTGACCGACTCCCTCCCCAAGATGGAAGTCCCAGGTTACTGGCCTTGGGTGTGTGTTTTTTCTGATCTGGTGGGGGGGCAGTGGGCAGTGGCTACTGGATGAATGAGTGGGTGAATGGGTGAAAGAATTGGGAGGACATGTGGGGTCAGGACTGGAGCAGGTGGAGAGGCAGAGTGGTGTGGTGCCAGAACGGATCAGGAGCCAGCATGCTAGGCATCACCTTGGCAGACCACGAAAGGCAGTCCAGGCAAACAGCACTGAGGTCAGGGGCAGTTGAGGCCGCTCACACCTCTCCAAGGACACAAGACCAGTCACCATCTCAGTTTGTCTTGCTGGGCCCCTACCCCACACTAGCTGGATGACCCCTGCACCCTGGCTGAGGATTCTACTCAGGCGCCTGTTGGGGAGGGAGAGAGCTGCCTGGGGAGGCAGGAAGTCCTCCCGGGCTATGGCAGCTTGACGGGGTGGCTTCCAGGACACCAGCTTCCTGGAAGCATCCTCCCGTCAGTGGGACTTTTTCTGTGTTTTAGGGGCAGGGTCTGGGTAAAGAATCCGCCTGCCAGTGCAGGAGGCACAAGAGATACAGGTTCGATCCCTGGGTCGAGAAGATCACCTGGAGAAGGAAATGGCAACTGCTCCATTACTCGTGCCTGGAAAATTCCATGGACGGGGAGGGACGCAGAGTCGGACACAGCTGAGTGACTGAGCATACATGTACTGGGTGCGTCTAGCCCAGAGGCGCCTGCCCTTCTTCAGTCTAGCTCCTGAATAATAGTACCCAGAAGAGGATGGAGCAGAAGGGAAGGGAAGCTGGGAGATGAGGCATCTGGGCCAGGCCAGTTCCTGTGCCCTGTGAGACACTGAGACATGCACCTGAGGGCAGGGCTCTGGGCAGGGACCCCCACTGAGTCTGCATCCTTGGCCGGTTGCAGCCACAGGTGTGTTGGGGCCATCATGGGTGGGCTGGCATGTCCCTGTGCTCCTGGAAGAGACCACCAGGTGGCAGTGTGAGGACATCTGCCTGGGCCGGAAGAGACTGTGGCATGGCAGAGTTGGGGAAAACCTCTGGTCCGCTTCCTGGGCAAGTGGTCATAAGACGTTAGCAGACCTCCCACACTGGACCTGAGGCTGCAGAAGCCTAAGGTAAGACAAGCTGAAGCGCCTGGACTCCTGGGCCTGGCACCCCCCACACCTGCACTCACCTGAGTGCACACCTGCACACATGTCTGAACACATCTGTGCACACCTGCACACCCCCCATGCTCTTCTCATTTGGCTGCGGCATCTTTCCTGACAGGCTACCAAAGCTGAGGTCACAGGAGAAAGGGAAGAGGCAGGTTTCAAAAGGCGTTGCAAGGCAGGGGAAGAGCCTGGTGTGACCTCAATGGGGGTTGGTAAGGACTGCGCCAAGTCAGACCAGGAGCCCACCTGTAGGAGGCGGCCATTCCACACAGCACCAACTGACCATCACCCTGCAGAACTGACCAGCCTGACACATCCGATCCTCCAAGAGAAGCTGCAAGCCTGGCCCTGGGGGTGAAGATTCCATTTTTAGAAACATCCTGCCAGCCAGGCAAAATGTGTCTGTGAGCTGGATGTGGCCTGAGGAGCCCTGGAGTGTGA
The DNA here is from genome assembly GCF_032405125.1 of Capricornis sumatraensis. Classification (NCBI taxonomy): domain Eukaryota; kingdom Metazoa; phylum Chordata; class Mammalia; order Artiodactyla; family Bovidae; genus Capricornis; species Capricornis sumatraensis. The sequence goes on along the minus strand of NC_091085.1, from coordinate 51,603,384 downwards.
CGTCTGTTTCAGGTGGCGTCCGGGTTCCATGTTTGCACTGACCACATCCTGAGCAGAGGGCCAGGCGACGTCATCCCCTGACCAGGCAGCCTGCTGGATGACAATGATGGTGCAGATAAAGGCCTGCGCCTGTCCTAGGGCCTGGCACACAGTCAGTGCTCAATAAACCATTTCGTGTTTGAGAACATAGGCTCTGGATCTAGAAAGCCTGGGTTTATACCCAGATTATAGGTAGATTGCATCAAAAATGGCCAACTCAGAAGCCTCTGGTGGCTCCGTGGTAAAGAATCTGCCTGCCAATGCAGGAGACACAGGTTTGCTCCCTGATCCAGAAAGAGCCCACACGCCATTGAACAACTAAGTCATGTGCCACAACTACTGAGCCTGTGCTCTAAATCCCGGAAGCCACAACTACTGAGCACCAGAGTCCTGGATCCTGTGCTCTGCAAGAGGAACCACTGCAGTGAGAAGCCCATGCACTGCAACTAGAGCAGCCCCACTCGCTGCAGCTGGAGAAAAGCCCAATAGCAACGAAGCCCCAGCACAGCCAAAAATAAACAAATACATAAAATTATTTTTAGAATGGCCAACCCAATATTTTCTATCCCCCACGTGCTTCCAGAACCTTGCAACCTGCCACGCACCGATGGTGGAGCCTCGTCCCCTCCCTTTGAAACTGAATGGGCCCCTGTGGCTGCCTCAGTGAGGAGAGCGGTCAGAAAGGATGCTTCAGCCTTCTGAGGCTCGGTTGTCAAAAGCCAGAGTCTCCACCTGGTTTTCTGTCTGGGCTCTGGATGCTTGCTCTCGACACCAGCCGCCACTCTGTGAGGAAGCCCAGGCAACATAGCGAGGCCAAACCTGGGAGGTGACCTCAGCCCCAGCTCCTGCCAAGTGAGCAGTGACCAGCCGTGCCCAACAAGCCTTGCCCAAACCGCAGATTCACAAACGCACACACAATAAAAAAAATCAGTGCTGTTGTAGTTGTGTGCCGCTAAGTTTAGGTGGTTTGCTACTCAACAGCAGGGAGTTGAAAAGTGTCTGCTCCCTCAGGGACCTTGGACAAGTCACTTAGTACCTCTGTGCACGTTTCCACATCTGTACGTGTGTGCGTGCTAAGTCACTTCAGCTGTGTCCAACTCTGCAACCCTATGGATCATAGCCGGCCAGGCTCCTCTGTCCATGAGCTCCTCCAGGCAAGAATACTGGGGTCGGTTGCCATGCCCACCTCCAGGTGATCTTCCGGACCCAGGGATCAAACCCGCCTCTTATATCTCCTGCATTGGCAGGCAGTGCGGGAGGATAAACTGCCCTTGTTTCCAGTGGCCTGGTTTGTGGTGACATCACAGCAGACAAAGGCTTGAAAGGCTTGTCCCCGCCCCTCTTGGACAAAGGCAGAAAGTCTTCACTGTTACTCGCCAAGCACCCGGATCTGCCCCTGGATTCTAGCTGGGTGAAAATGTTCACTTTAAAGTAATAATAAAATGAAATCCCACTTGCTGCAGGCCCACTGGCTCCTAACGGGATTCCTGGGATGGAACCTTCTAGCGAGCATCTGCTCCTTGGCGGATAGGGCTGTTCTCGCGAGAGTTGGCATCGAGTGCTGGCGCCACGGGCATAGGCGGGGAGGGGAGACTAGCCCCCGCCCCGCTACGGCCCAGGCACAGACTGCTGCCGGCCGCTCTCCCCAGCTGCCCTGTGCCGAGCCCAGCTCCCCAGCTGGAAAGCTCAGCCAAGGCGTGGGCATGGCCCTGAGATCCCACATCACCCCCCAGGCTCTGCTTCCCTGCGTTGCCTGGTGGAGAGAGGGGATTTGCATTTGCAGCCCAGCAGCCACCACCTGCCTTTCCAGAGCCGGCAGCTCTGAGGCTGTTCACCGCTGCGGAGAGATGTTGCCAAGTGGGGCCCGGGGCAGGGCTGGGCTGCAGCTGTTCCGGGCCTTCTCCTCCAAAGCGTGGCCTTCAAGCCTTTGCTTCCTCCCTGCCTTCGGGAGTTTTGCCAAAGGCGTTTAAGCAAGGAGCCAGCCTCTCGCCCCACCCCCACCTTCCAGAACAGAAGCAGGGTTGTTCAATCCAAGGGGAAACAAAGACCCCCCAGAAGCCTTGGAGCCAGGCCCTTCTATGTGCCCAGGCTGTGTCCTCCGGCCTGTCTGTGAGCACATGTGCATGCCGCGTGGACACACATGTGGACACAGCACATGGGCCCACAGGAGCACACGTGCACAAGGAGATACAGGTGTGTCTGCAGGTTCATACATGTCTGCCTCTGCTTATGGACACAGAAGCCCATGAGGCACGTGCATTTGCTACTATTTGCGCATGCAGGGCTGGAGTCAGGCATGTGAGTCTGAGTCCGGGCACCCATGTGTTTGTGAGCGTCTGGAAATATGTGTGGACATCTATGTCTGAGTTGCAGCTGGGCCCGGGTAGGCGTGAGTGTGTGTGGGTGTATGTATGTGAGGGGGTGTTTGCATGTGCTTGGGTGTGTGTGTGAGAGTGTGTATATCTATGTGTGCTTGTGTGAGAGTGTGTGTTTGAGTGTATGTGTGTATGTGAGAGTCTTGTGAGTATGTGTGTGCAGGTGTGCTCATGTTTACCTTGGCAGTTTCTACATTTGAAGTACACATGTCGATTTGCGTGTGTCCTCCTCTCCGTACCCATGTGTGTGCTCGTGGGATGTGCAGGATGGAACAGCATTAATGCGAGGGGGTGGGCAGAAGAAGTTGCACCTGCCAGGGGCGGGTCTTCCGAGGTGGGGAGTCTGTCCTATGTTGCCATCAGAGGGCTGGTGTTGGGAGTGACCTGCACACAGCCTCTCCTCTCCTGCGCTGCCCTCCCAGGACAGGTGTTTCTCCAGTGGGTGCATAGATAGGGGTGGGGAGGTGGTCCCAGAGGCCAGCACCAGGTGAGAGCTCACTGGTCCCCCTGCAGAGGTCCCCCAAGCTCCCGGCATCTGTCTCTCTAGCTCAGGCCCAGGCTAGAGGAGAAGCGAGGTAGGTACAGAGAAAGAGGAAACCGAAAACCCCCTGGAGAAATGGAGCACGTGCATCTGAGAGCAACTTCCGAAGGGCTTGCTGCCCTGCCAGTGGCCCGAGTCCCTGCTGGTCCAGCCTGTTTCCTCCTCCAGGGCCCGAGTCCCGCCCCAGCCCCGGATGGAGGGAACAGCAGCCCTATTCACTGCCTGAACAGTCCCCATTACAAGCTTCCCTTGGAGGAACCTGAGGTCTTAATGCTGCCACTGCGAGAATGGGGTTAGGTCACCAGTAAGAGGAATTTGCGGCATTTGAGACAGGTCTAGCCTAGGCAATGGCACCCCACTCCAATACTCTTGCCTGGAGAATCCCAGGGACAGAGGAGCCTGGTGGGCTGCCGTCTCTGGGGTCGCACAGAGTCGGACACGACTGAAGCAACTTAGCAGCAGCAGCAGCAGCAGCCTAGAGCTGGGGAGGTGGGACAGAGCAGCGCCTGCAGGCCGGGTAGGCTGAGTCAGGAGGCTGCTGTGAAACCAAACAGGAGGGCTGCGGTGGGGATGGAGGGTTGTTTATTGAAAAACAACAAAAACAAAGGAGTTGTTGGTGCCTTAACACTGTTTCTTGATCGCTGCTGATCAACCATCCTCAGCACGGGACATGGGCATCATGATACCCCAGTCTGGGCCGGACAGGCCTTCCCTGAGGTCTGAGGTGGGGGCTCAGCTCCAGAATAGTAGGGCATCGGCTGGGGGGCTTCCAGAAGAAGAGCTTGAGACCATGGGGACCCCTCTACTTGCTTTCTTTCCACATCATGACCCATGTGCACCCAAAGGTGGCTGGGAACCCAGCGCTGTGACTGGGCCTCAAGAGCACTTGCCGAGAGCACCGTCCCCAAATTCGCTCCAGGTTTTCCCCACAAAGGTGCAGGGATGCGGGAATGGTCCTCCCTGGGCTGGGTGCTGTGTGACCAGTCAGTGTGGGACCCACCCTACTGCCCAGTCCATCCTCCGTCCTCAGCCACCTTGCCAAGGGGGAGACACCTTGACAGCTGCACCTGCCAGGCCCCCCATCCACTGGCTTCTGCTCCGGCCGGCCAGCCAGGAGGGCATCCCCTCCCGGTCCCCAGTGCTCACTGCACTTACTTTGGAAGTGAAGCCTCCCATTCTGGCCAGTTCCCGGCTCCTCAGCACTGCTCTGCCTTGCCTGCATGTCTGTAAGTCGTCTGTTTCCAAGTTTTCTTTGAATTCTGTTTCCAGCTGGTAGCCTGGATGATACAAGCAGAAACCCAGCAGGGCTCCACCACTGCCTGGAAAGAGCCCTGAGCCTAGACACACAAGAGCCAGAGATGAGGGATGTTCCTGTGAGTCCTTTTCCTCCAAACCAAGCAGACATCCCCACTGCCTCACCACCATCACTGTCACCAACACCCACAGCATTATCCACCCCACCCCAAATACAGCAGCACCGACTATTGCCAACACCCAAAACATCGGTACCTCCACAAATGAAGCACCCATCTGCTGTCTGGGACTTCGGAAAGTTCCCACCCTTGGGTAGCTTCCGTTCCAGCAATGTGGAGCAGATGGTGAACAACTGTCCATGCAGAGGCACGGCACTCGTGGGCTGGCTACCCAATCTGTGGGGCCCAGGGTACAAATTAAACAGCAAGGCCCCTTGTTCAAAACATGTGGGAGGACTTCCCTGGTGGTCCAGTAGCTGAGAATCTGCCTGCCATTGCAGGGGACACAGGTTCGATCCCTGGTCTGGGAAGATCCCACATGCTGCGGAATAACTAAGCCAGTGGGCCACAACTACTGAGCCTGCGCGCCTAGAGCCCGCCAAGGGCTCTGCAACAAGAGCATGCGTGCATGCTTAGTTGCATCCAATTCTTTGCAACCCCATGGGGTGTAGTCCAGCAGACTCCTCTGTTCGTGGGATACTCCAGGCTGGAGTGGGTTACCATACCCATCCGGGGATCTTCCCGACCCAGGGATCAAAACCAGGTCTCCTGGATTGCAGGCAGATTCTTTACCATCTGAGCCACCAGGGAAGCCCGCAACAAGAGCAGCCACCACAATGAAAAGTCCACACTCAGCAATGAAGAGTAGCCTCTGCTCACCACAACTAGAGAAAGCCCACACGCAGTGATGGAGACCTAGCACAGCCAAAACTAAATAAATAAATACAAATTTAAGAAAAGAAAAAGAAACTTAAAAAAAAGCACATGGGAAAAGTGTTGTAGGCACCGAACAAGACTTTTTCTTTCTTTTCCTGTTTCTCTGATTGTCATGGTGTTTTTCATTTGCTATTTAATGTCATTCTAACTAAATAAAAAATTGACACTATTAGCATGAATTTTGTAAAAATGTTCATTTTTACATCATGTAATGCACATGCCAGAGCATATAATCCAGGTACAGCATCACCGTACGCGCATGACGTATGTGGCTCGTCCCTCAGTGGACCCAAGAGAAAATACAACCCAGACCAAGGGAAGTCAGAGGGGGAAGAGGGGACCCACAAATCTTGGTGCCTGTCTGAGCGATGTTGTAAAATACAGAGTCCTGATGGGAAACGTGAGACGCCACCAGGCCGGTGGATCAGATGACAGCCACTAACAGGAGGGGATTACTCCCAGGAGGAGGGGCCACGGGGTGATCAGGAAGCAGAGGGCGGGGGAGCCGGGGTCAGGGCCTTTACTGGGGTTCCCAGGGAAGGATGGGGGAGGCTGGGGAGCCCAGCAGTGGCTGGTTGAATCACTCCAGGGCTCTGGGGCATGAGACTGGCCCTGCCCTCGGTGTGAGAGCTCACAAAGAGGGTTGGGGTGGGGCTCAGGCTGGTTGGTTTGCATGTGACGAGGTGCTCAGGTGAGCGGTTTACAGCCTCCAGGAATCAGGAACCCGGAAGAGGCAGTCCCTCCAGGTTGGTGAGGCCCCAAATGCTCATAATTACAGAAGATGAAGGGTGTGGTTGATACTCGGAGAAGTCCTAGACATGGGGATGACTGTGGGGACTGTTCCTGCCACATGGGTGTCCTCTGGGACCTAACACCTGACGATTCTCCTCCTAAGGTCTGACAGCTGGGACAGGGTCTCGGGGAGGTGGACCAGGCATCTCCTCTTCCCCCAGGTCAGCACCCCACGGACCACGGCAGACGAGTCACCCCCAGGGAATTAACATTTCTTCACTGGGACCGTGTGGTTCCCCATCAGGATCCCAGGAGGCTTTTACCCACCTGCTGCCAAGCTACCATCTGGGCAGGACAGCCACCCCCACCCCACACTGAGTCACTGCAGGGTGGGCTCCAAGGACAACCTGCCCCTCTGCTCACACCAGGCCCCATGGTGGGCAGGGAGCCAAGACCTGGGACCCTGGGGTGAGGGAAGGACCTTCCGTCCCATCCAACTCCACTCACAAAGCAAGTTAAAAGATAAAATCATGAGAAGTTTCAAGACAGGGACCACAAAGCATTAAACTTAAGTGTGGTCCCTTGGGCTGGGGGCCCAGGCGCTGCTCAGGTGATACTCTGTGAGGTCAGCCCTAGGCTTTGGAGAGAGTTTTGATCAAAGAAGCCCAGGGAGAGAGCTGTGCGGTTCAGTCCTAGGAGGAAGGTGGTTCCCTGCTGAGGCCCAAGGAGGGAATGTGGTGGGCATCCTGGGAGACAGGGAGGCTGGTGTGGTCCCAAGAGATGAACAGGATAGAGGATGAGCCAGAGAGAATGCGGGGGAGGAGTGAAGTCAGCCGTGGACAGACAAGAGGTTAGAGGGAGAAAAACAGAAGCTGGGCGGATGAGGGGTGGGGCTGACAGAGAGTCATGTGTGCAGATAGAAGATCTCCTAGAGAGAGACTGTGGACGATGCAGAAGAAAGATGGTTGCTGGGACATCGAGGGACAGGTGTGAGGGATGCTCAGCCCCAGCCCGGGGAGCCGGAGGAGCCTGGCAGCTGGCCCCTTGTGGGCAGGTGGGCTCACAGCAGATCAAGAAGCAGGCAGATGCCATTTCTGGGGCTGGGAAAGCCTCTTCCAACTGCTGAAATAGGAGAGCGGTGGTGGGGCAAGAGCGAGTCTGGGGAGGAAGTGCCTGATGTTGGAGAAGAGAGGAGACTGCTGCTGCAGTGGTCAGGACAGAGTCAGAGAGAACACATCTGGGCAACGCAAGACTGACAGTTTCCGGACATCCCTCCTCGGGGATCAACGATCGTGAGTTTAAAGTGAGAACCATCAGCACTTCATTCTTATCTTCCTCGCAGCCAACTTCAGCTGAATGGTGCAGAGAGCAGGCGAAGGGTTGCATTTAACCAGAGGGATAGATTCTCAGCAAAGCACGATGAAGGGAGAGCACGAGGGAGTCAGCGCATCTGTGCAGAAGTGACCCTGAGGTTTACCTGCCAAGGAGCAGTGGATGGGAGAGAAGTGGACAGTGAGAAGGCAATGGTCACGGGGCTGGAGGTTGTAACTGGTGCAGCAGAGGAAGGAGGGGGTACAACTGGACGAGGCTCTGGAGGCGGTGCTTGAAACTGAGGTGCAGGATATCCTGCTGCAGGATGAGGCGGAGCATGGGGTGAGGTCAGGGGACCCGGGCACGCATGTGCTGGAAGGGTCGCTTCTGTGGACCCAAAAGGGTGGCTCAAGTACAGTGGACAGGTGTACGGGTGTCAGGGAACCAGGAGCTGAACACCTCAGGGAGTGAGGGGACACCCAGGCGGTGGGCAGCCCAGACCCCAGTCAATCTGATTATGTCGTGTTGCCTGGGACACAAGATGCCATCCTGCTCCTACCTGATCCACCAGGAGGCCCCATGACACCAAGAGGCAGCAGGCGGGCACCTGGAGGGCGCCAGAGCCCATGTGGCAAAGCCTCCAGGCTTCAGTGGGCTCAGGTCTCCAGGCTGGAAGAATCTGAGGCTGCTGCTACCCGTGTGGACTGCAGCAAAGCAGCGGGGAATAGGCGTGTCCCCAGGCCTGGTCCTCTGGAATCAGAACAAGATGGAGGCAGATCCCACACACAGCAGACCAAGCCCTCGAACCTTCACATGTGAGATTCTGGATCCATCATTTCACAGTGGAAGGACCGTTTGATGTGAGGGAGCGGAAGCGCCTTCTTGTGCTCGAGCAAGTCCCTACTTGAATGGGGTGAGGGGCAGCCCCCATCTCACTGTCTACCGTAAGTACAGATGTTGCCTCTCAGCCCCTGCAACACGGGACCCAGCTCTGGCCACCCAGACGTACTTGTGCCTGGTTTTGATGCAGAGCAGAAGCCATGTTTAGAGCAGTCATGGGCCACAAAGGGTTAACTCAGAAAGTCCCACTTGTCCCCACTCCAAAAGCTCCCAAGGTCCTAAGGACTGGCCCTTGCCAGCTTCAGGGAGGTGACCTCTGAGCGCTGGGGAGGTCCTGCCTGATAAGAGTGTCTTTGTTTACCTGGGACCAGTCTCTCCTACTATCTGATTTACTGTCTGGCCTTTGGCCACACAGCATCAGCCTGACCTCTGGAGGGGCGGGATGTTAAGGTCAACCATGTGGGCAGCCAGCTATGTCTACATGGCCAAACCCAATGAGAACCCTGGACCCCAAGTCTCAGTGACCCTCCCTGGTCGGCAACACTGTGCCTCTGATGAGCTGTCACTCGTCACAGCTGGGAGAATCTAGCGCTGCCCCAGGGAGGGCAGGACTGGGAGCCCACACATGGCTTCCCTGGGACTTGGTCCTGGGCATTTCTTCCCTCTGTGGATTCCATCCTGTACCGTTTGTTGTAATAAACTGTAAGCCCGAGCATAGCAGCTTTTCTGAGTCCTGGGAGTCCTAGCAAATCATCAAACCTAAGGGTGGCCTTGGGGAACCCCAAACTTTCAGAGGATATCAGATGTGAGCTTGTCTTGCAGACCCCACACAAGCAGGAAATGTGCAAGGATTTCCAGGTGTGCAGCACCCAGAGTCAGCAGGGAGGCAGTCGAGGGCTCTGCCTTCAAAGGCAGCCTTGGTCACTCCTCACCAGCCTGTCCTCTAGCTCAGGGAACTAGTCACACTCTGGCCTCTTGACTTCCCAGTGTATCTTCCACACCTATGAACTAACCAACATCCTCTGGACTACACTCATTGTCTGCGTAGATCATCTGGAGTCTATTTCTGCTACTCCAAACCCAGAATGCTGACTGATCTAAAGGAGGCCATGCTGGCTGGGACCCCAGATGGGACGGCTGAGGAAGGTCGTTGTGCCAACGGTGACTCCACCTGGAGACCAGGAAGGAGCAGGTGTGCAGCCCATGAGCGGGACAGGTGTGCCACCTTGGTGATCAGCCGCAGGTGAGCCAGCTGGTCTTGCTCTTTGAGGCGGAAGGAGGGAGAGATGTGAAGTCCAGGATGGGCTTTCTCAGGACTTTCCTGCAGGTCCAGTGGTTAAGGTTCCCTGCTTCCAGGGACAGGGATGTGTGTTTGATCCCTGATTGGGGAACTAGGATCCCACATGCCATGTGGTATGGCCAAAAGAAGCAAGAAACAACAACAGCAACAGAGTGGGCTTCTCACTGAGACACCAGGCGCCTTCCAGCCCATGACAGAGGGATGCACTTGGATGAGGGCTCAGCACTGAGGCTTCAGTCAAGGTCAGCTCAGCTATTTTATCTGATTCCTTCCCTGTCGTCTGCATCTTGGGGCTCCCCAGGACCTCCTTGCCCTGGTCCTGATTCTTTCCAACAATTATGCATAATGTATGCTCTTGCCTGGAGAATCCCATGGACGGAGGAGCCTGGTAGGCTGCAGTCCATGGGGTCGCTAAGAGTTCGGCACTACTGAGCAACTTCACTTTCATTTTTCACTTTCATGCACTGGAAAAGGAAATGGCAACCCACTCCAGTATTCTTGCCTGGAGAATCCCAGGGACGAGGGAGCCTGGTGGGCTGCCGTCTATGGGGTCACACAGAGTCGGACACGACTGAAGCGACTTAGCAGCAGCAGCAGCAGACTCGCTTACTTATGGTGTGTTTCCTGCACAGGAGCAGCCACTATGGGTTGGGATCCCTCTGAGTTACATACTGCTGGGTCCTGAGTGCCTGGCGAGGACTTGGGGAAGGTGGGGCAGGGAGGCCAAGTTCCCATGGCTGAGAACCTCCCCACTCCAGCCTGATACGAAGGACTTACCAGGGGTGACAGGCCCAGGGCCCAGCCAGAGCCTGGAAGGTGCATGCCAGCACCCAGAGGGTTCCCTGAAGGTCCTTCTGACCTGCAGGTGTGCAGTAGGGCTGGGTCTACATGGCCTGCTTGCATTCATTGGTAAACGGTCCCACCCAACATCACCACACCCTGTGAGGAGGACGCCCCAGGTTTTCCTGTCAGCCAAGTCGTCTGGGTGGGGCTTGTCAGGCACTTGCCCAAACCTAAGGTATTGGTGCATGGCTCTCCTTGGCTGTGTGACTGTCCTGGGATAGGCACCATCCGAGCTAGTGTGATGCGTGAACCGCAGGACTTGGGAGACGGCTGGCACGAGGGCTTCCTCTTCTAGAAGCATGCTCCAGGCTGTCAGGGCCAGTGCCTCCTGTCCCTCCCTCATGCCGCTGTCACCAGGGCTCCTCCCCCCCCTGCAGCCCTCAGCCCTCCCATCACTCTGATGGCAGCCCCCTGCATCCCGCTCCACTATGTGGACTTCCCCGTACAGAGGTTCCTGACTGACAGATTCCAGATGCAGCCCCCACGAGGAGTTCCAACGCCTGCCCTTGAGCTCAAGGTTACCACACCTCCACTTCTGTGCAGCCAGCCCATTTCCACCCAGCACGAGGGCCACCCCATTGGGTCCTGGGAACACAACCCTTGAGAGCTCTGCAGAGGATGGCTCAGTCCTAAGCCCCTAGGGGAAAAGCTACTCCACCAGCTCCTAAGTGAGCACACGGGGTTAAGCTGCTGGTCGCCACTCAGAGTGCCTGCCGGAGGCAGAGGCGGGTATTCCATCTGCCCAGGCAAGTGTTCCAGCTGCCTCCTAGTACCTGCTGCACACGACTGAGAAGGCAGCAGAGCTGCCTCGGGTTCTTTATTCAGACACTTCTGACCAGTGGCAGGAGGAGGAGGGACCAGAGAGGATGTGGTCCTCTGGTGGGGGTGGGACCTGGAGGTTCCGGGGGGAGTGATGCTATTCCAGCAGGAGCCACAGATGCTGAGCACGGCCAAGTTGAGTGAGAGGTATATGGCCCAGAGTCAAACTCCTGGCAAATCCTCCAAAGTTCAAGTTCAAGGGCATCCTGCTTCCACTCAGCTTGGAGATCTCTAGGAAGTGACAAGTGACCGCCTTGGAGCTCACCGCCCAGAAAGCTGGATCTGCCAGCAGGGCCACTTGAATGGGAGGCTTGTCCCAGGGTTGATGTAAAGGGTGCAGGATGTACGGGTCTTGGGGGTCAGACCTCCCCACCCCCACTGCCTGGACACACCCTGGAAGGGAGTACTTTCAAGGCAGGCCCTGCAGATACAACCATGGACACCCCAAGCGCCCCCGTGGGAAGCCCCGCCAGGAGCCAAGAGCCAGGCCTGATTGCCCCTCAGAGATGCCTCTGGGCCTGTGAGAAGAGGTCACACAAAGCCCAGTTAGAGAGGAGCACGGGCCTGCTGGGCAGTCCTCCCCAGATGAAACAGAGGGTCCCCAGGAGGCCGGGCAGGGCTGAGGGGTCCTCCCTCAAGAGACCAACGGGAGGAGGGTGAGCCCGACCGGCTCAGGATGACAGAGGGCCTTGAGGGCCGCCCAGGACCACCTGGAACAGCATCCCTCCCCCGAAGCCTCCAGATCCCACCGCCTTCCCAATCTCTCCTGTTTAAGAGAGTGTTCTTCCTCCTGATGCTGCAGAAAGCCAACGAAACCCTCAGTGAACCCCCAGAGACCGAGCACCAGGAAGTCTTTATTCATTCACTCCTGACCAGCGGCAGGAGGAGGGGGGACCAGAGAGGATGTGGTCCTAGGTGGGGGTGGTGCGGGCACAGCACACACACCCTTCCCGCTGGTGGATGAGCAGCTACATGAAGGGACCAGCTGGATCAGGGTCTCATAGTTGACTCTGGGCCCCCTGAGGACCCCAAGGGCAGGCTCAGAGGCCAGGCCAGGACCCCTACAGCCTGAAGTGCATGGAGAGCAGATGGACGATGGCCTTGAGGTCAGGCCCGTGGGTCAAAGGGCAGGACGACCACAGCTGGCGAGGAGCTGGCGAGGTCTAGAAGGGGCCATCCCAGAACCCTCAGAGGGGCTGTGCTCCGCTGCTGGCCCCTCGGGTCCCCTCCTCGAAGCCTTTGGGTCACTGGGGAAGGTGTCCAGGGCTGCAGATGGGTCCCCCAGCTAAATGAGATGTCCTGGGGCAGGTGTGGTGCGTGGAGGGAGGGAGTGTGGCCAGGCCTGGGGTCACCCTAAGCTGCCCCCACCACAAGCTGCTGTGATTCTCGGGTTAGGACAGGTGTGTGCTGGGGACCGTCAGGGTGACTGGGGCCCATGCAGGTGTGTGAGGGTGTGTATGAGTGTGTCACAGCCCCTGTCCTGCTCCACTGCCCCGACTCCCCCACCAGGCGGACCCCAGACCTCCGGGCAGCTCTTGCTGTCAGGGCAGCCTAGCTCCTGCACCCTCTCTATCTGGGCTGCTGGCTCACCCTTCTCAGCCACAGAGCCTTCACCAGCTCTCCCTTTTCCAGAAAATTCTAGAATATGGACATCTACCCACCAGGAAATAGCTATGGCTATTTCACGAAGATAATTTCTAAAAGTGAAACCACCAGGTCAGAAGGGTCTGAGCCACTAACAGCTTGCTCCCAAGAAGGGCCAGGAGTGTGTAATTTGTCTGCTGACTTCTGTACTGAGTTCCTGAGCTAAGAGCCGGAAACCCATCAGAGCAGCCCCATTTCTCCCAGTCCTCATGTCCCTCCATGGCTGGCACTCGCTACTTATTTGTATGTTAATGGGTGTGTTTATTCATCCTTTAGAGGCTCCAGGGAGGCCTCCTCCCCCTCCTCCAGCTTCTGGCGGCTCCTGCAGTCTCTCTGCCTTTGTCTTCATGAGGCTTCTCCTCTCTGTGTCTCCATCTCTCTCCTCTAATAAAGACCCCAGTTGCAGAGTTCAGGGCCCACCCTAATCCCTTACGACTGCATCTCGACTTAGTTACATCTGCAAAGACCCCATTTCTGAATGAGGCCACATTTTGATGTCCTAGGAGACATGAATTTGGGGGGGTACTCTTGCACCCAACGCATCATGGAAAACAAAACCCCTACAAACAGCCTTGGAGGCCTGCTCCCTCAGCTCCCCCACTCTCCACCATGTGCTCCGGCCACGCGTCCCCTTGGGCTGTGGCCAACACTCTGACCTTGTGTCCACGGACCTTGGCACAGTCCGTTCCCTTTGCCCTCTACCCCCAAGTTCCCAGGGCTTGCTCCTCACCAGATTCCAATATCACCTTCCCAGTCACCCAGGAAACAAGGAAACCAGCTGTCCTGGGGCTTCTCTGCCCATCTCGAGGCACCAACCTCTGCATGACACACGATGTGGCTTCAGGAAGGCACACGTCCTTCTGACCAACTGCCCTCTGACTGGATGGCACCCTCAGGGCAGGGCTCCATCTCTGCTCACCCCAAGCCTCTGAGCAGCAGCTGGCATGGGCCTGTGGGGAGGCGGGGAGGGCCCCAGGCAAAGCCAGCAGCTGGCAGGTCCCTGAAGGCAGCCTCAGCAGCTGGGCTCCTGATCACCCGGCCCAGAGCGGGTTGCTCCACACGCCCCACAGCAGGACGATGGCTGATTTAATTGAATTCCAGAATCCCTGCAATAAGCCAGGAAATTTATACCTGCAATTTGTGCGGCTGAGCTGAACAGGCAGACGCCTCAGGCCTTGTTACACATCCGATGGGAGGATTTATTGGGCCCAAAGGCGCTGCAGCCCGGCTCAGCTCCAGCCAACCAGTTCGCCCTGAGCGGCCAAACTGCAGGTCCGGGGTGCCCACTCAGCCCTGCCCTGCCCCCCCCCCCAGCAGGCCTCGGGGGGTAAGGGCGAGTACCCAGCCAGTCTGGGTCATTCTCTCAGGCCTACTCCTTGTCCTGTATGAGAAGGGGTTACAGAAACATCTGTTCTGCTACTCAGTTGTCCCAAGTTCATCCAAGGGACTGAGCGAGGGACACGCTTGCCAGTTGGCAGGGCAGAGCTGGCACAGGGCTCGATCTGCAGGGTAACCAGCATCCCCAGGCAGACGTGTCAGAGCCCCAAGTCAGGGTCCAAGTAGCTGTGAGGCTGCACCCCGCCTTCAGAAGGTTCTCTCCCAGCTCCTGGGGCTAGAAGGACCAGACGCAGCCTCCCACCACCCAGGGAAGAATGCCTGGCAGAGGGAACCACCTGCGCAAAAGGCCAAGGAGGCCACGTGGCTTCAGCACAGGGAGGCGGGGACACAGAGGCCGAGAGAGAGCAGGGGCTCCCAGGCCATCTGCAAAGACTAGCTTTTACTCTGGGAGATGGTGTGCTGGGTGAATGGGTGAATGAGCTGCCTATTGTGTGAAAGTGAAAGTGGCTCAGTCATGTCCGACTTTTTGTGACCCCATGGACTGTAGTCCATGGAATTCTCCAGGCCAGAATTCTGGAGTGGGTAGCCTTTCCCTTCTCCAGATCTTCCCAACCCAGGGATAAAACTCAGGTCTCCCACATTGCAGGCAGATTCTTTACCAGCTGAGCCACAAGAGAAGCCCAAGAATACTGGAGTGGGTAGCCTATCCCTTCTCCATTGGACCTTCCCAACCCAGGAATAGAACCAGGGTCTCCTGCATTGCAGGCCTACTTGTATGACCCCCAACTTTTCCAACCCCCAACTTTTCCAGGCCCAGTGATCCACACCCCTTCAGATCTCTGCTTTCCCCTCATTGAAGCAGGTGGTAACTGCTCAGAGAAGAGGGAGAGGAGCTAACCAGTACGGGGTCTGGCCTTTTCTCTGCTCAGAGGCCCAGGGCAGGAGGCAAGGATGTGCCTGGGGGTCAGCCCAGGGACAGAGGGGGCACCAGGAGGGGCCAGAGGGGCTTGCCTCACTGGGCATTGCTCTGGCACTCTGAGAGGCGAAACGGGAGAAAGGACCCATTAACGTGGAATAAATACAGGTGTTTGGGGGTTTATGGGTTACAGCCTTTATAGGGAAAGCTCTGGGTCTGGGTGTGAGCCTGTGTGGATATGTGTGCACACATGCATGAGTGACTGAGTGTGAAGGTGTGAGTATACGTGCGTGGATGTGTGAATGAGTGTGTGAACATGTGAATGGTGGGTGTAGGGTGTGCATGTGCAGACTGACTGGGGGGAGCTAAGGTGACCCCCTTCCGGAAGTTCAGAACGAAGTGAAACGCCCCACTTGGCTGCAGGGCGAGGCTGCCTGTGTACCAGGAGACCCCGAAGAAGACCCCAGCAGCCACACCCCACGCCATGGACTGTCTTCCCATCAAGGTGGTGGGGGAGGTATACTTCCCATCCCCCGGGATCAGGGCTGGCCCATGTCTCCCCCAGACTGTCAGGATCAAGGAGTGTCATTGCTTGAGTCCTGGACTCAGATCTCTGGAGGCTCCAGCTTCCGAGGGGCCCCTAGGGAGGCTTCACAGGAAGACAGAAGACCTGGGCGGGCCAGCCGAGGACCAGAGGCCACACCTTGCCCCCCTGCCCCCCCCCCCCCACATACATCCAGAGCTCTGAACAGAGCTGGAGCACCACATGGGCGGGGCTTCCTTCCCAGCACAGCCAAGCAACAGAGAAGGTTCTGGGGGAAGGCGGGAGGGGAAGGCCACCCTGTGAGGATGATGGACTCAGTGTGACCTTGCGGCCAACATAGCACAACGCTGGAGGGCGTCAACACTCATTTAAAGACTTGTCACGAGTTGAATTGCCTCCCCAGACGATGTGCCCAAGCCCTAACCTCCAACACCTGCATATGCGACCTCATCTGGAAAAAATCTTTCCAGTGTAATCAAGTTAAAATGAGGTCTCAGGGCCGCACTAATACCCAGGACCAGTGAAAGTACTGCGTTACACACCAGGGGGAGGAAGGTTGTAATCAGCTGGCCTGAAAATAAAATGATCCTGGGTGACCTGGGTGGGCCCAGCTCCATCATAGTGCCCTCCACACGGGGGAGAGGGAGGCAGAGCTGAGGCTGCAGAGCGGGTGCTGCCAGCCCTGGTGCGGAAGTCAAAAATGTCTCCAGACGTTCTTTGGGGGGCAAAGTCACCCCAGCGAAGCTCCTGTCCTGGCCTGAGAGGTCAGCTGGGCTTCCTGCTGTCCGCATGTCCCCTACCACATGGAGCGTGCTGCTGAGTGCGGGGGCAGCGGGCAGAACACAGAGCAGGTGCCGGGGAGGCGCCCTGGGCCCCCAGTGCCGCCTGTGCACTTACTGAGCACTAACCGTGTGTTCTCAGTGTGCTAAGTGCTCCACATGGGGCCTCGGTTCTCTGCCACCGCCTGACAAGTCACCCAAACTGGGTGGCCCAACCCAATCAAATGGCACTCAGTTCTTTTGCTCATGCACCCACAAGGTGGGCAGGGCTCAATGACCACACTCGCCTCTGCTCCACGCCTGGGCACCTCGGCTGGGCAGGAGAACCCACTTCTGAGAAAGCGCCTTCACATGACTGGAGGTCAAGAGGCCTCCCCACGTGGCCTCTCCCCATGTGAGCTGCTGGGGCTTCCTCACAGCATGGCAGCTGGTTCCAGCACCAACATCCAGCGTTGCACAGCACCCAGCACCACCTGCACCATGCTGTGTGGGCCAAGGCACCCACGAAGGCCTGCCTGGCTCCAGGGCAGGGAGCAGGACTGGGGGAGAGCACTCAGGGGGTGATATTATGCCTG
This sequence comes from Capricornis sumatraensis, assembly GCF_032405125.1. Taxonomy (NCBI): domain Eukaryota; kingdom Metazoa; phylum Chordata; class Mammalia; order Artiodactyla; family Bovidae; genus Capricornis; species Capricornis sumatraensis. The sequence goes on along the minus strand of NC_091085.1, from coordinate 51,586,599 downwards.
CATCTTTAGAGACTCCCCAGCCACATGTGGATCGTCTCCCTGTAACCCTCCCCACCCCTGCCCCGTCTGAGGCAGATCTGTGTTCCTGGTAAAGAAACAGGGATGCAGAGTGGTTAGTAACTTGCCCAAGACCACGCACAGCGACAATGGCGCTGGGACGACACCCAGAGCATCCATCACCAGGGGGTGGACTTTCCCATGCTACAGATCATTGGAATCTTCTGGACGATAACCTCATCATCCAGCATTATGAAAGCCATGAGGTGGATGAGCGTCCCCTTGAGATCCCCATATACCTCCAGGATAAGCAAAGGAGTGGGCCTAGGTCAGCTCTCACTGTCCATCAGCAGATGGACAGTGACCTGTGGTCCAGCAGTTACTGCCTCCCTCAGCATCTAGCCATGCTTGCCGTTTGCCACAGAAGAGGTTGAAAGTCTGACCAAACGTCCTGCTAAAACTCACGCATGTTTCACCCACCACATTACGCCTCGCTGGTCTGACATGGATGGGGCTGGTAGCCACCCCCCACAGCCCCCCAAGATACTAGGTTCTAATCTCTGGGACCTGAGAGTATGTTATCTTACAAAGCAAAAGGGCCTTTGAAGACATTGTAGATAAAGGTTCTTGAATGAGGAGATTGTCCTGGGTGATGACAGTGGGCCCAGTGTCATCACAAGGGTCCTTATGGGGGTCGGGGTCAGTCAGATGTGACGATGGAAGCAGAAGTTGGGGGACTGGCTTTGAAGTTGGAGGAGTGGAGAGAGGCGCTTCTAGAAACTGAAAAAGGCAAAAAGAGGGTTCTCCCTGGAGCCTCCGGAAGAGCAACTTGCCCAGACCTGACCCCCAGAAACGAGAATTGAGGGGAGAGGGGAAGGTGTGTGGTTTTGAGGCATGAGTTTGTGTGATTTGTTGTGCCCATAGCGAGCCTGCCACCCGGTGACTGCCCCCCTTCTCTGAGGGTCTCCAGTATCCAACTCTGAAATTCATGGCCAAAGTCATGTCCATCTCAGAGGTCCGAGGGCTCAGCCCCAACCCTTGCATCCTTTTGGAAACTGAAATCTCACTTTTTCTGGTCCCCAACCTTGTCTCCTGGCTGTGAGCACTCTCCTCTAGCTTCTGGGTGGGACACAGTGAACACTACCCGGCCGGAGGTGATTCCCGGAAGGCTTCGTGGAGCAGTGGGTGGCTCCGGCCATCAAACCACATCAGTCCAATGTTTGCTGGGAGGTGGGGGGCTGGGCTCGCATTCCATGGTCTGATACTCATAGGCTGGGTGGGTGGGCACAAACTGGGAGGCAGAGCAGGGAGCCAGTCCTCCTCAGGGCCAGGGCCCAAAACAGCAAACCCTGGGGACCCACAGGAGGACTTCCTCTGCCTAGGAGAGAGGACCATCAGATCTGGTTCTTTCACCCATGACCCAGCTCTCCCAGGTCAATCGCCTCCTGTGCCTATAGCCAGGCCAGCTGACAGCCATCCCCCACTGGCCCCCCCAAACAGGCCTGGCTTTGCGGGGACATCGAGGTGCTAGTGTTTGCATCTTTCTCTCCTATTTGTAGGTCACACTTGGCATTGAAGTTCTAATCTGCATTTAATTACCATCATTGCAAGGTATTATATGCTCAGAAATGAAGTCTAAGATGGAATGAGATGATGAGGTCATCCCCCCGACCTCCAGGGGCTTCCTTGATGGCTCAGACAGTAAAGAATCTGCCTGCAGTGCGGGAGACCCAGGTTCAATCCATGGGTCAGGAAGATCCTCTGGAGAAGGGAGGGGCTACCCACTCCAGTATTCTTGCCTGGAAAATTCCATGGACAGAGGAGCCTGGCGGGCTACAGTCCACAGGGTTGCAAAGAGCCAGACACGACTGAGCAACTAACACAACACAACAACCCCAGCCTCCAGCATCCCCAACTCGTCACAGCCCTGAGAGGTCCCGACAGAGCAGACTCCTGATGTACAGTGAAAACAGCATCCATCTAGCGCTACATATATCACTCTGCTTTTATGAATTCATTTATTCCTGGGCTGAGGGACTGCTGTCCTCCTGAATCCCAGCTTTCTCACTTTCCATGTGGTTGTCCCCAAAGATGTGTCCATCAGACAAGGGGAAGAGACACACAGAGAGGTGAGGTGATGTGACTTGTGGCTGGCCACAAGTGCAAGGCATCAAAGATGCCGACAACTCCAAGAGTGGAAGGAAGCCTGGACCAGATTCACCTGAGTCCCTAGGAGGAATCTGCCCTGCGACCTCTGAGCCTGGAATTCCAGCCTCCAGGCTGTGAGAGGATAAACTCTGCAGTGTTCAGCCCCTAGTTTGTGGTCACGTGTTTCAGCCGCCCTAGGTGACCAGCCCAGCTGGATGCGGAAAGCAGGTACAGCCAGGTCTGGGGGATGGGCTGTGGGAGTCTGCCCTGGAACATTCTTACAGCTTCTCCATGGGTTCAAAAAATTCTCATAACAAAATGTTAGAAAAATAAAAATCTGTCTCTTCCCACTTAAATCTGAATAAATATTTAAAGGTTAACAAAGAACAGCAAAACTCTGTGCGGGGAATCCTGGCCAATCAAGTGTCCCCCCTCCCCATCCCCGCTCTACCTCACCTCTGCTGCCCTCGGCCCTGCCTGACCCCCACTGGGTCACCCGTCCTTGTGAGGCTTCAGCAGGAGCACATTATTGCCCTCCAAGAGTGAGGCTGGACGTTTGTAGCGAGGGAGGGCCGGGCAACCCGCAGCAGAGCCCTGGAGCAGTACAACTCCAAGGCAGCAGAACCTCCCCATGTCTGGACTCTGCCTGCTGTCGGTGCCCAGAACAGGGCCTGACACACAGACGACACACAGTGAGCATCCGTCCACTCAAATGGACAAGTGAACAACAGCATCGGCCACCACCCGACAGCCTCCTCTGTCCCAGGGACGCCGTGGTGGACACGCGGCCTCTCACAGCCATTTAGGTGAGTCCCTGTCTCAAGCAGACAAACTATCTCTTCGCTCTTTTCATGTCAATACTGGTGTATTCAACCAGAATAAATATGACCGAACACCAGCTGGAGGCTGGCCTCTTGCCCGCCGCTCCGCGGAGCCACGGGGCCTCTGCCAAGGGCGGCCCTGGCTCCTGCCCCCTCCCCTTTGAGATACAGCCTAGAAAGAGGACACAAGCCTCTGCTTGGACTTCAGCACCAAAACCTGCTGCCGAGCACTCTCAAGCCAGTCGGTTTTCCTCTCCGGCCTCCGTCCTCAGCATGAGATGGGCAAGGCGCCGCCAGCCATGGGGACATCAAGAGAGCCCCGATGTCATGTGGATGAAGTGCCACAGAGCGCCTGCAGTCAGTCAGACGATTCTGTTGTTGTTATTCTGATGACCACCTGGTGTTAGATGTTTTATCCTGGAACAAAGTCCATGTGGGGGGGTTGCTATTGTTCAGTCTCTAAGTTGTGTCCAACTCTTTGCGACCCCATGGACTGCAGCTCGCTGGACTTCCTTGTCCTTCTCTATCTCCCAGAATTTGCTCAGACTCATGTCCATCGAATCAGTGATACCATCCAACCATCTCATCCCCTGTCATCCCCTTCTCCTCCTGTCTTCAATCTTTCCCAGCATCAGGGTCTTTTCCAATGAGTCGACACTTTGCATCAGGTGGCCAAAGTATTGGAGCTTTAGCTTCAGCATCAGTCCTTCCAATGTATATTCAGGACTAGTTTCCTATAGGATGGACTGGTTTGATCTTGCAGTCCAAGGGACTTTCAAGAGTGTTTTCTAACAACACAGTTTGAAAGCATCAATTCTTTGGCACTCAGCCTCCTTTATGGCCCAGCTCTCACATCTGTGGGGGGTGAAGGAGGGGGAATACCTGTTGAGAGACAAGCCATGCCCACGGAGACAGAACCAGGTCCTACTTCCAGGCCCTGAGTAAGCAAGCAAGATGCTGGGAGGGGGCCTGCACCCGGAAGAGGAAGAGGATGGGAGGAGGGCTGGGCAGAGGAGGAAGTCCAGGGGAGTACAGCTCAGACACAGGAGCGATGTGACCACAAGCTGGGGACACCTGGAGCCACCAGCAGCTGGAAGAGGCAAGAAGGGTCCTTCCCTGGAGCCTCCAGAATGGAAAGAGAATGCATTCCTGCTGTTTCCGGTCTGCAGTGCTTTGTCACAGCAGGCCCGGGAAACAAGTACAACACCCCAAACCTGCCCCTCCCACTGCGTCCCCCACTTGAGAAATGACTGCTCTTTCCTGGTTGCTTAGGCTGATAGGAGAATCTTCTCACCTTCCCATGTTCTTGTCCGCCCATTCACATCCAGTTCATCGGCACGTGCTGGCATCTCGGGGCCAGTGCATTTGACCAGGAAGAGGACACAGCCGGACGCACCTCCGCAGTCCCACCTCTGCTGCCCAGGTTTGCAGTGGCCTCAGCTGGCCTCCTGCTTGTACTCACGCATTCATTCATTCATTACAGGAATTGGCTCACGTGCTTCTGGAGGCTGGGAACCCACAACCTGCCATCTGCTGCCCAGCAGCCCAGGTCAGCGGGTCGAGTAAATCAGTCCGAGTTCTAAGCCCTGGAAACCAGAGCAGCCAATGGTGTGAACCCCAGCCCAAGGGCAGGAGGAGGGGCGATGGATGTCCCCGGTCATCAGCGAAGCAGGAAAAAGAGGCGTGTTCTCCTCCCTGCATCCTGGGCTCTATTCAGGCCCCACTGGGTTAGAGAGGCCCCACACCAGAGAGGCGTGTGCAGCAGAGGCCGCCACCCAGATGCCAATTTCACCTGGAAATGCCCTCACTGACCTGGAGCAGTGTTGCTTGTGGGAGCTGATAGCCAGGCAAGCTGACAGGTGTGGTAGCCACTACTGGCTCGGTCCCTGCCTCTCCTGCCTCCTGAGTCTCACGTCCTCCCCTGGAGGGTGGTGTCACAGCAGTGACAGGCGACAGTCCCCACACACATGCCCCAGTGCTTCCCCTCCAGCCTCTCCCCCCACCGCTGGCCCTGGGCAGCCCACTCACCCCCGTCAAGTAAGGCACCTTTTTAGCCAGCCCTGCCCTGCCCTTTCAATACCTTTGTTTCCTACCCTCTTCCTGACTTACTTCTCTGTCTGTGCCGGACAAGACATATAGCAGGCAGCTGCATGTAGCTGCACCCCAGGCCCAGAACACCAGCATGGGGCAGGTCCCCGAGCCGTGTCACCTGAGTGGCTGAGAGCCGGAGCCTTAGCAGCCCCACACCACGTGATCACTGGGTGTGTCCCCTGCCCCACCTGGCCTGGAGCATGGTGATGGGCCCCAGATAGCAATGTTGGCAGTTATAACTGTGAGTCTCTGCCTCATGGAAGGATGTTGAGAGGCAGGCACTGCATTCTGACCCCTGCCATGGGGCTCCTCAGTCTGCTCCAGCCTCAGACTCTGAGAGATGCCCACAAAAGCAAGCCAGCTCCACAGAGGGTGTGTATTTAACCCCCCTGAACCCCAAACTGAGGGCTGGCGTGTGTCAGGCTCCGAGAGGGACCTCAGGTTCCGGTGTCCTTTCTACTGGGAGGACTGTTTATGGGGCCAGGGCCATCAGAGGCCCTGATGGGGTTCACGGCGGGGTCTGCTCCCTCTCCGGAGGGGTTGGACACTGAGGGCAACCACATGGGCCCTGCAGCCCCGGTAAAGACTGGATGCCAAGGTGAGGAGTCCCTGGCTGGCAGCACCCCATGTGTGCTGCCACACATCAGGGCCGGGGAGTCAGCTCTGTCCACAGCCCCGTGGGAAGGAAACCAGGGGCTCATGTTTGGGGATCTCTTGGGTCTGCCCCAAGCCAGTCCTTTGGCTGATGATAATCCATGCCCCTTGCCTACAGCTAACCTGGACAGTGAGAACAGAGCCCTGAGGGGCTGGGGAGACCTCCCAGGGAATTGTCCAACTTGAGGGGATCTCAGGGATCTTGGACTTGCAGGTGGTGTCAGAACTGGGGGACTTGTGTGCACTGGGCTCCCCCTAACTTTGAGGTTGGCTAACTCTCACAGAGGGCTTCCCTGGTGGCTCAGTGGCCACCTGCCTGCCAACGCAGGAGACGCAGGTTTCATCCCTGGGTCGGGAAGATCCCTTGGAGAAGGAAATGCCAGTAGTCCAGTATTCTTGCCTGGGAAATCCCACAGACAGAGGAGCCTGGTGGGCTACAGTCCACGGAGCTGCAAAAGAATCGGACATGACTTAGCAACTAAACAACAACAACTCATAGAATAAGCAGCACAACTGCTATCCAAACTCCTGTGGGGGAACCTTCTCTTCTTGGCCTCACCGCACTCTGGTGATGAGAACAGCACCCAGCACAGAACAGGTGCTTCATCAGTATCACTTGGAATCAGTGAACTGCCTGGCAGGATGGGAGTTTGGAAGAGAAACGGGGGTGCCTTCCAGATTCCAGGGGTGCTGTCCGGGCCTAAGGAGCCGGGTACTGGGCCATGACATGGGCTGACCCCCTCTTCTGGCACCTGGCCCCTTGCTGCCTCCCTGGGAAAGTGCTGGCCCTGGAGAAGGAAATGGCAACCCACTCCAGTATTCTTGCCTAGAGAATCCCATGGACGGAGGAGCCTGGTGGGCTACAGTCCACAGGGTCGCAAAGAGTCGGACACGACTGAGCGACTTCACTGTGGGAGCTGAAGGTGACCTTCCATCACTTCCGTGTGCACGGCGGGTCTTTCCTAGGCTGCTGGGGCTTCCTGCTCCTGCTCTGAGGGCTCCGTCCCAGGCCTGGGTGTGCCTATGATGAGCCAAGGGTCCCTCAGTGCATGGATCTGACCTTGACCCAGGCTACAGATCACACCCAGGGGACATAGGGGACGTATGCTCGGCCCATGGGGTGCTGGACCGTCCACTTGTACTCTCAGCCTCTGCCCCCAGCCTAGTGGTGACCGCGTGTGCATGTGCTGTCCCCACTGGCACAGGGGGGCCACTCCTAGGGGCTTTACCCAAGTTTCTGCTTGAAGCCTCCCCGCCCCCGGCCTCCTAAGCTTCCTGGACTCCGTCTTTGCCAGCCCTCACCATGGACTGTCAGCCATCCGACTCACTTACTGGGTCTCATTGGGGTGGGGGCTATGGCCTGACTGCAGGCGGCCCTCAATAGCAGGGTCCAGCTGGGTGCCTGAGTCCGTGGGGCAGACACCCTCCTGGGGCACCCTGCCAACCCCCAACCCCCATGGGACCCCAGGCTCCTGACCTCCAGACTGAGAAGTGCCTGTGGGGTGGCCCTCGGTTACAGCAGCCAGGAAACCACACACCAGGCGACAGTTGTGAGAGTACATCCACCCCGCGGGCTTTGCCAAAATCAGTCTTGTTTGAACAACAATCTGAATTCACCCTCCGACCGAGCCCTGGAGGGGCTGTGAAGGGGCTGGGGGGATGAATCAGATGGAAGCGGCTGTCACCAACAGCTGGTGGGTGCCAGGAGCCTCCCTGCTTCCCCCAACCCCACAGCCTCTGAAAGGCCCGGGGCTGACCCCACCCAGCTGGCCCCAGTGCTTCCCTGCTGCTCCCCGCCTGTGGTCATTGGAGGCTGTGGGGTGGAGAAGGATTGGATTTGTCAGATGAGTATCGTCGCTGATTAAATTTGCCGGGCTGGCTGTTGGCACACTGCCGCCGTCTCTCCCTGGTGGGCAGAGAATCTGTTCGAGGTCGGTAAAAAGACGGTAATTGAAACATCCTGAGGACTAGATCCAGCAATGTGAGAGCACAGCCTCTAAGGGACATAGTCCCCGCCCATCACTTAGATTCCAGACCCCCAAGGGGGTGTGTGGGGAATTAAAGCCCAGGAATAGAAACAAGCATCCTAGCAGCTGGGGTGGGGGGGGAGGGGGGAGGAAGTAGGGGGCAGCAGGTCACCCATCTGTGCTTTTCCTGGAATTTCTCTGCCCCAGCCTTCACCATCCTGCTCTGGGCCTGGAAAGGACAACTCAGGGGCTCCCTGCTCTCTGACCACCACTGAGTCCAGCCAAGGGAGCACCAGGAGGAGACCAGGGCCAGGGGCCAGAGAAAGAGGGCCCCTGACTGTGGCCCTCCACCTCCTGGACCACAGCTCCTGCAGGCGCCCTGCCCAATGGGGTCCCCTCCTTTCTCCCTCTCAAGTGTCTGTCCCGCTGTCTCTGCTCCTGCATCTGTCCCCTCCCCTCTGCCCTTCAGTCTCAGATGGGACCCTCCTTCCTGCCCCCTCTGGGGACACCTGTGCCCCAAACACACCTGTGTCTCTTTGCAACACAGCAACTACACTTCTTGTTAAAAAAAAAAAAGTTTAGCAGTTGCCCTAGAGTTTGCAATGTACATTCACAACCAATCCAAGTCCGTTTTCAATAACACGGCAAGCAGCACGTTTTCAATAACACTGGCTGGTTTCTGCCTCCTCTCCAGAGAACACTGCCTTGTTCATGTCCCCATGAACTATAATCACCCAATACACTCTGCTGGTATCATTTTGAAGAAACTGTTATCTGTAGGACAATTAGAATAAGAAAAAGCAAAAATTTTATTCTGCCTTCATTTATTCCTTCTCCAACCCTCTTTCCTTCTGCAGACCTGAGTTCTGACCTAAATTATTCTTTGTCTGCCTGAAGGCCATTGTCCAGCATCTCTTTTGAGGCTAGTTCCTGGTGCCTGTCTCTTTCTACAACTTCCTCCAAAGGCCCAGGTGGAGAGTGCCTGACTGATTTTATTTCATTTAAACCTACAATTTTCAACAACTCTATGACACTGTTGTTCAGTCCCTCAACCATGTCTGGCTCTGAGACCCCATGGACTGAAGCACAGCAGGCATCCCTGTCCTTCACTATCCCCTGGAGTTTGCTCAAACATGTCCATAGAGTAGATGATGCCACCCAACCATCTTATCCTCTCACCCCCTTCTCCTCCTGCCTTCAATCTTGCCCAGCATCAAGGTCTTTTACAATGAGTCAGCTCTTTGCATCAGGTGGCCAATGTATTGGAGCTTCAGCATCAGTCCTTCCAATGAATGTTCAGGACTGATTTCCTTTAGGATTGAGTGGTTTGATCTCCTTCCTATTCAAGGGACTCTTAAGAGTCTTCTCCAGCACCACAATTCAAAAGCATCAATTCTTCAACGTTCAGCCTTCTGTATGGTCCAATTCTCAAATCCATACAGGGCTACTGGAAAAATCATAGCTTTGACTATACAGCCCTTTGTTGGCAAAGTGATATTTCTGATTTTTAATACACTGTCTAGCTTTGTTATAGATTTTCTTTCAAGGAGCAATCATCTTTGAATTTCATGGCTGCAGTCACCATCCGCAGTGATTTTGGAGCCCAAGAAAATAAAGTATGTCACTGTTTCCATTGTTTCCCTATCTATTTGGCATGAAGTGATGATATCGAATGCCATGATCTGAGTTTTTTGAATGTTGAGTTTTCAGCCAGTTTTTTCGCCCTCCTCTCTCACCTTCATCATGTCCTACAGATGAGGAAACTGAGACCCAGACTGCTGAGTGCAAGCGTTTGCGGTCATTCACCCACACGATGTCATGCTGACTTCAAAGCCAGGCTCTGAGCCACTGCACCCGAGCCCAGGAGACCCTTCAGGATCAGGGAAGGTGAGCTGGTTCCAGCCCTGCCTGGTCCTCCTTGGAGTCCCAGGCCTCCTCCTGCCTGCTGGCAGCTATGTCACTGATGCACGCCATGGAACGTGCCCTCAAGCCTGGCTCCCTCCCTCATCAGCATGCAGGACACAGCCTCACAGCCTCTGAGAGGCTCGTGAAGTGCCTGCTGAGCTGCCAGCTGGCCCAGCTGTTGCCATGGAAAAGCCCAGAGCATGTGGGCCTCCTGGCAGCCTGACACCCGCTCCCCTGGGACCCCCCAGCCAGGCTGTGGGCCCAGCACCCAGAGTACACACGTGAAGGGGACCTGCTCCTAGCGGGCCTCAGTGAGAACAACTGGGGCCTTCCCTGGGAGGGGCTGACAATGCCAGGCCTCACTGCCTCTGTTAGAGCCAGGGGAACCCCATTGTGGGGGTGGAGCTCTTTCTGCCTCCCCACGTCCGTTCCCCCACTTTTTGCTAAAGTCACCTCAGCCTGCTTTGAGGAGCAGCCTCCCCCTGTGGGTACAGTCTCAGGGGACCCACCCTCACTTTGGTCAAACCCAGATCTGATCTGTCAGCAGGTATCACTCCCTCTCCCTCTGCCCATGTCAAAAATTGGTCCAGGTCTGGGCAGGTAACCTTAGTCAAACCACTGATACTCCTGGATCTGTGCCAACACTCAGCAAAGGTGAATGGCTGAACATAGAGTCAGGGACACTCAGATGTGTTGGCCTGGGTTGACCTCTTGATCAAGCCATACCTGAAACCAGTGTCCCTGGCATCTCCAATTGCCTGAGCTAGCACAGTTCCATTTTTATTCATGCCTCATTGGGTTGGGTTTTTGTCACTTTTGATGAGAGCCCTCCCTAACACTCTTTGGCTCGTAAAAAGATTCCTACAAGTGGGCTATGTCTAGGCTCCACCCTAACCTACCCTGTGTGACTTTGAACAAATCTGTGTCTCTGTGTCATGGGAACTGGTGCCCACAATGGCTCCTCGCTCTGAGCATCCCCCATTTCTGTGCCATCAGGAGGAACCCCAAAAGAATTTATTTGTGATGTCAGCCTTTCTCCATTCTCAGAAAAGTGCCAGGGCACACAGAGAACCAGGAAGGGCTGAGTGTCATCTCTTTAACGGAACGTTAAAGCCTCCTGCATTGCCGGGGCCAGAAGAGCTTTATCTGTGCATAGCCAGCCAAGAAGCTTCTTCTTATGTCCACCCTTGTGTTTCAACTTGTGCCCAGCTGTTTGCCCTGGGACTCTTTCTTTGCCCAGCCCTGACCCTGCATATGGAGCCTCCTAGGCTGGCTTCTGCCTGGGCTCAGCCAGAGTGAGCCTTGAGTGGGAGTCAGGGTGTGTCCATCAGCCTGGATAGGAACTCGTGGCCCTCAGCACTCCCTGTAAGGCCTGGTGTGGGTGTTCCAAGAGGGGTTTGAGGGACTGGGAAGAGGTCACCCGCAGAGCCAACTCTGCCTTCTTGTAGGAAAATTTCACAACTTACCCCAACTGTAGGCAAGTCCTCATGTCCCCCCAGCACACTGCATCTGTGAGAAGAGACCCTGCAGAGAAGGTGAGCCTGAAGCCAATATATTGATCCTTCAGTAAAGGCTGGTCCTGGCTCTGAACTTTCCAATGTGCTCCCCTGACTCTCCCCATGCAGGCACACCCCACTCTTGCCTGACATCTGGGCTGGAGACCCTGGTGGTCAGAGAACTCTTCCCTGCATCCCTCACCACTGTCACCACCTCCGTTTCCACTTTCAGTATTGGGGTGTTGACGATGGTGCTGGTGACAGTGATGCTGAGGAAGAGGAGGAGGAAGGTGGTGAAATAGGTGATGAAAAGGTGAAGGTGATGACGATGGTGATGATGAAGGTGATGGTGGTGATCTGGGGTCGATAATACCTGGTTCAGGGCTTCCTTCATAGCTGAGTTGGTAAAGAATCTGCCTGCAACGCAGAACACCCTGGGTCAATTCCTGGGTTGGGAAGATTCGCTGGAGAAGGGATGGGCTACCCACTCCAGTATTCTTGGGCTTCCCTGTGGCTCAGCTGATAAAGAATCTGCCTGCAATATGGGAGATCTGGGTTCTATCGCTGATTTAGGAAGATCCCCTAGAGAAGGGTAAGGCTACCCATTCCAGTAATCTGGCCTGGAGAATCAATGGGTTGTATAGTCCATGGGGTTACAAAGAGTTGGACACGACTGAGCAACTTTCAGTTTCACTCTGGCTGTTGATGAGCACTCAATAACTGCTAACTATTATTGTCATTGTCACATCCCCCTAGTCACAGTGTTTGATCAAGGATAGGCAAATAACCCAAGTGGGTCCAATCAAAGTGAACCCTAGGATTTTACAAGGACCATCTCACTGGGGTCACTGCCCTGGTAGAGTGTGATCAGGGAGTTTCTGTTTCAAGCCATTTTGCTCCCCATCCTGCTCCCTAGGGTGTGAGCCTGGCCAAGAACAGGGCCAACACAGGGGACAGCAGAGCTGATGGCGGGAGGTGGAGTCTTGGCAGATTATCTGAAACCCTAGGTCAAGCTGTATCTGTCCTTTTCAGCTACGGAATAAAGTCCTTTCTTTCTATGTATGCCAGTTGGGTTGGGTTTAGGTCCTTCACAACAGAAAGAGCTCCAGTGGATTCTGTGAGTCTCTGCAGAGCCCCAAAGGCAGTGGCAAGTGAAGGATGAGCCATACAAGGTCTGAAGAGTGAGAGAAGGAGGGAAAAGAAGACCTGGCCGTGGGCAGTGGCCTGAGCTTCCTCACAGTGTGATGGCCAAGTTCCGGAACTGGCCTATCTCAGTCTGTTCCCTGTACCACAGACCAGGGTCTCCATGTACATTCACACAGGTTGTACACTGCACAACTCCAGGAGATGCCAACCTTCAGCACTCAGGCTTTCCAGTCTGTATTTGGAGTGAAATTTTTCAGCCTGAATTTCTAAAGGTCAGCCAAAGTCAGGCCAAGTCATCATTTCTCTGGAACTATCTGACACTAGGCTTAAAGAGTAACTTGAACAAGCAGATAAGGAAATCCAGGGCAACAAATATCTGTGGAGACAGGCAGGAACCAGATGTGTGAGGCATGTGGGTAAAAGGGAATCGGGAATGGTGGGGATTGTAGCAGGGGAAGATTGGACTCTGCCTAAAGGTGTTCAAATGCCTCGACCTTCCACCTGCCAGAAAAGTGAGCCCACAACAGAATTCAGATCAAGTTTGGAATCTTTGAAATGGAGATGCTGTGCCTCAAGCAGGCATGGTGTCTTATGTCTCCCACAGAAAGCCTGGTGCAGAGTGGGTGCTCAGTAATAAGGCTGACCTGGGTTAACCTGAGACTCCAGACCTCATGGGATCTATGAAGGACCAGAAAATAGGGCTTCTGCACATGAGTCCAGAGAGTTATAACAGCTGGTGCTTAGTGACTCCTGTCTATACTCCAGTGCTTGTAAAGGCTGTTGGAGAAACATCTACTGCTTATAAATACCTGTGAGACCCTCTTACTCCCTGTGAGACCCTCTTACTCCAAGCCCCTTCTTGTGTTTTGGGGACCCAAGTGTCTGTCTCCCCTGTGTGACTTCAGGGCCACCACGTGATGAATTGGCATTCCCTCTCAGCTCTCTTACATGGTTGGGGCAACCGACAGTGTTCTGGGCAGCAGACCCTCCACCAGCCTTGGTCCCTGAATGATCACGTGGAGCAGGAATACAACGATACAGTGTGGACATCCCTGGTGGTCCAGTGGTTAAGAACCCACCAGCAAATGCAGGCGACACGGGTTCAACCCCTGGTCTGGGAAGATCCCACATGCCGCAGGGCAACTGAGCCCGCGTGCCACAACTACTGGGCCTGCATGCCTAGAGCCTATACTTCACCCGTGCATTGCAACAAAGAGTAGCCTCTGCTCGCCGCAACTAGAGAAAGTCCACATGCAGCAACAAAGACCCATCGCAGCCAAAAAAAAAAAAGATATGGTAGTAAGCACCGCACTTCCAGAGGTCATCTTATACTGTAACCTAGCCTGTTGTGACTAAGGTCTAGTGTTTACAAACAGCTTGAGGTAGTAGAGAGGGAAGCAGCTCTGAGAGCAGCCACCACCCCTCAGAACGTGGACGTGGACCTGATTCCCCATTCCAGAGGGTCCTGAATACCCCACCCCACCCCCCATGTCCTCCCTACACTCCTCCTGCCCAAGTCAGTGGAAGCTGAACTATGAGTGTCTGCCACTTGCAACAATAGCCAATGAAAATCTGACAAAGCCAATGAGAATCCTGCTCATCTCTGGGTTCTCCAGGCATGTGTGCTAAGCTGCTTCAATCATGTCTGACTCTTTGCAACCCCATGGACTGTAGCCCACCAGGCTCCTCTGTCCATGGGATTCTCCAGGCAAGAATTCTAGAGAGGGTTTTACTATTTCCTCCTCCAAGAGATCTTCCCAACCCAATGATCGTACCCACATCTCTTACATTTCCTGCACTAGTTACGTGGGTTCTTTACCACTAGCACCACCTGTGAAGCAGGTTCTCCATAACTAAAGATAAACTCTGGAGTTCCAAGGAGCTCAGGAAACTTTTGCTGGATAAACAAAGAAGCCATGGGCAGCATGGTGTCTGAAAGCTGCTCAGAAGAGACACCTCAGGGGCCACTTCCTGCCTGAGGAGGAGGGGGGGTGGCATCAGCCCTGAGTGAGGGGTGCATGGGCTCAGTAGTGGTGGCACATAGCCTTTAGTTGCCCCAAAGCATGTGGAATCTTCCCAGACCAAGGATCGAATCTGTGTACCCTGCATTGGCAGGCAGATTCTTAAACACTGGACCACTAGGCAAGTCCCTTCATGGGCTTTTGACAGGTAATGAGGTCATTTCAGATGGGCACTTTCAGTAAGATGTGGTTGTGGCAGAACCACACTGGATTAAGCAAAAAAGGAATATGTTGAATCATGTGTATGTGAAGTCCATACATAGAAACTGTTTCAGGTACAGCTGGATCTGAAGTTAAAAAAGTCATTAGGTCACAGTCCCCTCAGTCTCCTTGCTCATCTGTCCTCATGTGGGATCCATTCTCTGGCAGGCACTCCCCTTGGATGGTGAGACTCCAGCTGACACCTGCCTGCCCCTGAGACCTGAGGGAAAGAGGGAACTCCCTTCCATGGTTACCACCAAGGCACTGGGTCATATGCCCACTCCTGGACCAATCACTGAGGACAGAAATGGGTGGTTCCAACTGCAAAGCGTGAGTGATACACTCGCATCTGGAGTCAGAGATGGAGTTCACACTCCTTAATTTCATGGACCAAGTACAGAAGAGTAGGGATTTCCCAGAGGGAAATCAGGGTGCTATTACCAAAGACATGATAGACAATGTATGATGGACTGTGCTCACTGTCTGCCAATAGCCATCCATGTCCCTCTTCCCAGCTCACAGAGCCCCACTTTATTCCATAAGAAGCAGAAACCCTGGGACCACAGGAAAGTCAACCCCCTAACCCAGCCTTATAATGAATCATATTTGGTCACAGAAAGTTATTAGTAAATCCACCCCCTTTTCCAGATTTTCATTTTTCCCAGCTTCCTTTATAACAATTAATGACTATGAAACATTATTCTGATAAAAAGAACTCCAGGGATTGGTACCACTTTTGTTTTCCTCTCCTCAGGGAGTATTGGAGTGAGGGCATGATGGCTGGAGCTGCAGCAACCACATTGTGTCAATAAAACATCAAGTAAGAGAAATAAAAGCCAATGCTATGAATAATATTCCATTTCTTGACTGTTACACAAGTAACGTGGAACACATAACATTTTGTAAGAATTCCCTGAGCTTTTCTGGCTGGGGACAATTAAGAATTGCAATTAAGAACTGGAAACCTGTCATAACAACACCTACCAACTAAAAGTCTTGTGTTAGCTCAGCTTAGAGATTAAATACGTTAACACAGGAAAAGTATTTGGAACCACATCTATAGATAAGTTTTCCAAAAGTGATGGTCGTTAGTGTCCTCATCACCATCACTACTGCTGCACCACCGCATGTTGCTTCCTCCATGGGGAACTTCTCTCGGCCCCACCTTCCTCTCTAGGTATGGTATGGTTCCCTCCATGTCACCCTCCACTGTCACACTTATTTAAAGAGGTGCCTATGCTTCCTAACCCCACACCCACAGCCAACTAGCTATGGCAGAACCTGGTAACTTGAGGTGTAATGACTTGCTAACTACCCACCTCCACTGCTGACTGCAGGCCCCAGCAGATGAGGGCTGTGTCTCTCAAAGTCACCACACCTCTGCTGCACAACTGTAGTTGTCCTGACAGTCACTGCAGAACCAACAGCTGGTTCCCACAGGCTTGCAGAGCAGAAACATTTCCCTGACTGCTGGGTTCATCACAGTTCATGCCTGCAGCACCCAGCTGTGGCTGAGGAGCTATGTGAGGTCTTTTCTGAGCCTGGCTACAGATTCCACCCGCCTCATCCTTATCTGCATCAGTCAGTTAGTGCTGAGTAACACACAGCCCCAAGATCCCAGCTTCTTTGGACAATAAGTATTTATGATTCATGTGTTTGGAAGTTGGCTGAACTGCTCCCTCTGAAGGCTCTGAAAAGATTGCCTCTTTGCTGTTGACCTCAATGTAGCAGCAGGAGGCTGCTGCACCCTTCTCTTCCCTAAGTGAAGCCAGCCTAAGTCCAGTCTGATCTGAGGTCCAGGAGCACATGTGAAGCTCCACAGCTGAGGAAGCCAGTCCAGGTTTGGGTTTCTGATCCCTTCAAATGGAAAAGTCCAGAGGCCCCTGTGGCCCTGTCCTTCCTCCCACAGGCTGTCCCCTCACCTGCTGTGCACACTGCTCAAGGCCAGGTTGGGGCCACAAGGACCACTCAGACAGGACCTCACTGGCTTGCAAACGTCCTTTTCTTGCACAGGCTTCCCACTCCTCCTCGAAGGCTGGACCTGTTGCAACACCTCTAAGGAGAGTCAGGAAGCCAGGACTACTGGGTGCCTCAGACAAAGGACACTCAGGGGCCCACTGCATGCCGTCACTGAGTTAGGTCCACAGCTGCTCTCCTGGAGCTGATGTGCCCATGAAGGAGAGAAGACCAAGAGGGCACCTGTGCCTGGAGAGGCCTCAGGCCTAGAGAGATGCACTGTCTGTGCAGTTGGGCACCAAAGCCGGGCCTTCCGTGATGGGCAGATGGGTTGGCAGAGACAGCCCTACCGGGCATTGTCTGCGTGTCTCTAGGGTGGTCAGAAGGCCAGGTGGCAGCTATAAAGATGCAGAACCTGGACACACCTGAGCTCCAGAGGGACCTCCCACAAAGCCAACCCTTCCTCAGGACTCTAGTGGGTGGCAGGAGATGCAGGAAGCCCCCGGGGCTGCAGAAGGAGCTGTCTGAGCCTCTGGAGATGGGGAATGGTGGATTCCGATCCATGCATAAGGGATGGTGGCGGACTGGGCACCTTTAGGAGCCCCGGAGGAGAACTGAGCGCTCTCGCTGTCACTTCTGCCTGCCAGAGCTCACGAATTCTCACGTGGGCCATCTCAGGGGAATTCTGAGAAACGTTCCCACTCAGCTGAGTCAACCCAACACGGAGCCACCAACTGGACTTTGGGGAGAAGAAACATCTGAGTTAGGGCCGATAAAGAGAGGGGAAGTGGACAGAGCAGGGCAGGTGGGGTCAGCCTGTGGAGCAGCAGGCGGCTCAAAGTTCCAGCACAGAGAAGATCCTGAGGTGCAAGAATTAGAGGGGGCACACTTGGGATGACTATACCCCAAATTTCAATTCCTTGGATACCCAGGTTAAGACAGATTCTAGAGAATCTCCTGGCAGTCCAATGCTTAGGAATCCACACTTCCACTGCAGGGGGCACAGGTTTGATCCCTGGTGGGGGAACCAAGATCACACAAGCTGAGCAACATGGCCAAAAAAAAAAAAAAGATTCTAATTTCAGCACAGGACACTGAATTGGTATGTGGGCCCTCTATTGTGACAAATGGGAATATAGTCCCCAAATCTTTACCTCCTCTCTGTAGCAAGACTCCACACCCACCCCCCTGCCATGTGACTACAATGCAACCCTCCCGCCTTCCCCACAATGGACTGGAAGGTATCAACTTCCTTCCCCATGGTTGACAGTCTTGGCCAAGTGACATGCTTTGGACAGGATGCAAGCAGACACAATAGGCTTAAAACACAGACTTCCATCCATTGTGCCTTGAAATATGGCTTGGCCCTGTGAGTTTTGCAAAGAAAATGCCTCAAGTAGCTCACCTCTTGCAGGCTGGGGCCCAGAGAGAGACCCTTAGCACAGACCTGAACCTGACCCACAGTCTGAAGCAGAGCCCCTCCAGGAAACTGCAGCCTTATCAGCAGAAAAGAAATAGTTTATGTTCTAAGTCACAGACATTCTAGGGCTGTTTGTCACACAGCATTGTTGCGGAAACTAGGACACCTGCCTCTTCTTTGGTTAGGAGAGGGAGAAGCTTGCAGTGAGCTGTCTGCCCCTCCCAGACCGCATCCATCGAAATAGGCTAAGTGTCCAAAGTACATTGAAGCGCTGCTGCCAAAAAGAGGTTGCATGGATACTGAAAAGGCTGAAACCAACATTTCTCACCATGGTGGAGCAAACAGCTGTTCACAGACGTTGCACTAGGGGCTGGCCTGTGAGCCAGAAGTCATTTTCTGGCTGTCACCCGACAAACAGAAAGTGTGCTTGAACCCCAAAGGAGCAGCTGACTCTGATGATTTATAGGGCCTGAATGGATCTGTGAGGGCAAATTGAATTTTGAATACAATTCCATGTCAATTAACATTGCTCAGAGCCTGACAGAAGAGCAGTGACTCTAAAGCAAAGCCAAACAGCAAAGACTGATGGGGTTGAGCTCCAGGCCACCCTGGAAGCAGATAATTTTCATCACTGCCTCTCAGAATTCTTCTGGGGAGGACGCTCTGCTGCGTGTGGTGACCAGGTGAGGACTTGGCTCTGGGGGTGGGATCTGGTGAAGGCTGGGATTGAAATCATACTGCACTGGGCCAGCAGGCTGGGGGTGGGGCAAAGCTTCTCTTTGGCAGTGTCTAGCCTGTGGGAAGGACCCATTTCCCCTATTGTACTGGAGGAAGGATGAGTCCTTAGGATGGGATGAGATGGAAGGAAAGACCTGGGCTGGCTGCAACTGAGCCCCAAGGGCCCCAAGGGGGCTAGTGGGAAGGCAGAGAGGAAGGAGGAAACCTAGTTCATTGGGGTCCAGGTCCAGAAGGCGAGTACCTCTCTGGAGACGCGGAGCAAGAGGTGAAGACGTCCATTCCCTGGGACACTGGTGTCTACACGCAAACAAGAGGGTTTCACAACCTGTGGTCTCCAGACTCGCAGCCCCAGCTTGCTGGAAATGCAAATCTCAAACCCAAAGTAGGACCAGGAACGGAAGAGTCTCTGGTATGTTAACAAAACCCCCGGCCCCTGAGTGATTCTAGGTGACTGTTCAGACCACCCACCACAGGAAGCATGTCATCACCACCCCGCCCCACCCCACTCCAGGTTTATGGAAGGGACAGCTGAGGCGGAGAAGTCAGACCATCCGCTCACAGTCTGAAGAGAGGACCTGAGGTTAGAGCCTAGGCTCTTGAACTGCTCTGGCCAGCATGGTGGCCACCAGTCACAGGGGTTATTTCATTTCAGATTGAAGTTAATAAATAAAATGCACAGTTGAGTTTTCTAGTTGCATGAGCCACATCTCAAGCTGGTGGTTTCTGGGCTGGACGGCATAGATCTAGAAAATACCACTAGCGTGGTCTTGAAGCTATCCCTTAGCCACTGTTGGTGTCTGCACTCCAAAGACCCCCCATCCCCCTCCAGGAAGAAGAGAGCAAATGTGTGTGCAAGAACACATGAAAAGTGAGCAGAACAGCAGTCCTGCCACCCCTTATACCAGCAGGGAGTGGAGGTGTCAGCGCTTAGCTCTGCAGGCTCCTGGAAACCCTGAGGAGCAGGTTTAGAGCCCAGGGAGAGGCACCCCATGGACTCTAGCCTGCTAGGCTCCTCTGTCCATGGAATTCTACTGGCAAGAATACTGGAGTGGGTCGCCATGCCCTTCTCCAGGGGATCTTCCCAACTCAGGGACTGAACCCAGGTCTTCCACACTGCAGGCAGGTTCTTTACTGTTTGAGCCCCTATGATGTACATAGGTGGTGGCAGGGGAGATGAGCACAAGGCAGGCAAGCAGGCTTCGGCCTCCTCCCACCCCACTCTGCCTCTCCCCTGAAGGGAGGTTTCCTGTGCCCAGGATCCTGAGGAGATGGCAGCTGGTCCCTAAGGCACTGGCCAGCCACCTGGAAATGAATCGAAGGAGGGAAAATCCTTGGGGGGCTTCTCCCCGGGAGAGTTAAGAAACCCAGAGAGGAGTCCCCACAGGGAGTCTACAGTGATCCCATCCTTCACCCTGAACACATCCAAGTGTCTTCAAGGGGAGATGAACAGTCATTCCTACACTTGAAAACCTCAACACCAAAACCTGGGCCTTCCCAAGCATTGTGCTAGAGGGTAGGAAGGGGGTGACAAGAAAGGAAGCCCCTGCAGTCCCCAAGATCAGCTCAGCAGCCCAGGCTGCAGGTCTCTGAGGACTCCAGGCCTCTGGAGCAAGTGTGGGGCCTGGAAGCCCCACTGGATATGGGCAGGCAGGCTCAAGGGCCTGTTTCCCAAACGAAATCCTTAAGTATTACCCCTGGGACCACCCCCACCTCCTGCCCCTGCAAACACAAATTTTCAGGCCTTCCATCCTCAGAGGAGAATTAGAGTAGGAGGAATGCCAAGGAAGCTTTCCATCTTTCTAACAAGGCTCTTAAAAACCAAAGGGGATGATGCTGGGGAAGTCAGAGTGATAACAAAATCTGCAATGGCAAAGGGAGAGGGGAACTCTGCTCCCACCCCCAAGGAGCCTAGGAGAGGGTGGAAGGAGGGCCCAGAGCAGAGAGAGCTGGACAGAGTAGGCCTGGGTGAACTGGAGGTTGGCAGCTTTAGGGGCTTAGGCTCCCCACCCCCTGTATCAGGATGTTTGGAGTACTGCCTTCCCCACTGTCCCCAGGGACAACCCTGTCAACAGCCTGTGACAACGTAGACCACACACCTCCCTGCCCTGCTCACACAGGGGCCCCTGGCTCACTGGCTTCTCATCTGGCAGGTCTCAGCTCAAATTACCACTCCTCTGAGAGGCTTCCGGGACCACCCCATGCCCACTTCCTATGACAACTCCCTCTTCAGTCATCTTCAGGTTACCCTTCAACATTATTTTACTTGGCTCTGTGTTCAGGTTCTCACTCATTTCTAAAAGGGCCCTTTGTCTCATCCACTAGAGCAACACAAACAGTGCCAGTTGCAGGGCATTTAGTAAATAAATGTTAAGTGAATTAATGATATTAAGATTTGAGGAAGACAGCGGTCCCTCCCCACCCGCAGTGGGTCCTTAACCGCAGTTTCCCATGGGTGAAAGAGGAAGTTCCTCCTTTTATCTTTCAACTCTCCAGCTGCCCCCTCTCATCCGTTCCTGCCACCATGCTGCCCTGGAAGGGGAGCAGCCCCCGCAGCCCAAATTGCTGTCTCTATGCAAACGAGGCATCCCCCGGGGCCTCCCACCCAGAGGGGTGAGGTGAGGAACTTGACCCAGGAAAAGATAGAGGGAATGCACTTCGTGTAGAACTTCTCCCTCCCCATAATAGAGCCCAGAGGTCAGGTGCCTGGGCACGGGGTGGTGGAGAGCAAAGGAAGCCATGGAAGGACAAGACCAGCCTGCAGGAAGACCCTTAACGAGAAGCAGGAAACACGTGAAGAAGTCCTAGACTGGGGTGCAGGATAGTGAGGGAATGAAAAACCCTCATCTTTAACATGCCCCCTCTCTGGGCTGAGGTGGTCTGTCCCCCTCTGCGAACCGAGTAAATCCCTTACCCGCCCCTGTATGTGAAAGGGCGTCGAGGACTACCCACCCTTGGGCCTCCCATCGCGGGTGGGAACCTGGACTCCCCAACTCTGTTCACCCTCCCCCAGCTGCGGGGGCGGGGGAGCGCGGTGATGGTGAGCGTGCCCCTCCGCGCATATGTCTCGCTTGGCTGGAGAGGCCCCCACTTTTCCTCTTATGAGCTCCCCATTGATAGATTCTACCGGAATGAGGCCGCGGCTGGGGAGGCGCAGTGATGCACCCCCTGCCCCTCCCCAAACAGGCAAACAGAGAGCCAGGGTAGCACTTCAGCTCCCTACACCTCCCACGTGCAGGGACGCCAGCCCAGGTGCTTGCGGAGGGGCGGGAAGGGGCGCGGCCTCCCAGCTCCCTCCCCCAAGGGGCGGGGTAAGGGCGGGGCGGGCCTGTGGGGCGGAGCGCGGCTTGGTGGGGCGGGGCCGGAGGCGGGGCGGTAGGGCCTGGCTGAAGGGGCAGAGCGCGGCCTGGCTGGGCCAAGAGGGGCGGGCCCGGGGCGGGGCGGGGCGGGGCTCGCATCGGCTCCGCCGAAACTCCCACTTCCTCTAGCGCCGGCTGCCTGGCGGAAGTACGTCAGTTGTTATCCGCTCGGGGCGCCGCTGCCACCGCCGCCTCACGAGCCCCGGCGCCTCAGCCCCGGTCAGCGCCCCGCCCGCCTGCACGCCTGTCGGGCCTCAGCCCAGCCTTCGCCCGCCGCCAGTTGCGCATGGGGCGTGCCCTCGGGGCCGCGGCCTACGGCCGCTGAGCGCCGGCCGCCCCGCTAATGCGCGCGGCGTCCCGCGCCGGGGCGCCCAGGCCGCGCAGGGCCCGGGGCTGAGGCTACCCGCGCGGCATGTCCGGCCCGACCCGCCGCCCGCCGCCGCCCAGGGCCCGAGTCCGCACGGACCGCAACAAGCCCGGCGGGGCCGAGTAGCGCAGCGGCAGCGGAGCGGGAGCCCGACGGCGCGGCCGCAAGGTCACCGCGCGCCATGGAGGCCAAGGTCCGCCAGAGCCGGCGCTCGCGCGCGCAGCGGGACCGTGGCCGGCGCCGGGAGGCGGCCCGTGACGCCCGCGACCAGAGCGCGTCGTCGGGGGATGAGCCTGAGCCCGGGCCCGGCAAGGAGAACACGGGCCTGCCCCGCGCGCCCCCGCCCCGCGCCGCCGCCGCGCGCCCCCCGCGCCGCCGCCGCCGCGAGTCCAGCTCGCAGGAGGAAGAGGTCATCGACGGCTTCGCCATTGCCAGCTTCAGCACGCTGGAGGCCTTGGAGGTAGGTGGGCCCCCGCAAGCATGTTGCCGCGGAGTCGCGAAAGAGGAGCCCCTGGAGCATGGGCACACCCACCCCCTTAGGGCTTCCAGGGCTGTGTGGGCCCCACGCGCCTAGAGGGTTGCTCCGGGAGGACCCGGCCCCCCCGCGGGGGGTGCGGGCCTGTTGGTGTTTTAAGGAGCTGGGGAGAAAAATCTCTAAATTATACTGTCCAAACTGGGGGCTGCCTGGCTACTCAGTCTTTTCCCAGTTGTGTTTATGTTGCCAAAATATCACTTGATTCGGTTCAGGATGTGCTAGGGAGGTGAGCACTGCTGAACTTGCATGGAGGCCGTGATAAAATGGATACTTGAGGGTTCTTCCTGTTCTCCTCCCTCTCCTCGAGGTTTCTGTTCACATGGGGAGAGGGAGGGTCATATTTTAGCCCCCTCTCTCTGCCACCGCTGTGTGCTGCGTGGTTATTAGGATGGCAGAAAATATTGCTTGTCTGGTTGAGTTATCGTGGACAATATTTGTTGAGCAAATAACGTCCCTTCTCGCCTGAAACCAAGTGAGTGGAGAAGGAAATGAATGCTGTCAGAGCTGGCAAGTAGACTGGTCGGGAGTTCTTGTCTCCTAGAACTGGCCTGGGTAGGAATGCCGCCTGGCCTGGGAGTCCTGTGAGCCCCAGTCAGCTAGCCAGCCCCTTCACCCTCCAGGGGCCCTAGACAGCACTTATTTTTGGGGACCAGCATCTGTGGGGTTTGGGGTCCCAGGAAATGCTTAGTTAACAGCTCCCCTTTTCTGAGGAGTTGGGGCCAGTGGCCTAGGACTCCCCAGTCTCAGAAGCTAAGCTTTGGGGGAGGGGAAGTCCCGACACTGCAGGTCCCTTTTCCAGGAGTAGCCCGCCTCTGTAGAGAGCCTCAGGGTCAGGTGCTGGCAGCCAGGGACAGGTGGCCCAGGCACAGGTTTGCCACTTTTTGTCTGGACGCATGGATGCACCTGTGTCAGAGCCTGGGTTAACACTGCCCCAGATCCTCTGTTGTGCTTATCTGGGAAGCCTGGGATGGCTCCTGGGCCTAGGGGTCCTCAGCTAACACCCTCTGTCAGGGTGTGGTGTCGCAGGCCTAGGCTCTATCCTGGGGAGGGGAGGCCCCAGGGCTGAGCTTTCAAGCCAGGTCCTGCCCTGCGGCCTCTGAGAGTGGATACACCAACCACCTTCCAGATGCGTAACCGCCCTGTCAGGTGGGGTAAAGACAAAAATGCTTACTGTGTCCTCCAGGGCCCTGCACCCCATCAGCTGGCCTCTGCCACCTGACATCCTCTCACACCAGCATATCAGCTCCTTGCAGGTTCTGCCTCAGGGCCTCTGAACTTGCTGTTCCCTCTTTCTGGGCTGTTCGGCGCCTTCATGTCTCAGCGCAAATGACACTCGGAGAGGCTGTCTCTGGGCATGGCCTGAAGCAGCATCCCTTCCCCCCAGCTGTGCATCTCCACTTGTTATTTCACACACTCTCTTTGCCGCCAGTTCCCACATCTCTCTGAAGCTGTCTGCTGTTTTGATGCTCCAGAACTTGTAGCTGGAAGAGAGCAGGCACTGAGTCTGTGTGTTTCCCCTGAGGGTCCTAGTGCCCCAGGTTCCTGGAGTGAACCAGGGAGAGGAGAAACGGAGGTTCAGGGAGGCTGCGCCTCGGGTCACTCAGCGCCCCACACACTGCCTGCCGTGGCTCTGGCTGTACCCTCCTGCCTCGGGACGCAGTGCGAGGGGACTTCTGTGGGCTCAGACCAGCCCCAGCCAGAGAATGAGCTCCTTTTTGCTTGGCATTCACGCAGCCGCATCACGCAGGGCCCCTCTACACACCTTTCTCTGCCTTTCTGAGCCAGGGAGGGGTCTGCCTGTCTTGGAAAGTACGGGGCTTCTGGACAAGTCAAAACTTTTAGATCAGCCCGCTTGTTTGGCCTCATTTCTTGCTAAAGTGTAGTGGTTTTCCCCCAGAGTTCAGATAATTCATAATGAGGCTGAGTGACAGCACGCAGCGAACGAGTAGGTGCTGTTCTAAACCTGCTTGTCCCCACAGCACCAATGGGGACACTGAGGCCCGTCGCCTGCCGTGTCAGGACCTCAGTGTGCCCAGACTCAGGGTTCTGCCAAGCCCTCGCGAGTCTGTTTTGGCCTCCATGTGGATGCAAGCTGCCACCCTGGGAGCATAACCTAATGGCAGGTGTGGGGCCCTGTGCAGAGTGCCAGTGTCCCTCAGGGCCTCCTTGCCTTTGTCCTGAGGAGGCACGCCCCACCCCAAGTCCCCTCCAGGCTCCCTCTCCCTCTGTGTCCTGGGAAGGCCCCCTCCACCCTGTGTCCTGGGCAGGTCTCAGGCCCCCTCACCCTCTACCCGGTGTCCCTGTGTCTGCTCCAGAGGAAGGGTGACACAGGTGCGTGCCTCAGGGCAGCTGGGAAGATCACTGGCCACCTCTGTTAAGTGCTGTGGACCCAGCAGGCGCTCCATAATGTGGCGGGGTGTTGTCAACTGAGGAGGGGCCCCAAGTCTGTCTGGCTCAGGACATGTACACAATCCTGGGGGTAGGGTTATCTCCATTGGAATCCAGTGTCTGAGCTGAGCGTGTGCAGAGGTCATGATCTGGGCACGGGGTCGCACACCTAAGCCCTTGTCCCCTGTTGGGTTTCCAGTTTTCCGTTTATCCATGTGGGGACAGTGAGCAGGTTGCCATGGGATAGGGGCCCTGTGGTTGGGGCGGCACAGGGCATCTTTTTCCCAGGGCTTTCCCTCAGGGCAGCCGGCCCTTGCCCTCCATGTTCCTTCGTGTTCTCTGGGTCTGGAGAGAGCATTTGACAGTAGAACCACTCTTCTCACTTGGCATCCATATGATTTCTTTGTTCATTTGCTTTTCAAACAGCAAAACACTTTTACCTGGATCGAGTCAATTTTTATGAAAAGGTATGTTTTGAAAAAAAGTAGCACCAGACTCAGTCTCCTTCAGTAACTACTGTCCCCAGCTCCTGGTCTTTGTAGAGCATGTTACGCAGCTATAACCATACTTGTAGTCTTGCGCCTCTCCTTTTTGCACAAGGAAAAGGTTATCTGCCGCATCTGTAAATGTCTGGGGCATGTGTGCCCGGGAACAGAGATGGAAAGGAAAACGCCCCAAATTATAGCTGTGCTCACAGGCGACTTCCCTTCTCTAATTCTCTGTTTTTTACGTTTTGATCAATAAGTGTAGCTTTTATAATCCACAAAATGTACACCTCAAGCCGTACGTGACCTGCACCACATAGAGTCGTGCTTGAGAAACCGTGCTCCCACCTCCGACACGGCGGCAGGTGGATAGTGGTGTGTGGGCAGCTGGTCTTGGCCCGGCCCCGCTGCTCCCAGCCTTTGGGGCCATCCAGGGGCTCGCTCTGTGTTTCCCCCCAAAATAATGGAACCCTTCCCAGCTTAGGATGTGAGCCTTATGCCCACTGAGGGGTGGGTTCAGGCCTGGACATGGCCCCATGGGGGTGGGGAGTCAGTGAAGGGTGCCAAGACACCCCTTTCCTGGGCCACATTATGGAGGGTCAGTGGTGGTGATCCGTCTGCGAGTCAGGTTTAGTCCCCCCTCGGGGCAGAGAGCTCGTGGTCTGTGCTAGCTTAGTGCTCAAGGCCAGGCGTGTGGGGAGTTGAGATGTAGCCCCCGCAACCCATGGACAGAAGCCCATGCTGTCAGTTAACCTGGGGGGGCCACGTGCCCAGCCCAGCCCTCAGACAGGAGGAGTGAGAGCTGAGAATACACGGATGATTGGGTGCTGTGAGGAGAGCCAGCAGCCAGAGAAGCCTTCAGCATGGAAAACGTCCAAGTCTCCAGGACAGAGCACCTCCTCCAGGCTGCCTTTTGCTCTTCGGATGGGGAAATTGAGGCCCGTGGTGGGTGGATGGGGCTTTGCCTGCAGTCATAGGCTGGAGGTGTGGTGCCGAGCTTGGAACCTGCCTAGGATGAGTTAGGCTGCTCCCCCTGCCCCCACTCCACAAGGTCCCACAGCTTGCTGTGAGGTGTGCAGCCTCCAAGGGGGACCCTGGCAGCCAGTGAAAGCAAAGCCACCGCATGGCCCCTCAGCCCACCTGGGTGTCCACCAGCCCAGGGCAGCACCGGTTTTGCTACTTGTGGGGTGGGAGGAGCTCTGGGCCTAGCCTCAGTCAGGCCTGGCATCTCTGTACCATCACTGTCTCCTGTCGTGGGGGAGATGAGCTTTGTGGGAGCAGTTTTGACAATAGCAGCTGCTGAGTGCCTGTCTTGAGGACTTCCCTGTCCTCACACACCCACTTAGTAGAGAAGCAGCTGAGGCCTGGGGAGGCCAGATCCTTGCCCAGGATCTGCCTGCCTCTGTCCCAGGCCACAGAAACTGCAGATCTTCCCCTGAACTTGGCTGCATTTTTCAGACACTCTTTGGGAAGAAGCTGAGCTTGAGCAGAGGGTGATCTTGCCTGACATGTGAAGGGTCAGCCTTTTCGTAGGCTGCAGGAGCAATGCAGTGGCCGGGGCCGGCTGCCTGACCTCTGGGGAAGGGCCAACCCCCCGAGCACCGTGGGGATCTGCGCCAGACTGCAGAGCCTGAGGCTGCACTGGGCTGCGAGGGCTCAGCCGCGTCCCCCAGTATCACCCCATGTCCATCTCGGGAAGTAGGGTCACAGGGAACACTCTGGTGACACACAGCAGTGGCGGCAGCCAAAGTCCTGATGGACGGTAGCCTTGTCTCTGCTGGGCAGCATGTTACCTTCACCTGCCCGCGAGCACAGGTGAGGGTCTTGAGCCCCTTGTGGGGCTGGGCCATTTCCTGGGCTCCCTTACGCTGGCTCACTCCCTTGTCCCCCCGTGACGGGGGCTTGTGTGCAGGCACTTGTGGCCTCGGCACCTCAGGCTTCCCTGTCTGTCTCACCTGTGCTGTGCCCAGCCCTGGTGAAGGCCGTGTGGATCTGACGACAGAGAGGGTGGTGATCACCTGGAGGCTGTGCTGTACCTGGGGGAGAGCATGGCAGAGAAGGGGTTCCGTGGCCTGGAGCCTCCCCTCCCCGCTAGTCAAGTTTGCCTGGGAGGAGCGGCAGCCTGGGCTGTCGGGGCTCCTCCGTGGCAGCTGCAGCAGCGTTCTCTCCGCCCTTGCTCTGGTTTCGGAGCTGTGTGTGCACGTGTGTACTGTTGGGAGGGTAGGGGGTCCGCAGCCCAGGTACATGTACGCAGCAAATTCTGTTCAGGTGGGCAGTTTTCTGCCTTCTGGAGGAAGGGTACTGGAGTCTGGAGGCCACCCCCACCATGGGTGTGGGGGTCACCGAGCTGGGGGCAGCCAGAGTGACCGCAGTGGCACCCGCTGGGACAGCTTGAGCCATGTGGTTCACGTGCTGTGTGAGGAGCCCTGGGAGTTGGGGACCCTGCGCAGATGGGGAGACTGAAGCATTCACCTGGCCTCTCATCTGGGGCAGAAGTCCAGCTGCACGGGGGCCAGGCCCGGGTGCCTGCTGTGGTCACACTGCCCGGGCCGTGCTCCCTGCCCGCACCCCTCTGCCGGGAATCCCTTTCTGTGCATCTTTGGTGACCAGGAACCTGCCACCCCGAGGAGCCATCCCCCGGTTCAGTCTCCATGAGGCCTCTGGGGAGCCAGGCCACTGCCTGTTCAGAGGTTTCCAGCGCTGTGAGTCGCATCACCAGACCACGGCCTCCCTCACCCAGCCCTCTTGCCTGGACTGTTGCTTGGGATGGTCTCTCGCTGCTCTCAGTCACTGGGACCCAGGCAGTGGTGGCCCTGAGGCAGGCCCTGTGAGGCTCACGTGGGTCTCCCAGGCCTCTGGAAGCGACTGCTGGCCACCAGGGAGGGCTCTGACCCGTCCTGCTCTCCTGACTCATTGAGCACTGGGTGCGTCTTGTGCCCCGTGCCAGCTTTGGGCTTGGCTCCAGGCAGAGGAGGCGGACAGGTAACTATAGACTCGCGAGAGACTGGAAGGAGGTAACAGGCTGTGATGACAGCATCTGCCATGAAGGCAAGGCAGGTGCTGGGGCGGGTGGGGCTTTCGGGTTGAGAGGCTGTGGAAGGTCTGTGAGGCCAGGAGGGGCGCGTGCGGTGACCGATCACCGAGGTCACCTGAGACGCTTTCTCCTTTCTGGAGCTGGAATCTGAAGCCTGCGTGGAATCAAGTGCTTTGGAGAATTAGGACAAATGTGGTATTTGGTTCCAGTTTGGTGTGGAGAATCTTCTAGGACCCTGATTTGCCACAATAGTTCTGAAAAGAAATCTGAGTTTCCCCTTTTGTTCAGCTCACCAGGACTCATTTGTGTGTGGGAGGAGAGCTGGTTTGGACCCTGGTGTGCATGTGGGGCCGGGGGGTGGGGAGGCCGTTGTGCGTTTGTGTATGTGGGGAGGGACCTTGACCCGGGGAAGCGTCTCCAGTGTCCCCGGCTCTGCTTCTCCCTTGGAACAGATGTTTAGGGCGGTCACCGCCCTCTGGACTCTGCACGGAGCTGCACATGTTGACCTGGCAGCTTGTGCTGGGGGAAGCAGAGCAGGCATCTGTGCACGGCACCTGTGTGACCCTGTCAGGGGGCCCCCACTTACATGCCATTGCCAGGGAAGTACTAGGGGCCAGAGCCCAGCCCAGTCAGTGGTGGTGCCGAAAATTACAGCAACAGGAACGACGGCAGTCAGGGCCTCGGCTCACCTCGTCCTCCTAGCAGCCCCTGCAGCAGGTGCGTGCTGCTCCCGTTGTCCTCAGTTTTCCCCTCTGAAAACTCAGGAGTTAAGGCACTTCTTAAATCTGCATGGCTGG
The DNA here is from genome assembly GCF_032405125.1 of Capricornis sumatraensis. Classification (NCBI taxonomy): domain Eukaryota; kingdom Metazoa; phylum Chordata; class Mammalia; order Artiodactyla; family Bovidae; genus Capricornis; species Capricornis sumatraensis. Next base: position 51,557,076 of record NC_091085.1, on the reverse strand, counting down.
CAAGTAGCAGAGCAGGATGAGAACCAGGCACAGGACCTAGGTCTGTGCTGCCCTGTGGAGGGCAGGGGGCTGGGGGTGGAGGCCATGTAACCAGAGAGCGGCAGGGCCCCCACCTGTCCAGCCTGGGCTTCACCCCTCTGGCCCGGGGCTGCATGTCTGACCACCCTGTTTTTCCTGTCCTTGGAGGGAGGGCCCTCACAGTTTCAGACTGAGTCAAGAGTTGGCCCTGTGGGGATCAGGTGGGACCTGGTGGGACCTCCAAACCAGCCTCCACAGGAGCTCCAGCAATGTGTGGCCATCAGCCATGTCCTGATCCTCTCTCCCTGCCCGGTCCCACTGGTTGCTCCAAATCTGACGTGTTTTGCCACCTTTGGTGCCTGGCAGTTGCCCCTCTCCCTGCAGACACTCTCCAGCCTTGGGGGAGGGCAGGGGTGTTCATGGTCCTGGCCCCAGGTCTCCCGCCTTTCATGAGCGCCAGTCCCCACAGGGACCCATAGGGTCTGCCAAGATCCCATCACTTACCTAACCTCACATACCATAGCTATCCCCTCTGGCCCCCAGGCTCGGCGCTGTGTGCTGATCCTCAGACCCCGGCAGGCCCCTGGCCAGTGCTTTTCCCACATACTGCTTAGCCTGCCCTCACCTCAGTCTTGGCTCCACCTGCAGCCCCAGTGAGATTTGTCAGACAGGAATGCTCATAGACTCATCTGGATAAAGCCAAGGGCTCCTGACTCCTGAGATCACATCTCTTCCTGATCCAGATTCCCCAGAGATCCCCTGTCTGCTGTCCATGGAATGAACCCATGTTCCCCTTGAAGCCTGGCCCTGCCTACCTCCTCATCTTGGGCCCTGCACCCTAGGAGCGCCTGCCGCGGGCCCCTGCCCAGCTTGCGTCGTCTCCCAGGAGCAAGCTCAGGATGCTTCTGAGGCCCTCCTATCAGCCGGGGCAGCCCTGTGCCTGCTCTGGGTCTCACTTTCCTCATTTAGGGGTGATAAGGTGGAAGTACCTACTAGTGGTCCTGTACCTCCCTGTCTCTGCTCAGAGCTTGTTTTTCTTCATCCCCCACCCACACAGAACACGAGCACGAGATGGTTCAGCAGCAGCCGCCCTGGCTGCTCCCCCACTGGGCTGGGCTGCAGCTGCGCAGATTCCAGGGCCCGAGGGGGAGCTCCCAGGACCTCGAGCTTGAGAGAAACTGTGGCAGTCCTGGTTGAGCACGGGATAGGGTCTGGCTGTGGAGGAGTGGGTGCTGAGCCTCTGGGGCGGGGCTCATGGCCTGAGGGGCCCTGAGCAGAGACCGACCTCGTCATCGTCAGAACGGTGGTTTGTGACCATTAAATCCCAGTGTAGTGCAAGTCAAGGGTCGGCCTGGGTCACGGGGCGGGGGGGGGGGGGGGGGACCCGCGCATGGACGTGGTGTTGGGTGGTAGCTCGTGCAGACCTGAGCAGGCGGCTGTCTGTGCCACCTTCACACCTCCTCGTCCCCCAGGCGCTTCCAGTTTCCCCAGACCTCTGTCTGCGTCGTCAGCCATCTGTCTGGCTTGACTTTACCACAGGGTGGGTGGGTCTGCGTGTTCTGTTTCCAGGTGACTCTACTCTGTCCTGATGGGAGAGGCTCAGTCAGTGGATGTGGGAAGAGATGGGTACCTTCACAGGGCCTGGGAGGGGCCATCCCTCTGGGAGGGGCTCCCTGCCCGTATGCCGGGAGCTGGGTCCCGGGAGACACTGGCCGAGGCTGCGGTCGTCCTGCTGAAGCTGGGCTCCTGACTCCATGCCCTTGACCGTCTGCCCTCCAGCCATGCCCACCTCACCAGGTGCTCACTGCCCTGCGCACACTGTGGGCGGGGTCTTGGGGTAGGGCACTGAGGAGGAGCGCAGTGGGACCGGGATGCGACGAGGCAGGTTCTGGAAGCTTCCAGAGCAGCAGAGGTGTCAGTGAGGTCTTCAGGAGACAGCCCTCAAGGGCAAGGGGACCCTCAGGGAAGCCTTGCCTAGAGAGTCAGCGTACTGGGTGTGGGGCTGGGGCGGTGTGGGTGTGATGTAGGCGGGGGACGGGTCAGGGAGGAAACTCTGACCAAGTGGCGCGGCTGGAGGGGAGACTGGACCTGGCCCCCAGAGCAGCCAGGCCAGCTCCCAGTTCAGGACCTGAGCCCAGACAGGTCCCAGGCCGGGGGCTGAGGTGCCTGTGGCCTTCCTGCACCTGGAACAGGGCCCGGGGCAGGGGTTAGGGCAGGTGGAGGACCTTCTCAGCCCCCCATCTAGCCCCCAGGACCTGTGTGGGCAGGGAGGGCCTCTAGCAAAGCCTGTCTAAATGGAGGCAGATCCTCTTGTGGTTCACAGGGCCTTCCTTCCCTGTCTGTCTAGAACTTCCCTGACTTTGGCACTTAAGTCCCATGTCCCCAGAACCCGCAGACATGGAGAGTTGGTCACTTGGGGGTTGGAGGCATCGGATGCTGGTGGGCAGTGCAGAAGCTACCTGCTTTCTGGCTGGGGGAAGGGGAAGGGTTACCTCCTGGGGAAAGACCCTGGCAGTAAGCCACGGGCTCCCGCAGTCACTGGGAGGAAGCACCTGCACGTGGAGTCTCTGCCCCAGGGTGTGAACCACAGCCTAGAGGAGCAGGGTGGAGGGGCTGCGATTTTACTGAGGTAAGCGGGTGCGGGAGTGTTGAGCCAAAACTTGCAGGTGAGGGGCAGTGAGCCGTGTGCGTGCCAGGGCAAAGGAAGCAGCTGGGCCAAGGCCCTGGGGCAGACAAACTCTGATGGGAGATGACAGCCTGCCAGGGGAGCTGGGGGTGAGGCTCTGAAGGTAGAATGGGTGGGGCCCACACTCAGACTGCAGGCAGGTGGGATTTGACCTGAACTCCTGGAACCACAGAGAGCAGATGCCTGAAACAGGAGTCGGGGAGTGCTGCTGGGGCTCTCGAGTCCAGGAGGTTCTGGGAGACAGGCAACCTCAGCCACCCTGTAGCCCCCTGGCCCTGTCCCAGGGTGACATGGCCATCCCACAAGGCCTCCCTGCAGGAAGTAAAGGGGCAGGTGGGGTGGGAGGCAGTGGTGAGGTCTCGGGTGGGCTGTCCACTGGGGCCATCTGCATTCTCACCCTGCTGAGGGGGGAGCAAGAGTTGCCCAAGTTTGGTGAGGAGGGGTGAGCTCTGTGGGGGTGGGGTCCAGGTATTGGGGAACAGACTCCAGTGTGGTTCACAAAGTGTGGAAGAGGGGGTTCCTGCCCAGTTGGAGAGAGATGGCCATGCATTTGCCTGCAGAGTCCACGGCCTGAAAGGGCCCGATCCACTTGGGAGCAAGCAGCCTCAGCCCCCAGCGAGGGGAACAATTCTGAGTCTGTGTTTGTCAGTTTTAATTACTTTTCTCTCTCCATGGCTGGTTTACTGAAGCACAGTTTGAAATTTTATTGGTGGTGCATAGTATTAATGTTTAAGGGAGTTAAAAATAGTCACATGAAATTGCTACAGGAAAATCTAATCTGTGATTTCATAGCAGCTTCCCCTGACCCCAGTGGTCTGAGGGCCTGGTCACTCGGGGCCTTCACTGCCGGGCCATTGCCTCAGGTGGCCAGAGATTGTGCGCCTCCGTGCCCCACAGCACCCTCTCTGAGGCCCCCCCTGTGTGGGGGCAAGGGTGCTGGGCTCTGCATGGCTGCATCTGCCCATGTGTGCCCGCAGGTGTGGCCCAGAGGCCCCATGCCGACTGAGGGCTACCTGGACACCCCTCTTGGGTCACCTAACTTGTCACCTCTGGTGATGGCAAGAGCTGACAACTCCCCGGGCTGGCTAGAAGTTCCTGGGTCACTGGTGGACATGACCGTGGACCCTGGAGCACTGGAGTTCGTCCTGCCTCACACTGCATCGTCACAACCTTGGCAGTGCCTCATTGCCCCGTTTGTACTCGGGAGCACTTGTAGTAGCATTATTGTGGGCCTGCAGTGTGGCTCCAGAGGCAGCTGTGGGTAAAACCCCCACAGGCCTGGGCACAGCTGCTGCTCCAATCTCCAGATGAGGGAAATTGAGGCCGGCAGGGCAGTGACCCTGCGTGTGCCCGGGCATGGCTGAGCCTTTTAAAGGAGCCCAGACAACCCCCCCCCCCCCACCACCACCAGACTGGCCTCACAGGCGAGGGCAGCCCCAGCCTTGGGCACCAGGGCAGGGCTGGCTCATGTTCACCAGCTGCACGCACAGAACAGAAGCCCGGGGAGCTCTGGGAGTGTTCTCAGGGCAGTGACTTGCTGTGGGAGTGGCGTCTGGACCCCTGTGTGCCCTGCTCCAGAGAAATCCTGCTGAGATGGCGCGTTTCCTTCCAGGAGAGGAAACTGGTGGGGCCGTTGGCTTAGAGTTCATCCTCTTGAGCCTTCAGGCGGGAAATGCTGTGGGCCTCTCTCGGAGCCAGGACGTGTGTGGCACGAGGACGCCTGCCTGTGGAAGCCAGGGAGCCTCTGTCTGCACAGGGCCCACGCTGGGCACATGGCAGCTTGGCCAGGGCAGGCGGCTTTCCTGCTCCCCCACTCCTTCCAGACGCAGAAGGTCCTGTCCTGGGGCCCCACGTGCCACTGTGGTCTGTGGCTGGCATGGAGCTGGACTGAGTTCAGTCCAGGGGAGAGAGGCATGAGTGTTTCAAGTTTTCTGACAATCTAGTTGTTGTTTTTTAAAGAAAAATAACAGGAAAAGTGGCAAGTTAGGACAATTCATGGTTGACAGACGTGTCTTTTTAACCGCGTGAATGATGCAGTGGCCCATTGTGTCTGGAGAGATGACCTAGAGTTTTCCTGAGGCCCTTCTAGAACCTGCAGAGGGGCTGGGGCTAGTGGCAGGGGGAGGGAGGGGTCCCGGCCCGGAGTGGGTGGGGTCCCGGAGGAGGTTCTATCTGCAGCGCACACCACGTAAGTCACCCCCATGCTTGCTTCCCTTCCCTGTCTGTCCAGCCCATTTTGTCTCCTTGATTCACAGATGCTTGTTAGAAAGACAGGTCCCTGCCCCGTCCCATGTGACCCCTTAGGGCAGGTTGCCCCTGTAGGTTTCATGGTTAGTGGTGGACTGTCCATGCATTCTCTCCCTTTGCTCAGACTTTTGTCACGGGCAGCCCTGTTCTCTTTCTAGGGCTCAGACGTGAGAGCCCAGAGGTTATCCCCTGGACCAGAAACAGCCTTTGTGACTTTGGCCACGTAGGTCAAAAGTGGCCTTGGATGGCCCTAAGAAGGCCCTGAGATGGGTGCTTGCTCCTTTCTCCCTGTGAGAGCTCAGCCCACAGTGACAACGTGAGGTGCACACCTCAGAATCAGGCAGGCCACACAGGGGCAGGAGGCTTACTCTTTCCAGAATGAAGTGGTCCACGGGAAGGTGAGGGGAGAAAGCTTGCCGCTTTCTGTGGCAACAAGAAAGTCACAGCACCTGTGTTGGGTAGGAGCGGGGCTCCAAGGGATGGGAGATTGGGCCCAGGGGCCCGATCAGCGCAGCTGCAGTGTCCTGCGTGGAGACTCCGCGCCAGCCTCCTGTCCAGGATACGGGGTCTGAGTGTGCATGTGCACGCCTGTGTGTGTGGCGGGGAGATGCCTCAAAGCCCCGCCTCCTTATATCTGTGGGCCCTTTAGGTGGTGTCTGCCTGTGCTTCCTGCGTTGGCGAGTGCCGCGTCAGCCTGGCCACTGGGGCTCTGTCAGACGGGAGGGTGTGTGAACAAGCCTGCGTTTCCATCTGTAGACTGAGTGTGGCAGGCGGCTCCCTGCATGTGGGCCAGCCCAGTCCCTACTGCAGAAGACCTCGTGGGACAAAAGCCCCTCCCTCCCCTGAGGAAGCCTTCTGAGTGAGGTTACGGCCTTTTCCACCTTCGGATGGGAGGCTGGGGGGAGGTGGGGACCCATGGGTGGTCAGTGAGGTTCTGAGGGGACAGACCTGCAGCCTGGCACGATGGACAGGTGGATGTTCCAGGAGCCTTGCTGCTTTCCAGGGCCTGGGTGGGAACAGTTGGGTGACCAGGAATCTCTCTGGACTTCTCTGGGCCTTGGCCTCCATCTGTAAAGGGGTTGGCATTCATTTGTCCTGGGCACACCAGGAGTCCATATGTATTGAGTACCCTGTGTGTGGGAAGCGAGCCGCTGTGTTCACCAATGCTTTCTGTCCGTGGAGGCACAGCCTCAGTGTTGTTCCCCAGGGAAGCCCGTGGCCATATGCAGGGCCAGCTGCTGACTGCTGTCAGACCTCAGAGCCTCCCTTGGCCTCCCTCCCATCCCCGGGAGACAGGAATGCACCTCTGAAGTGGCTCCTTCTCTTCCACTTCCTTGTCTGCATTAGCCTTCTCTCCTTTTGAGAGTCGTAACAACTCACCTAATGGGCTGGCTCCCTCCTGATCTGACCCCAGGTGCCTGGAGCCGAGCTGGCATACAGTCGGCGCTCACTGCCACTGTAATGAGTTGGCCTGATTCCTATGGGAGGGGCAAGCGCGGGAAGTCCTGGGATCAGCAGGGACTCTTGTCGGCAGGGCATGAGGTGGGGAGTAGCCCCTTCTGACTGAGACAAGCTAGTGCCCTGGGGGTTTCCAGAGGTGGCTGCAAAAGTGCAGGTGACCTGTGGGTGTCTCTGGGGTCTGATAGCCCAGAGTGTGAGCGTGGGAAAGGGGCTGTTCTGCACCCAGCAAGTCTCGGTCCCCCTTGCTGCTCAGGCAGAATCTGCCTGTGGAACTTGGGTCAGGTCCACAACTGTGGGCCTGGCAGGTCATCAGTGGGGACCTGAGTTCCAGGCTGGCAGGACTGCTGAATGGCATGGTGTCTGACCTCATGGATGTCCCAGGACAAGTGCCCCACCTGTGGCCCCCCCGACTCAGCTGACCTTTAGGAGCCCCCATCCCCACTGGGATACCATCCCTCTCTCTTTCTGGTACCCCTGAGTTGACATTGAGGATAGGGCAGGGACGTGCAGGAAGGTGAGCATGCTAGTGCTTGGTGAAGGGGCAGGCATCACAGGGTGTGACATGGTTCCTCTTGAGAGGCTGTGGATGGCATTTCACTCCCCATATCCTGCTCGCGCTCCAGGTCTGCGTGCCTGTGGGTTTGGGCCTGGGAGAGGGGAGGGATCTGTTACACCGCCGTGTGCAGCCGTGGAGCATGGTGGTCAGTCAGCCTGCAGTTGGACGTGGTTGCTCCCGGGCCGGGCCACAGGCCACACCGGACAGGGCAGTCAGGGTGCTTCTGTTTCTGGAGGGACAACTCCAGTCTGGTTGGCCTCATTGGCGCCCCTGGTGAATTCTGGAAAGTGTGGGCCCCGCTCACTGGGTGGGAAGAGGGACATGTGGAGTCTTCTTGAGGTGGCTGTGGACCCCGAGTTGGAGGACCCCACCCTCAAGCACAGCACCTCCTGTTTCCTGCCTCTGGTCCAGGGGACCAGAGCAGACTGGAACCTCGTCCTTCCTGCCACCCGCTTAAGTACCTAGGGACACTTCTTGCAGGGGCGTGGGATAAAGTCACCACCGTGTTCATTCAGGCTTTCCTCCTCTCCTCCCACAAATGCTCTTGGAATCTGCCAAGTCCCTTGTTGGCGTTTCCTTACCTCTCTCTTTAGCAGCCCAGTGGTGCTGGAGCTGCCTCCAGCTTCCTTGTGGATGCCAGCGAGTGGCACCTCACCTGCTCAGTACATATCAATCCCAGGTCCTCCTGGGTTCTGGGCACACGGGCAGGGCTGTGTGTGTTGGTGGGGACGGGGGAGCGGGGCGTCCAGACCTCTGCATAGTAGTAGCTGTGCAGGCAGTGCAGAGGCTTGATGGGATGGGAGACCACATTGTCGTTGTCAGCATCAGTGTAACACATGCTTGTTAAACACCCACTGTGTGTCAGGCTCAGCTCTGGGCACTGGGTACAGCTGTGAGCAGGGCTCGCCCACATCTCTGCTCTAGGGCTGGATCTGGGGTCGCTGAAGCCCTGCACACCTGGCTGAGATGGAGACTGCTTTCCCAGGACAGTTCCCATCCAGTCAGGATTCCAGGCTGCAGGGAATTTGGGCTGATAGGCCCACAGGTGGCTCAGGACCAGAGGAGGAGGCAGCTGGAGTTGCACAATCTCTGCCTTTGGCCAGCTAAAGTGCTAATGGCCTTCAGCCCAGGGCTCACCCTGTCTCAGACTGGGAATCTGAGGGCCACTCCCAGGATGGACCATGTCTCACAGAGGCCAGCACAGCCACCAGTCTCAGTGCCTGCTTCCCGTGAGCTTGGCTGAGACTTCACATTGGGCCGAGGATCAGGGCACCCTATTGCTGGCTGGGCTCCTTGGGAAACACCCCAGTCATCCTCCCCAAACCCCCAGTCCTGACAGGCCCGCCCATGCTCATCCGACCCATCTATGCCCTACCCATCCCTCCATCTGCCTTCACTCCCCTCACGCGGCCCTGCCAGGGTGGGAGGCTTCCTCACAAGCTTAGAGTGGTAGGCTGACAGCCCGCTGTGGAGGGCGGCGTGGGCTGCGGCCCCTCAGGTGGGCGCTGGCACGTGCACAGGGCCCCACCTTTGGCATGGCATAGTCTCTCGTGGTGTCACTGTTGGGATAGCTAACACTCCACGTGTCACCACTGATTAACTGGCTTTGTTCTTCCTTGCCCCGCAGAAGGACATGGCCCTGAAGCCACATGAGCGGAAGGAGAAGTGGGAACGTCGCCTTGTCAAGAAGCCCCGGGAGGCAGAAAACTGCCCATCTGCAGAGCCAAGTGAGAACGGGCGGCCCCTGGAAGCAGGCAGCTCTGAGCAGGACCTGGAGACCCCCTGTGACCGAGGGAAGAAGAAGGTCCCTCTGCAGCCCACCAAGCAGGTGAGTCCTGGGCCCCTCCCACTCAGAGCCATGGGCTCTGTGCCCTCTGCCCCCGGGCAGCCTCGGGGCCACACCAGCACCTGGACACCACCCATCGTCAGCTGGGCCTCCCTGGCAACGTGCTCCGTCGTTGTCGGGGGTGGGGTATGGGGCACACGTGGACTGGGGCCAGGGGCACCTGTCCACCAGAAGTCTGAGGGTCCTGAATAAAGGCAAAAGGCACCTCGGGGGGTCACAGCCAGAGAGAGGCCACGCCAGGCCAGGAACCGGGGGTGGGGGTGTCTTGTCTCAGGTGGGACGGGAGGGTGCACCGCTGATAGGCTGGCCCCGTTTCCCCATTGCGTCTGTCAGGCTCCGCCGACTACGGGGTGTCCAGTATGTCTAATGTGTGGGGTCCAGGCTCATTGCTCGGTGCTCTCCACATGCTAAACTTAGGCGAAGCACAGTGTCTGCGAGACTGAGGGAGTCACATCACTTCTGTTTGGTGGTCCAGGCGCAAGGAGCAGCCCCGCTGGGAGCAGGCCCTCAGTGAGGGGTGATCCTTGCTGTCACCCAGAGCCCAGCTGGCATGGGGCAGGGAGACTGGGGCCAGGGGCTTATCTCCCAGAGCACAGGGTTCTGTCCTAGGTGTTGGCTCAGCACTGCAGCTGCTTTCCTCTTCAGGGACTCACTGGTTTGCACCTCTGTTCAGAGAGGGGGTTCTTCTTGGTGTTTCACACTCCACTTTCAACTCCCTTGGGGATTGGAATGCTGGTGAGGGGGCAGCATGTCTCAGGGACCCGGGCTGGATGGGGGGTCTACAGACACACCTGCCCAGGTGGACACGTGCTCTTTCTTCCATGCAGGTGTGCTCCCCAGAAGGGGGGCCGCTCCCAGCCAACCACTGGGACCAGAACGGCCCGGCCCAGCGCCAGCAGCAGCTCCAGCCCAGCCAGCCCCAGGGGTCACTCCCAGCCCCGTGTCAGCGCTGCCAGCCCCGTCGGGCTTCCCCGGACCCCGGGCAGCCCTGCCAGCCCCAGCGGCCACTCCCGGGTCAGCGCAGCTGGCCCCAGCGGTCACTTCTGGGCCCAAGACAGCCCTGCCAACCCCGGCGGTCACTTCTGGGCCCAGGTCAGCCCTGCCGGCCCCAGCAGCTGCTTCCAGCCCCAGATCAGCCCTGCCGGCCCCAGCGGTCACTCCCAGCTCAGCCCCACCAGCCACGTTGGGCACTAGCCCCTAGGCAGCGCTTCCGGCGCCTGCGCTCCCTCCTGGCCCCGTGGCAGCGCTGCCGGCCCCTACGGTCCATCCTGGCCCCGTGTTACCTCTGTCGACCCCTACGGTCCATCCTGGCCCCGTGGCACCGCTGCCGGCCCCTGCGGTCCATCCTGGTCCCATGCCACGTCTGCCGGTCCCTGCTGGCCCTCTGGCACCGCTGCTGGCCTGTGCGGTCATGGATGGGCCCATGTTTCCGTGGCCAGCCCAGCAGGGCATCCTCAGGACAGCGGTGCCGGCCCCTTCGGTCACTGCTAGCCCAGTGCCAGCGCTGTCAGCCCCCCCAGTCGCTCCTCATGCTGCGTCCACGTCGCCGGCCTACCAGCTCACCCTCAGGCCAGTGCTGCTGCCCCCGGCGAGCGTTCCTAGCCCCATGCCAGCCCCGAAGATCCCTTCTGGGCCAGCCCAGCCGCCCCCGGCGGTCACTGCTTGATCTCAATCATCCCCAACAGTTAGTTGAAGCCTCAGAGCAGCCTGGCCCACCCAAACCTTCACTGCTGGGCCCTGGACAGCCGTGCCAACAAAAGCGGCCACTCATGGACCCAGAACAGCCTCACCCGCCCAAGCGGCCACTCTTGGGCCCAGAACAGCCCTGCCGACGAAAGCGGCCACTCTTGGGCCCAGAACAGCCCTGCCAGCCCCTGCGGTCACTTTTGGGCCCAAGCCAGCCCTGCAAGCCCCAGCCGTTACTCCCCTTACCTGAGCGCCCCTCACTCCTGGGTCGGCCAACTCCACCCCGCCGGCCTCTCCTGGGGCCCCCGAGCCAGCCACGGCAGTCCCTGCTGAACCTGGTGCGGGCCCATCAGCCCCAGCTCTCCCTCCTGGCCCCAGGCCAACCCTGCCGGCCCCTGAGGTCACGACGGACTCGATCCTCCACCCCTGCGGTGGCCCGCCAGGCCCCATCCGTGAGCCCTGGAGCCTGATGCCCATTCTCCCAGACGACCCCAGGTGTGGCTCTGCTGAGCCCCCTCACCTTGCAGCCTGAGATGTGTTGTCAGACTGGTCAGAGGCCTTCTCCAGACAGACTGGGCTGTTTGCGGTTGGAAGCTGAGGCTCAGCAGAGGCAGGAGCCCCCTGCAGGGCCACCACCAATCTGAGACCCCCCTGCGCCAGGAAGAGAGGAGAGGACCTCAGCACCTTCCCACCTTCCACAGGCTCACCCCCACTGTGCCCACTGCATTGTGACATGCACGCCCCCAGGAGAGGGAACACAGCTACCCCCAAAGGCTCAGGCTTGGGGTTGGGGGGGCGGTCCTTCAGCATCTCTCTGTGCCTCTAAAGTGCCCACTTGTCCTTCAGCGTTGGAGTTCCATGCCCAGGTGTACTGTTCAGAGAGTGAGTTCGTGTGTGCATGTACACAGTGTGTGGTCTGCAAGTATGCGCGTGTCCATGGAGAGAGTGTGTGTGTGTCTGTGTGTGAGATTTTGGGAGGTGTGCCAGCTGTAGGCCTTGCTCTCCTTGAGCCCCTATCCATCTGGCCAGTGTGCATTCCCCACGTCCCTTGCCAGGCAGAATGTGGACACAACCAGAGCCTGGCCTGGGCCCCTACTTTCCTGCCCTCTGGCAGAGGGTCGCATTTGTCCAGCTCCAGGGTCCTGTGACTGTGGAGAGAGGGCCTGAAGAATGCTCAAGGCCGTCCATGGTGGTCTGCTGGTGCCAAGGAAGGTCCCCTCGGGAGTCTGTTTCCACCCTGATGGTCAGGCAATGAGGCGGAGGGCAGAGTCTCCCACCCGCCCCCCCAGCTTTGGACCAAGAAAGCCTGCAGGGCCCAAGGCCATTTCCAGAATGTCTGCTCCCAGCCTCCCCACTTGTCCCCTACAGCTTTCTGGCTCCCGGCCCCCCAGGACGGCCCCTGTCAAGACAGACCTCACACTACAAGGCTTTCTCTGCCGCACCCCCACCCCGCTACCAGACCCACGTCTGCACTCAAGGGTCATCCACCCCTTGCCCCTGGAGTCCCAGCACAGGTGGGAGAGCAGCGTCGGCGACCAGGGCTTTGCTTTGTGCGCCCGCCTCACCCGGCTGTGATGGTCACTTCCAGTACTGACCTGGTTCACGGAGGCCACAGACAAACGCACCGCCCCCCACACCCCACCCCACCCCGGTTTCCAGGCCCAAGCCTTCCTCCCTGCTTGGTCGTGAAGACCCTGACACCCAGAGCAGGGCCTGCAGATACCTGGTCTCCCTCCCAGAAACATGGGGCTTATTTTTCTGATTAAAGAAAATAAAAAGTGCTGTGCCATTATTTTTATAATAGCATCAGTGTTTGTAATTTAACATAGTTTGTGTCGTATGGAAAGTGATTTATTCCAACAAGTGGTTTTCTGCACATCTGGACTTGCCTCTCGTTTATTCGATTTCAGCTGAGTTGCAGGAGAGCAGGCAGGGAGGGGGTGCCCAGGCGGGGGGCGCCTGGCTCGGACGTGGCTCACCATGCCACGTGGTGTGGGCCTGGGGGATGCAGCTCGCTGTAATGACCCTCCTGGCAGCCTACTTAATGGACCGGCTCCTCCTGTCCTGTTTCTTGGAGCCCCCGCTGTGGAAGGGGTCTTTTTCTCAATGCCACTGAAGGCGCTTCTGAGATCTTACCATCGACTCCCGCGTAGTTCCACTATCCTGTTGTTGTGCACTTAGGGTGGCAAGGCCACCCTCTCCCTCCCACTGCCCTGAACTCTGAGCCCAGGTGCAGTCTGAGCATCTCTGCCTCCAGGCCCTGTGCGTGCTCTTGTCTGGGCATGTCTCAGGCCAGGACTGGACAGTTGGTCACCAGCTTTCTAGGCCTCTGGGCTCTTGGACTGTTGGCTGCAGTACATGGGTGCCACTTAGTGGGGGAAACACAGCTCTTGGGGGCACCATCTCTGATGGCAGGAGAGAGGTGGGGAAGAGGGCTGAGCCCTCGGGATTGCCAGGGCCTGGGGCTACCCCACCCCGCCGTGGGTGAACTCCATGGTGAGTTGGGGTGGGGCTGTCCCTTGTGTGATCACTGCTGAAGAAAGGACTCGGGTTCCATCTGGACTTAGCGGGGCTCTCTAACCCCATCATGACTCTGTGGCCATGGCTGGCCTCAGGTTCAAAGTGCCAGGACCCTGAGGGATGTGCACTTGGGCGAGGCATCCACTGGCCATAGAGGGGACCGGATCACATGCGTCGTGTCCTGGGGGACCCATGTTACCATGAAAAAATATAGGTGGTCCAGTGTGACCAGATCAGTGTTACTGAGACCAATGGGAAGCCTGGGTTTTTCTGTGGATTCAGTGGGTTTTTTCAAACATTGGTGGCTAATTCTAACTTGATGACTCACCTAGCTGGCCAGAGGACACAGCTGTGTGGGTTTTGCATGGCCTGGTGGCAGAGGTTTGGGCCCTGGCAATTGTCCTGGCCCTGAAGCCAAGGGTGTGCGATGTGGCCCACCTCATTCTGGGGAGAATGGGGTGGTCTGGCCTGACGGGTGGAGTTGGAGTCTTTGGAGGGGGGCATGCCTTGGGGGTCTAGGGGAGGCCCTGTGCTGCCCCAGGCAGCCCTTGGATGGAGACTGGAGCCTGGGCACAGTGCTCTGCTGGGGCCTCTCTGGATCCTGCAGCCCACCTCCTCTTCTGCAGACTGGGCCATGGGGAGGGGACATGTGCCTTCTCTACAGGAGCCCCTGATGTGACGCCTGGTCACTATTAATCCTTTGCTGTGTGATGGCTGTTGTGGTTTTACTGTCAGGTTGAGTAAGGGGTGACCAGGTGGTCTGTCCAAAAGCAACACAGAGATGAAACCTACCTACTAAACAAGACCTCTTAGGATCCACCCAGTGGGTGGGGAGGGCCAGGAGCATGGGTGACCCCGATGAGTCTGCAGGTTCCCAGCCCTTGAAGGGGATCGCACGCCACCTCCAGCATCCACCTGGGACACCTGGTCCAGGCTGGCGGTTTCCGGGGGGAGATTGCTTGTCGGCTGCCATGCACAGGGCTTCCCTGCGTATGTGTGCACAGCTGTCTTGAACATAGAGGTGCTCTCCAGGTGACCACCTAGTCACTCCCCTTGAGTTCTGCTCCTTCACGTGGGGGACACCCTGGGGAGGATGGGCCCCTGGACCAGCCACTCACTGCACGAGGACTTTGTCAGCACCTAAGGCACCAGGCACACGATGCATCTTGACCAAGGCAGATCATCCCTGCCCCAGGGAGCCTCTGACGGGGCAGACGTGGAATGTAACGCAGTCGCTTAATGTATTAGAAGAGTCAGGCCTACATGTGTGTGTAGAGACGCTTGGCTGGGCAGGGGAGCTGGTGGCCTGCCTTCCCCAGCCAGAGGCTGCACTGACCACGGAACATCCCCAGCAGCTCACCAGGTCGGGAGCTGGGGCGTCTGAGGAAGGTGATGTCTGTGTCACCTGCTCTTGCCTGGGAGGCTTGACAGGAATCCTGTCCCGGGGGTGGGACTAGAGGGCTTGAGACTGAGAGGGGCGCCACCCAAACTCCTGGAGGGGTCCCAGGGGCCTTGTTAAAAGGCAGGTTCTGACCCTGCAGAAGCTTAGAGTAGCTCTCTTTGCTGGGACTGTGATGGGACGCACATTAAAACCATAAAGAGACAAAATTAGCCCTAACATATTTTAACTCCGTATACCATCAGCACTGTGTATCCACCGATGCAGAGGGCTGACTGGGGCTGCATCATTTTATATAAAGGGCTTGAGCATCTCTGGAGTTCTGGTACCTGTAGGGGGCTCCTGGGGGGCTTCCCCAGTGGCTCAGAGGTAAAGAATGTGCCTGGAATCAACCTCCCATGGACACTGAGGGATAACTATGTCTAAATAGTATCATTGCAATATGTAATCAGTGTAAAAATTAACAGTGGGATATTCTACTTTATTTTTGTACCAAGTCTTGGAAAGGTAGCACGTGTCTTCCTCATGCAGCCCTTCTCAGTTGGCCTCAGATGGCTTTCCCAAGTTCACTGTCTCCTCACACTTGCCACTCTTGTTGGTTTCTCATTCTTGCACTCAGCCAGCTCTTGGTTTGAACCCCCACCACTGGGCAGCAAAGCCGAGCACCTATCAGCCTAAAACCTCCCCTGTGAGCATCAGGTCTGTGTATCCAGGGCCAATACCCTCCACCCCAGAAGCCACAGCCCCCTCAACTGAGCGAGAACGAGCCAGAACACAGCTCCAAACCTTCCTTCACTTCAGTGGGGAGCTCGGCTTCTGCCCTGGGGATCGGGCCAGGAACGGGGAGCCATCTTCCACTGCTCACTTCCCCCAGGCCAGCCCTTTGCTTCTACTTCCTAACTCTCCTTCTGAACAGGATTTCATTAGAAAATTAAAGTGGAAATAAGAATTCATCATACAGAATGCACCTAATAGGGTACAGCCAAAGCAGTGTTCAGAGTGAGACCTCTAGCCTCGGTGCTCACGTTGGAAAAGATGAGTTCAAGATGAGTGACATAAGAACCTACAAGAGCAGAGTGTCATATGGAAGAAAGGGAGGAATGTGAATGAGAGCGTAATTAATGAGCAAGAAAGCAAGCGATAGGGAAGGTGAACAAAATCGAAAACTGTTTCCTGGAAAGCATCAACAAAATTGAGAACTCCCCTGTACTTAGATTGATCAAGTGAAAAGGAACACAGATTACCAACATTAGGAACTAAAATGGAAATACCACTGCAGGTGCTACAGACATTGAAAGAATGGGGCATAAACAATTTTATCCCAGTAATTGAACAACTTAGCTGAAATGAACAAAGTTTTTGAAAAATACAACTTAGCAAAACTGATTTAAGATGAAAGTTCCCGTCGTTCCCTCGTTGAGTTGTGTCCAACTCTTTACGACCCCATGAACTGTAGCACACCAGGCTCCTCTGTCCTACACTATCTCCCAGAGTTTGCTCAGATTCATGTCCGTTGAGTCAGTGATGCTGTCTAACCGTCTCATCCTCTGCCATCCCCCTCCTCCTGCCTTCAGTCTTTCCCAGCGTCAGGGTCTTTTCCCCTGAGTCAGCACTTCACATTAGCTGGTCAAAGTATTGGAGCTTCAGCATCAATCCTTCCAATGAATATTCAGGGTTGATTTCCTTTAGGATTGACTGGTTTGATCTCCTTGCTGTCCAAGGGACTCTCAAGAGTCTTTTCCAGCACCACAATTCGAAAGCATCAGTTTTCAGTGCTCAGCCTTGCGTTACAGCTCTCACATCCACACATGACTGCTGGAAACCGTAGCTTTGATTATATGGACCTTTGTTGACAAAGTGATGTCTCTGCTTTTTAATACATGGTCTAGGTCTGTCATAGCTTTCCTTCCAAGGAGCAAGCGTCTTTAAATTTCATGGCTGCAGTCACCATCCACAGTGATTTTGGAGCCCAAGAAAATAAAATCTCTGCTTCTACTTTTTTCTGTTCTATTTGCCATGAAGTGATGGGACCGGATGCCATTATCTTAGTTTTTTGAACATTGAGTTTCAAGCCACTCTCCTCTTTTGCTTTCATCAAGAGGTTCTTTAGTTCCTCTTCACTTTCTGCCATTAGACTGGTATCATCTGCATATCTGAGGTTGTTGATATTTCTCCCAGTGATCTTCATCCCAGCTTGTGATTCATCAAGCCTGGCATTTCGCATGATGTACTCTGCATAGAAGTTGAAAAAGCAGAGAGACAATATACAGCCTTGTCATACTCTCTACCACTGAGCCACCAGGGAAGCCCTGAGATGAAATAGATGATCTGAATAGTCATGTGTCTGACTTTGTAAACTGGATGTCCGTGTCTACCACTTACTGCTAGCCCACCACCTCTTACCAGCAAAGAAAAGCTGACCTTTCACAGCCGGCCCAGGCACTGTCTCCAGTGACCACACCTGTGAGCCAGAATATTGCTAGTACCATTTTTCAGAGGAGGATATGGAAACCAAAGAAAAAAAGCATCTGAGTAACTTGTCTGAGACAAGCAGGGAAAGTGATGGAGCCAGGGTTCAAACCAGGTGGCTCAACTCCAGAATCTGTGCCCTTGACCCTGACCTTTCCCTGGAAGACAGCCAGCTTCAGTTTTCCTGCCCATCTGCAGG
Source organism: Capricornis sumatraensis (assembly GCF_032405125.1). Classification (NCBI taxonomy): domain Eukaryota; kingdom Metazoa; phylum Chordata; class Mammalia; order Artiodactyla; family Bovidae; genus Capricornis; species Capricornis sumatraensis. Next base: position 51,539,989 of record NC_091085.1, on the reverse strand, counting down.
TGGTGAGGTTCCTCTAAAGGCCCATTTGAGCACGCCCTTCCCTTGCTGAAAGCACCCTGGAAGTTCCCCTCCACCCTCAGGAAGTCTTGGTTCCTGGACATGCCCCACAAGGGCCTTTGTGGTCTGAGTTCTCCCTCCTCCCCGCCCTGCCTGCCTTCCACCCCTCCCCTGCTTCCATGCCCCTCTCTTGGGCTCACCCCTCTGTGGTGTGGGGATTGCCCGTTTCTTCTCTGCACCCCCGAGCAGGCCTGGTAACCGCGAACCTGGCAGAGGGCTGGGCCCTGGATGCTTAGTCAGCACAGGGAGTGAGACAGAGCGGGGCAGAGTTCTGGATGCAATCTACACAGCCTGTCTGCTCTTCACCATCACATCGGTCTGCCAGGTCCATATTTGCCAGTGTAGGGGTTTTCTAATCGCAGTTTTTCACACTGGGCTTGGTAGAGTCCTTCCAGAATATTCCCTCGCCCTCTGGAAGATGAATGTCGTGGTGGGGAATGAGCTCTGGCACCTGCCAGCTATGTGGCCTTGAGCAGGTGACTGCCCCTCGGTGCCTCAGTTTTCTCATCTGTACAGTGGGACAGTGGCACTCCCTCAGAGTTTTGTGTGGGTCAGTTAAAGTTCGAACCACGCTGGGTCCTAGCTAGCCGCTACAGTGCCTGGCTCCCATTAACACAGACGGTTTCTCCCACTTCCCCCTCTTCTGAAGCCTGGGCTGCAGCTTAGGGGGCGGCCAAGGTGGGCTTCCCTGGGACACTGCATCCTCACCCCACCTCATCGTGAGGTCCTCGTTGGCTCTGTGCTGGCCCCAGGCAAGTGCTCCTCCTTTCTGGGCCTATTTCCTCATCTGTAAAGTGGAGCTGTCCATACTGCATGCACGCGTCTTGGGTTGTAGAGATGAAAAGCTGAGTTGACGTGCACAGTTCCTGCTAGATAGGCACGTATGCCGTTGTTACTGCAGTCACTGCCTTATCATTATCTCTCATAGAATGGTTTCTCCCGCTTCCTGGGCACAGCCTGGACAGGCGAGTCTCGTCTTCAGCCTCCTTGGCAGGCTCACCTGGTCCCCTTGGGGGCAGCCATCCCGGCAGGACCCATGGGCAGAGTGTTTGGCCATTGCCCGGCTTTGGCACAGCCGACCCCCACTCCAGATGTGGCCCTCACAGAAACCTAACGTCGGGGACTTGCTGGGGGGCCCTGTTGGGAGAAGGGTAGAGGGGAGTGGATGCCGAGGGTATAGCCCATTCGGTGTATACTTCTTCGGGCTTTGTTGTTGGTCCCTGTCTGGGCTCGGTGACTGAGACACCTGCTGGAATTCCAGACGTGACATGAGTGGCGGGGGGATTTGGGGTGACAGCAGACCTGCCTGGAAACAGAAATGGGGCTGGTTTAGACCAGCGGATCGGGGAGGCCTCACCCAGGAGGTGACCCAGCTTGAGGCCCAGGGACAGCTGACAAGGAGTGAGCTGACCAGAACCCCGGGGTGGGGGTGGCGTGGGGCCTGGGCGAGTGTGGCCACCACTCACTCGCAGAGGGGCCACTGCGGGGTTTAGGCTGCACAGTGACTTGAGCTGAGGTATGTTTTTCAAAGCTTGCACTGGAGGGGGCCTGGGCAGGTGCAGGGAGGTGCTTGTGGCTTGACTCAGCTGGACAGGTGGGGACAGCAGTGGCGCAAGCTGAGTGGCTCAGCTAGAGAGTAGAGGCCAGGTGGAGCCCAAGGGACCCTGCTCTGAGCCCAGAGTCCACTGGCTTGACCAAGGGGGCAGGACCTGGTGCACCGCCCCTGCCCCTCAGCCAGAGGGCCCACACTCAGGCACAGCCAGGGTGTCGTGTCACTCACGTGGCACTTGCTCACGTACCGCTCGTGTCCCCAGAGCCTGCTGGCCGTGTGTCTCCTTGGGTTGTGGGCTCAACTCAGCCAGCGTCCTCTGTACAATCTGTTGTGCCTCTCCATGCTTCACTCACGCAGCTGTCCACCCGGCCGAATCCCGGGGGAAGGATGTGGAACAGTGGGAGTGGAGGGCCAGCCTCCAAGGGCAGCAGCTTGCTTCCTGACCCTGTGCTGGCTGTGGGACCCTTCCTCATTGTGCCAGGCCCCTTCCAGGTAGTGGGGACAAAGGACAGCCCCTGCCTACTGGGCACTTGCCATCCAGTGACCCTGCTTCACTCAGGGACACCTGGGCCCATGGGAGCCTGAGGGGCCTCACCCGGCCTGATTGTCACGGGAGTGGAAGGAGCATCGGAAAGGACTCCTGGGAGAAACGGGGCCATGCCCAGAGCCAGGGTCTCCTTACAGTGGACTCCATCCTTTTGGAGCCTCCACCAGACTCACAGCCCTGAGAACCCTCCCTCTCGCCCTCTGGTCACATGGCGGCTGCAGTACCACACTTCACCAGCAGGTGCTGCTGTCGGTCGGGGGACGCTGGTCTGCAGTGCTGCACTTGGGGTACTATCGTCCACACTGACCTGGAGCGGTGCGCTGCAAGCATGCAAAGGAGAGGCCGGGCAGGTGGCCTCGTTGGGTGGGGAGGGGGGCCCTGGCCTTCCTTGCACACCCCAGCATCTCACCTGCCCACGAGCCCCCTCATGAGTGTGTTTGCATGGTTTGCGTAAGGGTTCCCCTCCCTGGCCCAGCCGTGCTCTGTGGCTCTCTTCCGAAACCCAGGTTCCATGCAGAGCTGGAGGCAGAGCCCAGGCCTGGGGCTCAGAGGGTGGGGCTGTGAACAGAATAACGTACGGGCTGTCCTCACGGCTGTCATGTGCTGAGGGAGAGAGGTGGCATGTGTGAGGTGGGGCGGGAGTGCAGGTTCAGTGGGGTCATGAGGCTCTGCTGAGCATCAGGGAATGTTGGTGGACAGAGCAAGGGGCTTCCTGGTCAGAGCCTCATTTATGCCCCTGGGGCATTGAAGTACCAGGGTGACAGAGGGGCCAGGGGCCGGGGCACCCAAAGGGGAAGGGGGCCCCCATCCCCAGGACAGGCAGGGCCTCAGGCCCTGCTTCAGTCAGGGCTTTGGGTAGACAGAACAGTCTCTCACTTTGGAGCCTATAGAACACACTGGCCGCCAGGATCAGCTGCAGTGAGCAGGGACCAGAGTGGGGGTGAGAAGACCAACACAGTTCTCATGGATAAACACAGCTCATCCTCCCAGTCCAGCTGGCAGGGGCCCAGTGAGGGCCATGTGACCTGTGACTGCCCACTCACCCTGGGGGTGCGCTCAGGAGTCACCAGGGGGGCCCAGGAAGGTCTCTGAGACCCAGACCCATAATGTTTGATCCCTGAGGAGGCCCAGTGGTTTTAAAGTGCCCCAGTGGGGGCATTATTTGTTCAGGAGTCCCTGAAATAAGATTGGGGTGAAGGGGGAGGGGTCTCTGCCACAGGCCTGGGTTGCCGTGTGGCCCCAGGGCTGGGATGCCAGGCATGTGCACATGCGTGTGTGTGTGTGTGTGTGTGTGTGTGTGTGTGTGTGTGTGAGTGAGTGAGTGGACATGGAATAGGGTGCCTCGGCCGTCAGGAGCCTGTGCTCGGTTTCTGTAAGGGCGTCGTGAGGGCAGTCTCCTGACTCCCTTCTCACTGGGACAGTGGGCTGGCTGACTGAGGGCTGAGGGGTGGGTGCTGATGCTTAGTGGGTGCCTGACCCTCACCTCACCCACCAGGTCATGTCCTCCTGCTGGTTTGAAGGAGACTGTGAGTGGCCTCAGCCATAGCCCCCTTCTCAGGGTTCCCCAGGGTCTGCAGCCAGGCCATCCTCACCCCTTCCCCTCCCAGGCCTGTAGGTGTGGAGGCTAAATGGGCCTTTCCTCATCCCGGAGGCCAGTGCTGACTAGCTGTGGGCCAGAGGGCACCTCCCACCCCTGAGCTGGGCTGGTGTTGGGGTGGAGGTGGGCGAGGCATAGGGCAGAGCCCAGAGCTCCTGAGAAGGTGGTGTGTGCTCGTGTGCATTCCTGAGAGCTCCATGGGATGACACTTGTCTGAGGGTGAAGCCATCTGGTGGGGCATGATCTCCTGCAGGGGCCGCCGCACATCGCTGTTCAGGTTGTGCACTGCGCAACTCTAGGGCCGCCACTCCCACTCTCGCCATGGACGGAGGGCATGTGCATCTGCAGGTGTGCACCAGTTGAGCATGCTGCGCAGGGCGCCTCTGCTCCATCTGCGCGGCAGGGCTCTAAGGGTGGGGGGAGCCTCTGCGTGCTGCCTCAGTCGTGGGTCTCGGTAAGGAGGGGAACGCACAGGTCATCCGGCAGGAGTCGGGGGCAGGCAGGCGCTGTGTTGGGGTGTGGGCAGAAGAGGCCTTGCTGAGTGCCTGCGGGGCCTCCAGGACTCTTGGTGCTCCTTTGTTGCTGTGTCCTGGTGGGAGCTGGTCTGTGAAGGGTCAGGAGTCCCAGTGAGTCTTCTCGCTGCTGGAGTGAGGGATTCTGGGCCCCCGAGTCAGCCCTGGGGTATCTCGGGAGTTTCCTGTCCCCCATAGAGGGAAGGCACCTGGTGGCATAGCCTGGGGACACTGCCAGTCCCACCTCTTGGACCCCTTCCCAGCCACGCCTCCTGGACTGACTGCCACTGCGCACACCCTGTGGGTCTGAGCGTCAAGTAGAACCACATGCTGCCTGTTTGTGGCTCAGGGCACTTGGCAGCCCGCCTGGGAGGCAACACTTCCTCCCGTAATTGCCGCAGAACCTGGTTAGGGAGTTGCCTTGCCCAGGAAGGGTCACAGGAAGGGGTTCCCTGTCACTGCCAGAAAGCCTAGGGCCCCAGGTGCTCCCGGGGTGCCTCAGTCTGAGGGTGGTGTCCCTCACCTTGCTGCTCCAATGGCCGTGCCCCAGCCATGCTGATCTAAGGGGAGGTCCTCTACCTGCCCTTCTGAGGGCTGTGTCCTGACCCTGCCTGCTGGAGAGCTGGGCCCTGTTTCCATATTTCCACCAGTCTCAAGGGGAGTCCTGCCCCCGCCAGTTTTGTGGTATGCCACCTTGCACGAGCCAGTTGTTACATGTTCAGGAATTTTGCACAACTTGCAGAAACTGTCGCTGCTCATTAGGGCTCTCCTCTTCCCCAGGGAGCCTCGTTGCTCCGGCAGTGCCATCCCCCCACCCTTCCCAATGGCCTCATGACCTGCCTCATCACCTTTCAGAAGTGTTGCCTTCTCAGTGAGGCCCCTCCCTGGCGACCCCTTCTTTGCTCTTCTCTGCTGTTGTCCTTCCAGAACACCTGTGGCCATCTGCCGGCCACATGCTTCATGTGGTGGCCTCTTTGTAGGCTTCGGGAGGGTGGGGACTTGGGTCTGTTTATGTTCATTGCCCAGAATAGAGCTGGTTCATAGGCAGGCACTCTAAGCCTTGGATGGGTAGGTGGATGATGGGTGGTGGGTGGATGGGAAGATGGATAGGTGGATGGATGGATGAATGGATGGATGGTGGGCAGATGGGTGGTTAAGTGGACAAGTAGATGGGTGGAAGGGTGGATGGATGGATAAAGGATGAATGGGTGGATAAAGGATGGATGGACGGATAAAGGATGGTTGGGTGGGCATAGGGATAGACCACAAGGCCCAGGGGTGGGCCCAAGCACGGGCTCCTAGCTGCCCTCCTGGGACAATCAGGGCCCAGATCAGAATCTGATCTCTCCAGCTAAAAATGGAGGCATGGCATCCCTGGCCTTCTGGCATAGCTGGCCAGCAGCATTTCTGAGCCACTAGGAAGCAGGTGGGGCTATAGGACAGCCAGAGTCCAGCTTGGGGCTGGCCAAGGAAGAGAAGGTGACCAGCCATCCCAGTGCGTCCAGGGTTGGGATGGTTCCCAGGGCACAGTACTGAATTTTATGGGATTTTCTGGGAAACGGGGCTTTCAAAGCTAAAACCCACTGCCTGAGGAGGATGACAGACCCCAGCCTGTCCTTCCCCTGTGGGCCATCGTAAGGAATCCTCTCTGGGGTCCAGCTTAGAGAGACCACTTGTGTGACTGAATGAAGTGGAATGTGGCATCCTCCCTTTCAGCTGTGTGGGGGTTATTCTTCAGCCTCCGCTTCCCCTCCCCCTTTGCTGGGTGTCCTTGTACAATGAGCAGTTTGCACAACTGCGCCAGGCCTGTTCTGTCCTTGCAGTGTCTCTGGGTCCAGCCTTCCTCTTGGGCAGGGACCCTGCTCCAAGCCCACCCTGAAATACTGTCCCCCAACAGTGAGGGTGGGTTCATGGGGGTGATTACTGAAGGTCAAAGCCAAGAGTCTCAACTAGAGCCTTACCAGGATCCCCCAGAGGACCTGATGACACAGCGAGTCTGTAGTGGGGCCCGGAAATGCTCATTTGCATTCCTGCCAAGCTCCCAGGTGCTGATGCTGCATGTCCAGGGACCCTACTTTGAAATCCACTGGATGAGGGCATTTGTTTTCTTGCAGAGGCTCCTTGCCAGCAAGGCAGTGAGGAAGTTCCCCCGGACCCCATATTCACTCCTTTTGGGGAGACCTGTCATGGAGTCCAGAGGCAAGAAAGACCTGTCTCCAGCTGGTGACAACAGTGACACCTGGTGGCTTAACGATGCTAGAGAGGGTTCAGGCCCACAACAGAACTTCTTACCCCCATAGAGCCTGTGAAGGGCCCTGTCGACACCCCCACTTCACAGATGAGGAAACTGAGGCTCAAGGATAGTCAGAGAGCCAGCACTGGCCCAGGGTCTGCGCATTCACCACTCAGCTATGCAGGATGGAGCTCGTGAGGCCAGGGACCCGTGGGCTCACAATGGGGGTTTCGCCTAGGGTGAGCCTGGGGCCCCTCCGTGGGCCTGCCATAGGATGGGAGGGTAGTCCTGAGGGCTGGGTTTCCCCCTCGCTGTTCCTGCTTCCCCAGAAGGGGGCCCTCCCTTGGGTCCTTGCACCCAAGCCTGGGCGGTGGATGAATGCCAGTTATGTTTTGTGATGACACTCTGATAGCCACACCGTGCAGGGGCCTGTGGCTATGGGAGCTTGTACCCCATCTAGGGCTTAGGTTGGCTCTGGGGAGCAGGGGCTCTGAGGGGCAGCCTCGAGAGAGCAAGCCCACCATTGGGTCCACAGGAAGAAGGCTCAGGCCTTGAGGGGGTTTCCCGGGGACTTGAGAATATTTCAGAGCACAGCTGGTACACCTGGCTGACTTTCCACCCTAGCTGAGGTCTCCAGGGCTGAAGGATGCTTACGACAAAATGCCTGGATGCAAAGGACTAGGCCTCTCTGCCCCTGGTTGTGGCGCAGGTTCTGAGCACGCCTGAGCTCTGAGAGCATATGCGCTGGGCGGGGAGGCCTGGGGGGTGGATAGGAGGCCACACGCTGCCCCGCAGGCACATCAGCAGCACTTGGAGCGGGGGTCGTTACTAGGCAGTGTGCTGGCTGGGAGCTGTGGTCTCGGTCTATTGCTAGGAAACCTCTGACATACAGTTGAAGGTTTGGGCTGTCGGTGCATGTCCAGACAAAACCGTGGGAATGTTCCAGAACCAGGAAGCTGGAGCCACCTGGAGGTGGCGGGACAGCCAAGCTCTGTGGGTCCTGCCAGGGAGTCCAGGAGGGCAGCTGGGAGCTGATAAGACCTGTATGGAGGCTGGCATGATCTGGGTGGTGACTTCCTGGGCCCAGAGGTCAAGGGTCAGGGGCTGTGATGGATGTTCCTGCCCTGCAGCTTGGTGAAGTTTGAAACTATTTCCAAGTAAAAAGAATGCAGGCAGGTTTCTGGGTCCACTTTCCACACTGTCACTTAACCTCCCTAGTGGTTAATCAACTCCGTCCTTGATTTCCTCCTCTGTAAAGTGGGCACAGAGTGGCCAACCAGGGCTTTTGTGTGAGGAGCAAGGAGCTGAGGGCCTGCCGGGTCTACGGAGAGTCCGGCAGATACTTGACCCAGCAGCAGCTGTTCCAGTGGGTACTACTTGCTTCGTTCTGCAGTTGACAGAACCAAGGCACAGAGAGGTTGAGTAATGACCCTAGGACACACAGAGGGGAGTGGCTGGTCCACACCCAGCTCTGCAGACCGTACAGCCCTGACGTGCATTGTGGTGAGGACTGAAGGGGGCCCAGGCGTGGTGCACCTGCAGGGACCAGAGGTGAATTGCCACAGGCAGGCCTGTCTTGACACCTGATCATGGGCCCCTGGCAGAGTGGAAAAGGCTGGGGCCTCCCATTGGCCCGGTCCCCATCCAGGAGTCTTCAGTTGCCCACCGGCCGGAGGAGAGGACAGAGCTGACGGTAGTTTACGCCGTTGAGTGCTCACCTTTCGCTGTCTGAGCTCTTCTTTCCTGTTCTGGGTAGGAATGGGAAGTACTTACTGGGTTGTCAGTGGTTGGCTCTGCCCTGCCGCCCCCCTCCCCGGGTTTCAGCCCAGAGGGACCGGGTGGGGTGGGGGAGGAGCCTGAGCCTGGCTGTGCCCCAGCCCCACCCTGCAGGGTGTGTGTGCTGAGCCCATCTCTCATCTCTCCCTGTCCCCAGATGAAGGTCGCAGTGTCCAGAGGGGGCGACCACAACAGTGACGGCGACAGCTTCCGAGAAGCCACCAGCTCCCGGAGGAGCAGTTCTCGGGACCAACTCAGTGATGTGAGTACCCAGCCGCTCGCGGGAACGCTTCCGAGTCCCTGGGTTGACTGCCTGGCCAGCCTCCAACCTTCAGCGGACACTGCAAACTGTTTGCTTAGGGGCCCAGGGTCTCAATCCAGGGTTTTGTGCTCACAATTAGTATTTGCCTTTAAAATATAACTGTCTACTAATTGGGGCTTCCCCATTAGGAAGTATTTAAATGAGGACCAACCGTTAGGCACGGGCAGGGGTGAGTGGAGGCGACCATGCTGGGGTGCAGTCCCTATGTCCAGCTGGGGGTAGGCTCGGCGTCAGTGTCCAGCTGGTGGCAGGCAGGGCTGTGGATGCCAAACAGCTCCCACAGATGTGTCTGAAGAAGGGTGGGGGCAGGGGGTATGTTTCTGGCCCGATGAGCTGCAAGCACTCCTGCCTGCCCAGGCGAACCCGCCTGTCTGCTCAGGCGGGCAGCAGCACGGGGCATCCAGCAGTCCAAGTCTCTGCCACTGGGGGCCACACGGAGGGGAGGGTGCCCCTCTGAGGCATAAGCTGGCCTGGGTCTGGGGACACCCTTCGGTGTGTCCTGTCTAGAAGGTCCTTGAACTCAAGTCCCAAGGAGCGGGGGCGAGGAGGTCTTAGGACCCAGTTTGGGGATGACCCAGGCAACACACGAGGGCTCCCACTGGGACGTGGCCAGCAATGGGGGTGCAGGGTATTCCTCCAGGGCTGCTGCGTCTCCCTAGACCTTGGAGAAGGGGGATGGGGCAGGTGTTGCAAGGGCAGGGAGTGGGGGTTGAGGGTCCCTGGGTTGAGGGGGCGATGAGGACTCAGGCGGAAGAGCGGCCCCCCTCCCAACATGGGAGGCACTGCTCCTGGAAGAGGCCTTTGTCTTCTTGACCCCCAGCTGCAGGAGTGGTGGCCTAGCGGAGATGGGTTTTCTGCAGGGCTAAATGGAACGAGTCGTCTCTCATTATCATTTAAATGGGGGCTGGGGGAGGGCCGGTGCGGGAGGCCAGGAGGGGGGCCTAATTGCCCGGATCTTGTTGCCACAAGATGGGAAAATAGGCTGGTAATTGTCTGGGCCCGCGGGGGCTGCCCTAGTTCGAACTCCTCTAATTGCCGGCTAGGATGGGAGCTGGCAGATTGTAGGCACAGCACAGGCGGCGTGAGTGCGCAAGCTTGGGGGCAATTATGGCACCTGACCCCCACCCCCCCAGCGGCAGGGCCTGGGGCCTGAGCTACCCCAGGGCACCCCCGCCGACACACACACACACTGGGGTGAGCTTGGTCTGGCAGACCCCCAGGAACTGGCCTGGGGCCTGGCCAGGGTCTGGCTGGGGAGGGGAGGTGTCCCCTGGCCCCAGCTGAGCTGAGCAGAGTGGTCCAGCCTGCAGTGGTCACCATCCTCCAAGAAGAATCTTGGCATCTGGACCTCAGTGTGGTCTGGCCCCAGGTCTGTGAGTCCTACACACCTCAGACAAGCTTGCCCTCGCCGGCCATGTGAATGCCCCCCAACCCCCACCTGCCGGGTCATCACGTCCTATCTGCCTGGGCCTCGGGGCTCAACACTGGTGACCACTGCCTGCCCTGGGGAGCTGGTGAAATGAACCTAACTGGTTTCTCCTGTCATATCCTAAATGCCCATTTGAGCCAGAGGGAGTCCCATCAAGCATAGTTGGGATCACCCTCACAGGACCTCTGGGGTGACTGTTGGCCTCTAGGCCACAGCTGACCCCACCCCCACCCCCATCTGACATTTGAGACCCCAGGATTTCCTGCCCAGCTCCAGGAAACCTTCCCAGGCTTTCCCGTTGGACCCGGTGACCCTGGGAGGCTGGTGGGTGGTGAGGGAAAAGCTGACCTGAGCACGGAGTGGGGTCAGCCCCTGGCCCAGAACCCCACGTGGAGAGGTGGGGCGCATCCTCTGGGAGGGGCTGAGCCCACCCCTGGGGAATGTGGGGGCTTTGCCGCCTCTCTGCCTGGAGACTCTGCTGGGCTGGACCATACCTCCAGGTCTGGGGGTGGAAGATTCCTCTGTGGGTCCTTGGACCCTGCCACAGGCTGATCATTGTGGCCCCAGCCTAGAGTTCCAGCGAAGACCCAGGATGGGCTCTGCCTGCTCAGGTTCTCAAGGGAGAGGGTGGCCATCTTGGGCTGCAACTGGTTCCTGACTGTCCTCTTCCTTCTCTGCAGAGCTCGGCGCAGGCAGTCTCAGGCAGAGGTTACTCCGTAAGTCTCCCACCCCCCTTCTGCTGTCTGTTCCCTACACACTAACCCCAACCCTCGACCCACGGGAGCCCCGACTGTACTGAATGCTGCCTCCAGGCTGGAAATGGAGTTTGTACAGGATGGGGATGGGCCAGAGTGGGCAGAGATTAAGAGGGAGCGGGACTCCGGGTCCTTCCCTGCAGAGTAGTGGGCAGTGGGCTGGACACCCTGGGTCCTGTGGGGCAGCGTTTGGTGTCGGGGTTCCTGCACGTGGAGCAATTGGCAGCGTATGCCCTCCCCGCCCTACCCCCTGCCCCGTGTCCTGACACCCTCTCCCCAGCTGTGCTTGGCCCGACCAAAGAGGCTGGAGGGTGTGAGTCCCCTGCTCTTAGCTGTCATCAGGGGCCCAGGGGCGGGAGGGGGGCCGGCCAGCTGCCACTTGATACTCCGGCCATGGCAGGGGCCACCCTCACTGTCCCCCAGCCCCTTCCCCACGACTTTATTTCATTTCCCCTTAAGTATCAGGAGGCCCGTTAATGACACCATAAAACCCAGAGCTCCATAAAAGCAGTTTCTGCAGATTTACAGCCGTTTCGGCTCATTGGAGGGCAGGGGCCTGGGCTCCGCCCGCCTCATCCCGCAGCTCCTGATTAACTGCTAGTTCCAGAGTTCCAGGGTCTGACAGGCAGGCTCTCTAAATCACAGCGGCTTTTTATAGGGTGTGTAATTAACCCATTAATTCCCTGGGTGGCAGGGACAGCCGTGGGTCCCTGGCCCTCCCCTCCCCCAGCTCCACGACCCCCAGGGTCTGCCAGCCCAGGCAGCTCTGCCTTCTGCCTCAAATCCGGGGCCAGGCTGTAGCATCTTTGAGCCTTTGACTTGGGGGGCTGTACACTTCTGGGCAGTGGTCCCAGGTGCCACCCAAGGGGTGCTTTCCTGGGAAGGCCTCTGCCCTCCTTGGGCAGCCTTTGTGCACTCATCTGTTGTCGTGGTCATGGTTGGCGGCCCCAGACTGCTCCTTCTTCCCATGGGCCTGGGTGGTCTTGATGCGCCAACCGCTCCTGACCATGTTGATGGGGGTGGTCGGCCAGGCTTGGATAGGACCTGCACTCTGGGAGGCGCCATGTGGTCCAGGTTGGCACCAGGGCAACCTGGGGCAGTGATGGGGAGAGTTGGGGGCAAGACACAGAATGCCCACTGACCTGCACCTGTCCTGGAGGGTTGGGAGTCCCGAGAGGTTGGGCCCAGAGATGCCCCATGTGGAACCTCGAGACGCCCGGGGCTGCTTGGGTCTCCCTGCCAGAGCCTCTGGGCAGCCCTCTGCTTCCAAACCACCATGTGTCATTCGTGGTCTTCTCTGCAAAATGCTGCTTTGAATGTTTCCTGGAGAAGAAGTTGTAATTAACATGCCAGCTGCTTGCAGCTTAGCCCCCACTGAGGCTGCATGTGAGTGACAGATGGTGGGGGCAGCGCCCCAGCCTGCTGCTCAGCCCTGGGGGTTCCTGAACCATGTCTGTAGACATACCGGTGTGTGTGCGCCAGACCCTGGCGTGAGCAAGTGTGCCCGCAGGTCCCTGATGTGTGTTGGGCAGCACTGCAGGGCTTGTATGGTCAACCCTGCTGGCCCTTTTGTCCAGTTGGCATGGTGACAGCCTCCCCTGTGGCTGGAGGAGTGGGCGGGGGCCTAGAGGACCCTTGCCCAGCAGGCCGAGGCTGGCGGCTGGCAGGTCACCCTGCCGGGAGCCGGAGGATGAGGCTTGGAGGCCGGCTGGGACCCTGCCTCTAGATCCAGATTTCACCATGGAGCCCTCTGGCACAAGGGTGACACTCAGGCTGAGGGCCCTGTTTGTGTATGACTCTCAGTGCAAGGGAAGTGTGTGTTGTGTAACCCTGTATGTTCACATGCGTCTCTCTCTCCCATGTGCCCATGAGGTGATGTCTCTGTGCGGCTGTGGCAGGGCTCCACAGTTGCACCCGGTTGCACCCAGAAGCATTCCATGTTTCTCTGTGGCCATTTCTGTGTGAGTCTGTGTCTTGTCCTCTCAAGAGTCTGTCTCGAGGCGCCCGTGTGTGTCTGTGGATGCAGCAGGTCTCTGTGTGTGTGCGTGTGTGTGTGTGTGTGTGTATGTGTGTGTGTGTGCGCGCACATGTGCGCACGCGCCACACTGCATCTAAGTGTCCATCTGGGAGCCCATGTCTGGGACCGTGGTCATGCAGTGTGTATGTGACCTGTGGCCATGTGGCATTACACGTAGGTGTATATGTTTGCACACACCTTGCTGTTTGTGTGTCTGCATTTAGGGCCTCAGGCTCAGGATGGGTCACGCTTGTCCTTGCCTCTCCCCACAGCGTCCCCTTGCTAGGTGACACAGGGCATTTGTTGTCTGACCTGGATTATAGACCGTACTTAAAAGTTTAATTTGCCAAGATTTCTCCCCAGCAAATCCCAATTATTGCCCATCCTCAACAATGTATGTCCCGAAAGCTCAGCGCAGCCTCCCCAGCATGCCGCCAGAGGTTCGTTAGTGCCGTAAAATTAGTTAGAAAGTAATTTTCTTAATTTGACTGCTTGCAACCAAGGACACGAGGATCCATCTCCCACCAAAGCAGGGGACTTGGGAGTTTCCTTTATTAAAGAGAAATGAGGACCTAGACACCTCACAGGCAGGAGGCTGCCCTGCCCCAACCCTGAGTGTGTAGCCTGGGGACAGGGCCGAAGACTCAGGTGATCCGATGTCCGGGCAGGTGTCCTCAGGGTGGGCGTGGTCGGGGAGGGGTCAGAGAACCTGCTGCAGCCCCCACTGTCGGGAGGGGCCTCTGCTCAGGGCCACACTCCCAGCTCACCCCGGCTTTCCCCACCAGCTCCTCCCATCCAGTCCTCCACCCAGGTCCCTCTCTGTTACCCTCTGAAGGAATCCTGCCTGCCGCAGCCCACGGCACCAGAACCCAGCTGGCCGCTGGCCTCCAGGCGCCTCTCTCGCCCTCACCGGCCGGATCTCAGCCCGAGCTGCTGTCCTCCCACCCTCCCCGGGCTGGGGTACAGCTCTCACCTCCAGGTCCCTCCTCCCCTCAACAAACACTTAGTGAGTATCACTGCCACTGGAAGGAACCAAACAGCCAGTGTCCCTGTCCCCGGGGAGGTGGTGAGTGCTGTGGAGAAGTTTGAGTAGCCTGGCGAGAAGACCTCCCAACCCCGCCCTGACACGAGGCTGGGGAGCACCCGTGCAAAGGCCCTGCGGTGGGAGGAGGCACCACCGTCAGGAATAGCAGGAGGGCAGGCTGGGAGGTGAGGCTCTAACTGTGGGTTCCCAGCAGAGCCGCGGTGGGATTGGGAGAAGGGAGCGCCTGCCTGCACCCCGGCCAGGCAGCCTCCACTCCAGGTGCGAAGGGCCCAGGGTGCTCACCAGAGTCGGGTGGGGCCCCACCTGCCAAACTGCCAGGGTAGCCCCCGCCCACACACATGCATACACACGAGGCATAATTAGCTGATTGGCTTGATTGCCTCCAGGGGATTTCTGGAAATGAATTTTGGCTTGTTGGTTGGGCTGCTAACAGCTAATTTCCCAGAGAGCCTGCTAATCTCCCATTACCTCCCCCGCAGCACCTCCCATCCCAGGTCCCAGGCAGGCACACTTTGGGCTCCTGGCACAGTTGAGTTTCATCTTTCTCGGGGCCATGAGGGCCTAATGCAGCCTAGCACACCCCTGGCCAGTCCCTTCCCCTGGAAGCCTGGACAGTTGGACAGAGTGGAAACTAGCTGCTGGCGTGGCCCAGGCAAAGCTGACATGAGGGCTGGCAGGGCCCAGGCTGCTGCTGTGCCAGACAAGCAGTTACTGAGGAAGTCTAGTGGGGACGGGCACTCATTTCGGAAACACCTAGACATCTGAGGGGCAGGGTCATGAAAGGCTCTTGACATCTGGAGCTTGATGCCAGCTCATGGTCAGCGGCCTCTGTTCGCCCGACATGGGGCCTACCTCCATGGGCTGGTTGGGCTTCCTTACAGCATGGCGGCAGGTTACCAGTGTCCCGAGAGCCAGGAGGAAGCAGTAACAGTGGTGTGGCGTGGCTTCCTGGTGCTCTGTTATCACCCCACCTCTATTCATGGGGAGAGGCTGTGGACCCCTCCTCTCCATAGGTGTGTCAGTAACTCATGAGTGGGGTACAGGTGCATGGCCGCTGAGGTACAGGCCACCACCCGGAGCCCCTACCCATCCTGCCAGGGCCTGTCACATTCGGTGGGGCACAGCAGCTTCTACTGGGGCAGACAAGCATGCACACGTGTGTGTAACAGCTTGCAGCAGCCCTCACACATCTGCCGAGCACCTGCGGTGGCCAGGCCCTGTCCAGTGTGGTGATGGACGAGGCCAGTCAAGCTCTCGCCACAACAGCAGCACCGTGTGTCCGTGGACTCTGAGTGCCCGTGTGTGTTGACGCGTGTGCATGCGCTGGAAATGTAGCCGTGGCTCTTGCATCTGCACTCAGGTTTCTTACGCCACCACCCTCACCCACTGGCAGAAGGGGCACAGTCTTCCCTTCTGGGAACCGTGGCCCTGGGGCTCGGGAGAGCAGGCAGGGAGACTCCTGGGGATGGGGTACCTGGTTGGCCGCATGTGGGTCACTTGCCAGCTTTGCTCTGTGAGCCAAGGACAATTGTGGTTGAAGAGGCACAGCACGTGGGGGTCTCGGCTCTAGTGAGCGTCCAAGGGCAGGAAGGCTGGTGGACATGTGCCCGGGGAACCCCTGAGCCACCTTGAGACCTGCCTGCCCCATGCCCACCCAGGAGCAATTCAGCCCCCCTGACAGCAGAGCCATCTGCTTGCTCTGGCCAGTGCAGGCCTCCCCTGACCCTCCCCGCACACAGCCATGCAGTGCAGGCTCCGTCTTTACGAGGCAGGTTTATGACATCCATTACCCTGCTCCTTGGGCCACTTCCGAGCAGCCGTAATTTGTACAAAAGCAATAAAAGCCCGTCAGGCTCTCCCTGGAGTCGGGAGCTGAATGCTCCTCTCGCCTCTGAGCACAGGACAGCCCTTCAGCTGCTGCTGGGAAGTGGCTGCTGCTCAGAGGTCACCAGGGACGGCAGGAGTGGGGTGGGCAATGTCCTTACCCGTGGTGCATCCCCAGCCCATGTCTGGCCTGCCTCTTGTCAGAGGAGCCACTGTCCACCCACCCATCTGTCTATTCCTGTGGCAGCAGAAAGGGCGTGGCCTTGGGGGCCTCTGTTCAGCTTCTTGTGGGCAGGCTTCGGGCAGTAGGGGGCTCTCCAGGCAACTGGGCAGCAGGTTCTTCCTAAAGGGAGAATAAGGTAAACAGACCTGCAAGGAGATCAAAGCAGTCAGTCCCAGAGGAAATTGACCCCGAGTCTTCATTGGGAAGGACTGATGTTCAAGCCGAAGTGCCGATACTTGGCCACCTGATGTGAAGAGCTGACTCATTGGGAAAGACCCTAATGCTGGAAAAGACTGAGGGCAGGAGGAGGGGGCAACAGAGGATGAGATGGTTAGATAGCATCACCAACTCAATGGACATGAATTTGAGCAAACGTGGGGAGACAGAGGAAGACAGGGAAGCCTAGTGTACTGCAGTCCATGGTGTAGCAAAGAGTCAGACACGACTTAGTGATTGAACTACAGGAGGTGAGCAGGTGACCTGCACAGTGCTGTAGACGGTGGTGGTGCAGGCAGAGGGGTGCTGGTAGGGAGGGATGGGTGCTAGATTTAGTGAGGTGCTGGTAAAGAGAAGAGCTCGAGGGCTCGGGACTTGGTGTGAGCGGTTCCAGTGGCGCTGCAGTGGCCGGGGACAGCTTTGCGTGCCGGGGCTGTCACGTATGCATGCTCTGGGCCCCTCTGTGGCCATCCTCTGCAGGGGTCCTTGGCACTTCCTCTGCTGTCCCACATAGAGGTCAGCCTGGCCAGGGTGGGGTGAGTACCCGGCAGGCCAGGGCAGCGCGCCATCCCCCTCAGGGCTCTAGCAACTGAACTCCAGGGGTCCTGAGGACCCACCCTCCTGGCCAGGAAACTTCTCGTGGCTGCCTTCTGTCCTGCTGGACGCTAGGGTGGGAGAAAGATGTGTCTTGTGCTCCCTGGGGGTCCCCGACCCGCTCATGTGTTCCGCTTTCCCTCTCATGAGACAGCACCCCAGCATGTGCTGGGGAGAGGCTTTCCAAGTGCCCACACACATCACAGGTTGGGCTGGCGCAGACCTGGACAGCCACTTGTTCTGGGCGCTTGTCCCAGCAGGCTGGCTCAGCCCTCTGGGTTAGTGAGTTTTCTGACTCCTGACTCTATCAGGAACACACCAGAGGCTCCAAAGGTCATGCGTGGCCCCCAGGTGTCACATGAGCAGGGGAGGGGCAGGGATGGCGGAGCCAGAGGCACTAGCTAGACCCTGCCCACTGGGCAGCTGCACCACAGGTCCAAGGCTCTGCAAAGCCCCAGGGGATGAGGGGCCCACTGGGCAGGGCTGAGCAGCATCTCGGGTCAGGAGAGGAGAGGAAGCTGCCACTGGGTGCCACCCGGTGCCCCAGTTGTCTCATCTGTAAGAGGGAGGAGCCGTGGTACCCAGCCCACAGGGCTGTGGGGAGAATAAGCGAGTCTGCCAGGCTCCCGCTGTTAGTCTCTGCGCTGTGGGGCGGGCCACTGTCACACTCCACGTGTCTGTCCAGGGCATCACAGAGGCCTGCAGCCTGTGTTCCACTGGGGACACGGCAGAGCAAGTCCTGGGGTCCCTGCTCTGATGGGGAGTTGGTGGATGCAGTGGGTGCTTCTCAAGAGTGCTGGGCACTGCTGGGGTTTCTGGGGACAACTGTGCCAGTGGTCAGGGGCAGCAGGGAGGTCAGGCCAAAGGCAAATGCTTGGTGGGGTGCAGGTGTGCCAGGGCCCCGAGGGGAGGAGGGGAGGGGCCTGCCAACCCACAGCTTGAGCAGGTTGGTCCCAGCCACCCAAACCACCTGACATTGGCACTCCTCTGGGCGAGGCACCCCATGGGAGCTTTGGAGAGGAGTCAGCCAGGCAGACTGGAGCTAGGAGGCCCTCTGCTCAAGCTGGGGGCCTGAAGCTTCAGGCTGGGTTGACCATCGGTTGTTAAGTGACCAGTTGCGCTGACTTAGTTACTTAGGACACCTGCATTCACCATAACAGTTTCTGAGGGCTGAGCGTTCAGAAGCGCGTGGCTCTGGAGTTCTCTAGAGGGCAGCCTGTTAGGGAGTGGGAGGCCGAGCTGTGGGCAGCATGGTCCCTCTGCAGTGACCTCTGGGAGAGCTTGTGGATCTTCGCCAGCTTCCTCCCCGACCTCCAGTCAGGAGATAGCTTCTGCCCCTGGACTCACCCCTCCCACCCCCTCCTCGGCTGTTGCCACCCTCCAGGGCAGCTGCAGCGGTTGGAGGGTATGGGGGGGTGGGGGTGGGTACATTCCTCTCCTGGCCCAGCCTGGGGGTGCAGGCAGATCCAAGCCCCTCAGATTAGCACAGAGCAGTTCAGGTCCCCTGGAGGCCCCAGCTGCCCTTGCCCCTTCAAATAGCATGACCTGAAGGACTCCAGTCCAATCAGGGCCTGTCCCAGGAGGCTGGACACAGACGCTCTGGGCAAGCCTGCGGGACCCCTCACAGCTGTGGCCACATGTGTTAGGAACCATGGCTGGAGGGACAGTCGTTCTAGGGAGCCGGTGGGTGACGGGCCTGGCCAGGCCGCTGGGAGCTGAAATTCAATTATGCAGGACAGGCGGGGCTGCTGGGACCCAGAAGGTTAGGGATTCGTGTTAACACCGTTCTGGTTAAGACTTTTTGTGTTGATAAATAATTCATAAGGCAGTTAGTGCTTTGAGTCTGACAGCAGGAGAATATATTAATGCAGTCGACTCCAGAAAGGTCAGCGGCGGACGGCAGGGCTGGGGGCCATCCGTTACTCGTTCCTGATGGGCTCGTTCATGATTCCAGCCTGGCGAGGGCTGGTCGAGCAAAGGGAGAACCGGCTTGGTGTGGCACACTGTCCGCGGTGTGCGGGGAGGGCTGGGCCCAGGCCCTGGAAAGGCCCCTGAGGGGGAGCCCAGGGCCACGGGCTCTTCTGAGGGGCACCATCTGTCCCCCTACAGCTTGGGCGGGGCTGGGAGTGGTTGGAAAGTAAGTCCTAAAGTGGTGACTATTGGCTGTCCTCAAGTCTTTGTGGCCCCCTCACTGTGGGTCACCTGCCACTCCAGGACCCAAGGTCAGAGGATTGAAGAGAACCCAGAGATGCCTGTTGTCATGGGTGCCGTGGAGGGAGGGGCCGATGGGCAAGAAGGGAAGCAGGTGCACAAAGGAGATGACAGAGGAGGGGAGAGGATGTGGAGGGGGCCCCCTGAGGCTCAGCGTCCAGGGGTGCCATCTGAGGAGAGGCCCGTCCTTGGGCTACCTGGGGGACAGGCATTCCTCAGGGAAACAGCACGCACCGGACCCTGCCCATCATGTGAGTGAGTGTGTGTTGGTGAGTGTGTGTATATGGCGCTGTGAGTGCATGTGCTTGCGTGCAGGTGTAATTACAACGTGGCCGGCCAGTTGCAGGAGCAGGTTGTGACCCTTGAGGCCTGTGGAGATTTGGATACACGTTTGCCCTAGGAACGAGGCGATGTCAGCCGCAGCACTGAGCAGTCATGGGAGAGAAGCTGATGGGGCAAAATGACTCGTTCACGCTCTGAGGGCCAGGCCTGGGCTCCGGCGTGGAGCAGAGGCCATGGGGTGCTCCCAGCGCATGCCCTTGGCAAAGTCACCCGCAGGCCCATGCCCCAGTTCTCCTTGGTGTCTGTGGGAACTGCACCCAGAGAAAATGTGACATAACTTTGTGTTTTTCATAGCAGTTATGGTCAAGGCTCCAGTGATAAGAAGCAGGTATTCAGCCTCAGAAACTTTGTCTGACAGAACATTCCAGAATTGTGTGAGATACAAGGCGGTATTGTGGGGCTGGCCCCCACCACAGGCAGCAACCCCATTCTGTGTGACACCCAAAGCCCCCTCTGGGTTCCATCCCCTGGAGACCCCATGAGGGGAGGAGGAGAGTGGGACTGGTCAGTGGTCAGAGCAAGAATCATCCATATATTCCCTCATTCATTCCCTGCCTCCACTGTCCAGGGTCTGTGTACCCACCTGAGTCATTCATTCATTCATTCCCTGCCCACAGTGTCTGGAGTCTGTGTGTACCCGCCTTAGTCATTCATTCATTCAGTCGCTCACTCCCAACCTGCTCTGGACTGCAGGAATGAGATCTTTGTTCTAAGGGAACTTGGGTTTCAATAGAAGGAGGCTGATGTTAAATTAGCAGCTAGTTGAAGATTGGCTGCAGCGTGAGTTCTGGACTCTTGACTAGTGCTGTGTGGGGTGCTGCTCCACACAGAGCTCAGGGAAGGGCAAGGAAGGCAGCCTGGAAGGGGTAGGGGGGTGTGGCAGCTGGCGGGTCACAACGGCCAGGCGTGACAAAGCCCAGAGTTCTCTTCCAGGTTGGGGGATTGGCTTTTTCTGTGCCGGCTTCCCCTCTCACCAGGCACCAGCTATACTCAGACTCTGTCCTCTGAGGACAGGCCACACACTGGCCACTCAACATCCTAGGCTCGGGGCCTGAGATGCTTCCAGGCTTCCACCAAGCCTTGTACTGTCTCCGTGGGCTTCCCTCCGAGGCTGCTGTCAGCCACATCTGAATGTGCAAGAAGAGACCCTGGAGGCGGGAGCAGGGTCCCCAGCCTCTTGTCCCTCAGGCCCTATGAAACCCACTGCCCTGGTGGCTGTCTCTTCTCAGCCAAGCTTGGCGGCCTCTGTGGCCCCAGAATTCTACTGCCCTCCATGAGCTCCCCACTGGCCGAGGCACAGCTGGATGGATGGGTTAGTGGGGCTTGCTCTTCTGGCCCCGAGGGGCCGTGGGGCAGGCAGGTAGGCAGGCAGTGTGGAAGGGGCACCTGCCCTGGGCAGATTTGGGCCCCTCTGTCCTCGCGGCCCCCGTCTGTGACAGATGGCATTTCCCCCCAGTGCATCCCTGCTCGGTAGCCTCCTCCCCACCTTCTCTGCTCACAGAGGAAGCTGCACCCCGGCCATTAGGATGCAGTAACTTAATTGCTCATTAATTGGGTAATTAGTGCTTTGTTTTGCTTTGAAGTCTAAACAGTCATAAAAAGTGAATTAGCTGAGTAAATAAGAATAGGGTTTTCAGGATCCACCATCCAGATCTCTTGCCTAATTAGGAGTTCCTGGGTTGAGGTGGCCAGGGGCAGGACGGGGACCTCTGTCTAGTCTCAGCTGCCACGAGGGAGTCACTGGCATGGGGCCCGGACCACATGGGCCAGGTTAAGATCATGGCTTTAGGAGCCTGCTCACCCACCCTCCATCCATGCCCTGGGAGGGCTTCCAGTCACTCTGCCTCAGTTTCCCCATCCGTAAGCAGGTGGATCTGTGGTGGGGACTTGAGAAGTGTGGAGAAGCAACCCCAGTGAGCAAACACAGCATCAGCCCAAGTCCTGTTGTCTTCTAGGCCCCTGCCTTTCTCCTGCCCCTACTCCTGCCAACCTCATAGCCCCAGGGCTCACCTGTGGTTCTGGGGAGGGTGGATAGTGGCACAGGGTCTTCTGGAGCTTGGACCCAGCTCAGGCCCCTGCTCACTGGCCATGTGGCCGGAAGTAAATCCCTTTACCCTTTGAGCCTCTCCCTTCTCATCTCATGAAGTCGGCCTATAACATAGTGGGCATGGGTGGCTGCAGCCTTCTCCAGCCGTGTGCCTGACTCCCGCCGCTGTACCGCCCCGCACTTCAGACCTGGCCACCCGACAACCACGGCTGCCCCGGTCCATAGATGGAACAACAAAGGCCCCAGCACTGCCCTCCTGGCCACCCCCACCCCTGAGAGCCCCCAGGGTCTCCTCCTGACAGGGCCAGGGAGCCTGGCTGAAACCTTCAGCTGCAGTGCTCACGCCCAAGGTGGAGGTGAGCATACAGGATGAACAGCAGCCTTGCAGCCCACTCCCGGTGGTAACCAGATAGTGCAGCCTCCTCCCAGGCTGCTGCCCGCCTGGGGTTCACGCTCCTCATCTGGCTCTGTATTTTTGCTGAATCGCTTAACTGGAATGTGTTCTGCCTCCCTGCGGAGTGTTTGCAACAGAAATGAAGGTGACACCTCCGCCTGTATCAGCGGAGAAGGATGGATTTGCACTCAGGGTGGGGGTGGCGTTCCTCTGCTCCCTAGAGGGTGAGGGCCTGCTCTTCTCTCCCAGTTCTTCCAAGGCAGCTCCAACAAGCAGGATATTTAATAAGCTGGGGCTGATGTGTGGGGCCACAGGAGGCCGGGAGCCCTGAGGACAGACATGTACTGCCCACACGGACACTGCTCCTGGGCCCCACGCACACGTGGCACCATGTGGCCTCACGGCAGGTCGTCTGACCCTTCAGGTGCCCTGCATTCACTAGGACATCTGGCGAGATACCCTCGGGTAGAGCACCCACTGGATTGGATGCCAGGTGCTCACGTCTGAGAAGCCTCAGGGCATGACTCCCCATGTCTCAGCACCCACATGAGAACACCCCCAGTGAGCACTGCCCGCACCAAGGACCAATGTCACCTGAGCTTCCCCAGGTGTCCCCCAGGAAACCTCTAGCCTTACGGCTGTGGCCCGGGACAGGGGTCAACACCACTGTGCAGTGGCTCAAATCTTCCTCCCCTCATACCCAGGTGGGCTGAACAGAAGGTCCCGTCGCCTTCCACTCACACGCAGACCACAGATCCTGCTGACTTCTGGTTGGCAGCTGCTCAGGCCTTTGCAGGTGACTGCCCATGGCGAGCCCAGCCCAGGCTGGGGGGCAGGTGCGGCCCCCCTCTGCCCCTGGCAGGTCTGTGGGCAGGGCCTCCAGGGCTTCTGCACAGTGTAGGCCCTGCTGCTGGGACAGGGACCCGGCCCACCTCCCCCTCCTCCCCAAGCGCCAGGCCACACTGCTCCTCGGCCCTCTGACCTCTGGATGGAGGCTGGGTTAGGGGTGGTCTTAAACACCCTCCCCCCAGGGCAGACCGTCTGTCTCCATTGCACATGGAGGGACCCTACTTGCCCCCAGAGGTGACTCTGGGCCAGCCCTGGATTCTAGAGCGTATGCTGGGAGCACAGGCTCAGCAGCGAGGTCTCCCTGCCCATGAATTTTTCATGCCTTTGTTTGAGGAGTGGGAGACCAGCAGCCTTCCTCGCGGTGCTGTGACATGGTAATTAACGTTCACGCTGAGAGAACAAGGCCAGTCTCTGTGGCTGCTGAACGACCGTGTCAGTTTGTGGAGGGTGATGAGCGGCCCTCACCCCATGCAGACAGCTGCCTAGATTTCTGGAAGGGACTCGGCGATGGAGGCTAAGCCCCGCAGACCTCCTGTGCGGTGCCCTGAGGGAGCAGGCACTGTCAGGTGAGGGTGTCTGTGTGCAGGCCCCAAGGAGGACTCGGGTGCCTCCACGGGCTGGTCGGATAACGTGAAGGAAGGGGCTGAGGCAGATCGTGGTGATGGTGAAGGTGACGAGGGTGATGATGGAGATGACGGTGATGGTGAAGGCGACCGTGGCGAAGGTGTGACGCTGACAGAGGTGATGAAGGTGAAGCTCACTTAGTGACAGCGAGGGAGGTGATATGGCTGTGGCAGCAGCTCACGTTACAGAGCCCAGCCTGCCAGTCAGCTGCCGTTCTAAGCGCTCCAGTGCAGTGACCTGTTGAACCCCAAGCCCACCCCACTGTGGAACCCCTCACTCCCGGCTCTACAGATGAGACTGAGGCTCCAAGAAGTGAAATGAGTGGCCAGCATCACTGTGAGTGGAGGAGTCGGGGCAGAGCCCCAGGATTGGGCCCCAGAAGCTTCTGTGTGGCCGTGTTCCCAGCATGTGACAAGGACCAGCACTCTGGGCCTCGACGTCAGGAGAGGCAGGGTGGGGTCACAGTGGAGCCCTGCTAGCATTGGGCAGAGCTGTCATCCAAGCATGTGGCTCCACGTTCTCAGTAAGAGGCAGGATTTCGTGAGGAATCTCCAGATTTTTAAATGTTGGCAGCAGTTCTTTTTTAAACATCAGGACAAAGGAAGCCGCATCTAGCTTTTGGCTTCTTAAGCCTTGTTTCAAGGCCTGTCCACCCGTGGATGGGAATCAGGGAAGGCTGTCAGTTAAGCCTGGGGCGTACCACGTGTCCCTTGTTATATCACCTCCGTGAACATGGGCGACACACAAAGACTTCAGACAACGCAGGTCACATCTGTTAGCAGAGTGACACGGCGGCTTGGGGCGTGGAGGAGCTGAGCTCGGAGCCTCTGTGATGCAGGACCCTGAGCTCACGTATGTGTCTGACCTACGCTGGGTGGTCATGAGCTCCCAGCAGGGCGCCTTCCCCCAGCCACTCTTCAGAGTCACCTGGGTCCCAGGCATTCGGGCTGACATAGCCTGAGGTCCCTCGGGTGAGCTGAGGTGCACTTGGGACTAACCCTGGACTGACTGACAGATGGGCAGAGGGGATGGCCCTGGAGGAGTGGTCCTACAGCTTCATTGTTTGCTGGCTTGACTAGGCTGGGAAGAACTGGTAGAGGGGTGTGGTTCCTGCTAAGTGGGATTGGAATTAGGGGCAAGCAGGGAAGGTTGGGGTTGACGTTGGGTTCTCATATGGGCCAAATAGGGCTTCCTGTCTAGCCACCAGCCACTACGGTGAGGGACATGAGCCAGCACTTCCAGGGCTGAGAGACACCTCCTTGAAACTCCCTCGGTTAGGGCCTTCAGCCATTCCAAAGGGGAGGGAAGCCCTCATTCTCATCCTTGTTGGAAGACAACAGTAATTATATTGAGTGGTAGTGGTGAAAAATACCATCTTACTGTATATAGTAATGAGTATGAACTCAGCCCTAGAGCTTTGCGCGTATTCACTCATAAAAGCCTTACAACAGTCCTGTAGGTGGGCCACTGACTGTTTTCCAGAAGCATACCTGAGGCACAGAGAGGTCACGGCACTTGCCCAAGGCTGCACAGTGGTGGTGGCAGCGCAGCGTCAGAGCAGGCATCTGCCCCAGAGCCGTGTCTTGTGCTCCTTGCACACCCAGCACTCACCTCGGGTCTGTCCCCTGCTCTGTGGGCTCCCTGCCTGGACCCACACCCACACCAGGGTGACAGTTTCCAGGGCTGCCCAGCCCAGCCCCATGAAGGTCGCCTCGCTCAGGCAGCTCCCGCAAGACAGATGTGGCTCTCTTTCCCTCCTTGTCCTGATTAATTGCCTCATTCAATTCCAACTCTATTGCAGTTAAACATTAATTCAGTAGGACTTAATAACGTGAATTCATTTACGACGCAGCCTGTGCTGGCTGAAAACGGTGAGCTGTTTGGTTAATTACAGGCTCCGTGTGCTCGCTGGCAGGCACCCTCACCCCCCTCAATGTCACATCATTTAGCTGTCACCAGGGGCCCCATCCGAAGGTGCAGGAGGGCTGTGAAACTGGGCCTGGGGCTGCTGCCCGGGGAGCCGAGGGACAGGTGTGCTGTGCCCCGAGACCCAGCCTTCTGACGGCTTGGTGGGATCGCAGTTTCCACCTCAGGGGCTCTGTGCTGCTAATTAGGCATAAAGAAGCCTGATTGGGGGTCTCCGGCAGCTCCACTATTTCTGCAGGATCAGAGACGGTTCGTGCCAGCCCTTCTCCAGGCCCCGCTCCCCACAGGCCATGACCCCTTAGTCCCTCCACCCCTCTCTCCTAAAGTGCAGTCACATGGTTGGACACTTAAGAGCGCGGTCCGGGCTCTGCACGTGAAGCTCTGCGTGTTCAGGCTGCTCACCTTTCCAGCTTCACCACCCACGTTCCCCTCCTCACCTTCCTGCTCTGCCTCCCAGGTGTCAGCCACCGCGCTAGAGCTGGCCAGCCCTGAGGGCCAGGGGCCACTTGCCATGGTTGTCCAGCCAGGAAGCTGGGCCCACAGCCCCTTCTGCCTTTTGTGAAGGGACCCCCCCCCCCAACCCCCAGAGATCTCAGATCAGGCCCTGCAGGGTGCATGTCAGAGGGACAGAGGGTCCATGCAGCTGCTCTCAGCTTCAGGAAGATCCCCCCCAAATACCAATCCCTTTTGCCACAGGTTCCAGGTTGGGGTCCCCACCATCCCCAGGGTCACTTTCCCACCGCGATGAAGCCCAAGGCAGGCTGGCACAACTCTATGAACTCTCACTGTACCACTCTAGCCCTTAGCCTAGGGCATGGAGAGCGTGTGCCCCATTGCTGAGTGGGTCTGGGGTGGGCTCCCCCCAAGAAGCAGCATGTGTCTGGGGAACACCCCCACATGTCTGCCAGGGTCCCATGAGCCTCCTGTGAGTTCCAGGGAAATTCATTTTCAGCGGTATAATTCACTTGACATAAACCCGTCACAATTACAGCTGCTGGGAAGAGCTGCTTTTTCCTTTATATTCTTTTAGGGGGGAAATTGCTGTGGTTTCTAGAGCAGCCTTTCTTTTTAGAGCTCTATGCTTACTGGGAACTGAAAACAAAGACGTATTTACACGATTGTCACAATCTCCTTAACCAGCTGCTCTCACGTGTGTAGCGGTTTCTACTGGGGCGTCTGCAGGGGCTGGGCAGTGGGAGTAGGCGTCCCGGGGGCCCCCGCCCGGCCCCTGCCCTCCTGTTGCTCCGAGGCTGGGGTTTCACGTCTCCCTCCCCTGAGCCCTGGTCCATGGGCCTCATAGCCACTCAGAAGCCCCTCTCATCTCACCGCCCCTCGCCCCAGGGAGCTCAGCACCTGGGAGGGGACCAGAGGGGAGTGGGGTTTACCCCATGTGTTTCCTGGGGTTACCTGTTGGCTCTGGGCCCGCTTGGGCCTGGGACGGTGGCTGGTCTGCGTCTCCCCGGTCACGTGTTCTCCTTTGTCTCACCTCTGCCTCGCCTACACCCGTGCCCTTCCCCCGCACCAGGGTCTCAATGGAGCTCTGACCCAGAACTTGCCAGGGGCCCCCAGATCCCTCCCAGCTTCTGGTACGTGGGTCCCTGGCTGGGGCCACTCCCACCCCAGACCTGAGGCCCCGAGTCAGGGTGGGGGTCTGCCAAAGCCACCGCCTCTGGCCCTCCCTGCCCCCAGCCTCACCTCACCCACTAGCAACCAGCCTGCCTACGGGACACTGACTCCCCTCTCTCTCTCTCTCCCCCCCTCTGCAGTGTGACAGTGAGAGCGACGGGGATGACAAGGTAAGCCGCAACCCCCTACACACACTTCACCTGCCCCTCCTGCTGACCTGGCTTCCTGGCAGGCTGGGCCCCAGAGACCAGGCAGAAAAGTTGTGGTTCTCCTGTGGGGCATGCGGGGGCTGGGGGTGGCCTCCCGGGTGTGGAGGTGCCAGCCTGGCCTGGCTGAGGAGGCCAAGGACGTCATGCTGGGGTGCTGCTCAGGCTCCCTGGGACTGCAGGACCGTACCCCAGCTCCTGGCCTGTCTGCAGCTGTCAGTCCAGGCTTTCCTGGGATGGGAGCACCGTGGGCAAAGCAGGGGCCACGCTCTGTTGGGCCAAGTGCAGCCCCCAGTGTTTCCAGGCTGGGGGTTGTAAACACCCCCAAACAGACACTTCTGCTAATAGCAGCAGCACCTGGTCCCTCGCAGTCCCCCCCAGTCCCTGATTTTCAGGAACAGTGAAGTTTCCACTGTCTCGGGGTTTATGCAGTGGGGAGTTAGCATAGGGGCAGTGAGGGGCCCTCCCACAGTGCCAGCGTCCTTCTGCACCCCTTTCCACAGCGCCTCCCTTGGCCCGTGGCATTCGGGAGTCCTTGGTCCTGGTTATCTGCTGGGCCCTGTGTGTTCTGGGGGGCAGAGGAAGAGCTCTTAGCTCAGCAGCTGTTTGCAGAACACCTACTGTGTGCTGAGCTCTGTGGACAGGGATACAGTTGGGGGCACCACTTGGGACTGGCTCTCAACTTGGAAAAATAGCAACGGGCATGAGACTCAATGGGTGCACACACCTGGCACTCACTCAAAGCACCATGGGGCAGGACCTGCCACTACCCGATGCAAATGTGGCAACTAAGGCACAGAGAGGGTAAGGAACCTGCCCAAGGCCACACAGCTGGAACCCAGGGAATGTGGCTGCACCATCTTTGGTGAACAAGTGAACAGCCCACCTGAAGAATCTTAGGTGGTGAGACTGGCAGGAGGTGGCCACACCGATGCGATGGAGCCCCTGGCCCTCGGGGTGGGGCCCAGGGGCCGGCACTGAGCACCATGGGGGACGTGTGTCCAGGCAATGAGGGCAGTGTGCGTAAGGGCACTTGGTGAGAGGCGGACAGGAGGGCTGCTGAGTGCTGTTTGCTCAAGGTTTTGTGAACTGGAGCGTGGTTCCATCAGGAGGTCTGTGCGGTGTGTGGCCATCAGTTGCCACCTCCCTGGTGTGGCCTGGCCTGCCTGGACTGGAGCTGTGGATGGACAGACGGCCAGTCTCTCTCCTGCAGGCTTCACGCTTTAGCATAGCTCAGCCTGAAAGCAGGTGAGCAAGCGTGGAAAGGATTCAGAGGCTGCCTGGCAGGGTGAGCAGGGTCAGGGCAGGCCTGTAGCGCACACCTGGGTCCAGATGACAAGCCTCATGGCAGGCGTACTGGTATGGGCCGGGCGAGTGGGGCAGGGGCGGAGAGGTGGAGGTAGCAATGGGAGTCACATGGTGGACAGAGGAGGGGCGGGTGTGGGCACGGGGGAGGTCAGGGATGTGCTGTCCAAAGTGAGTTGGCCCAGATGCCCTGTGGGGTCACTGTGGTCTAGACCATCCTAGGAAGGTGGCGAGAGGGCAGGGCAACTGGGAAGTGTCTCTGGTCGTGGATGCCCTCCCCTCAGCTGTCCTGTGAGCAGACAGGGCATGGTGGGCGCCAGCGAGGTGAACCCCGGGCCAGGTGCCGCGTTGCCACAGGCGCTATCACTCCTGATGCCTTTAATGAATTAGATTATAGCATCTGGGAGAGGGCTGTGTTGGCCTGTTTCCCTCAGCACCTCCTTTCATTTAAAACCAACTTGCAGGAAAAGTGCTCTGAAGCCAAGGGCCCTCTGAGGGAGGATGTGGGAAGGGGGTTTCGGAGACCCTGAGGCTCCTGACTGCGCCTTCCAGAGCTGCCTGGTCAGCGCTGGCCCTGGCAGGGTTCTCCCTCCACCCTTTGGTCCACCATCCTGCAGGAGGCAGGACCCTGGGAGTGGAGACCAGGGGCTGGAAGGGCAGAGCCAGGGCCCAGCCGCACATGGCCGCCGCGAGCACACACACCGAGAACTGCACAGGGCCATCGGCTCCAAGCATCACGGCCGGCGGGCTGTGACCGAGGGCGCTCGGGGGGCCGTGGCTTTGGGTTCCTCTACACTCACACCCACCCTCGAGCTGGCCCAGAAGCTCACTCTGGCCGAGTCTGGGGGTGGTCTGGAACCTGTGGTTCTTCCTGGCGATTCACTGTGCAGCCTGAGGGAAGAACTCCACTCTGGGGGGTCTCTGAGAAGTCCAGGGTACGAGTCCCAGAGCCCTCTGTTGGCAGGAACTGGCTGGGTTCTGTGTTGGGCCTCAGGGGGTCCTGAGGAGGAAGCGCTGAGTCCAGCCTTCCTCAGGCTGACTGGGCCGGCAGTGGCAGGCCCTGAATGGGCTGCACGGGTGATGCGGGGACACACCCAGTCCCGCTTGCGACAGCCCTGGCTCTGTTGCAGGGCTGGCCAAGGTCAGAGGAGGGAGAGGGAAGCCGCCCACTCTCCACATCCCCGTGCCCCAACCTGCTCCATGACTGATGGGGGCTACAGTGAGCGAGTTAGCACAGAGTGAGTAAGCCTGTCTGCTGCTGTTTGTAAGGAGATGCGTCCTCAGAAGTGGACAGAGCCAAGTCATGCTTTAGAAAGCCCCTTGGCTGGGAAGCCAGGGAAAGGTACAGGTTTCCTCCCAGGTCACCCAAGTTTGCCTTCTCCGTGAGCGTGTGGGTCTCCTGTGACACTCGAGTGTGTCCCTGGGCAGCTTGAGTTGGAGGCCAGAGGCCAGGGCTGAGATTCCATGCAGCTGACAGTGGTGCCACTCGGCCTAGGCTGGAGGGGTCCTGGATGGAGCCCCATGAGCTGCCTGATGGAGGGGAGGTCATGGGGCTTCGCAGAGTGGTCACCTAGGACAAGGGCTCACTTTAGGGCCCAGGATATTCACCAACCAGCATAGCTGAACCTTGGTATTTCTGCCCCTGGGACGGGGATGTGCATGGTCAGAACTGGGCCCTGGATCAGTTAGGAAATTCATTTACTTCTGTAATGGAAACTGGACTTAACAGGGGCTTAGTAGTTTCTTTTTCTCACCTAAAGGCCTGGATGTCGGCCTTCTAGGTTGGCATGGCC
Source organism: Capricornis sumatraensis (assembly GCF_032405125.1). Classification (NCBI taxonomy): domain Eukaryota; kingdom Metazoa; phylum Chordata; class Mammalia; order Artiodactyla; family Bovidae; genus Capricornis; species Capricornis sumatraensis. Next base: position 51,509,967 of record NC_091085.1, on the reverse strand, counting down.
CGTCTGCGGTCATCAGGTTCCTCTTTCTACTTGGCATTCTTGGCAAATGGCTTCTTCCTCATGAAAGCGTTAGTCGATCAGTCATGTCCAACTCTTTGCGACCCCATGGACTGTAGCCCACCGGACTCCTCTGTCCATGGAATTCTCCAGGCAACAGCACTAGAATGGGTTGCCATTCCACTCTCCAGAGGATCTTCCCAACCCAGGGATCATCGAACCCAGGTCTCCTGCATTTGCAGGCAGATTCTTTACCATCTTAGCCACTAGGGAAGCCCTTCCTCATAGTCACCACTTAATCCCCGGGGGCAGTTCTAACACCAGCCGTTTCATCTGCATTCCCTCTTCTCACACCATTGATCTCACAGAGTGACTGATCACCTCCACGGTGAGGCAGGGATGATGTTGGTGCAAAGTGTCCAGTGGAGCCAAAGCAGAAGGAAGGAGGGGATGAGCTCAGAGGGGTCACGATGTAAAAAGTAATCATGGCAAGAAGTTCAGCTTTTGTTCCAAGCCCTATGGAGAACCACCATCCTGAGAGGTCCCTGCCACCACAGCCTTACCCTGGCAGTGCTCCCTGGGGACACTAATTATGCACCAAGGGTATCAAGTGTGGTTCAGACTTCTTGGTTTCCTCCATGGCAGGGACACCCGGTTACTCAAGGCTGTTTGGTTCTGAGTCGAGGTGGTGTATGGAGAGTTTGGATAACCAGAGAGATCTGAGTGCCTTCTGTCGTTTGCCTGAGCTGGGTTTCTGGACGATGAGTAACTTCCTCTGGAACCATCAAAAAGCAGGCGCAGGTCAGAGGGCCCTGGCAGACACTCACCCGGGAGCTCAACCAAAGTGACCATCCGCCTCCCCACCTCAGTTTGACTGGCCTGTGGCAGGGCCCCCTCCTTAGAGCAGAGAGAAGGCCTCTGCCCCCGGCAGCGCTCCGACTGCTTTCCTCCAGGAGCAGAGCCAGTAGGAGCTGGACGGGAGGAAGGCCACGTGTCTCCATAACATGTCCAGGATGGCCAAAGTCCTGCCTTTAGGAGTCTGCAAGAGCATGAGCGGGACAGAGGACAGCGTCCACTTACAGCAGTGCCCTGGCCTCCCCGGGAGCCTGGCAGCCAACAGGCCAGGGGCAGCTCCCTGTGCACCCACGGCGGTGCCTCCCAGACAAATTGGAACAAGCTTGACCTGTCACCTTCCTTGGTGCAGAGCAGATTTGAACCAGCTGGTTGGAAGCCACGTGGGCTGCTCTCAGAGGAGGGGTCAGTGAAGGAGGAGCAAGCTGGACATGCAGGTGGGGCAGGAGAGTGAGAGGCTGCAGCCGATGGAGTCTGTCCACGCTGACTCACCCACGTGCTGGGTGCTGATGACGCCATGGCAGGCAGGGAGGGCGGGACGGTAGGAAGGTCCAGGGCCCATCTCTCCTGGCCAGTTTGCTCCAGTATCTGAGGCCAGATGGACCTGTCCCTCCCACCTTGCCCCCCACCCCGGGCTCCTGCCAGCCCACCTGCCCCTCCTCATCAGCCTTGGGCTCTGCCTCTGGCTCCAGGTGCAAACACAATAAGGACATTGTGCCTCCCAGATACAGACAATCAGAGACCAGCCCAGCCCCTGAGGCTGACACCCAGACAGACAGATGGAAAACCTCTCCACCACCTTTCCTCCTGAGGGACCAGGCCCTGCCCTGGGGGCAGCCCATGCCCCAGGCTTCAGGCCCCCCTCACCGCCCCAAAACATGTGGCTCCCCCCGCACATAATCCCCGACATGCTTTGCCATGCTGCCCCCAAGTCCTGCTCTGTGCATCCGACTGCTGGCGGGGAAGGCAGCCGTACTGCCAGGAGCCTTTGGAGCCTGGCGGCCAGATGGCTGTGGTTGGAGTCTAACTGCTTTTTTATTGGAAAAATATGGGGTGAAAAATTGTGTGGGGCTCATTAGGCAACCCGCTGGCCTGGCCAGCTGCCGTCTGCCTGAGCGGCTCAGCGAGGTGGCTGGCCAGCCAGCACCTAGCTCTCTCTGGAGGGCTGTCTGTCTGGCCTGTCTGCCAGGCTCAGCACCCCATCCCCGACTCCACCAGGACATGCTCCCCGTGCTGGGCTACAGGAACAGGACCTGGGAGGGGGCAGTCAGGCAGCTGGCTGGAGGGCCTGGGGCCCTCTTGAGGCCCAGACTCCCACAGCCAGCCCTCCACCTCCTGAGCCTCGGCTCTTTGCTAAATGTTGTCTACTAGGGGTCATGGTGGTTCCTGCAGCCTGGGGTTGGAGGCAGGGATTCCAGGGGTTGGTGCTGGCTGCTGAGGTGGTCTGGCCAGCTTCTCAGCCCCAGCCCCACTCTCACCCCCACTTCAACTCCCACCCCTTCTCCCACCCCAGCACATCCTCTTCCAAACCCCCAGGTCAGCCTTGCTGCTTCTAAGCCCGCAGTCCTTAGTGAGCACAGACCCCGGTCCAGGCTCAGCCTCCTCTGAACCCCCATGTTTTCATCTCTGAAATGAGGCTTAGCAGGTCTACCCCTTAGGTCCCCTGTGATGACAAGGAAAGGGCACACAGACATGACACAGAGCAGCTCAGACAGCGCCTGGCCTGCGTCCCTGCTGCCATCACAGGGCACCGCCCCTCTGGCCCTGCCACCACCACCATGGCCATCCCCAGCTGACACCCTCTGAGAAATGCTCAACACCCCAAGCAGGGATGCCCCTGCTTGCCCTCGGATCACCCCTGCTTACAGAGGTTTTCCTCCGTGTGCCCGGCCCAGCCCCAGTCTTGAGAACACCTGCCGGAGTCCGTAGGAGGCTCACCCACCCTCCTCTCTCCTAGCCGCTGCCCCCCTCCCAGGCCAGATGCTGTGGGGACAGAAGCGCCCGGAGCTAGTGCTCCTCAGGTGCCCCCACCTCAGCTGGAGCAGGGCGACGTCACAGGGGTGTCCTCACGAGGGTTGGGAGGGGCTGTGCACCGGGACCTAGGGCTGCTCTGCCCAGAGAGTCTTCCCACGGGTCTGCCCAAGGAAGAGCCTTTGGCAGTTTGCTCTCTGAGGGTCTTGGGCTGGAACTGGGGGCAGTGCATAGATCCCAGCAAGGACTGTGATCTGGTGACTAAAACAGAGCCCATACCTCCTGGGCCCTGCCCACATTGGTTAACTCTGCCCCAGCTAACCCTCTGAAGTGACGTCTGTCCTGCAGCCCAACCCACAGCGAGGAGCCTGAGGGACCGAGTGAGGATCTGCCAGGACTGGAGTCCCCAGGGAGAGTCAGGCACTGTCAGGCTACTGCAAGGATACTAGCAGGCGATGGCGAGGCCTGGGCTAGAGGTGCAGGGGTGGGGGTGGTCCTTGTGTCCTACAGCTGCCACAGCAAAGCACCAGTGACCTAAAGCAGCTCAAGTTTATAGTTCAGGAGGTCAGAAGTTCAAAATGGGTCTCCTTAGGCTAAAATCCAGAGACCCGGGGCCCTTCAGATCGCCACATCTGCCCTGCTAGCCTTAGGGGAGGCCTCCCTGGGCTGGGGGCACCCAGGGCCTGGTGCAGACGTGCAAGGTGGGTGGTCTCTCTACCTTGGGGCAGGTGGGGAGACTGGTGGGAACCATGGGATTCATCAGGACACACGGAAGACCAAGCGCACAAAACAAGTGGATGCTTTCAGACACAGTCAGAGCTTGAGAACAAATAGGGTGGATGGGGCAGGGGTTAGAGGTAAACCGAGACAGCCCATCCCATCCCCCTAAACTTGAGACCTCTCCCTTCACACCCTGACCCTGCCACAGCGGAGAGGTGGATTAGCGTGCACAAGAGGGCTCCGCCCTGTGAGTCCCGTTCCCTACCCCCATCCCACCTCCACCCCTCAGTAGGACCAGAGGCATCGCCCTACTCGATGCCTCCCACCCTACTAAGGGACCTGCAGACCAGACCCTAGTCCCCAGTCCCAAAAGAAAGGGCTTTGCAGTTATTCTGGCTGAAAAGAGCCAAGCCTGCCTCCTGCCTCCACCCCGTCCTCCTGATACGCAGAGCTCATGGCTCCTGCTTCAGACACTGGCTGAGAATGCACTGCCCTCAGGGATGGGCTGGTCAGGGTGCCCACCGCACGCTCACTGGACTCAAGCACCGCACACTGGGTGGCTCAATCCACGGCAGGTTACACTCTCAGGGTTCCAATTACGGAGACCAGGGCCTAGAATCAAGGTGTGGGCAGGGCTGTACTCCCTCCGGAGAAGCCTTCCTGCCTCTGGTGGCCTCAGGCTTCCGGAGCTGGTGGAATGGCTCCCATCTCTGCCTCTGCGGTCACGGAGGCCCTCACACCCCCATGACTGTGTCTCCTCTGTGCAGAAGAAGGCAGACATAGGACTTGGGCGCCCAGTCTAGGATGCTTACCTGGAGATCCTGGATCCCACCTGCCAAGACCCTCATTCCAAATATGGCCCCATTCTGAGGTCCTGGGTGTGCGTGTCTCTGGGGGCCACACTCAGCCCAAGGCAGGGTGCCCTGTCCTCCTGCTCGCAGCCACCTCGTGGACAGCACGAACTGCAGAGGACTGTTGTGGCCACAGTGCCGAGGATGGCAGAGGGGCTGCTGCCTTAAAAGCTCCGCTGTGCATCCCCTCAACTGTAGTCCCAAGCCCATCACCAAGCTCCCTCCTCCAAGGCTTTCCGAAGGGTCTTCTTGATTGCATGAAATCTCACATCTCTGGCACAATTTGCATTTACCCTCTTGTAGCTGTTCTGCACTGGATTTCCTTTTTCTGGTCAGTGAGGAGGGCAAGTCAGCACTGAGTGGGATCTTAGTGACCTTCTGTTGTTCAGTCACTATGTTGTGTCTGACTCTTCAGACGCCATGGACTACAGCCCATCAGACTTCCCTGTCCTCCACCATCTCCTGGAACTTGCTCAAGTTCATGTCCATTGTGTCAGTGATGCTCTCTAACCATCTCATCCTCTGCCGCCCCCTTCTCCTTTTGAAACCTTCAGTCTTTCTCAGCATCAGGGAAGTATTGAAGCTTCAGCATCAGTCCTTCCAATGAATAGTCAGGGTTGATTTCCTTTAGGATTGACTGGCTTGATCTCCTTGATATCCAAGGGACTCTCAAGAGTCTTTTCCAGCATCACAGTTCAAAAGCATCAATTCTTCGGCACTCAGCCTTCTTTATGGTCCAACTCTCACATCCATACATTACTGGAAAAAACCATAGCTTTGACTATACACACCTTTGTCGGCAAAGTGAGGTCTCTGCTTATTCATACATTTTATAGGTCTGTCATAGCTTTCCTTCCATGCAGCAAGCTTCTTTTAACTTCATGGCTAGAGTCATGGTCTGCAGTGATTTTGGGGCCCAAGAAAATAAAGTCTGTCACTGCTTTCACTTTTCCCCCTTTTGTTTGCCATGACGTGATGGAACTGGACACCATGATCTTAGTTTTTTGAATGTTGAGTTTCAAGCCAGCTTTTTCACTCTCCTCTCTTAGCTTCATCAAGAGGCTGTTTAGTTCCTCTTCATTTTCTGCCATTAGAGTGGAATCATCTGCATATCTGTTGTTGTTTTCTCCCAGCAATCTTGACTCCAGCTTGTGATTCATCCAACTCACATTTCCCATGATGTACTCTGTATGGAAGTTAAATAAGCAAGGTGACTATATACAACCTTGACGTATTCCTTTTCCAGTAGTCAGTTGTTCATGTCTGGTTTTAACTGTTAAGTCTTCACCCGCATACAGATTTCTCAGGAAGCAGGTCAGGTGGTCTGGTATTCCCATCTCTCAAGAATTTTCCACAGTTTGTTGTGATTCACACAGTGAAAGGCTTTAGCATAGTCAGTGAAGCAGAAGTAGATGTTTTTCTGGAACTTCTCTGCTTTTTCGATGATCCAGAAAATGCTGGCAGTTTGATCTCTGGTTCCTCTTAGTGAGCATTTGTAGATCTTTCTGGCCTTTGCCTCCTTCCCAACACTGGATGACCGACAGGCCCAGCTAGCATGGACCCTCAGCACTCTGCCCCGCCCTCCATGCCCTCCCCTCAGCTGAGCCTGCCAGCCTGGCTGAGAGGATCCAGGTTCCAGTCCACACCCATGAACTCCCTCTATGTGAGGCCACGCAGCTCCTTGGCAAGAACTAACCAAGCCTATCCCCCTCCCCCCAACCCCCAAGCCACACTGGCCTCCTCACATACACAGCGCCCCGTCTTGGCAGGTGTTCCTGTCACATGGCCCATGGGCCTTCATCTGTAGCCCCTGTATCCACCTGCCCCACTGAGAGAGAGCCACGAGGGAGTGGGCAGGCTGTCACCATCTTGGCCTAGCAGAAGGGAGCCCAGCGACTAAGTGGCAGTGGGGTGGGTACTCCTAGTGCCTCCCAGTTGTGGGTGGAGCACCGTGCATGGACCCCGTGACAAAGCCTCCGCGTGCTCTGCGCAAGGACACCAGACACAGAACGTTGGTTGCTGACCTCCGAACCCTGGGTAACCGTGCTGCTGACCACAGGCCGCAAGTGGATTACATCTGTCTGGCCTGAAGGTCTGAGAGACATCCCTGTGCTCTCCAACGGCTGCCTTCATTCTTCCTGCTAATCTAGTCCCACTCCATTTCTTTCTAGATTTCTAACCCCATTAGGTCTTCTCAGATCACACCACTCTCCTTTCTAAAGGGACTTAAAGATGGTCCTGCCTAAAGTCTGGTTTTCCTCCCAAACCAGAGGATGGGGCCAGGATTGCAGCCTTTCCAAGGACTCAGTGCTCACGTTGGACTTAAGAATGACGTTCGACGTGAAGCCGTACCATTACGGGAAGATGGGGTCTCCGCCAAGGTTTGAGGCAGCGGTAGGAGAGGCCCCAAGACAGGAACCAAGGGGGGACATTGAGACCTTGGTCAGACTCAGGAGCTTGTTCTACCAGGTTGATGAGGCTGGGCTAGGGCTGGCGAGTCTCCTAGCTGCTCCCGCTGGTTCCTGGCACTGGCCCAGCCCTCAGTTCCCACCCGCTCTCCCCACCTCCACCCTGGCTCCCAGAACCTGTTACAGCCAGGGGTGGGGTCTCCAGGTAGCTGGAGAGGCTGGGTGCAGCCTCACTGCTCCTCTGTAGGGCACATGGCAATGGAACGCCTTTGGGGGCTCAGAGGATTCAGCTGCTCAGTTGGGGATGGCGCCTGACCTGGTGCACCAAGGTCACCACCTCGGAGCTCTAAGCTCCGTCACCAGCTACTGGCTGACATCTCCCATGGAACAGTCCTTGCACCCCACCCAGCCCTGTGATGGCTCCCACAGCAGGGCCTTCTTAATGACCTCATCATGTCTGCATTCCTCAGACTCCACACACACCTCTTCCGGTCACTCAGCACAAGTGCCGGAGCTCTGTCATGGCCTCGAGGCCCTGCACCCCCACGCCACCTCTATGGAAAGCCCTGCCAGGTTGTTCCTGCCTCAGGGTCTTTTACACTGGCTGTGGCCGCCCCAGAGGACTCTTCTACAGACCTCCCCTCAGCTTGGCCCTTCTCCTCTTTCAGGTGTCAGCTCAAATGCCCCTCATGGGAAGTCTCCCCCAGGTGCCATTCAGAGCATGTCACCCTTTACTGCCTGCCCACCCCGTCTGACTCATTGCCTGTTTCGCGGCGTATTCCCCATCGCTCCCACTAGGCTGAGGCTGACTCAGGCCTGCTGATGGCGCCTCTGGGCAGCTCTGGAGGCCCAAGGGCTTGTTCTCCTGCATACCATCCCCTCATCGGGGTCCTCGATATGAGGATAGCTGCTGTGACAGATTATCACAGACTTCGTGGCTGAATACTACACTGTTACTTCTCAGTCTGTGGGAGTCAAGTGGACTGGGGTGGTCCCTCTGCAGCTCCAGGAGAATCCATCTGTGGTGTTTCGGAGCTTGGAGAGGGGCCCACACTCCTGGCCCCTTCTTTCATCTTCACAGCCAGAAGGCCAGCGTCTTCCTACCTCCCCCTCCCACTAGTAAGGACCCTGTGATTAATGTTGGACCATAACGAGGACTGTGTGCTGAAAAATTGATGCTTTTGAACTGTGGTGCTGGAGAAGACTCTTGAGAGTCCCTTGGATTGCAAGGAGATCAAACCAGTCCATCCTAAAGTAGATCAACCCTGAATATTCATTGGAAAGACTGATGCTGAAGCTGAAACTCCAATTCTTTGGCCACCTGATGTGAAGAGCTGACTCATTGGAAAAGACCCTGATGTTGGGAAAGATTGAGGGCAGGAGAAGGGGGCGACAGAGAATGAGATGGTTGCATGTCCACTGATTCAATGGACATGAGTGAGCAAACTCCGAGAGATAGTGAAGGACAGGAAAGCCTGGCCATGGGGTCACAAAGAGTCAGACACGACTTAGTGACTGAACAAAAACAATATGGGGTCATCTCCCCATCTCACAGTTAATGGATGACCAGCGCTTAATTCCACTTTGCTGTGTAAGGTTCACAGATTTACAGGCTTAAGGCACTTTTGCTGCTGACCCCAGAGAGGTACATAGGGACACGCCACTGCATGAATATCTTCCCCTTTGCTACCAGAGTCCTTGGAACTGGGCCGAGTACTAGAGCCCAGCTGGGTCATGGTGCGGTGGGCATTGGAGAGCACAGGCCCGCAGACCTCCCAGCCCCCAGCCTGAGAGTCTGGATTTTCCCACCAGAATCCCAAGTCCTAGGTCCAGCCTCTGTTGCCTTCCTGGAGGCAGAGCATGTTTTGGCTAAGCTCACAGACCCCACGGTCAGACTGCCAGGGTTCAGATCCCAGTTTTGCCACATACCAGCTCTATGGCCTCCAGCAAGTCACCTCACTTCTGTTCCCTCATCAACAAAATGGGAATGACTATAGTCTGTCCTCAAAGATAAGCATGAGGGCCCAGTGATTTCATGGTTGGAAGCCATTCAGCACAGTGCTGCCTGACACATAGCAAGGGCCACATATATGCTATTTTTATGGCAAGAAACTGAGTTTGGAGGTATGGTGTTTTAGGGGGCAGGGTAAGGGGTAAATTGGTACATGTAAATAGTAAGTAATTCTACAGAGCAAAAGGACTTAAAAGCCCCACCTAGAGGCTGGCACCCAGAGAAGGCAATGGCACCCCACTCCAGTACTCTTGCCTGGAAAATCCCATGGACAGAGGAGCTTGGTAGGCTCCAGTCCATGGGGTCGCTAAGGGTCGGGCATGACTGAGCGACTTCACTTTCACTTTTCACTTTCATGCTTTGGAGAAGGAAATGGCAACCCACTCCAGTATTCTTGCCTGGAGAATCCCAGGGATGGGGGAACCTAGTGGGCTGCTGTCTATGGGGTCGCACAGAGTCAGACACGACTGAAGCGACTTAGCAGCAGTAGCAGCAGCAGAGGCTGGCACCATTAGCCATTTGTTCTATAAGGTTGGAGATTTCTTGCAGGCTGTGCAAGTGCATGTGTTTGCCAGTGTTTTGCCACCTTTTGAAAAGGGGGGCGCTGGCCCAGCCTGCACAGCTTCTGGAACTGGTTCCCATGGTCCCAACTGAATGGCTACGCTCTTCCCTCCTGAAAGGACCCACCTCTGATCGTTCAGGGGCAGGTAGGTATATGCAGGCCCTGAACCTGGGCTGTAAGCTGTGGGTCCCTGGATGCCTAACCAGAACTGACACCCTAGTGCCCCCCAGTCCCACAGCAGCTTAGAGGTGGGGCTCCCAAACTCTTTCCACAGCCATTCCATCCCAATACTCTCCATGGATTCCTTTTCTTTAATAGCAAGTTTCTTGATTGGGAGTTGTGCTGCTGGCGTCCGGGTGTTGCATCTGTGTGCTGTGGAGTGGAAGGTGCTGCCCCATACACCTGGATCCATCTGGGGCATTGTTTGGTTGCTTAAGTCGTGTCTGATTCTTGTGACACGATGGACTGTTGCCCACCAGGCTGCTTTGTCCATGGGATTTCCCAGGGAAGAATACTGGAGTAGATTGCTATTTCCTTCCCCAGGGGATCTTCCTGACCTCGGGATGGACCTGTGAATCTCCTGTATCTCCTGCATTGGCACGTGGATTCTTTAGCACTGACCCACCAGGGAATGGCAACCCACTCCAGTATTCTTGCCTGGAAAATTCCATGGACAGAGGGGCCTGGCGGGCTACATATAGTCCATGGGGTCGCAAACAGCTGGACAGGATTGAGTGACTAACACACGTGTACTCGACTTTCTAAAGGGGCAATTGTTCCCCCTGGATCTCAATTCTTTTGGTCCACGGAGTGGCTAGGTGGCCCCGGAATAGTAGTCAGGGTTGGCATATTCCGTGCATTTTGCAATTACAATAACTACTGGGACCTCTTCTCCCACTTTGCATCCCCATTTCGCCGATAGTGAAACCGAGGGCAGAGCTTATGTCAGACAGATGTGGGGGCTCTGTTCTTCCTTCAAATCTCAGCTGCTTGACCTCGCGGCTCGAGTTTTCTCCTCTGTAAACCGGGCGTAGGAACCGTCCATATTCGTTGCCGTGAGCATCGGAGTTGTCAGCCCTTACATAGTACGGTATAGCTGGCACCGCGCCCTGACCTGGTGGAGGGGATGGCACGGCGATTGCTTGAACCCAAACCTGCTGCCCGGCGCGGGCAGATCCACGCCTCGGGGCTGGATTAATCGGGCCTGCCCGCGCCCCGCCCCCGCCCCGCCCCGCCGCGCTCCCTGGCCGCCGCCTGCGCGCCCGCCAGCAGTGCGCCCGCCGTCGCTGCCGCCGTCTCCGGTCTCCGTGCCGTGCCCGACGGCGCCCGGGACTCCAGTGCTCACTGCGAGCATCCCGGAGCGCGCCAAGTCGGCGTGGGGGTCATGCGTGGCCCGTGCGCCCCCGGCCTGGGTTCCAGCTAGGCAGGGCGCGACGGGAGGGGGGCCACCTCGACGGTACAAGGCTGGCAGGGGCCCGCGCTCGGCCGCTGGGGTCCATGCCGCCCAGCTTCGTCTCTGGCTCTGGTCCGAGGACTAGCGGCGATCGTCAGCAGAGCGCGCGGGACCCAGGGCGCGCGCGCGGTGAGTGAGAGCTGGTGACTCCGGGGAGGCACTCGGGACTTTGGAGGCCGGGATTGAGAGAGCCGCCGCCCCCTCTAGAGCACCGAGAGAGGCCCCCGGCGCTAAGCTCATTCGACTCACGGGAGCCGGGCGCGCGGAGAGCCCCAAGTACCTCCGCCTGCGCCCCTGGGGCGCACGTGGTGGCAGACCCGTAGAGGGTCCCGGGCCTCGGCCAGGGCGCAGTGGGGCTCGGGGCGTAGGCTGGGCAGGGCGTTGGGCCGGTGCGCGGGGCGGGGGGGGGGGGGGGCGGCGCGCGCCTTTGTCTGCGCCCCGGCGCGGGCTCGGCCACCCGGGTTCCCGGCGCCCGTCGCGCTCACCTGCCAGGAGTTGGAGCTCTTTGTCTGGGGCGGGGCGCGACCGGAGGAGGTTGTGCCGCGTGTCTGGGCCGAGGCTGCCCCACAGGTCGGATCCTCGCAGACAAAGCGCGCCTTGACCTCCGCCCGCAGCTGGGATTGCCTACCTCTGGGGAGTTAGTCCTGGCCCTGACGCGCTTGGTACCGAGCTTGTCCCCTCCTCTTACAGGACCTCTAACCTGTACTCTGGCCGAGGTGACCCTTTCCTTCCACCCCTACACGGGCTCAGTGCCAGGGCGGGAGGATACCCGCGCTGCCTGGGTCATGTCCCTGTAGCTAATCCTCGGGAAGTTATTAGCACGGGTGTAGTGGTTGCGTTGGGACTGCTAGCCTGCCTTGGGTCAGCTGGCCTGCTCCAGACCCCTTGTCCTGGAAGGAAAGTCACCGAAGGACCTCGACCTGGGACATGTCCCAGCAGTGGCTGGCTTTGTACCTGTGCTGGCAAGGGGGCTGTAGCCTGGGCCGCGGCCCCAGATATCCTGGGGCCTGAGGATTCCTGTGTTTGTTGAGAGCCTTCTCCAGTGGGCGTGGTTGTGCCTAGCCAGGTGTCCAGGCCCTTGCCCATGATCCCTCAACTTCCCTGACCAAACTTTAACTTGAGCAGTGTGGGGTGGGGAGCAGATAGGGAGGGGAGAATGGCCAGCCCACTGCCTCCTGCTTTTGCCTGGGCAGCATCCCAGGGGTCTCCAGGGCTAGGGAAGACCCTCCCCCATTGCTGCTGCTCGCCCCCTCCTCCACTCCCCCCTCTTTGCTCCCTTGACTTTCCCAGGGTCTGGGGCGCCACCTCCTGGCTCTGGAAGCTGGTGCTCCAGCCTGGGGCCTTGAAGTGAACAAGTGAACCGGAACTGGCCTGGCTGGGCCTCCTTCTGGGCTGGGCAAGGGCGCCTGCAGCCTTAACTGAACTTGCTGCTCACCCCTTCACCCCTAGTCTGGGACCTAGGACAGTCGTGCCCCACAGAAACAAACTCGTTTTCTCAGAGTGATGCCTCTGCTGTTTCCTTCCCATACTATCAGCCTTGGTGGGATGGAGATGCCCTGCTGTATTGGAGGAGGGGGTTCCAGGGAGGGCTGGCACAGAGGGTGCTGCTGAGGCACCACCTGCCAGGAGGTAGCCCCCGCTTCCCCATCCTGGTGGCCCAGCGACCACATCCCTGGAAGGTAATGGTAGCTTTGAGACTCAGCCTTTTCGCTCATTTGTTTCACCTGCTGAGGGCATGTGATCAGGCACCCCAGGAGGTGCTGGGGACCCCCTTGGGCTGCTTGCACGGGGCCAGGCTCAGGGGGGCTGTCAGGGCCGCAGGTAACAAAGACCTTCAGGAGGGTGTCCTCGGCAGAGCCCAGCGGCGGCCCCTGCTCCTGTTCCTCTCATCTGGGGGGCGCCGAGTGCCCACTCATGCCCTCCTCCTGCTGGTGCAGGGCAGCAAGCAGAGAGGATTTAAACCTGCACCAGCAAGGGAGGCACCCTCAGACTGAGGGGATCTGGGACGGCCCGGGGGATTCGACCGAAGTCCCTGGGTCAGGGCTCAGGCAGGCCAGCTGGTAACAGCCTTTGGGGGCCGGGGGAGAAATGCATACTGTAGTTTGAGGCTGTAGGAAGGCGCTGGACTGTTTTAAGTCCCGGGGTGACTCGTTCTGCTTTGGTTTTGAAAGATAGTCTCGGCTGCTCTGTGGAGAACTAATTTGTGAGACTGTTAATGAGACCAGCTATTAATAATAATTACAGCAGCTGTATGGCCTCAAGTGCGGGTGACACCAGGACCCCCTCCTGGGGTCATGGTGAGGGTCCAGTCCTCTGAGGCTGAGGCTCTGGGAGGTCTTTGGGCCGGCCCTGGGAATCCAGGAGGGTACATGGCTCGTGGGCCTTCATAGGGGGATACAGGGCTCCAGGGGCACCTGACATCACGCCTGGACACGCGCTCATATCTCCCAGCAGAGCTGGGGCCACGCCTGGTGCCGAGCGAATGAGCATGAGATGTCTGCATCCAGGCCCTGAGGGGTGGGCGGGCACCACTGCTGACCCCGCCATCCTGTCCCTCAGACCCCCTGCTCAGGTGGACTGCTCACCCCTGTGGGGTCTCCTCAAGTGAGGCACCGATCCAGGCGTTGTGACAGCTGCTGTTCACCACGTGGGGTGCCTTGGGAACCCGTGGGAAGAAGTCACAGCCACAGCCTCCCTGCTGCCCCCGAGCTCCAGTGGGGGAGGAGCACCCTCGCAACCACCCTCCACACCGGGGCCTCCCAGGGGGGTGGGGGGGCAGGTTGGCGGCCTCCCGTCTGGTCTAGTGCCAGTCCAGCCTGAGGCTCAGTGAGCCTGTTTTCGGGCTGTTTGTCACTTGTTTTCTTTGGGATGTGGGGTTTCTGGGCAGGGTTAGGAAGGTGACCCCACCCTAGCACGAAGTGCGAAGGGGCACAGCATTCACGTGAATGTGTCACGGTTCACTCTGCACATTTCCACCAGCAGGTCTGGTGTGACCCTGGCCCAGGGAGCTTCTCCGAGCAGCTCCCACCCTTTCCCTGCAGACCTGGGCTCCAGCCCCCGTGGGGCCTCACTCTGCCTGAACTCTTGTATCTGTTTACCTGTCATGTCTGTTCTTGCTTTCAATTCTTTGGACAGATGCCCACAAGTGGGATTGCCGTATCACATGGTAGTGCTGTGGTTAGTTTTCTGAGGAGCCTCCATACCGCTTGCCACGGGGGCTGCACCATTTTCCATTCCCACCAGCAATGCACAAGGTTTCCAGTTTCTCCACACCCTCACCAAGCCCAGGCGTTTTCTGTCTTTTCTGATGGTGGCCATTCTGGGGCACAAGGGGGCCTCATGCGCCTCGGTACTCAGTCACCCCACCCCCAATAGCAACCACTGGCTGCTTTCTCCCCAGGGAAGTCCAGGGCTGGGGAGATGCGAGGACTGGGGTGAAAGCGGAAGAGCATGTGGGTTCTTTTGGGGGTGCAGAAAGTCTTCTAAAACAGGTTGTGGTGATGGTTGCTCACACCTCTGTACTTTCAGTGGGTATGTTGTATGGTGTGTGAATCATATCCCAGTAAAACTGTTTTAAAACACCACCAACTAGAGAGACAAGATCTGCTAAGAACAGCCTTAAGGGCCTCTGCCTGTAAACCAGCGTGAGGGCCACGTCCTCATCCTGACTGTCCTCACCAAGGTGCTGTGCACACACGGGCCTCTCCCCAGGAAGGGAGAAGCTGAGCTGGGTCGGGGGGCCCACCAGAAACTGCCACATTCCTTCCTGAAGCACGTTGGCCCCCACTCAGGGGCCCACTCCACCCTGACACTCAGTGCATTATGGTGGCTGTGGTCCCCAGACCTGTGACTCAGGCTGTCTGAGGCCTGGCAGGTGGTGGCCTGCAGCCTAGGGGCGGGGGGCATCCCCACTCTGTTCCCCCCACCCTGCTGCCTCCAGTGCCAGGCCCAGGGGTGCCTCCAGGTTCCTGATGTTGGCTCTGCAGGGAGGCACCCAGATTCCCCAATCCTGGCTCCCCACCCAGCAGGGCCACTGAGCCCCTACATCCCTGCTGAGGGCGGATCCTTGGGTCCCTGATCACAGGCCGAATGACCTGTGTCCAAGTCTGCCGGACCTGGGTGTGGTCACGCTCCTACGTGGGGGCAATGGGCACAGAAAGACGTGTTCTGCCAGGCTGGGTAGCCCTCACATGCACTGAGCCTGCCCAGACCTGTTCCCTGGGTGCCAGGGGCAGGAGGTAAGGGCCAGGTTCACCCCAGCCTTGTAGGTCCCTTTGACCTGACCCGCCTCTCTTTTTTCCAGGCGTCTGTGGGCTCCGAGAAGCTCTTTGCCCCAGCAGCCGATAAAGGTAAGTGTGTCTCTGGACTCCATGCCTCTAGAAAAGCACAGGACACACTCCTGAAATGAACTGGAGGCCCCATGTTAGCTCTGTCTTGAATTTCAGGTGCAAAGCCTGAGGCTAGAGTTAGGTGTTCCCATTACTGAGGGATACAAACCACAGCCACAAGGAAATGGGGAGCTGGGAGGAGGACCAGTGTCTCACCCAGAGCCACACAGATCTGGAGCGGTGGTTCCCAAAGTGGGTGGGGGGGGGTCCCTGTACCCCTTGGGGACCATTAGGAATGTACTTTCCCAGGCCCTTCCCAGGTTCATGGAGTACATGCTGTAGGGATGGACAGCAGCTCCTGGCTCGTGAAGCGTCCCTGCCACAGTGTGGACTGGCCCCCATGGCTGCCACCACACGTGTGGCTGTTTGTCTTAACATGAGACAGACTAGACTCACTCCTCAGCCACACCTGGGCCTTAGCCAGTGAACGCCGAGTGGGATGGCACAGGTGCCTGGCATCCCATCATCACAGAAAGCTCTTCTGGTTGGCACCATCCCATCAAGGCCAGGATAGCCCTTTGTAGCCCAGCCTCTTGGTCGTGGCTGTGGCCCAGAGTGGGTGTCACTGGACCCAGCACAGAGAAGGAGTCTTTTTGCTTGGGAGGCTCCCTTAGGACATGACTACACAGAACAGGCCTTGGGGTACCCAGTGCACTGCAGATCCTGCTGGCCTGGTAGCTGGGCATGGCCTGTACATACCTTTAGCTCAGGAAGCCCTTTCCTCAAGTCAGGCATTGCAGCAGAGCCGACGCCTGCTGAAGAGTCCGGGTAAGGAGGCCCACCAGAGGCTCCTTGGAGCCAGGCATGCTCAGCTGACATTTCAGACAGAATTAGTGTAGGGTGTTACCAGTTGGAACAAATGATCACAAACTGCGTGGCTTTAAACAACAGGCTCATAGTTCTGGAGACTAGAAGTTTGGAGTCAGGTGTGTGTAGGGTTGTGCTCCCTCCAGAGGCTCCAGGGGAGGAGTCCCTCCTGCCTCTTCCAGCTCCTGATACTGCCTGCAAATGTGGGCATCCCCAGGCTTCTGGCTGCATCCTTGCCATCTCTGCCTCTGTCTTCATGTGGCCCCTTCCTCTTCTTGTCTCTTCTAAGGACACCGTCACTAGATATAGGCACCCTCAATCCCCGATTCCCAGTTGATCTCACCTGGAGATTCTTAGCGTGATTATGGCTACCAAGACCCTTTTTCCAAAGAAGGTCACAGTCCCAGGTTCTGGAGGTTATGATTCAGCAGAATTCAGGGAATCGGGCAAGGCTTTGAGGTGTCCAGAGAGGTGCAGAGTTGGAGGGGGGTGATCAGTGGCAGCGCTCATGGTTTTGTCAGTGGCTGGAGGCTCTAGAGATTCCAGGACTCTCCAGAAGGGCTGGGGTCATGTCCAGGTCTGCATGGCCCGTGCCTGCCTCTTTCCGTTCTGATGGCTGCTGTCACTTTGCAAGAGCCTTGTGTGTGGAGAAGTGAGAGAGACAGGAGGGGAGAGAGGGCCAGCCTCCCCGGGCAGCTGTGAGCACGTGGGCTGACAGCTTCCTGTCCTCCTTGCAGGAGTGGTGGCAGTGGCCTCCTCCTCAGGTCTGTTCCTAAGCAAACAGGCCCAAGGCAGGGAGGTGTTGCCCTAGCAGAGGAGACATCTCTCTGCCAGCCTGGGTTGTGGGTTACACTGTCCTGCAGCCACAGGGAAGGCTGTGGCCAGCACGTCACTCTGCATGGCTGCCGCCTGCATGGGCCCCTGGACCTGGAGAAGGAAGTGGAGTCAACCAGCAGGCCAGATGAAGCAACCACATTCAGTAACCTGAATTTCCACTCCTCCTGGAAAACTGGGATGTCATCCCCTGAAGGCAGAGCTGCTCCAATAGGTGGTGGTGCCTCCCCTGGCCTGGACACATGCTTTCCACCTGGCCCCTGGGCATGTGACCTGAGGCCTCACTCAGAGCAGCTTCAAAAGGAGGGTTTGGAATGAGCAAGTGGTCTTGCTGATGGCCCAAAGGCAGTCCTGGAGCTCGGGAGCAGAGGCTCTGGGTGGTGGTGAGTTGAGGCAGCCACTTTCTCCCAACAGACTAGGCAAGGCTGGTCATCCAGAAAGTCTCCCCTAGGGTGAGGACCCAAAAATGAGCTTAGGCCCTGGGTCAGTCGGGTGGGTCAAGAAAGAGCAGCCACTCACTCAAGTGACTCTACTGTGGTGGGAGATAGGGAGGCAGAGCTTGGAGCCCAGTGCCCAGATGGAGCTGGCGCTCTCACACATTTGAGTCTCCCTCCATAAAATGGGGTCGTAAGAGCCCCTGCACTGAGATGGCCATGAGCAGGAGGTGCAGGGCACACCTTGGTTGGCCCTCCAGACAGGTAGCCTCCCCGGGGAGCAAGGGGTGGGTTATACCAAGGTGTTGTGGGCAGGGGTTCTGCGCCATCTAGTTCCCCTTCGGAAACGATCCTGAACCCCAAACTCACCCCTGCCACTCTCTCCACAGGCCCCACGCTGGGCGAGAAGTCCGAGGCCAAGACCGGGGCAGCTCCCAAGGTCTCGGGTCTCGAGCGCAGCCGCGAGCTGAGCACCGAGCCGCCCTTCTTGGCCCCCGTGCGCAGCCCCGCGCCGGTCCTGCCCTCCGCCAGCACTGCGGCCAGCCCACTGGTCAAGAAGGAAGCCCAGGCGCTGCCCCGCCTTGCCCCGCAGCTGCCACCGGCGCCCTTGCAGCCCCGGGCCCCGCTCCTGACGCACGTGCCTCTCCCTCCGGGCGCCTTCCCGGGCCCCGGCCCGGCCGCGCACAACGGCCTGCACAGCCTCAGGTGGGCATAGCCTCAGGTGGGCATGGGGCCGAGCCTGCGCGGCCTCAGGCGGGCGCGGGGCGGCGCGGAGGCGGGGCGCGTGGCCGGGCACTGAGCGCCCCTCCCTGCAGCAGGAGCAGCAGCGCCAGCAGCGGTGCCAGCCTGGGGCTCGCGAAGCACGCGTCCCTGTCGCCTCACGGGCCGGGCCCCCACCTCTCTACCTCACACTTGGCGCTCCGCTCGCAGGCCCAGCACCAGCACCACGCGGCGGCCATGTTCGCCGCGCCCCCGACACTGCCCCCGCCCCCGGCGCTGCCGGCCAACAGCCTGGTCATCCCAGGACACCCCGCCGGTAGGTCTGGGTGCCGTCGGTGGGGCCAGGGTCACTGTCTGTTCCCTCTCCACTCTGGGCTCCTCATCCCTGGGCAGGGAGGGACATGGCCCCTGGGGAGGGGGGCTTGGCCTCCGAGATACAGACTTCTCTCCCACCTGCTCCTCCGGATCACCCCCAGCAGGATAGCAGCGCCCTAGCAGACCACTAGTGCAGGGTAGGGGAAGTTTCTTGCCAGGGCCTCCGTGTGCACACACAGATACATGGGTGTACACACGTGTACATGGACACACACTCCCTGCTCCATTCTGAACCCTTGCCAAGCCTAGTAGGGCAGTTGGGAGCCAGGAGTTGGTATAACTTGGAGCTGCTCAGTTGTCACTGCGATGTGGGCTCCCAGGGCCAGCTGTGTGTCTCTTCCCATCCCTCCGTCCCTAGGCTGCTAGGGGGGTAGGGGTGAATAGGGCTGAATTGTGGGGTAGAGGGGCCCCAGATGAACTGCAGCTAGTCTGACCTCTCCCTTGCTGCTTGATTCCAGCAAGTGCCCCTCATGGCCAAATCTTAGGTCACTAAGGATTTTTCCATGGGTCTCCAATTATTTTCTAAAAGTCTGAGCCCAGGTCAGTTGGGGGCACTTAAGTGCCCCAGACTGGGACCAAGACAATGGTCTGGGGGAGGCTGGGATGGGCAGGGCTACCCGACAGGGCTGTCTCGGGCTCCCAGGGTGGCTCACCGTGTTCTCTCTTGCCTTTAGATGCCAGCCTGTTGATCTCATTCAGCCAGCCAATCATGTATTGCCAGCCTCATTCGGGGATTCTGATTGGTACTTGGTCACAGGCACCTCTCTTACCTCCACCCTGGGGCCCGCACGTAGCGAGCGGCCACCACGGCTTGGCCTGCCGAAACCGGGAGTGCCAGGTGACTATCCGCCTCGCCCCGCCGGGAGCCCGCGGCCGACGTGCCTCTCTGTCTCTCTCTTTTTCTCTTGTAGATCACGAGCTGCTCAGGCAAGAGCTGAACGCGCGTTTTCTGGTCCAGAGCGCCCCCCTGGGCCCGGGAGCTCTGCTGCGGGCGGAGTTCCACCAGCACCAACACACACACCAGCACACACACCAGCACCAACACACATTCGCCCCCTTCCCTGCCGGGCCGCCCCCGCCGCCGCTCCTGCCGCACGCCGCACCCCCGCCGGTGCGTAGGCTGCGCGCCGGCAGGCGGGAGGGGGCGGCCCGGGCGCGGGACGCGCAGCAGGCACACGCAGACGCTATCTGCACGCATGCAGCTGACACCGTACCGCGCGGTCCGTCTGTCCGTCCAGCTCCTCCTCTGGTTCCCCCCAGCCCCCACTCCCAGGTCATCCCATGAAGCTCCATGCCCTGGGCTTGGGTGAACACCCCTGCCCACATGACCATGGGGCCAGTTGTACCCATGTGGGGTCCTCAGCGTCTCAGTTGGCAGCAAGGCAGCAGGTCAGGAGGACCAGGACTAGGGGCCATGCAGATCAGGACTCTTCCCATGTTCCTGAGCCTCAAGATCTCATCCCCAAGCCAGCTACTGTGGGCAGAGTTTCCCCTCCCAGCTTTGCTTTGGCACTGGCAAGTTAACAGTGGCCTCAGTGTACCCTGCAGCTTGACCACCAGCCCTGGGCTCCAGGCCCTACCCTCCCAGTCATGGCTGCAGACACCCAGGTGGGTGAGTCTGCACCTTCTATGCTGAGGTCACTAGAACAGGGAAAAGCCATGGGCCAGCACCCTCAGGGAGCCTGGAGGACAGCTGGCTGGAGGCCGCCAGCCTCATTCTGGCCGCTGCCCGGCCTGGCAGTGTGGGTGGGTGCTTGGCCAATGGAGGGCATCGGCAAGGTTGGGAGGCCTCACTCTCTGCCTCCTTCCCTTCCAGTTTGACAAGTACACGCCCAAGCTGGACAGCCCCTACTTCCGACATTCCAACGTGAGTGTCCCTGCGTGCCTTGGGATCACCAGGCAGGGTGGGGGGTGTGGAGGTCAGACTGCGCCTTGTCTATGTAGCCTCCCACCTAGTGCAGGCGTGGCAGGGTGGGGACCAGAGGGCCAGGCCCAGCGCCCCTGCCCAAGACGCCCAAGTGCCCGGCGAGGCCCCTGGAACACCCCTCCCACCTTCTCTTGCAGTTTTTCCCGCCCTTCCCTCCGGCCGTCCCAGGACTGCCCGCCCTGCTCCCACACCCAGGCCCCTTTGGATCCCTGCAGGGTGCTTTTCAGCCCAAGGTACCAGCTGCTCCCGGGAGGGGGTGGGCATGGTGGGCAGGGGCTGCAGGACCGCCCCGCCACAATCCAGCATCTCTCAGGGCAGTCGTGATCCCAGGTGGCACCTGAAGGGCCTTCACCCGAGTGCAGAATATCCTGACCTTCAGGGCCAGGAGAGCCTTGCTTCACTTGTTCTCTCCTCAGCTGGGAGCACTCAGGGTTGGGGGGGTGGGAGGAGCAGTGCAGAGGAGCAGAGGTGGAGTGTGGACAGCAGCCGTCCAAGGCCGTGCGCACTGCAGGAGGCCCAGGCACCAGGGACCGGGCTTGCTCTGCTCACCTTCCCTGCAGCGGGCTGCCTTCGCCCGGCACAGCAATCAGAGCCTTCTGCCGCCTTTTCAGAAACCTCCGGACGGAGGATGTGGTGGGAGGCCAGACTATCCCGGGTGACAGTGTGCAGGGCCCCACAAGGAGGGCAAGGCAGACACTGGTGCCCTGGAGGGGTTTGGCGCCACCTGGGCACGGAGCCTGCAAAGTGGTTTCGTGCGGTGTCCCTCTCTCCCCTCAGACTTCAAACCCACTCGAGTTAACAGGCCGGGCCAGTGCGGTTCACACCCTCCTGCAGAAAGCCCCCGGGGTAGGTGGCAGTGGTGTTCTTGCCTGTCTCCTTCCCTGGTGGGCGTCCGGCCAGCATGGCTCCACGAGGCTCACATAGTCCCCCCTCCCCAACCCCTCTGGGCTTGACTGCTTGCAGAACCTGGGTCTAACACTTCCTCCTCTGTTAACAGCAGGTGTCTGACCCATACCGGACAGCAATCAGGGTGAGTGTGTGCGTGCTTGCATGTGTAAGGTCTGTGTGTGTGCCTGTGCGTTTCTCACCTCGGGAGGAAGGGGCCCAGTGGGACCTTCCGGGAGGGTCTGAGGCCAGGGAGGACTCTCTTGGGTGGCACAGGGGTGCCCTGTGGCAGCAGGGATCTGGGGGTGGGGAGTGAGGAGACGGTTCTGGCCGCGAGGCTGAGCCCATCCCCCCGTCGCAGAAGCCGGGGAAGTGGTGCGCTGTGCACGTGCAGATCGCCTGGCAGATCTACCACCATCAGCAGAAGATAAAGGTGAGCTGGACTGCTCGTCCTGCCAGCCAGGCCTGCGGCTCAGAGGGCGCCCTTCTTGGGCCAGGCCCTCCCCAGCGTCAACACGTGTGCGCATGTGCCCCTTGCCCCAGCGCTAGGCCGGGCCAGCAGGGGTCGGAGCTGGGGAGCTGGACGAAAGTGTATGGGGAACTCAAAGTCACCTCCCACCTGTCACCCGGGATGACCCAGGCAGGGTTAGGGAGGAGCTGACCCTGCGGGCCTCCTTGCTGTCAGTCGAGCCCTCCCAGGGGGCCTTTGCCCTGGCCCCCACCCTTACCCCAAGTGTTTATTAAGTGTCTGCTGTGGGCCATGGACAAAGATGAACCTAAGTGCTCATGGAGCCTGCATGCTCCCGGGGGGGGACAGGTGGTAAAGTACCCAGCTTGAAGCCATCCTCCCCCCAGTGGGTGATGCCAGATGCCCTGGCTGAGTGATTCAAGGAAGAGGCGGCCCTGGGAAGCCTGGGGACTTGCAGCCAGAGGCAGTGGGCTGGGGCACTGAGGGAGGCCAGGATGGGACCCTGCACCCCATATCACAGAAGGGTCTCCACACTTTGGTCTGTCATCTCAGGTAACACGTTACCCTTACTCAAGGTATTTTTAAATCATCACGCCCTAAGTGGGTTACAAAGGACAAGTGACAGAAAGGGGTTTATGACGGGTTAACATGCAGACACTCAGGCAGGGTGCCTGGAAGGTGCAGTGGAGGAGGCAGGGTGGGGGGCACCCCTCTGTTGTCACCACAGCAGGAAGAACTAGGACGGACTTGGCCCACCCCGTGCCTCCCGTGGCCCTAGTGACCCAGGAACTGGCATCTTAGTTTTATTAATACATTTAAAATTTAATACTCATGGTAAATTTAGCCATTGGAAAACTATAAAGACTCAGGTATGCGCATGTACTTTTCCAACTCAACTTTACAAAATCTAAACAGAGTATTTCTAATGAAAATGTAGCATCCAAATTGAGATGAGTTTTAAGTGTAAAACACCAGCTTTCAAAGACCATATAAACAGGAGCGAAACGCCGCAATTGGGAACCTCCTATATCGACCACACGCGACGACGTTTCAGTTACCCCGCATCGCTGACACATGGTCAGGATGATTCTTACCTGTCTCTCCACCCACTGAGCGAGGCCAGCGGAGCAGGGGGCATCACACCTTGTTGTCCAGCTCATCGGCAGCCTGGTGGCGAGCAGGACAGAGGCCCGGCCTCCGGCCCCTATACACGCTCTGTCCCGGCAGATGCAGCTGGAGCCCCACAAGCTGGACGTGGGCACCAAGCTGGACTTGTTCAGCAGACCCCCCGCCCCGGGCGTGTTCGCCGGATTCCACTACCCACAGGACCTGGCCCGGCCCCTCTTCTCCAGCTCGGGTAAGGCGGCCTGGCCCAGGGGAGCTGGTGGCCCCGGCCACTGTGCAGGCCTGGGGATGGCCCAGCAGACGTGGTCTCGCCTCTCTCCTCTGGCTGGTGTGGGCACAGGAGGGCTCCGGCTGTTTGGGCGGCGCTTTTGTTTCTCCAGCCGTAGGAGGTGGGGTCTGGCAGTCCTGCCCGCCTCAGGACTCTCCCCCCACCCCCTGGAGGTGTCCCCACAGCTGACCTGATCCCACCCATGATCTGGCCCAAGATGCCCTCCTCTGGGGCTTCCCTCCCAGGAAGGGTTCGGCTATTGTCTGGATGGTGGGAAACTGCTCCAGAGCCTCTGTTCCGTGCTCATCTCCACCAGCAGCCACACCACAGCCTCACTGTGTCAGGGTCCCTAGGACCACCCCTAGGCTTGTGGCGCTCCCAGGACTCAGCCCATGTCTCTCACACCCCCAACTGTATGCATTGCAGCCAAGGGACACAAATCTGTCAGCAAGGAAGAGGGGGAGGGTGGAAGTGGGGTGTCTCTTGAGCACTGCCTGAGGAGCCCCAGGACGCACTTTATTCCCCAGAGAGGAGCCCTGACAACAGGGCAAGAGGCTGTCTCCCAGGGAAGCTTGTGGGGACCCAGAGCCCCGGCTTCTTACTGAGGGCCAGTCACATGGGCACCTGTGTGTGCCAAGACCAAAACCCAGACTCCCGAAAGGAAAGCGGGTGCTCAGCACAAACCACACTGCACAAACAATCTGAGCACATGTGAGTGAGGTATTCCTATCAGAGGAAGGTGAGAAACCTCCTGAGACCCGAGTTCCCAGACGCCGGCCCAGGGCAGCCATGCAGCAGGCCTCAGGTTGACGGTCTGGAGCCCACAGGACTGCTGCTGCCTCCTCCCCAGCTGTCAGGCCCTTGAAGGATGTCACCTCCTCAGAGAACCTTCCCTGACCACTCCTCACATCCACCCCGCTCACACCCTGCTGCAAGCTCACGCTCGCTCACCCCCACCCACTGTCAGTCTGTGCAGGCAGCCCATTAGTGCACCGCTGTGACGGGATCATGCCGGCTGGCCTGTGAGCTGGCCAGCTCTTCCCAGCCCCCACTCCACCGCCCTCATGGCCTCCAGTCCCCAGCCAGGGCAGAGGCGTCTCCCAGGTGTCAGGGTCCCTCAGAAAGCAGAGCACCTCCCATCTGGGCGCCCCTATGCTTCCCTCCACCCACGGCCTCGTCCTGCTGTGCGTCCACTTCCCCCAGCACATGCCCCACCTAGAGCAGGGCCCTGCTGTCCCTGCCTGACGCCTGGTTGCCATCTGGCGTGTGTTTCTTCCATCTGTGTGCATGTTGCCATCCTCTCCCCAGGGAGTATCAGCTCGTTGGCCTTTTCTCGGGGTGAAGCTTTTTAAGGCAGCATGTTTTCCTGACTGCCCTCCACGTCCTCTCATAGCATCCTCTTCAGCACTGGGACCAGCTGTTTCCTAACTTCTGGTTTGATTTCTTCATAAGGTCACTTAGAAATGAGATCACATTTCTAGGTGGAAGCTCTCTGGGAACTAAACCTGCGTTTGGGTGGAGGAGACGTGGCGCCCACAGCAGGCAGATAGGAGCACTCCATTGTTAGGGTCCCTTAACAGGTGGAGGGAGCTGGAGAGACAGGAGGGGGCGCCCCTCTCACAGGTCTCACCAGAAATTCACCTTTAGACAGAAGGTGGGACGCCCTAAGCAGCAGGGTTGGCCCTTGACCCAGCAGCCCCTTCTTGGGAGCAGGCCCACTCTGCTGCCCTCCAGATTTGGTTCTCGGGGCGTTGGGGCAGCGGGGTGGATGCTGCACTGATGCTTGTGGGCTGTGGCCAGCAGCCAGGGGACACCACCGGAGGGGCTGCCATCTTCGGGCCATTGTCTGTCTGCACCAAGCCGCACCCACTGTCACACGACCAGGATTGTTTGTTAGTTCTGGCTGGGACCTCAGAGGGAGCTGGCTGCGGGAGCAGCCCCTCAAGGCCCAACCTCAGGCCTTCTCTCTGTCCTGTTTCCTCTGGGGGCTCACTACTATCAGCACCTCCCTCCCTGCTACCCCGTGTCATGGTCCTCCAGACTCAGGGAGATGAAAGCCTGCCTCCCAACTGGTCCTGAGGTTGGATGGGGAGGTGGAGCAGCCAGGGTGCAGCCACCCTGGGAAGGAGGCACAGATGGGGCCCCAGGCGCACCCGCGCCTCCAACAGCCTCCCTCCTCTCCAGGTGCCACCCATCCTGCCACCAACCCGTTCGGACCCTCAGCGCATCCTGGCAGCTTCCTGCCCACTGGTCACTTGACAGGTAGGTGTCCCCTGAGGTCTGTGCAGTCTGGCTGGCCTGTGCTGACCCCCAAGAACCAGGGCACCCTCAGATTGTTCAGGTGGTACCTGCCAGGTTCTGGAGCCCTGGGGTGGGGGAGGGCCTGGTGCACACAGAAATTCCTGAGTGCTTGTTGCACCCACAGACCCTTTCAGCAGATCAAGCACCTTCGGGGGCCTGGGGAGCCTAGGCAGCAACGCTTTTGGAGGCCTCGGCAGCCACGCACTGAGTGAGTGACCCCGCCATCTGCTCTCCCCTTGCACGGGCATGGGCGTGCATCAGGGCTGTAGTGACACCAGGTGGACGTCGCCCCTCGTCTCCTCAGGGCATGCGGGCCTGGGCTTGGGCATCTCCCTGTGTGTGCTCCTCCCTGGCACCCCGGCCTCACCCTCTGCTGCCAACCCCCCCCCCCCCAGCTCCCAGCAGCGGCAGCATCTTTGCCCCCAAGGAGGGCCCCACACTGCACGGTCTGCCCAGCCCCCACGAGGCCTGGAACCGGCTGCACCGAGCACCACCCTCCTTCCCCACACCACCCCCATGGCCCAAGCCCTTAGACGCCGAGCGGGTCTCAGCCCTGACCAACCACGACCGAGAGCTGGACAAGGGCAAGGAGGAGCGGGACCGGTGAGTTGGGGCCCCTCCACTTACCCATTCTGCCAGCTCCCTGCCCCCCCAACTTTGGCCCCCACCGTCCCAGCACCTGCAGCCCCCAGCCACCTCTACTGAACCCAAGGGGGCAAACTGAAATCTCTGTGGGAGGACGCAAAGACTGCATCCTTGGGGTAGGAAGGACCAGGGGACGGGGACCCCCGAGTCCACACACTGTCCACCTTGTTCCCACAGAAGACTTGCTGGGGCACGATCTGGGCAGGTACCATCCAGGATGAGGGTTACTTCCACCAAGGCCCTGGCAGGGACAGTGGGCTTCTGGAACACGGTGGGGTCTGGAGGGAGCTCAGACCAGTAGGGCAGAGCTGGACCGGGGCTGCTGAACCACTGGGGGGTCCCAGGTCTGGGAGGTAGACCTTTGGGGAGCCCCCTGAGCTGGAGGATGGGGGCTGAGGTTGTGTGTTCCCCCCACTCGCCCCACGGGCAGCAGAGCTAGGCCAAGGCAGGGCAGGAGGGAGCCTGCATTAATGGGAGCATCAGAGTCCGGGTTCTAGAGGAGTCATGGGCAGCCATGCAGACAGGAGCAGGGGAAGGTTCCGTGGACCAGCCCTTGCGGCCAGGTCCGGGCATTGCTGTAAGCTAGGTGTTGGGAGAGCCTGAGAGCACAGTGAGGGAGGGGGTGGCCTAGAAGATGAGGGGGACATTTGTCACAGGCCCCAGGAAGGGTGCCAGGGAGCACCCCAGGGCCTGCTCACATCCTACAGCCATCACTGTCACTGCAGAGGGTCAGGAGCCCAGCGAACTGCAGCCCCCTGCAGGGACATCAGGGTCAAGAGGGCGGGTTGCAAGTGCAGAAAGGGTAGCCAGGTGCAGCAGGGAGGGTTGGAGGGGGACCTGGGCACCTGATGCGCTCAAGCTCAGCTGCCCTCCCAGTCCTACATCAGGGTGGAGGCCATGACCCCCTTGCTCCCAGCCTGAGGGCCAAAGGGCTAAAACGTACAGAGTGGCACCTGATGGGTGAGAACCGGACTGGGATGGGGCAGGTGGAACTCTAGTGAGCCCCAGCTGGGCCACACACACCCACCAGAAGAGGGTTTCAGAACCTTGTCTCTCCAGCGGATCAGTGGGTCTGAGGCGGGGTGGAACTTCCCAAAGTTCTCTGGGTTCTGGTGGAGAAGTCTGTGCTTCTGTTGCAAAGTTGGGCTCCAGAGTTGCTTGTGGGGGGAGGCAGATACGGGGATACGCTTGTGGGTGTGTGGGTTACAATCACCGTGTGTGTGTTGATGGGTGCCACTAGCAGTAATTCCACAGGAACCTAGCGTCCTAAGTGGACACACACCCACATACAAGGACCCTGAGGTCACTGCGGCGGACGGTGATGGTGCCCCATTGACGTGGGAACTTGGTGGCAGAGGAACTCACTGCAGGGTGTCCCGTCAGGCTGAGCGGGGGTGTCTGTGTTGTCGCTCCCAGGGACCTCCTGGAAAAGACGCGCCTGCTGAGCCGGGTCTCTCCAGCGGCGCCCGTGGGCCACCCAGGCAGTGGCCTCGTGCTCCGGGGCCAGGGCGATCCGGGCCGGCCCGGGATCCCCGCCGAACGCGAGGCTGAGCTCCGCATCAAGGAGAGCCGCTCCCCGGCCAGGGAGGACGGCCCCAAGCCCAGCAAGATGGCCCTGGGGGAAGGCCTGCGCCTGGCCGGTCTCCTGGGCCGCGAGCCCGGGAAGCCGCACGAGGCGCCGGCCGAGCGGTCCCAGGGCGACGTGAAGGTCAAGGAGGAGCGTGGGGAGGACGGCGACGCGCCCCCACAGCCCGGCCCGGGCCCCGCGGGCCGCGAGCGCCCGGCCTTCGCCTGGGAGCCACCGCGCGACGCCTACCGCGGCCCGGAGCTGCCCCGCCGCGCCCCGCCGGGCCCGGGCCCCGCCGCCCTCCTCGAGCCGCCCGAGCGCCCCTACCGGGACCGCGAGCCGCACGACTACAGCCCCGAGCGCCTGCGGGAGGCGCGCCGCGACGAGCTAGAGCGCGCCCGGGCCGCGCACCTGGACGGCGCGGCGCTGCTGCCGGCGCTGGGCTCCCTGCACTACCCGCGCCTCGCGCCCGCCGCCGCCGCCCTGCACAACAGTCTCCTGGCGCGGACCCCGCCCGCCGCCGCCGCGCTCGGCGCGCCGCCGCCGCTGGTGGCCGCAGGCGGGCCCCCCACGCCCCCCGGGCAGCCGAGGAGCAGGACTACGCCGCTGGGGGCCCGCGCGCCGGGCGAGGCCCGCGACTACTCCCCGTCCCGCAACCCCCAGGAGGTGGAGGCGCGGTAGTGGCCGCGGGCCCCCTCCCGCGGCACGTGCGGGGGACCCTCCAGGAACGCACTGCTGTCCACTTTTCTAAACGTCCGTTTCTAGAACCTAAGCACAGTTCCATCGGCCCTGGGGTGGCGACGCTCACTTTTCCACTCGCAGCGTCGGGGGTGTCACACACAGATTTTCTGGGGGTGATCTTTTGTTTTCCGAGCTTGAGATTAGGCTACTAGAAAAAAAATTCAAGTTTGTACCTTTTTTCCCACAGGTGAGAAGCATTTTTAATAGATTTGTATTTTTTTCAACTTTGTGCTCTTTAGACACTTAAGAGAAACGAAAGACACTTTTGCTTTTTTACTTTTAGTTTGGTTTTGCAATTTAATGGCCTCAGATCTGTCTCCAGAGCCCCTGGGGTTTTTTTGTCTTATTTATGGTGGAAAAAAAAAACGGTCATTTTGTCCAATGCACTGTGAGGCCCCCACTCAGGCCCGGCCCTGGCCCTCCCTTGGTACTTGGAACCGAAGTTACAGATATATATTAAGATAATAATGTACAAAGCTTTTTTTGCCTTATTATGCAGAAGTGTAAAAGGGTTTCTTTTTCGGTTTGTTTTTTAAAAAGAAAGATGAAACTGTAAATAGTCTGTTAATATAAATATATGATGTTATTAAATTCTTAACCTAGGTAGACTTTATAAAAACAGTTTCTAGAAATTTCTCTGGTTGGTTGTTTAAGGTGGTCACAACAACCCACCCGCTGTCAGTTGGAACTGCCTTCAGACGTTTAATGGCAGCAGCATCCTTCAACTATGCAAGCGCTTGAGCGGCCAGGCCACTGGGGGTCTGCGGAGCAGCCCTGGGATGTGTGTGCACCTTGGGCTGGCTGTGCGGTAGCCTGGGGATCCACCCCAGATGAGTAGGGATTTGGGAGGTAGAGAGGCTCAAGGCTGACCACAAAAGAAATAGCCTGTGTTTCTTCTCCATGGAGGCCATCAGAAGACATTGGTCTCATGTTCTCCCACCGGCCAAGGCTTTGGCATGATTTCCTTTCGGTTTCAGTCTTACTCTAGTAACCCTGTGAATGTCGCCGTGCCCTCTCATCAGCATCCCTTCTTCCCTGACGTCCACACCTGTGTCCTGAGCCTTGGAGCCTCAGTTTGGCCATCCTTGGCTGTTTGCTTTATCCTGTTCTGTACTTTCAACCCCGCGTTTTCACGGTGGACCCTGGTTATTTTAAACAGTCTGCTTTCACGTCAACCAATGAAGGTAAATACAGCCTTGACTTTGGATGAAAAGGTGGTTGAGTGTTTTGTGGGGCTTTGTGGCAGGTGGGGGTCAGGGGTCACGTACCCTCCCTCAGTTCCTTCCGCCAACCCCTGACTCCCACCCACCAGGGCTGCCCTGCCTGCCCTGGGCTTGCTCCCCCAAGTGGTTCCCGCTGCCAAGGCTCCTCCCTCCGACCTTTGCTGGCATCTCCATCTTGCCTTCAACTGCTTTGGTCCCACAGTCCCCACCCTATCACCTGCCACATCATTCCTGCCCTGAACTTGTTCTCTGGGTGGTGTTTCTCTGTGCACTGGGGGTCAGGGTGCACGTCCTCAGGAAGGCTGGCCTCGCCCCCTGCTACCCTAGCAGAGCAGGTGACCACTGTTGGAGAGGGGAGATCTCCGCAAGGAGGGGCACAGGGGCAGAGCTGCTGCCCTTACCTGCTGAAGGAAACAGACGTGGGGGTGCCCGCCCTAAGTGGGGACCTCAGCTGCTTGTGCTTAGCACTCGGCCTGCACCCCTACCCTGGCACGGTTTGGAAATGGGGCCCTGGCATTGTACCCCAATTGGATTGGCTTCCTAGGGTGAGAAGCCTGGCTCAGAACTGCCTGAAGCCTAAGCCCATTGGAGCCCCCATGGAGAGCTGGGGGTGCCCTGCAACCCCAGGGAGACACTCCTGGTCACTTGCGATCAAAGCACCCTCCAGGGCCTTCTCCACAGGAGTTTGGTTCCCAGGGACCAGCCCCAGCTGACCCCAGTGCCTCCCTGCGGCACATCTTGGTTTTCCTCTGTCTCATTGGTAGCCTCCGCAGCAGAGTGTCAGGAGCGAGCTGTCACCGTGCTCTGCTGACGGACCGTGGGAGGCTGGTGACCACACTCACCCTGGTTCACACCCACAGCGCTGCAGGGTCCCCGTGGAGCAGACACTGAGGAGCAGAGGCCCAGCCAACTCGGCACCCAGGGCCCTGGGGCCCCAGCCATAGGTGTAGTTGAAGGATGGATGCCATTCAGGGTCTGCCCTTGACTGAGACCACTTGGGAGTCCAGGGATATCACATGAAGGGCTTAAATATTTGAGTTAAAGCTAAATGACACAGTTTGTATTGAACCACAGGGACACGGGGAGTAGGCCTGTGCTTCCTGCCTGGTTTCCGAGGAGGGCCCCTGGCAGCACATCACCTGGAGGGTAGGGTTAGTATCTGCCCTGGGGCAGGCCATCCCTAAGGGACCTCGTTTTCAAGGGATCATGTTCTCTAACGGAATGTCTGCTCAAAGGGCATGATTTTTCATGGAACAAAATCACTAGTGGAATTCTGCCCACTGAGGGGCGCCCTCCATGCTGGCACATTTCTGAACAGCCGTAACCTACGATAAGTGGCCCATAGGGATGGTGGTCTGTCAGGCACCCAGGAACCCCACAGTCCACACTGGAGCGCCATCTCCAGGAAACTACTGTGAAGTTAAATGATTATCAAATAAAATGTTTCAATAAAAGCATGGACAGATAGAATTTGTAAAATCTCCTAGAAAGTAAAAAGACTGAGTTGAAAATGTGAGAAAAGCTGGGCAACCTCCCAGGATGTCCATCCTCCAACTAATTTGGGGAATAAGAGCTAAGTGGAGTGGGACATCTTAAAGTAGCGATTTTAAAACCTCCCAGTCAACCAGCCAAAAGGAAGACATTTCAGACATGCGAGGATTCAGACATCCATTTACTCGCTGCATCTTTTCTTTGGGAGCTGCTGGAGGAGATTCCGTGGTAAAATAAGGGTGTAAACCAAGAGAAATGGGGTGCCGAGGATGCCCTTAGGACCCAGGAAGGAGGCCTCGGGGGAGGCGGTCGCTGCCAGTCTTGCAGGTTTTCTCCATGTGAACTCCAGAGTTAGCTTGTCAAATTCTGCTAGTTTTGTCCTCTGGCCATTATATTGTTATATTGGGATAGCATTGGATTTATAGATAAATTTGGGAGGAAGTGACACCTTTCCAATGTTGATTCTTCTGGTCCATCACAGAACTCTCACTGATGTATTTGTTTCCTTTTCTCTCACTTGGTAAAGGTTTTAATTCCCTTCAGCTGTCTCACAGCTTATGTATGTTCCTAGGTGTCTTAGGCTTTCAGTGGGCTTCCCTGGTGGCTCAGGTGATAAAGAATCCACCTGCAGTGCAAGAGACCCCAGTTCGATTCCTGGGTTGGGAAGATCCGCTGGTGAAGGGATAGGCTACCCACTCCAGTATTCTTGGGCTTCCTTTGTGGCTCAGCTGGGAAAGAATCCACCTGAAATGCAGGAGACTTGGGTTCGATCCCTGGGTTGGGAAGATTCCCCTGGAGAAGGCTACCCACTCCTGTATTCTGGCCTGGAGAATTCCATGGACTGTATAGTCTATGGGGTCACAGAGTCAGACACGACTGAGCAACTTTGACTTTTCACTTCTGCTTTCAGTAAAGCTGTGTGTCCTCGTTGGTTATGACAGCTGTACAGAAGAGCTCCTGGTTCGCTTATCTGCCATGTATCTGATCCCTTCCTGTGGTGTCAGTGCTGGTTACCAAGGGTAACCAGGCAGGAGGACTGTACCATTGGCCTTTGTGGGCAGGTGGGGCTGGGGGACTCACCCTGGTCAGTGGTCATCCATGGAAGGGCCATAAACTGCTTCTGAGCAGGGGTGGGGGGCGGGTAATCTGATCACTGGTGTGACACCCCCAGGGCCTCAGAACTAGGACTGCTCCCAAGGGGGCTGCTCTTTGCGCCTGGAGGGGCACAGACCAGACCCCTGAGACCTGAGGCTGTCACCAAAGCAGCACAACCTGACCTCTCTGGGCTAAGGTGCCCACCGGACCCTCCTACGAGTTCCAGTTGATTCCAGTTTGTATTGATTCTCTTACTCTCCAGGGAGGCTGGGGGGGTCAACTCCAAGAAGCAACAGTCTGGCTGTCCTTCAGCATCTCACTGACCCCTTGGGCTGCCCCTGAGCTGAGACTTCCCCAGAGGATGCCCACTGTTCAGCATGATACACACAGTACCAGTACAGCAGGGAGTTGGATGTTAGTTGCCAGGTTTTCATCTTGATTAGCTCACTTTTTAATTTTTAAATGAGACACAGGTCTCACTGTCTATCAGTTGACCGTGTGGATTTTCTCCTTGAGTATGCTCATGTCACACATCACACAGGCAGCTGTCCTAACACTGAACCACCTTTGTGCTGACTTGCTTGAGTTCTTGTGAAAAGGCCAAGTCTGACCATGCGAACCCATGCTCTCCTGCATGACCATCGCTGCCTTGAGTCAGGCACTCTTAGTTTTTTTTTTTTTCAATATACAATGTTAATTTATTTTACTATATTGATAATTTTTTTTAATTGCAGTGGGTCTCCTTTGCTGCTCTAGCTGCGGCGAGCGGGAGCTTCTCTGGTTCTGGCGTGCAGCTTCTTGTGGTGGCTTCTCGTTGCGGAGCACAGGCTCTAGGCTCTTGGGCTTCAATCAGTACTTGTGACACGTGGGCTCCATAGTTGCAGCTCCTGGGCTCTAGAGCACGGGCCCAATAGTTGTGGCACTGGGGCATGTGGGATCTTCCTAGACCAGGAATTGAACCCATCTCCCCTGCACTGGCAGGAGGATTTTTATCCACTGCACCACTGGGGAAGTCCAGGCACTCTTGGTTTTAAAAATGATTTTGCACCCTTGGCCACTTTTGACCCAACAGCTCTTTGGTGACCAGATTTTGTTCTACTTCCCCGGTCCTGATGGGGAAGTTGAGATGTGGTTTCCTGTGCCTCTGCGGCTATTTAACATGTTGCGTGGCAACCTTGCCAACGTCTTTCGAGGATGTCCTGTTTGTCTGTGACCGCATCTGTCCCCTCAGGAGGTCCCAGCAAGCCTGCTCCTGGCCAGGACACTGACCCTTTCTGATCTTCAGCATTACTGTGTGGTTTTAGAGACAATTTGGGCAATTTTTATCTTGGTGAGGACTTCCTCGGTGGCTCAGATGGTAAAGAATCTGCCTGCAATGCAGGAGACCTGGGTTCGATCCCTGGGTTGGGATGATCCTCTGGAGAAGGAAATGGCAATCCACTCCAGTATTCTTGCCTGGAGAATTCCATGGACAAAGAATTCCATGGAGGGCTATAATCCATGGGGTTGCAAAGAGCAGGACATGACTGAGCGACTAACGTTTCATTTTATCTTCCTGGGAATGGATCTGCTCTCTGAGGAACGTGGGCACCTCAATGTGGAGTCCACGCCACACACTTCTTACCTTCTTTCAAACTGTCTTCCCGCTGAGACTCACTCACCTTTCACATTCCTCAGGCTCATTGGTGTTTCCCCTTTTGTCAATCAGACTCTCAGAGTCTAATGTATTATACTTTGCAAAATCCAAACCTCTGGGTCTTCCCTCCCTCCCATGCCCTTCACCCCACCCCCTGGGATGTATCATTCCCCTCCCCCGTCCGCTCCCCTGCAAACCTCCCACAGAGCCCACACTGACTGGAGGCTCCAATTGCCACATTCATCACTCAGGGTATAAATACCACAAAGCACCTGCTTTCTCTCCACCATGTTACTGAAGCCACAAAGTACTTCCAGGGGTGTGGTTGCCCTCAAGCCTCGGAACCCCCTAGAGAGGATCTAAAAACCCTACCCTGGGGAACTAACACCTGTCGGAGTTTGTGGGGAGGCCGCATGGAGTGAGTCTGTCCCGCGATGGCCGCCAACCTCCCCTGTGCGTGTCCCCATGCGCGGAGCAGGAGTCAGGGCACCCTCCCCTGACCATCTCCCCCACTGTGGCTTCACATCCTGGAGAATTTGTTTGGGGGACCCACGCAGCTTTAAACCAGAGCTGCTTAGTGCAGAAAGAGGTTGCGCTGTGCAGTGACCACCAGGCAGATCCCACGCCGAGGGGGCGGCTTCATCCTTCACACTTTCTTGAAGAGATGGTGCTGGTGCCAACACTTCACAGGCAGGGGAGCCTTGGGCTTGGCCCTTCTTGATGCTGGAAGCCTGCAGAAATGTCAGGAGTTCGAGGGGCCAGTTTCCATTTAGGAAGATAAGTGGAGATGGTGGAATGGTCTCTCAGTGTGAATGTACTTAAGGCCTCTGAGCTGTGTACTTAAAATGGCTAGGAAGGAAATTTTTATGCCAAGTGTATTTTACCACAATTTTTTAAAAGTTGCATTCCTTGACTACAGAATAAAAAGTTTGGGGAGGACTTCCCTGGTGGTCCAGTGGTAAAGAATCCACCTGTCAATGCAAGAGATGAGGGTTTGATCCCTGGTCCAGGGAGATTCCACATGCCATGGAGCAGCTAAGCCCAGGAGCCTGCGGCTACTGAGGATGAGCTTAAGAGCCTGTGCTCCGCAACAAGGCAAGCCACCGCAGTGAGAAGCCCGGGCACTGCAGCTGAAGAGGAACCCCCCACTCGGTGCAACTAGAGAACAGCCTGCAGGCAGCAACCAAGACTCAACACAGCTAAAAATAAATAAACAAAAGAACTGTGGGCTCACACACACAAAAAAATGTTTTTTGGGGAAAGAAGCCAGGAAAACTGCCCCACACCGCAGGCAGGCACATTTTGCATGTGAACTTTGGGGGGCGATGACACGTCAGGGGGAGGCATGTCCTCACTTCTCAGAGGAGGTCGTCCTGTCCTACCCGTGTCATAGGAGCCCTTGGGTGAGTTGCTTTGAACAAAGAATCACCCGAGTTCCTTCTGCAGGGAGGTGTCCCAGGCTGTGTCCTACCCACCCCAGCAAAGTCCCCTTGGTCACCCAGCTGTTGGGACTCAGAGATGGGGCTGTGAGCAGGGCCACCACCAGCGAGTGACACCTTTGAGCCCCTGTGGAAGGTGGCCCTCGGGTCACCTGTCACCAGCTCACCTGCAGGTCCCCTCCTCCTCTCTGCCCAGCCCTGAACCGGAGGTGCATCCCTGGATCCCTCCTCCCAGGAGTTCTCTGTCACCAAACCAGGGCCACCAGGATGGTGAGGAGGCCAGCGGGGGTGGGGGACCTTCAAGGGAACAGACAGGAGGAATCCCACGTGGTTGCTCCTCTTCCTCTCCTCTCCCCAGGGCCTGGGGCCTGGCAGCTCTTTCCTCCCATCTAACATGTTTCCAGAATGTCTTGGAGGGTGTTGTGGGCTGAATTTTGTCCCCCCAAAATCCAGATGGTCCATCTAGTCAAAGCTATGGTTTTTCCAGTAGTCGTGTGTGGATGTGTGAGTTGGACTGTAAAGAAAGCTGAGCGCCGGAAAATGGATGC
This sequence comes from Capricornis sumatraensis, assembly GCF_032405125.1. NCBI lineage: Eukaryota > Metazoa > Chordata > Mammalia > Artiodactyla > Bovidae > Capricornis > Capricornis sumatraensis. The sequence continues at coordinate 51,474,224 of NC_091085.1, read as the reverse complement.
TTTTGAACTGTAGTGTTGAAGACTTTTGAGAGTCCCTTGGACTGCAAGGAGTCCAACCAGTCCATCCTAAAGGAAATCAGTCCTGAATATTCATTGGATGGACTGAGGTTGAAGCTGAAACTCCAATACTTTGGCCACCTTATGTGAAGAACTGACTCATTTGAAGAGACCCTGATGCTGGGAAAGATAAAAGGCGGGAGGAGAAGGGGACAACAGAGGATGAGATGGTTGGATGGATGGCATCACCGCCTAAATGGACATGAGTTTGAGTAAACTCCGGGAGTTGGTGATGGACAAGAAGGCCTGGCGTGCTGCAGTCCTTGGGGTCGCAAAGAGTCAGACACGACTGAGCGACTCAACTGAACTGAAATCCAGATGTTGATGCCCTGACCGCCAGGACCTCAGGATTTGAGTGTGTGGAGAGGGAACCTTGAAACGGGTGACTGAGATCAAAGGTCTTTCCTTATAAGAGGAGATCAGGACAGACACATGGGACGACCGCGTGGGGACCTGAGGAGGGGACAGCGTCCACGATCCCCACCCCACCCCCCGCCGAGGCTCTGTCAGCCATGCGGGGGCCGCTCAGGCCCCGGACACCACGTTCTCCATGTTAGCCGAGAAGCGCCGGCCAGGAGAGGACCAGGCTTTCCTGGAGGCCGAGGAACCGGGTCTCCGCCGTTTCCTGGGGAACAGCCCCCGGATAAAGGCCGCACTGGCAGGGTCTCAGGTCCCGAGGACCCCGGAGTGGCCGCCAGGAATCTCCTCGCACGCAGGTGCTCCCCCCGCATTAACCTGAACGAGGCCGGGACCCAGTGGGCAAACTGCTGTTTTCCCGATGAAAAGGGAAAATGACAGGGTCTGTCCGCATCCCCGGAGGAGCAAGCACCTGCCGGCTCGCTGGGAGCCTGGTCGACTGGCGGCCCACAGCGCCCTCTGGCGGCCCCGGGTGGTGCCGGCGCCGCTGCAACCACGTTCCTCGGAACCTTTCCGCTGGCGAGGCGCCGACAGGGGCTGCTGTGGGTGCATCAGAGAGATAAACAGGCAAAATGTCCGGAACCCCGGGAGGTCCCGACCCCCGAGGAGACAAGGAGGGGCTGGAACTAGCGTGGCCGGGATCCTGCTGAGAACCGGTCTGAGTACGGGGAGTAGGGGGAGCCGCGAGGCCCTGGGGTGGATCCTGAGAAATCCCTGCGGCGGGAGACCGGCCCCAGAAGAGCGGAGCGAGGGGGTGGGTGGGGCAGGACTTGAGGACAGTCCACCCCACCCCGCTCCCTGGGCAGTGAGGAGGACCCTGGCCACAGCAAAGCTCCGGCTGGCCTCTACTCCGAGTGTCTCAAGAACATTCTGAACTAAGGCGAGGGATCCTTCTGGTTTTGTTGTTTTTATTTTTGCCCCCGTGGCTTGTAGGATCTTAGTTCCCCAGCCAGGGATTGAACCAGTGTCCCCTGCAGTGAAAGTAAAGTCCTAAGCACTGGCCCACCTGGGAAGCCCCAGCTTTGTTCTTAAAGAATGAACTGCAGTCACTCTGGGATCCACTTCCTGCTCCCTGGGGTTGGCCAAGGAGGCAGGACCAAGAAGACAGATGCTAGCAGGTGTTGTCCAGGGTGTGGACAGTTTGGAGGCCTCGCACAGGCCCTGGGAGCGTGAAAAGGCTGGAAAGTCACCTGGCAGTTTTCTAAAAGGTGAAACATGGAGTACTCCTCACAGCCAGCATGCCACTCCTAATTCACGCCCAGTGGCTTAGAAACCCGTGTCCAGAGAACATGCAAGGAATGTGCACAGTAGCTTTCTCATAGTTAAACTGGAAACAACCCGAACGTCCACCCTCCGATGACGGACAAACAACATGCACAAACTCAAGTGGAACGAAAAGGAAAACAGTCTGGCCACAACGTGGATGAGCCTGGAGAGAATCACGCTCAGTGAAGGAAGCCAGTGTGGCCACGGACTGGGCGAGTCTGTCTACTCGGAGTGTGCAGAGCAGGCAAATCTGCAGAGACAGAAAGTGGACTAGCGGTGGCCTGGGAAGTGGGGAGCGAGGGGCGGGGCGAGGAGGGGAAGTGGGAGGGAAGGGGAGGGACGAGGGAGGGGGAGGGAGGGGTGGGAAGAGGAGAGGGGAGGGGCGAGACCGAAGCTGGGGTGGAGCCTGAAGGCCTCTCTGGCCTCCTACAGACTCGGAGTAGAGGGGAACGTGGGAGGAAGGAGATGGAGAGGAGGAGAAGGAAAGGAGGGAAAGGGAGAGGAATTTTTTAAACAGAGCCCCCAAAAGCAGCCTGGTATCTGCAAGATGGGTGAGGGCACAGAGGAAGGCAACGGTAAAATTTGTGGTGCTCTGGAAGCAGAGAAGGCAGTCATGGTGTTCGCCTCTAGAAGCCACCAAAGGGAACAGTTTCTAGATCAGCCAGGACTTCAGCTCCTAGGGGAAGTGGGGACCCTGGGGGCCAAGGGAGCAGGAGGAGGGACCAGTGGGTGGCCCCTCCCCGCACGGGTCTTCAGCGGGCTCCAGTGCCTTCACTGCACCATCCACAAGGTCAGGGGAGCCTTCCAACCTTTTACCTGTGATGCCAAGTCACAGTCATGTGCCTGCAGGGGAGGGGCACGTCTACACCTGCCCCTTCCTCTGGGGAGACTTGGTCTCTGGTTGAGGGGGCTCCTGAAGACAGCGCCGAGCTGAGACCCGGGTCTCCACACCCACAGAAACATGCTCACTCAGGAGGTTTATTCATGCTAAGTCATCACATGGAGGTTCCAGGAGCTACCCTTGGTTTGCACGGACATGGATGGCCTCGGGAGTTCATGGTTAGACGTGTAATACCTGCGGGTCTTCATGGTCCCATGAACACACACAGGGCTCAGGGTGTAGGGTGGTCTCCAGGGCACAGACTGGGCCCACGTCACTAGATTAGGAAACACACAGGGAGACACAGCTCACGAGGCAGGGAGGAGTTGGCCTTCAGGGCCAGCTGGTTAATGGCCAGACACTCTCCTCGGCACTGACAGTCTGCACCTCTGGGCGAAGCCACTGAAGGTGTTGCCTGGTTCACTTGGACACCCTGGGGACACCCATGGACTCACTATTGTGGCACCTGCTGCACCCACTGTTGTTCTGGGTGCTGGTGGACCATGGTCAGCAGGTGAGGCTGCTCAGAAAGGTCTGGTTCTCAACCTCTGGGCTCAGACACACCTTTATAATCAGACTGAAGTCCTGGATCGGCGCATCCAAGCTCAGACACCAGAGCATCCTCTCCAACCTCGTCCCCGTGCCCCCATCCCTCTCTGCCCCCAGCTGTTCTCCACGGTGTCTTCAGGTTCTGTGTTCTGGGGGCTGACCTCTGCAGGCTGCCTCACTAAACCCTTTCCTTCTGGATTTCCAGTTCAGCCAGTGAAAGTCTCCAGTGGAGATGGGAGGGAAGGAAGAGGAGGAAACTCCTGAGAGGGGGCCCTCCCCTTCGTCCAGCCGGGGGTCCAGCCCCACAGGAGTTAGGCCCCGGTGTTGCCGGATCTTGTGGGCCCACCACCTACCACCATGCTGGCCCTTCCCCAGGTGCCCACACTATGCCCTGCTGCCACCCTGGTGGACATGAGAACCAATGCCCACAACCCGTGTCCTTTTCTGAGCTCAGCCGCGCTTCTGCTGCAGGTGCAGCAACAGGAGGCCAACTGGCAGCGACGACTGGTGGCCTTTCCTGGAGGGGACGCCCACCCACGCACATGGGCACAACGCCCTCCAGGTCACTGCCCGCCTGCCCTCAGGCCAGTCGCAGGACTGAGGCCCCCAGGAGGGGCTGGACTGGGTTCCAGGACTCACCCAGGGCAGGCACTGGAGCAGGATGCCGCTCTGGGGGACGCAGCGGTTGGGGCTGAGCTCGTTCAGCCGGATGCAGCACTTGCTGCGGCACTCGCTGTGGTAGTCGCAGTAGTCCCAGTTGGGCTGGGGACAGAGGTCAGAGGTCAGAGCTGGCGGGCGCCTCCCTCCAGCCCCGTGGCCCCTGGCCTCACCTTGCGCCAGGACAAGCACTGCAGGAAGATGGTCTTGGCTTTGCAGTACGTCTGCACACCATAATTGTTGACGACACAGCATTTGCTCTGGCACTCCAAGTGGTCCTTGCAGATGTACCCATTTGGCTGCAGGAGAAGGAGAGCGGTCCTTTTTGCCAGGCCCCTGGCCCTCCTTTCAGGGGCTGCCCTCTCCAGCCCCTTGCCCCCCACCTCTCACCCGCCCAGGCAGGACACACCTTCTTCCAGGACAGGCACTGCTGGAATACGGTCTGGGCGGTGCAGAACTTCTGAGGGTTCAGGCTGTTGGTGACACAGCAGTCGCTCTGGCATTCACTGTGTGTCTCACAGGGCTCTCCGATGCGCTGCAAAGTTGGGGTTCCTTTACGTGCGCCCCCACAGACCAAGCGTCCCTGCAAGGCTGTTGTCCATCTCAGTAAGCTTAGCTCACCTGCCCGACACTGTTCTGGAAGGTTAAGGGAGCCAGGCCCAGAGGACAAAGGATGCTGGTGAGCGGAAGAAGCTCACCTGGCCCATTCCATGTGCTCTCACATTTTATAGGTGAGATGTCACAGTTCAGAGAAGGTAAGCGACTTGCCCAGGGTCACACAGCCAACTAGGAGTTGGAGCTGAAGCCTAGGCCTGCCGCCTGCCCACCTCCTGTGAGGAGGGGCCCTTGACTTGGTTCTCAACATCTCAAAACTCCTTTACAAACACAAAATTACTGGAGGCTGCAAAGAGTCATTGTTGCGGGTTTACTATTGGCTGTGAGTAACTTTACCTCTTCTTGGCTGAGATAAAAGCTGTCGTCTGGGCTCAGGAACTGGAGGCCAGAAGCCCAGCGGGTGAGCGGGGGACAGAGGAGGGAGGTGCATCTGGAAAGCAGCGGCCACACAGCGCGGTGCCCTCCCTCCTGCATCCTGCATGGGGGCACCTTGGACCAGGCAGGACGTGGGGATCAGAGGGGTGGCACACGGCCCCCAGGACCGACAGACTGCGTTGTCTTTGCTGTTGCTCCATGACGCACACGAGTTGGTCACATCACCCCACCAGAACCCACTGCCCTGCCTCCTCCCATACTGCCTCTTCCACACACACCCCCAATCCTGTGCGGGGTCCCTGGACTTGGGACTTGGCATCGGGGGTCTGGGGGTAGGTACACCAGGAGTCAGTCATCCTGGGGACCTGAGAGCCTTAGGAAGCAGGTGCATTCATGAAGTGCAGGTTCAGTTCAAAGTGGGGGTGGGACAGGAGGAAAAGCACAGAGCACCTGGCAGGAAAGGGGGCTGGGAGCCCGGGTGCCCCGGGGTGGGTCTGGCGAGAGTTAGCCCTGGGCCCTACAGAGACAGGGACGTGGTGCTTACCTTATGTGACAGATGGTGGTACTTCTTGATTGTCAGCACTGGGGCCACGGGTAGCAAACAGAGCAGTAGCAGCAGCAGACGCCCAGCGCTGGCCATCGCTCGGCCTGTTGGCGCCAGAGGGCATGGATGCCTGCCCACGAGGCTCCTCCTCCCCTCCCTCCTGCCTTCCTAATCCTTCTCCATCAACATGGATTTTCAAAAATGAATAGACAGGGTTCTCTGGCCGTCCAGTGGTTAGGAATCCACCTTGCAATGCAGGGGGTGCGGGTTCGATCCCTGGCCAGTGAATCATGATCCCACATGTGTGTGCTGTGCGCTCAGTCACTTCAGTCGTGTCTGACTCTGTGACCCCGTGGACTGCAGCCCACCAGGCTCCTCTGTCCATGGGATTCTCCAGGCAAGAACACTGGAGTGGGGTGCCATGCCCTCCTCCAGGGGATCTTCCCAACTCAGGGCTCGAACCCATGTCTCCTGCATTGGCAGGCAGGCTCTTTACCACTGAGAAGCCAAGATCCCACAGGCAGTGGAGCAAATAAGCTCACAAGCTCTGGAGTCCACAAGACATGACTGGAAAGAAGCCCTCGTGCTGCAAAGAAAAAAGATTCCACGTGCCACAATGAGAACTGATGCAGCCAAATATATGAATAAACAGGAGTAGGGGCAAAATGGCATGATGTTAAGAAAACTAATGATGTGATTTTCTTAGAGGGGCTTTGTTTACAAAATTGTGTAGGATGTGCAGAGAATTCCCGTCCTTGCCCCCCACCCCGCCTCCTTTGCTAACGTCTTAGTTGGATGCATTTGCTGCGACCCGTCACCTGACACCGACACATTGTTGTAAACTGAAGCCCACTGTGTCATGTGGGTTCAGTCTTGGTGTTGTACCTGCTACAGGTTTGGACAAATGTATGATGTGCCTGTGACTGAGGATCATACAGGGTCATCTCACTGCCTGGGAAACCCTCTGCGCTCTGCCTGTTCACCCCCCACCCCTGGCACCGCCCACCCCATCCCTTTACTGTCCCTGTGGCTGTGGCTTTTCCGGAGCATCCCAGGGTTGAATGGTGCACTGTGTGGCCTTTCAGATGACTTTTCCCCTTCCTAATACACACCTGAGGGCCCTCCGTGTCTCTTTAGGGCTTGTAGCAAATTTCTCTTTATTACTGATGGAAAATAGATTTTCAACAGCACTTTTCTCTGGAGAACGATCAAGCCCTCTTTTGCTTCAGAGGAGAATGTCTCTGAGGTTAATGTGTGCCCAGGGGGCCTACCCTCTGCAGCCTGCTTCCTTCTGTGCCTGCAAGTCCCTCGGCAGAGGCCCTCCAAACCCCCAGCCTGAGCTGCTCCAACCCACTGGGGCTATGTGGTTGGTTCCCTGGCTGTTCATAGAGCCAGCAATTTGGTTTCCAATTTATTCATAATTGTTTTTTACAATGGAGATGATATTCAAACAGCATAAAATTAACCATTCGGAAGTGGACAATTCAGTGGCATTTCATGCATTTTTAATGTTGCATAACCACCACCTCCAACTAGAACAGGAATCCTCAATCCCTGGGGCTGTTAGGAACCAGGCTGCACAGCAGGAGACTGGCGACTGAGCGGAGAAGCTTCATCTGTATCTACAGCCGCTCCCCATCGCTCACATGCTCACATTACCGCAGCCTGAGCTCCGTCCCCTGTCAGCTCAGTGGCGGGATTAGATTCACATAGGAGCGTGAACCCTACTGTGAACTGCGCGTGCGGGGGATCTAGGTTGTGTGCTCCTTATGAGAATCATCCTGAAACCATCCCCACCCCCCAGGCCCTGGAAAAATTGTCTTCCGTGCAACTGGTCTCTGGCGCCAAAACCACAGCCGGGGCCCATCAGCAGAGCCACTTGCACGGAGCCCTGCAGGGAGCGGAAGTGATCCGAACACCGCCCGAGTTCTGCCGAGCACAGTGTAGAAGCCCAGAAGCCCTGGGAAGGTCGGGGGTGAGTGGGGTGAGATTCCCCAGGCCGCCGAGTCCCCTGCTCCCCTCCCTCCCTCCATCCCATGTTCCAGAATCTCTCCTGGCTTGTCTTTCAGCCCCACCTTGTCACTGGCCCCTGTGGTCTCCAGCTCAGGACCCTGTGATATGACAGAACAGTGTCCTCAGGGACCACAGGCCCCCCTCCCAGACTCTCCCAGGTCACTCTATTTGTTGTGGGGCCATGGGGAGACCACTGGGTCTTTTGAGGGTCTGGCTTCCCTTTCTGTGAAGTGAGGTGTGGGCTCCCTTTCAACTGAGGGTTTTCAGATGATTCCATGAAGTCACAATGTTATCTGCCTTTCAAAGCACAGTGGAAATCTGCTTTTTAAACTCCCTGAAATGTTGAGGTCCCAAGCCCAGGAACACGCCCAGCTCCCCAGGTTGAGTCCTCCCCATCCTCGTCCGCCCCCATCTGGCTGCCTTAGTGGGCCCCATGCTAGGAATTCAGAGCCTTTGGGAGAACAGAGCTGGGAGGGAGCACAGACTAGGGGGTGGTGGCGCGTGAGAGGGAGTGGTTCCCTCCCAGCCAGACAAGCCGACCAGGAAAGTTTTGGGCTGTGGTGTTGGTGGGGAGTGGGACAGCACTGGAGATGTGGGGGTGGGCGGGCAGGGGTCTCGTTTGTTTCCTGCTCCTCTCACCTCACACAGGAGCACCTGATCCAAATGAGCAAGGCTGGTATTTTCTCCCAAGCCATTACTATCAGCACAGATTCCTTTGGCCCCATACAAATACCAAGAAATAACCCTGCCTCCCATAAGGACAGAACTGAGCAACACAAAACATCTCAGAAAGGCAAAAGGCGTTTAGCCCCATTTATATGTTTTTGTCAATGGAAATAACAAATCAGGGCTTCCCTGGTGGCTCAGTGGTAGAGAATCTGCCTGCCAAGGCAGGAGACTCCAATTCGATCCCTGGCCCGGGAAGCTCCTACATGCCTCAGACCAACTATTGAGATTACGTGCACCAAAACTATTGAGCCCACATGCTGCAACTACTGAAGCCCATGGGCCTAGAGCCCGTGCTCCACAATAAGAGAAGTCACTTCAATAAGAGGCCTACACACTTCAGCAAAGAGTAGTCCCCACTTGCAGCAACTAGAAAGTAGCCCCCTCTCACTGCAACTAGAGAAAAGGCGATGCAGTAACAAGAGACCCAGCCCAGCCAAAAATAAATAAACAAAAATTATATAAAAAACAAGTCACAGGACACGTCACTGCCCTGAGTTTTGGTTTTCGGCATTTTTAGATTTAAATGTATCGGCAGTAAACCATAGCTCTTGAGCCACAAAAAGCATATGCATGTCATTCAGAAGTTTTGCTAATTGCTTCAAAAGAGATACAATAGCATGAACTCAGAGCCCTATTTGGAGCTATTTGTCACTGAAAAGTGATAAAGATGAAGAGAAAAGAGACCAGAGGATGCTGGTCTTGGTGACAATACCATTTCTCTTTTAAATTCTGCCTTTAAAATAGCAAGTCAAGGACTTCCCTAGTGATCCAGGAGTTAAGAATTCACCTTGCAATGCAGGGGATGTGTGTTTGATCCCTGGTTGGGGAACTAAGATCCCACATGCCGAGGGGCAACTGAGCCCATGCCCAGCAACTACTGAGCCTGCACAACACAACTAGAGATTCTGTGCAGCACAAGGACCCAACAAATAAATGATCTGAAAAAAAAAAAAAAGCACTTCAATGTCTATTTCAACGTGTGACAACAGCGTTCTAAGCTTTTCCCCTCAAAAAAAAACACCTGCAAGGCTGGGACACACCTTTATCACATGAGCATCCTGGATGTTGACAGATGCCCAGGTGTGTCTGAGGGTCTCCTCCCACCTCACTGCGGCTCTGCAGGTGTGAGCAGGCTGTTCTGGGTTCTGGGGTGTCACCGGTAGCCCCTGAACCTCTCAGTCTTCCCACCCGGACTCCTGACCCTCTACTCCAAAGCGGCCCTTGGGAAGAAAACAAATGTTTCTATGGTGGAACCCAAGACACAGTTCCTGGTCCTGGGAGACTAAACCTACAGACAGACCCACAGCCTAGAGCAGCCAGCCGGCGGAGCTGGTCAAACCTCTCAGTGACCCCAGATGTCCACCCTGGTTGTGCCCCTCCTCCAACTCAGGACCAGCCAAATGTGCCCCTTAACCCATCACCTGGGACGCCCATATCAGTCTGCTAGGCTGAGTAACAAACGCCACAGACAAGGATGGTCTTGCATCCTGGAGGCTGACAGCCCAAATCAAGGTGTGGGCAGGGCTTGTTCCCTCTGAGATCTCTCTCCTTGGCATCTTCTCCCCATGTGTCCACAAGGCCATCACTGTGTGCCTGTGTCCTGATCTCCTCTTGTAAGGACACCAGTCCTATGCGATGAAGGCCCACCCTATAGACCTCATTCTACCTCAGTCACCTCTTTAAAGGCCCCGTCTCCACAGACAGTCACATCCTGAGGTCCTGGGGTAGGATTTGGGAGAACACAGTTCAGGCCATAACGACACCCCACATCTAGTCAGTCGGCCCATCTTCCCCACTGACATCCTCCCCTTGGGTGCGCTGGAGCCAAGCTTTCCAGCCATCAGTATCTGCCCACCACCTGTCTTCGGGTCTGGTGCAGAGATGGACCAGCCCGCGATCTGGGAAAGCTCTGGATCAGCTGCCCCTCGTCCCCGGCTGCAGCCTCCTCCCCGCAGCTGACCACCACCCTTCTGCCTTCCAGCTGATCTGTGAGGGCCATCGGCAGAAGGGTGCAGGAACTTGGTTTCCTTCACAGCAGGTCAAAGGTCTCGGATGCCACACATCACGTGATTTGAGGAAAATGACACCAGACAGTTGAGTTGTATAAACATTTTCCAAGATAAATGGCAGCCCCACAGTCACTGTTTGAACTTTGTACACTCTGTTCCCGTATCATTTCAAACGTATCAAATACAATCATTGTTTCATAACTGAGTAAGAGCTGAATTTCAATCACAACTTGAACATTTTAACATTTTAAACCTGCAATGTTCTTTTTTATATTATGAATATTTTTCTAAACAAATTCTTTTATTATTATTTTATTGATTTATTTGGCTGCACAGTTTCTCAGTTGCTCCATGTGGGATCTGGTTCCCTGACCAGGGATCAAACCCAGACCCCCAGCAATGGGAGCAAGGAGCCTTAGCCACTGGAACACCTGGGAAGTTCCAAAGTAGAACTGGACATGGAACAACAGACTGGTTCCAAATCGGGAAAGGAGTGCTTCAAGGCTGTGTATTGTCCCCTGCTTATTTAACTTATATGCAGAAATGCTGGGCTTGATGAAGCACAAACTAGAATCAAGATTGCCGAGAGAAATATCAATAACCTCAGATATGCAGATGACACCTTCCTTATGCCAGAAAGCGAAGAAGAACTAAAGAGTCTCTTGATGAAAGTGAAAGAGGAGAGTGAAAAAGTTGGCTTAAAACTCAACATTCAGAAAACTAAGATCATGGCATCTGATCCCATCATTTCATGGCAAATAGATGGCAAAACAATGGGAACAGTGACAGACTTTATTTTGGGGGGCTCCAAAATCACTGCAGATGGTGACTGCAGCCATGAAATTAAAAGACGCTTACTCTTTGGAAGAAAAGTTATGACCAACCTAGACAGCATATTAAAAAGCAGCAACATTACTTTGCCAACAAAGGTCCATCTAGTCAAGTCTATGGTTTTTCTAGTAGTCATGTACAGATGTGAGAGTTGGACTATAAAGAAAGCTGAATGCCGAAGAATTGATGCTTTTGAACTGTGGTGTTGGAGGAGACTCTTAGGAATCCCTTTGACGGCAAGGAGATCCAACCAGTCAATCCCAAAGGAAATCAGTCCTGAATATTCATACTTTGGCCACCTGATGCAAAGAACTGACTCATTGGAAAAGACCCTCATGCTGGGAAAGATTGAAGGTGAGAGGAGAAGGGGACTACAGAGGATGAGATGGTTGGATGGCATCACCGACTCAATGGACATGAGTTTGAGTAAGCTCTGGGAGTTGGTGATGGACAGGGAGGCCTGGCGTGCTGCAGTTCATGGGGTCGCAAAGAGTTGGACACGACTGAGCAACTGAACTGAACTGAACTGAAACATACTTTATTTTATTTTTAAAAATGTTTGGTCATACTGCTTGGCATGGCACGTGGGGTCTTAGTTCCTCAACCAGGGATCTAACCCGTGCCCCTTACATTGGAACGCAAAGTCTTAACCACTGGACCACGGGGGAAAACCTACAGTGTTCTTTTTGTATTTTAAACCAGGGGAAAATTTTTTTCTGGTCTCATATTTTTTCTTAGGCCCTTGAAAAGTGCACAGTCCCAGTTTACAAAATTGGGTATGTTGTGCCTTGTCAAACAGCCCCCACAACACGGAAGCACTGGACCCTCCCCCTCTGGGGCTCAAGAAAGCCCAGTTCATGGAAGGTCACAGACTACCTGTGCTCACAGCCCATCACTCACAGCAACCAAGAAGGGGCAGCTGCCCAAGGGCCCATCAGTGCATGATAGACAAACAAAATGAGGTCCATCCACATGATAGAATATTACTCTCCCTAAAAAGGACAGAGACTCATGCCGGCTACAATACAGAAAAACCTGGAGGACATCACACTCAGTGAAATAAGACAGACACCAAGCGACAAATTCTGTATGATTCACTTTCATGGGGACAGTGTTTCTCTTTCGGAAGATGAAAGAGGCCTGGAGAGAGATGGGGGAAAGGTTGCCCACAATGAAAATGCTCTTAATGGCTCTAAACTGTGCACTTAAAAATTGTTAAGATGGTAAATTCTATATTGTATGTATTTTACCAGGATTAAACTCAGGGCCCTGGAGGCATAGTTATCTCATATTTGCTGCCTCTAGTTATTTTGAAATATTCTTCTATGCACAGAATCTCTTTTCTTGGATATTCGTTCATACGTCTCTCAAATCAGGCATCTTTGCACAGGTTTGCCTTCCAAACACCAACATCAGGTATGATTCCATGATATCTCAGTCTACCCAATAAAAGGCTGATGCCAAACCTTGCCAAAAGCCTTACAAATCTGAATAATTTAAATTATATGATCAAACTACAACTACTATATTTACAGGATAAACCCCTCGTGCTGGAGCCATCCCCACCCTGCTTGTTTCAGTCCTTGCATGGGGAGGCGGCCTAGCCTCTGGTGCCCATGAGAAAGGTGACCCGAATGTGCAGCCCAGATGAGGGGTCACGGGCACAGCCCGGCACATTTACACATGGAAAAGCAAGACTTGCGAGTCACCGTGTGAGACTGGACATTCCCTGCAGAAAAAAACGCCCTCTGGTAGCTGATAACAGCTTAAGTTCACAGCCACCCTACCTTTAAATCTTGGGGCCCACGGCTCCTTTGTGCGGAAGCGACACTGACCAGGCTGTGGCCACAGAAAAGACTCCCAGCCCAGAAGCAGAGACTCGCCTGAGAGAGCTGCTCAGAATCACTGGAGCTGCCCCCAGCCCCTCCTCTGCCCCCACCGTGTCCCCGTCCCTGCCCTCCAGGAGAAGTCTCTTCCTTGCTCAGGAGAGACCAGAAGCACAGTGGTCCGTGGCCAGGGCACTCAGGACAGCAGGACGCTGGCCCACACAAGAACGCCAGACACCAGCCGCAGCCTCTGCAACCACGGCCGCCGGCCAGTGACCGCAGCCTCCCCGGGTCTGCCTGCCTCCACGCAGGACCAGCCCCTAGCCCCTCACCTGGGACACCCCGCTTCCGGTCAGCCGCCCCGCCCTCCCCACCAGCACCCCTCAGGGCCCCTGGAGCCCCTCTTTCACTCTCAGGGTCCCCACCTGCTTGCCTGGGGGGCTGCCGATTCCCGGCCATGTTTGTTCTCCTGTGGGTGGTGTGAACACAGTGTTCATTCAGTTAACATTGACTGACATTTACCTTTGGCTCCACGCCCAGCTCTGGGAAGAAGACGGTGCATCAAGCATCTGCCTTGTCACCCAGAAAGGAGTTCTGGGCTTACTGCGGGGGAGAGACCCATGCACAGACTACGGAGAGCCTTTAGGGGAGCGATGGGGACGCTGGGAGGAGTACCGGGGGTCTCCAGGTGGGGTTCCCTAGGTGGCGGGAGGCAGGACAGAGGTCCCGGCAGAGCAGGGGGCAGGGCTCCGCCTGGGTTTGTGGGGTGGGTGAGAGGGTGGGGCCTGGAGAGCTGGCACGAGAACCTTCACAGGACAGAGAGAGTCTCAGAAACTCAGGCACCACGTGGGACAGACGAGATGGCACTGCTGAACCTCGGGGTCAGTGGGCTCTGTGGAGCAGGCACCTGTAAGAACCAGGACTGGAGGACTTCTCTGGTGGTCCAGTGGTTGACAACCGGCCTTCCAATGCAGGGGGTGTGGGTTCGATCCCTGGTGGAGGAAATAAGATCCCACATGCTGCGGGGTGACTACTGAGCGCGTGCTCCGCAGCAAGAGAAGCCTGTGCTGCAGCGGAGACCCGGCACAGCCAAAAAAGTACTGGGGCTGGATGCTGACCGTGTGTCGGAGGTGAGGGCGTCAGGGACCCAGGACAACTCCAGGTTCTAGGGAGGGGCTCTGAGGGACTCTGTTCTGCACAGCATTTCAAGGGCCCACCACTGCCAGCAAGCCCCTCAAAGCTCAGTGGCCCAAAGGGCAATCTGTGAGGACCCAGGCCAGGAGCCAGCACCACCCCCGGGGAGATGCCTGGTCAGTATAGGAGATGGAGTGATCCTCCCAGGGCTGAAACCCAGGAGCAGACACTATCGCTCAGGGAGGTTGCCGAGGGTGAGGAGGGGCTGCTGGCCATGGGATATGGTTTCTTACAGGGGTTAAGGAAGACAGTCTAAAACAGATCTCTGTAACATACTAAAAACAATGGATTATATACTCTAAATGGGTGAATTGTATAAGCTGTGACTTTTATCTCAAGAAAGCTGTTTAGGAAAGGAAATTTATTTGAAATTTTACTTATAACTTGATTGTTGTATACATTTTAAAAATTCTATTCTTACTTTACTTTTATCCTTATCAGAGAGTAGCATTTCCTTTTACCAAAGGTTTTAGAATTCAATTGAGTAACTTGATTTTTTTCACTTGTAAAATGACTTTTTAAGTAAAAAAAACAAACAAACAAAAAAACCTTTATGGGACTCAATCCTCCTAAGACTAATTTCTTTAACTTATTAATTTTTTAACCGTTTTTTAAAAATTGAAGTATAGTTGATTTACAATGTTGTGTTAGTTTCTGGTGTACAACAAAATGATTATATACGGGAATCTCTGGTGGCTCAGCAGTAAAGAATCTGCCTACAGTGCAGGAGACATGGGTTTGATCCCTGGGTTGGGAAGATCCCCTGGAGAAGGAAATGGCAACCCACTCCAATTTCTTGCCTGGAAAATTCCATGGACAGAAGAGCCTAGTGGGCTGCAGTCCATGGGGTCACAAGAGTTAGACACGATTTAGCAACTAAACCACCCACCACTATATATATATAAAGAGAGCGACAGAGAAGCTAGAAATCAATTACAAGAAAAAAAAAACCTGCAAAAAAAACACAAACATGTGTCCATGCTAAACAATATGTTACTGAACAACCAGTGCTGAGTGGAGACTTGCATCCGCTGGCCTCAGGGCGGGGGTGGGTGTTGGTGTCAGCCACAGCTCTTAAGGGACCCATGCTCTTGGCTCTCCCCCTCAACCTGGCCAGCCTTCTATTCACTCTTTGTCCACCTCACACTGTCTGCTTATCTGGAGCCTCCACAACCTACGATCCTCTAGTTAGCTCTGTAGGTGAGTGGGTGAGTGGGTGAGTCCGTCCACTTCAGCGGGGAGATAGCAGAAGGTCTCCACTCCAGAAGGAGGACCAAGTGGCATCCTAGAAGTTACCTTTGCCAGAAATAAAATGGGTATCTTGCTCACTCTCTTTTACTCCCAGTTCTCAGTCAGGTTGGCCCCTAAATTAAAGAAGGGATGGTGGTTATCACAGTGAGCTGACAGATACGTCTCCAGGGAACCTGCGTGGGGACACATCTGAGCTGGAGGCTCATTTGTCTCTTTTGAGTACCAGGACTTGAAATTTAAATCAAGCCAGATTAGATGATGTCAGTCGGAATGGATTAGGTTTTAAGTTAATAAATGAACTGGCACAGAACTACAAACACAAACATTTAGGAATTTTGCTACATACATATATTCAGGAAGATTCGCTATAACAGACAAATCTCAGGAAAAGAGAGGCAGAAAATACCTGTGTCCTTAGAGTAAGAGAAAAGACCAAAGACTGATGCAGAAAACGACCTGAAACACTAACAACCTGTCTCTTCGAGAAAACACAGATGCCGCTTACTAACCAGAGGAAGGGCCATATGAAGAAGACAATAAGAAGAAAAACAAGAGTTTTGTATGATAGTTCACTCTATCTGCCTACTACCCTATGTATGAAAAATAAAGGGGTCCACACAAAGGTAAGGCTTCCCAGGCGGCTCAGTGGTAAAGAATCTGCCTGCCAATGCAGGAGCTGCAAGAGACACAGTTTCGATAAGCTGGCTCAGGAAGACTCCCTGGAGAAGGAAATGGCAGCCTTCTAGTTTTCTTGCCCGGAGAATCCCATGGACAGGAGGACTTCAGTCCATGGAGTCACAAAGAGTTGGACACAACCGAGAGACTGAGCATGCACGCACACAAAGGTAATCTCCAAATACAGCTTTTTCCTTAGGAAGAATAGGATCAAGCTCATAAGAAGGGTCCCAGTGTGTGTGATAACCACTATCCCTTCTTTTATTTAGGGGCCAACCTAACTGAGAACTAACAGTAAGGGTCAGAGTGTGAGCAAGATACCATTTTATTTCTGGCAAAGCTACTTCTAGAATGCCGCTTGGTCCTCCTTCTGGAGTGGGGACCTTCTGCTTAATTGCAAATCATGCATTAAGCCAACAATTCTGATAAACACGGTAATTCAAAATGAATAATAAATAAAGCTTGTCCACATTCTGTCAGCTAGGGGGACTTTTGGCTCATGTAATGCTTGCTCAGTTTCTAATGTCCCATGTCCTAAGTGCTATGGGACTGCACACATTCCACGTTCTGTTTTTCTTGGAATCGACTTTGTAAAGGTCATCACTCCAACTGCATTATTTCCATGTCATAGGAAAATACTCTCCACCAACAATGGATCCAGTGTAGCTGGCTATGACTCAAGAGGACCTATATGTTGGCATCCATTTAATTGAAGAATTAACAATGGGATTGACCAGTCTTACACACTTAGATGGAGAAGGAAATGGCAACCCACTCTAGTGTTCTTGCCTGGAGAATCCCATGGACAGAGAAGCCTGGTGGGCTACTGTTCTCAGGGTCACAAAGAGTCGGACACGACTGAGTGGCTAAGCACAAGCACACACGTAGAACAACCTCATTTGACAGTACACAAAAAATGAACCTGCCTCCTGGTAGAAGGCTGATACTACACCAAACCCATACAAATGACATGAAACCAGGTGCAAAGCGAGATTAGATTTTGCCAGAACAGATGGAATTCACATGTAGGATAACAAGTGTCAGAGAGAATCAAGAAACAATCAAGCTAAAGAGAAAGAAAAGAGAATTTTATTCAAGCCAAACCAGAGATCATGACCTAGGAAACATTATCAGAAGCTCTGAGAACTGCTCCATTGATCAAGAGTTATAGATATATTTTGAGACAAGGAACTATGCACAGTTCATCAAAATTTTGTTTTAGTGACTTATGCATGTACAGAAAAAGCTTTTGGTCAATGTGACCCCTTGAAAAAGATGAAAGATTCATTTACAAAATGAAAAAGGAGTATTAATCTTAGAATCACAGTACTATTATCTGAAGGAGACCAACTTTTCTCAAAGGTTGATTTCCTCCTCCTGCTTTGAAGAGGTCTGGTTAATATATAACGTGGATGGATGTACACTGCCCATTGAGAACAGTCTACCACAAAGTGGGAAGGTCATTTTTTTTTTCTTCCTGTCTTGGTTAGATTATCCTGCCATAGAAAACTTATGAGATTTCATCATCACAAGTGCTTCTTTCTATTTTCTAAAAGACCAGCCTCCAATTGTGTCCCTTGTAGTAGGAAGAGCCCTAAAATCACATCACCATAGCAATAGACATGTGAATTATGACATGTAGGCTTACCTCGCACTCCAGTGGTTAAGAATCTGCCTGCCAGGGGACATGGGTTCAATCCCTACTCCGAGAAGATCCCACATGCCGTGGAGCAACTAACCCTGAAAGCTGCAACTACTGAGCCTAGAGCCCACGTTCTGCAACAAGAGAAGCCACTGCAATGAAAAGCCCACACACTAGAGAAGAGCCCCCGCTCTCTGCAACTAGAAAAAGCCCACACAGAGCAATAAAGACCTACCATAACCCAAATATAAAGTAAATAAATAAATCTTAAAAAATTATGGCTTGTGCTGAAGAGGAAGCTCTCATCACATTTTATGTTAAATTTATAAATATAAACAGGACAGTGAGGAATATTTTAATGCCAGAGAAATATTTTAATATTTATTTATTTAACTTTTTATTTGACTGCCTCCAATCTTAGTTGTATCATACAGGATCTGGCATGGAGACTCTCTAGTTGCGGCTTAAGGACTCACTAGCTATGGCGTGCGGGCTTCATTGCCTTGGAGAATGTAGAATCTTAGTTCCCCGACCGGGGGTCAAACCTGTGTACCCTGTGTTGCAAGGCATATTCTTAACCACTGGACCATGAGGAAAGCCCAGGAATGTTTTATTTTTTTCATTTTGTTTTGTTTTAGTTATGTTACTAAAATTTAATAAGAAAACTTTGTATAGCTTTCATCTTTAATACATTTGCTTACTTTATCTTGTTCTTAATCATTATGACAAGACTAAAGCAAAAATCCTGTACTCTATGGAATACACATGATGGAACAATGAAGGGTCACTTCAGCACAGAAGAAAACACTTTGAACCAGCAAAACCTGATGTTCAAGATCAAAAACAGTCAGAAGATATGACCAAGAGTTACTTAGTTTGAGACTCTCAGGGGTTTGTCAACTATAAGAGGATGAGCTTTTTACTCTGGTCTCAGTAATGAGATATGCTATTTTATGCCAAGTGGGCTGTTGTGCCAGGTGTGGGGTTAGTCTAAGCATGTTACTCACTCTGTTAAATGGACTGGAGGCCACAGATTTCTGAGAGTGCATGCACTGGAGCAAGGGCTGCTGGGCTGTGGTGCAAGACAGAGATGACATCAGTGTCATAGCTTACAGGTCAACCAAAGACATTTAGAGATCTTTCAGAAGAAATAAGAAGTTTGATTCAATATTTGCTGTCAATGATCCACCAACTTTGAAAGCCTACAATCTGAAGGATAATTTATTTCATTTTAGTAACTGGATCTCCTGATTATTTACCTCTGATGAAATTCCAATGCTATGCCAAGCTATGGTGCATCAGTTTACATTAGTTCATATGAGAAAAGATCTGTAAAATAGCCACATGTTAAATCCTTCAATAGGGCTGAAGGACATTCAGACTTTACATAAATAAGGGCTTAGCAAAGTCTGTGGGTAGAAAGGGATTGTGATCACTGATCTCTTGGGGAAGGATGAGAAAGCTACAGCCAGCAGATAGAAAGTAGCACTGAAATGAGCTCTGAATCACCCCTTCTTGTGAGGCAGCTAGTCATCTTTCTTACTGAATCTTGGTCAGGCGTTCCCACTAGTAGACGAATGACATTTCACAGTAGCCACGAGAGGGGACAAAACACAACACTGGAGAGAGAACAGCACTGACAACATCAGAGGCAGGAAACAGGGAGGAGAAGGGGAGCTAGAGAGGCCAAGAATGCAGGCCAAAGTGGAGAAGAACAGATTGATTAGGCTGCTGGTTGTAAAAAAATCCAATTTTGTGCCCAGTGCAGTTCCCACAATGCCCTTTGTGAAGAGGCATCTCTGAATTCAGGCTGAAAATGCAAAATAATATTAAGTATGATAACACTGCAAGCCTATCATGCCTCCAGTTCAGTCGCTCAGTCGTGTCTGACTCTTTGCGACCCCATGAATTGCAGCACGCCAGGCCTCCCTGTCCATCACCAACTCCCGGAGTTTACTCAGACTCATGTCCATCGAGTCCGTGATGCCATCCAGCCATCTCATCCTTGGTCGTCCCCTTCTCCTCCTGCCCCCAATCCCTCCCAGCATCAGAGTCTTTTCCAATGAGTCAACTCGTCGCATGAGGTGGCCAACGTACTGGAGTTTCAGCTTTAGCATCACACCTTAGCACTGTATAATTTCATAAGCAATTTCCAATATTATCATGCCTCATTTAAATAAAAAGGAAATTGAGGCTTAGGTGGAGTAAGGGACATGCCATAAGTCATATCAATCATGAGGCAGAGCTGAGATTCAAAACTATCTCTGTCTTTTTTTTTATTATTTTTTGCTGTGCTGGGTCTTCTTTGCTGCATGGGGATTTCTCTAGTTGTGGCAAATGGGGGCTACTATCTAGCTGTGCTGCTAGGGCTTCTTGCAGTGGCTTCTCTTGTCACCAAGCATGGGCTCCAGGGCTCCAGAGCACAAGCTCAGTAGTTGTGGTGTGCTGGCTTAGTTGCTCCCTAGCATGTGGAGTCTTCTCGGACCAGGGATCAAAGCCGTGTCTCCTGCACTGGCGGGTGGATTCTTCACCACTGAGCCATCAGCGAAGCCCTGTCTATCTTTAGTTCTACACTGCATTACCAGGTGGGACACAAGGGCAAACAATGATCAGGCCTTTGTACAAAAAGAAACTTCTGACTATAAGTACTGTATGGAGTTTTAAAGCAATGGACTTATTTGATAATTTTATTAATCAAGGAGCGTGTGTGTGTGTGCGTGTGTGTGTGTGTGTGTGTGTGTGTGTGTTAGTCCCTCAGTCATGTCTGACTTTATGCAGCCCCATGGACTATAGCCCTCCAGGCTCCTCTGTCCATGGAATTCTCTAGGCAAGAATACTGGAGTGAGTTGCCATTCCCTTCTCCAGGGGATTTTGTGACCCAGGAATCGAATCCAGGTCTCCTGCACTGCAGGGGGGTCCTTTACCATTTGAACTGCCAGGGAAGCCCCAGTCAAGGATTAAGTATTATTAAGTTATATAGTGCCTTGGTATACAGCCAGCTTGGGCTTCCCAGGTGGTGCTAGTGGTAAAGAACCCACCTGCCAGTGCAGGAGATGTAATAGACGTGGGTTTGATCCCTGGGTTGGGAAGATCCCCTGGAGGAGGGTGTGGCAACCCACTCCCGTATTCTTGCCTGGAGAATCCCCTGGACAGAGGAGCCTGTCAGGCTACAGACACCGTAGGGTTGGAAAGAGTGGAATACAACTGAAGCGACTTAGTGTACACATGCAGCTAACTTATCCTCATTACTCCCCAGGTGGCAGACTGGATGAGGCTGGGAACCTGGAAAGACCTCTGCTGTCATGGTGTTCCCTCTTCTGCCCTCTTCACCTCTAGCCTCCCTCTGATGTGACCCTGTCCACATGCACCCCGAGGTGTTTTGTTTGTACTCTCCAACTTCTGTGTGTTGCTCTTCTTTCCTCAACTTGCTTTCCTCTTAGATTGCCTTCACTATACTTGATTCACACTCAAGACCCACTTTTCACATTTCTCTCCATCTGCCTCAAAGTCTCTGCCTTCGCCAATGCTACAGTCTTCTCTCAGGATATTGGACCGCTAGGGAACCTCACTGTCCCCTCATCTTCTGGTTGTACTGTGCACCATTGTACTGTGTACTGTGTACTTTTCTGGTCTCAAATATCTTCGCCCACTCTGCCCACCCTGACTACATGGCCGTGCTGGCCAGGTCCTGCTCATTGCTGTGGTGTTAAGGTTGGAGCTGTCCACACAACTCACCCCTCCAGAGATTCTCACTGCCAGGAAGAAGCAGTCCATTTCAGGGTGAGCAACAACAGTGACTGTGACATGTTGGACATCTCAGTGAGGCAAGGGGACATGCAGAGTCAAGGATGAAATGACAGGAAGCTATCTGTGAGGGGAAGCTGACTAGGGCAGCACGGGCAGCCCCTCTATCGAGGGACAAATTGACACGATTGTTGACTGAAGCAAACACATATCAACCAGAATCCCAGGGGGAGATCCGTTTGGACTGCTTTAGACCAGTCTGAACTTATACCAGTCTGGTCCAGTTTAGACTGGTTTGATCTGGATTAGGCTGGTTTGATCTGATTTAGATCAATTTCGATTTTAGGCTGGTTTGAACTGGCTTAGATCGGTTTAGTTCAGCTTAGACTAGCTTATATCAGCTGTGACTACTTTAAATTTATGGAATGCAGCTAACCTCTGAGATGCAGCAAAACATTTCTAAGTAAAAAGTTTATAAAAGTTTATAGCAATACAGTCCTGCTTCAAGGAAAAAGAAAAATCTCACGCAAACTACCCTTACACCTAAAGCAACAAGACAAAGAAGAACAAACAAAACCCAAAGCTAATAGAAGGAAATAAATCATAAAGATCAGAGCAAAAATAAATGAAATAGAAATAAAGTGATAGCAAAAATCAAATCAAATAAAAGCTTGTTTATTGAGAAGATAAATAAAATTGATAAACTTTTAGTTAGACTCATCAATAAAAAAGAGAGAGGACTCAAATCAATAAAATTAGAAATGAAAAAGAAGTTAAACTGACACTGCAGAAATACAATGGACCATAAAAGAATACTACAAGCAATTTCACACCAATAATATGGACAACCTGGAAGCAATGGACAAATTCTTAGCAAAGTACAACCTTCCAAAGCTGAATCAGGAAGAAATAGAAAATGTGAACAGACAGATCACAAGGAACAAAACTAACACTTGTGAATTATTTAATCACAATTAGTGATTAAAATCTTCCAGGGCTTGATAGCCTCACAGAGATGAGCTAACATCTATTTTTCTCAAACTCAAAAAATTGCAGAGGGAGGAACACTCCTAAGCTCATTCTATGAGGCTACCATCACCCTGAGATAAAAATCAAAGATATCACCAAAAAACAACAAAAATGTTATAGGCCAATATCTCTGATTAACATATATGCAAAAATCCTCAGCAAAATACTAACAAACAGAATCCAACAACACATTAAAAGGATTTTACACCACCATCAAGTGGGATTTACCCCAGGGATGCAAAGGTTTCTCAGTATGCACAAATCAATCAATGTGATCCACCACATCAACAAACTGAAGAATAAAAATCCTATGATCATTTCAGTGGCTGCAGAAAAAGCTTTTGAGAAAATTCAACATCCATTTATGATTTAAAAAAAACTCCAGAAAATGGGCATAGAGGGAATCTAATTTCACATAATAAAGACATTATTAAATTTTGGATATTAAATTAACTATTGGTTTACTAGTTTTCGAGAATCTTTGCATCTGTATCTTAAGAAACTAGTGTGTTCTTGTCATGTCTTCCTTTTTTCCCCAGAAAGTAATACTAGCTTTGTAGGATGAGTTGGGATCTGTTCCTTTCTTTTTTAACTTTTAAAAGTTAACATTTAAAGAAGAATTAACACCAATCCTTCTCAATCTTTTCTAAAGAAATTGAGGGGAAAGGAACACATTCTAATTCATTCTATGAGGCCAGTATTACACTGATACCAAAGACCTACAAGGAAAGAAAACTACAGACCAATATTCCTCATGGATATAGATGCAAAAATCCTCAATAAAATACCAGAAAACTAAATCCAACAGCATATTATAAGGATCATACACCATGACCAAGTGGGAATTATTCTAAAAATGCAAGAGTAATTTGACAATGAAAATTAGTCAGTACAATGTACACATTAATAGCATCCAGGGTAAAAAGCGCATGATTATCTCAACTGATGCAGAAAAAATTTTTCTTACAAAATCCAACATTCTTTCATGATAACATCAGAGAAATAGTAAAAGGCATGACATGACATGACAAAAGGCATTTATGAAGAAGCCACACCTAACATCACACTCAATGGTGAAAGAGTGAGTTTTTCCCCTTGCATCAGGAAGAAGACAGGATGCCTGCTATCACCACTGCCATCCACACTGTGTTGGAAGTTCTAGCCTGAAAGTTCAGACAATAAAAATAAAAGGCTTCCAAGTCAGAAAAGAAGAAAGGTCTGTTTGTAGATGATAGGGTCTTTTTAAAAACTTTTTATTGTGTATTGGGGTATAGCCAATTACCAATGTTGTGATAGTTTCAGATGAACAGCAAAGGGACTCAGGATCCATTCTCCCTTAAACTCCCCTCCCATCCAGGCTGCCACATAACATTGAGCAGAGTTCTCTGTGCTATACAGTTGGTCCTTGTTGGTTATCCATTTTAAAATAGGATCTTATATACAGAAAATACCAAAGAATCCACAAGAAAACTAGTAGAACTAATAAATGAGTTCAGCAAATTTTCAGGATAGAAGATCACCCCACAAAAATCAGTTATGTTTCTACACACCATCAAGGAACAATTAAGAAATTAAGAAAATCATTCTCTTAAAGTAGCATCCAAAAAAATTACACAGGAATAGATTTAACCAGGAAGTGAAAGAGTTTTAAAAATGACAAAATATTGCTTAAAGGAATGAAAGAAGATGTAGATAGTGGAATGACATTCCATGTTCATGTATCGGAAAACTTAATATTGCTAAGATACTACTCAGAGCAAACTAGATTCAATGCAATCGCTATCAAGATTACAATGGTCTTTTCTGCAGAAATGGTACTACTGATCCTTAAACCCATATGGTATTGCAAGGGGCACTGAATAACCAAAACAATACTGAGAAAGAAGAACAAAGTTGGAGGATTCACATTTTCCAGTTTTCCTATAAAGCTATAGTTATCAAAACAATGTGGTGCTGGCATAAAGACATACAGATAGAACAATGGAATAGAATAGACAGAAAAACCAGAATAAATTCTATGCCTATCAGTTCAGTTCAGTCGCTCAGTCATGTCCAACTCTTTGTGATCCCATGGACCGCAGCACGCCAGTATTCCCTGTCCGTCACCAACTCCCGGAGCTTGCTCAAACTCATGTCCATTGAGTCAGTGATGCCATCCAAGCATCTCATCCTCTGTCGTCCCCTTCTCTTCCTGCCTTCAGTCGTTGTCTTCAATCCTCCTGTCTTCAATAAATTGTCTATGTCTATAGACAATTGATTTTCCATACAGGTGCTAGACTCTCAGTAGGTAAAGAATAGTTTCTTTAACAAATAGTGCAGATAGTTTGTTAAATAGTCTGGATATTCACATGCAGAAGAATGAAGTTGGAGCCCCTAGCTCACACTGTATGCAAAAGTTAACTCAAAATGGATCAATAACCTAAATATAATGTCTAAAATCATAAAACTCTTAGAAGAAAAGAGGGGCAAAATTTCACGACCTTGCATTTGGCAATGGATTCTTAGAAATGACTTCAAAAGCAAAAGAAAAAAAAGGATAAATTGGACTTCATCAAAATTAAAGACTTTTGTACATCAAAGGTCATCACCAATAAAGTGAAAAGACAATTAATAATGGGAGAAAATATTTGAAAATCATATATCTGATAGGGGTCTACTATCTAGAATACATAAGGAATTCTTACAACTGAATAATGAAAAGGCAATCCAACTGAAAAATGGGCAAGGGACTTGAACAGACATTAATCCAAATAAATTATATAATTTCACCCAGTAGGATGGCAATTCAAAGTGACTGGAATATAACAAGTGTTTACAAGAATGTGCAGAAATTGGAATCCTTGTATATTGCTAACTGCAATGTAAAATGGCCCAGCTGTTTGGGAGACATTTTGGTGGTTCTTTAAAAAAGTTAAATACAGAACAGAATTACCATGAAAAAAGAAATTCCACTCCTAAGTATATATACCAAAGAATTGAATGTAGGTGTTCAAATACTTGTACACAGATGTTCATAGCAGCACTAGTCACACTAGACAAAATATAAAATACAAAAACTCAAACCTCTATTGGTGGGTGAATAGATAAATTGTGGAATACCCAAACAATACAATATTATTTTGCAATAAAAGGGAATGGAGTGCTGGCACATGCTACAACCCAGATGGACTTTGAAATCATTATGCTAATGAAAGAAGTCAGACACAAAAAAGGCAAAGATTCTGAGTCCATTACTTGAAATATCCCAAACAGGTAAATCCTAGAGAGACAGGTATATTGGTGGTTGCCAGTATGTGGGAGGAGAGGGGAATAGGAAGTTCTTGTTAAGCATGGGTTTTATTTGGTGATGATGAAAATGTTTTGGACGTAGATGATGATAGTTGCAAACTATTGCGAATGGACTAAATTTCAACAAATTGTTCATTAAAACGGTTAATTGAATGCTGCGTGAATTTCATCTCAAATGTGACATTTATCGTTTGTGAAACACTATGATATCTGAGATTTGTTCCAGACTAATGAAGTGAGGGTAGAGATACAAAAAGTGAAAACAAAAACAAAGCACAACAGAGTCGGAAATGGGTAGAAACCTGGTGTCAAGTTATTGCCGAAATCCTTGTGAGAAACGAGGCTGGGCGCTTGGGTGGAGGAAGAGGCTAGACCCGAACAGCGCCGAGGTGTGTCTGTAGATAAAAGCAAGACTGGGGAAAGGAAGAAATCCAGATTTTTATGTGAACCCTGGAAGCAGGGGTGTCTTTGCCGAGCTGCGGGGAACCGAGGGCGCGAATCAAGGGTTGCCCTTGGGAAATCATCTCCTTGTACACCTTAAACTCTACTTCACGTGCCAATTATATCTCAGTAACATTGGGGAAAATATACATATATTTATTTTTAAAGAAATTGCTATTCGGGCTTAATGCGCGCTGCACATTCGACACCAGTGGAGAAGCCGAGGAGGCGGGCCATGCTCGGGCAGCTTCCTCCCGCGTCTTAAGTGTCTGATTTCCGAGGGACGCGAGGGCTTGGTCCGTCTCCACGCCCTCTCTGAGCGGTCTGGGGCCGAAGGCTGCCGCGACCCGGGCTCTGCCGGCTCGGGGTCCCACCTGGTGACACCTGCCAGGTGCGCTGGGCGTCTCCGCCCCGCGCCCGGGCTGCTAGGGGACTGATGGGGGTCAGGGAGAGGCGGGATAGGGCGGGGCGCCCGAGGCCACGCCCAGGAGGCGGTGCGCGGGAGCCCCCCAGCCCTTGCTCCCAGCCCTATCGAGCTCCGGGCCATGGCGGCCGCCGAGCCCAAGCCCCCAACGGGGGCGGCCGCGGCCCGACGCCTGGCCCGGAGCTGCTGGTCTGCGTTCTGGGACTACGAGACGCCCAAGGTGATCGTGGTGAAGAACCGGCGTTTGGGCATCGTGTACCGCGCGGTGCAGCTGCTCATCCTGCTCTACTTCGTGTGGTGGGTGCGCACGGGGCCGGGCGCGGGGAGGGGGCGCCTGGCGCGTCCGGCGGGAGGGGATGTCTGGCGCGTCCGGCGGGAGGGGATGTCTGGCGGGTTCACGAGGGTGGGGAGTGCTCGAGGCTAAGGCTTCTCTGAAGTCCCAGGTTGGAGGGGCAGCTCTGGGCTGTGAGCAGGGAGAACGGGTCGCAGGGGGCGGAGAACGCGGGCTGGCCCCTCGGGCCCCCGCAGAGCCTACCCAGCCCTCGAGAGGCGGTGACGCAGCCTCGTTCCCGCCGGAGTCGAACTCATTCGGCATGGGAGACGTCCCAGTCCTGTCCCAGGATCGTCCCGAGAGTCGGCCCTGCCCGTCCGCACAGGTACGTGTTCATCGTGCAGAAGAGCTACCAGGACAGCGAAACGGGCCCCGAGAGCTCCGTTATCACCAAGGTCAAGGGCATCACCTTGTCCGAACACAAAGTGTGGGACGTGGAGGAGTACGTGAAACCACCGGAGGTGCGCAGCCCGGGCCCCGCCCTGCACCCCGCGCACCCTGAGGGTAGGACTGATCGGTGGCCGAGCTGTCCCCGCCGGCCTACCGTCCCTTCTTTCTGAGCCCAGGGAGGCAGCGTATTCAGCATCATCACCAGGATTGAGGTCACCCCCTTCCAGACCCTCGGAACATGCGCCGAGGTGAGGCTGCGTCGAAAGCAGAGCTGGGATGGGAGGGGCCCTGCCTTGTCAGCTGCGCCTGTCCGGCTCCTGAGCAAGCGGTCTCCTCCCTAGAGTATGAGGGTCAGCAACGCCACCTGCGACTCGGACGAGGACTGTGTGGCTGGGCAGCTGGACATGCTGGGAAACGGTCAGTGTGCGCCAACTGGGGGTGGGGGCGAGCCGCGCCCCTCGCCACCTGAGCGCGCGTCTGCCCGCAGGCCTGCGGACTGGGCGCTGCGTACCTTATTACCACGGGTCCTCCAAGACCTGCGAGGTGTCCGCCTGGTGCCCGGTGGAAGACGGGGCCTCAGTCAGGTGTGCGCGCCCGGTGACCCCACCCACCTGGGACCAAACTTCTTCGTTCCTTTCTCCTCACTGACCAGGGGAGTTGGGATGTGTTGGGGGAGGGGGAAGGGAAGGACAGAGCAGCTGGGAGGCTGGGAGAGGCTTTGGAAGGGAAGGGAGACTAAACACGCCCAGTCTGCCTCCTCAGCCAATTTCTCGGTACGATGGCCCCCAATTTCACCATCCTCATCAAGAACAGCATCCACTACCCCAAATTCCACTTCTCCAAGTAAGAGCCATTAGGGTGTGGTGACAAGGGGTGGGAGTTGCCTCTTGGAATGTGTTGTTTGGGGGTGCTTGGCTTCTCAGCATCTGATGCCAGTGGGCCTTGTCCTTAGGGGCAACATTGAGAACCGGAAGGGTGGCTACCTGAAGCACTGCACATTCCATGAGGTCTCTGACCTCTACTGCCCCATTTTCAAGCTGGGGTACATCGTGGAGCAGGCAGGGGAGAACTTCACAGAGCTGGCACACACGGTGAGGGTGCCTGAGAGCGGGCAGGACAATTGTCTGGCCAGGTGCTGGCTGTCACCTGCATACAAAGGGTCTTGTTACAGGGCAGTCCCTTTTCAATTTTGGCCAGCCCCAGCCCTGCTCGGGTAGAGGAAAGAGAAACAAGATCGGCTGACCCATCTGGGTGTGTGGCTGTTGCTAAATTATTGACTCCTGGTCACAGTTGGCTGCTGGGACCCCTTGTGCCTTGGAAGCAGGGCACTCAATAAGCTCCCCTCCCCAGAGTTGCCCTGAGCTGCCTGGGGTGCCCAGAATATGCACCCCATGGGCAACCTCAGGAGGACCCCAGGGCTGTTGAACGTCCCCTGTGAGCCCGTCCTGACCCGTCTTCTGTGTCCACTTCTGGGCAGGGTGGTGTCATCGGGGTCATTATCAACTGGGACTGTGACCTGGACCTTTCAGCGTCAGAGTGCAACCCCAGATACTCCTTCCGGAGGCTGGACCCCAAGCACATCCCAGCCTCATCCGGCTACAACTTCAGGTATCTTGGCCTTCGGATGCTGGTTCCTTGTCTGCCCTGGCTATGGAGGTCTGAGAACCAACAGGGCAGGTGCCTCAAGACCCAGGGATGCCAGCAGTTGATGGTCTTGGAGCCACCCCACTGGGCAATGGGGACACCCCGCTGTCATGCTTCCCAGCGCTCTTGCACCCGGGTCATCCCATCCTATGTACTGACGTGCTTCTGGGTCATTCTGCCCTAGGTTTGCCAAGTATTACAAAATAAATGGCAGCATTACCCGCACACTCATCAAAGCCTATGGGATCCGCATTGATGTCATCGTGCACGGACAGGTAGGCCAGCCCACCCTGCTTACATGGGATCTGGGCTGACCCAGTCTTGGTCTCCCCTACCACAACCCACGCCTCCCTTGGGCCCCACTCCTGACTATCTAAGGTAGTGCCTTTGCCCCCAGGCAGGGAAGTTCAGCCTGATTCCCACCATCATTAACCTGGCCACAGCACTGACCTCCATTGGGGTGGTAAGAAAAGCACACTGGGGTTGGGGATGGGTGTGTGCTGGGGCAAGATGGGGGGCAGGTGCCAGGCCCTCATGCATCTGTCTTGCTGGCCTCAGGGCTCCTTCCTGTGCGACTGGATCTTGCTAACATTCATGAACAAAAACAAGGTCTACAGCCATAAGAAATTTGACAAGGTGTGTACTCCAAGTCACTCCTCAGGCAGCTGGCCTGTGACCCTGGCCCTTGTCTTGGGCCAGGCCCCTCCCCAACCCTATCCCTGCTCTCCAGACCCAGGCCAGGCTGGCCAACTGCAGGGTGAGGGGCAGAGCCAGGCCCGGGCTGTCCCACCCCCATGGCCTTGCCCCACCTCTGCCCTATCTGAGCAGACGGTGGATGCTCCCGAGCGGGGTGCGGGACCAGGGCTTTGCGCCTCCGAGCCTTCCCAACAGGACTGCGTGCTCACAGACGCCCGAGGTTTGGCCCAGCTCTGAGCCTACTTCCACCTTCTGCCACACTGCACTTAAGGCCCCAGGCATGTCAGGGATTCCTGACATCTGAGGCCCCAGTACAGCCCCTGGCTCTCCAGGGCAGCACAGCTGAGACCATGGACATGGGCCCTGCTCATACACCTCAGCAAAACCAGCAACCAAAGGGTCCCCATGCAGCTAGACCGTGGGGTGACATGAATGGGATGACGACTCCTGCTCCATCTTAGCCCCCAACTGTAGGGGCAAGTCCCCACCTCCTCCCTAGCTGCCTTCCTCCCAGGCTCTTTGCTCCTGCCCACCCACCCAGCCCTACCCAGACCTTCTGCTTGCCTCACAGCTAAGAAATCACACATCCACTGTCCAATAAAACTGTGACCAGAACCTTCTAGCCTCATCTTTGGGGGAGAAGCAGCTTGAGGCTCTTGACAAACATACCATGGCAGGTCTGCACCTGGCAGGCAGTGGGTGTGCTTGGTCCTCATCTTCCCCCAGCCAGCTTGGGCGCAGTGTGGATCATCTGCCCCCAAATCCAGTCAGGTTACTATCAGGTCTCACGGGGGGACCAGTGGTGGGGGACATGTAGGCTGAATGCATCCCAACAGCTGGCCTTCAGCTTCCTGTAGGCATCACCCCAGACCCCAAACCTCAAAATAGGGGGAAAAGGGTGGTATGTCTAGAGGAGGAAGAAAGCCAGGAGGCGGGCAATGGGAACTGTTCCCAAGGAAAACAAAAGCTTAGGCTGACACCAAAATGCCCACCCAGAACCCGAGGCTCTATTTAACATGGGGACGGGGGACAGGAGTGGACACAGCAGCAGGGCGAGGTTGGAACAGCTGGCATCAGCCGGATCAGGCCTATGGATAATCTGGTTATGGCCTTGGATGCTACAATGGTCACTCCACTCAGCAGCTCTGACCCAACTTGGCCAGATGGCGGTTTCAGTTTCCCCAGCAACGACAATGACCAGTGCACAGGTCTGAGGAGGCACAGTGCCTCCCACAGATCATTTCACCAGCGACCCTGTCACAACCAAGGTCAGAGCTGGTCTTCCCACCTGCTGACTGGACCAGCACCACTCACTGGAGCCAGCAACCCTCCAAGAAGCCCCCTCACCCCTGAAGATCCTCCTGTGCCTGTGATGTCAGCTCCATGGGCCACTCAGATGCTCAGAGATCCAGCTCTAGTTTTAGAGAAACTGGCTTTTCCAGTTGGGGTTGGGCTGTAGCTCAAGAATTCAGGCCAGGGGCTCAGGTTTCCCATCCCCCACCATGAGAGTGACCCTGGGACCTCCACCACCCCCAAATACCCCGAGCCCCAAAGCTGGCCTCTGAGGGAACCACTGGGAGCTGTGGTGCCCCCACCCTGCTGCAGGGAGGGTGAGCCACACAGCCCCAGCTCCTCACTCCTCTGTGCTCCCCTGGGACTTCTCTGGCTTCGTTTCCAGGAAGGCTGGTTAGTCCTCCTCCCCCACCCAGCCCTAATTTGATTTGATCTCCATCTGGGGGCTGCCGGGCGCCATCACCTTCCAAGCAGAGTCAAGTTTCCTGCAGTCACTGGACCTGGACGTGCCAGTAGGCAACAGCAGTACCCAGCTGACAAACCTAGCTGGACAGACGTCAGTTACTATCCTTCCTTCCAGATACCCAGGCGCAAGCACGCACACACACACAGTAAAGACCAAGGATATGTAGAGGTCAAAGTGTAAATTAGGTAACAGGGACAAATCTACACCAGGCTCCAGAGCCAACAGTGCGGCTTCCACTGCCCACCCGTGTGGGTTTCTGAGTTTATGATTTACATTTAATGTGCTTGCTGGCTTGCCAACTTGACTGGTTTTCTTCTGCTTTCAGTCGCATTTAGTTAAAAATGAGGTGCAGGCAGGCAGTCTTATGTTCTGGGGTTGCTAGAGGAACAGAGGGAGCAACTCCTGCTCAGCAGAGGGTTCCCCGGGCTGCTGGCAGGCAGACTCTCCAACCCAGCTCTGTCCTGGAGGGGAAAACAGCACGGCCCACATCCCTGTGAAGCAACAGGGCCCTGAACAAGCTGATGGTGTCACCTTTTAAAGGTGGCACAGGCCAAGGACCCTTTGCCTCAGGCAGTCAGAGGCTGGGCAGGCCCTTGGGGTCAGAGGTCTCGGACTGACCTGAGGTTGAGGCAAGAACACAGTGGCCTCCATCCTGATAGCATTTCTGTTGCCCTTTTCTCCATCCTCTTCCCCCACCGCTCAGAGCTGAAGCAAAGAACCTTGTGTTGCACATGAAGAAATACTTTTCGAGAATCCAGGTGCTGAATATGCTGTCAGAGTCTGCGATAATGGTGTGCCTCATCCCCTCTGGGGCCCCAGGCCTCCTGCTGTGGTGGTCCCCTCACCGCAGGCGCAGAGGGGGAGGTGCTGGGCCCCTCTGTGGCTGAGCCCCGCCCCTACCCAGCCTTTGTGCCCCCAGCCGTCTCGCTGCTGTTGATGAGGTGACTGCGCCATACACAAACAGCCCAACAGACCTCGCTCTGACCCTGAGTCTCCAGACAGAGGAGCCCAAGCCCCAGAACTCAGTGAATGAGAGACGCCCAGGTGACCGCGGGTTCAGTCAGGATCCCTGGGACACAGCCCACAAGCTGCCAGCGCGGAGTGTAGGACAGCACTACTCCTGGAAGCCGGGGCTGCACACTCCACTCAGGCGCCCCTTCCAGCCCTCTTCAGGGTCTCAGCTCAAACAGAGGACCTCCAAGGGTACCTCAGGGCAGCAAAGGAGTGGGCAGGAAGGGCTGGGGCTACAGCAAGGGGCCGTGCAGCAGCAGCAGAGTGTGTTCATCCAGTGAGAAACCAGCCCTGGGACCCCCTCGCTAGAGACGCTTCCTGGGCCTGAAGAGGGCCACCCTGCTTGAGGCAGGGAACCCCAGAGAGCCGGGAAGTGAAGCTACTTCTTGCTCTGACTGGTGCACGCTTCTGGGCTGTGTGACCTGCTCTCCGAGGGCCGCCCTCCTGGGTGCCCATCTTGGGTGTGGGACACAGGAGCAGAGGACAGGGACACTGCCCAGACTGCTAATGGCCCACTTGGGGGTTCTGAAGCTGCAGCCAATCCAGGGTCTCCCTGAGGTACGACATGCCATAGTGCTGGGCGATGTTCCGGAAGATTCCGATCTGTTCCATGAAGACCTACAGAAACGACCAGTCATAGTGAGACCTAGTCCCAGAGGAGGCACAGGGAGGCAAGGCCAAGGCTCAGAGAGGACAAATGGCCCAGGGTGGGGGAGGGAGGAGAGGGGTGGGCTGCAGGGTTGGCTGTCCACGGGAGCCCCCACCTTAGTGTGGATGGTGAGGGAGAAGCCCCCCGCACAGCTGCAGTACACGGCCATGTTGGTCTCCTTCACACCCCGGCACTTCAGGCAGACCTGCAAGGAGAAGCGGCCCCGTCACAGCCTCCCCGCCCCAGGCCAGAGCCGGCCAGTCACTTGGCACCAGACAGGCTTTTCACCTCAATTACAAATAAAATCTGAGACTTGATATGGGCTTTATCCAAACATGCCAATTGCTTCCCAACACCCTCCCTGTGGATACCTCCCTTTGACTCTGAGTCTGCAGTCCCCTATCCATCACACCAGGCACCAGCTGTTCCCTGCCTGAACCCCAACACCTCCCTTGGGTCTTCACTCCCCCACTGAAGGCTGAAAGCTTCCTTCTTTCACACACACACTGCCTGTCAGTTCTTTACTCTGACCATTACTTGCTTGTCTTGTTTACTGTTTGTCTCCCCCTCCTAGAATAAAGGTCCATGAAGCCAGCAATTGGCCCCTGTAGGTGCCCAACAGATGCTGTTAAGAAAGTCAGCTGGGCCCGTGGATGAGGCCTGACCCAAGAGGTGTCACCTCGGAGGATCAGGCTACAACTTGAGACTTGCGCACACCTCTCATCTCCTATGGGTGCAAACTGCTTACTGATGAGGCCTCCACCTACTGGAGGGGTGGTCAGACTGGTCGCAGACCCAGCACTAGGCCCGCTGCTCACCAGGTCCTGCAGGGTAAAGGCCATCAGCTTCTTCTGTAGGGCTTCCACCAGGGCCATCTCAATGACTGATGAGTCATAGGCAGCCTGACAGTTGGAGCAGAGCCACTGAGGCAGCACGGTCCCATCCTGGACAGACAGGGAAAGGGCCAGGTCACCTTCCTTGGTCCCCAGCGCTGAGAAGAGACGGAGGGATTCTCGAGAAGTGTGCCACCGCGGTCACAGCTCCAGGGCACACTCATCTCCACTGTCATCACCCATGTGATTACCAGGACAAGGTTCTGGCATGTGGCAGCTGAGTGGCCTGAAAAAGGGTGCTTGTTTCTAATTCACATTAGAGTTGGTTGGGGGCCCTGCAGGAACCCCCAATCCACTGAGGCCTGGATATTCTGACTATACCGGCAAGGGGCCTGAGGGGGTCGGCCCACCTGAGAGAAGGAGGGGTCTTTGCACAGGTCCAGGTCCCGGCAGAAGTTACAGTTGTGGCAGATGACCTCAGGGAGCACGTAGGAACGGCAGGGGTCTCGGAACTGGGCCTCCTCTGAAAACTCGCCTACGTCTACCAGGCGCAGCAGGTCTCGGTTTAGCTTGTTCACCTGGTTTGTGACGTTGGTGTCCAGAGACAGGACCTGCCGAGAACAGAGACCGTGTCAGGGACGGCTCCCAGCCCTCCCTGCAGCTGTCTGGACCGGAAAACCCCGCAGCCAGTTCTTTAAGCTACAGTTTCTCAGAAGCATCTCAACTCTTCCTTTTCCTGTTAGAAGCATCAGAGATAAGAAGTGCCTCCTGCCCACCAGTGATTCCCCAAGTTAGGGTCACAGGTGTGGAGGCGCTGCCCCCAGGCCTCGGGGTGTCTGGGACACACCAAAGCATGCTCTACCTGTCACCCCTAGGGATTCCTTCTTCCTCAATGACAGGCAGCCCCAAGTTCACCAGAGCTTTACCATCTCAAATGCAAAGGGGCTGACTTCAGCCTTCCATGGTGGAGGGATTTCCAGGCCAACCCAGAAAAGTCCCTGTAGCACACATGTGCGTTAGAGCCCGCGGTGTGGACACGGGAGGTCCGGCTCCCACTGTGGTGCTGGCAGAGCCATAGGGAGTCATCAAGCTTCCTGTCTGTAAATGAGAGGACAGGATCGACATCTTCCCCAGGCCTCTCCCAGCCCTAAAGCTCCTGTCCTAGCCTAGCACAATGCCAAGAACACAGAACCAAACACCACTTAGAAAACACGTCTCTGAGGGGAGTGTTTATGGTCAATGTGAAGCAAAGTGGGTGAATTTGAAAGTATATTTATAATGAGGATCAGTGGCCTATTGGGAAGTATTGTTTAAAATATATATACATTATACACATCACTTACATAGGGAGAACACTGGACTTAATTAAGAGACAAAAAAATGAAAGTGAATTTACCAAACATGAAGGAAGAAGTAATACTGTTCTATAGACAGTATCTTCCAGAAAACATAAGAGGGAGAACACTGCTAACTTCACCTGGAAGGCCAGCATCATCTAGGTACCAACACCAGACAAAGACTGTGTAAGGTAACTACTGATTCTCATGTGCACAGACTCAAATATCCTCAACAAAATAAGAGCAAATTGAGCCCACTGATATTTTGACCAAGTGGGACTTACCCCCAGAATGCAAGGCTGGATCAACACTAGAAAATCAGTGCAATTCACCATATCATCAACAGACTAACAAACAAAAGCCAATATGATCATTTCAACTGAGGGAGAAAAAGTCCT
The DNA here is from genome assembly GCF_032405125.1 of Capricornis sumatraensis. Taxonomy (NCBI): domain Eukaryota; kingdom Metazoa; phylum Chordata; class Mammalia; order Artiodactyla; family Bovidae; genus Capricornis; species Capricornis sumatraensis. The sequence continues at coordinate 51,438,720 of NC_091085.1, read as the reverse complement.
TAACAAAATTCAGCAACCATCCTTGATTAAAACTCTCAGGATGGGACTTCTTTGGGGGTCCAGTGGTTAAGACTCTGTGGTTCCAAAAACAGAACTATAGACCAATGGAACAAAATAGGAAGTCCAAAAATAAACCCATGCCCCTCTGGGTACCTTATTTTTGACAAAGGAGGCAAGAATATACATTGAGGCAAAGATAGCCTCTTCAATAAGTGGTGCTAAGAAAACTGGACAGCTGCATGTAAAAGAATGAAATTAAAACACTTTCTAACACCATACACAAAGGTAAACTCAAAATGGATTAAAGACCTACATATAAGACCAGAAACTATAAAACTCTTACAGGAAAACAGGCAAAATACTCAATGACATAAAGTAGGATCCTGTTATGATCCACCTCCTAGAGTAATGGAAATAAAAGCAAAAGTAAACAAGGGGGACCTAATTAAAAGCTTTTGCACAGCAAAGGAAACTATAAACAAGGTGAAAAGAACCCTCCAAATGGGAGAAAATAGCAAATGAAACAGCTGACAAAGGATTAATTTCCAAAATATACAAGCAGCTTATAGAACTCAATACCAGAAAAACAAACAACCCAATCAAAAAGTGGGAAAAAGACCTAAATAGACATTTCTCCAAAGAAGACATACAACATGAAAAGATGCTCAATATCACTCATTACTAGAGAACGCAAATCAAAACTACAATGAGATATGACCTCACACTGGTTAGAATGGCCATCATCAAAAAGTTTACAAACAATAAATGCTGGAGAGGGTGTGGAGAAAAGGGAACCCTCTTGCACTGTTGGTGGGAATGTAAATTGATACAGCCACTATGGAAGATGGTATGGAGATTCCTTAAAAAAAAACTAGGAATAAAATCACCATATGACCCAGCAATCCCACTCCTAGGCATACAACCTGAGGAAATCAAAATTGAAAAAAGACACATGTACCCCAATCGCAGCACTATTTACAACAGGTAGAACATGGAAGCAACCTAGCTGTCCATCAACAGATGAATGCATAAAGAAGTTGTGGTACAAATAAACAATGGAATATCACTCAGCCATAAAAAGGAACACATTTGAGTCATTTCTAATGAGGTGGATGAACCTAGAGCCTATTATACAGAGTGAATTAAGTTAGAAAGAGAAAGATAAATATTGTATACTAACATGGGCTGCTGTCTATGGGGTCGCACAGAGTCAGACATGACTGAAGCGACTTAGCAGCAGCAGCAGTAATGCATATATATGGATCTAAAAAGATGGTTCCAAAGAATTTCTCTGCAGGGCAGCAATGAAGAAAGACACAGAGAACAGACTTATGGACAACTGGAAAGGGGAGGAGAGGGTGAGATGTATGGAAAGAGGAGGAGAGGGTGAGATGTATGGATAGAGTAACATGGAAACTTACATTACCATATGTAAAATAGATAGCCAATGGGAATTTGCTGTATGGTTCAGGGAACTCAAACAGGGGCTCTGTATCAACCTAGAGGGGAGGGATGAGGAGGGAGATGGGAGGGAGGTTCAAGATGGAGGGGACATATGTATGGCTGATTCATGTTGAGGTTTGACGGAAAATAACAAAATTCTGTAAAGCAATTATCCTTCAATTAAAAAACAAATAAAAAATTTAAAAATCCATAAGAAAGAAAAAGACTGCTTCCACTGCAGGGGGCACAGACTGGATCCCTGGTCAGGGAACTAAGTACCACATGCCGCAAGATGCGGCCGAAAAACAAACTCACTCTCAGGAAATGACCATTATCAAGGCACCAAGGAACTTTCTCAACCTGCTTCAGGGTGTCCCTTCAACAGTCTACAGAGGTTTTTTTTTTTAATGGAAATTGATATACTGATTTGAAATTCGTAAGGAAAGGCAAATTAAGTCAAAATAATTTGAAAAAAAGAATAAAGATAAAGCATTCACACTACCTGGTTTTAAAACTTATTGATAAAGTTACAGAAATTAAGACAGTGTGGTGTTTTAGAATAGAGAGACATATAAACCCAGAAACAGATGCATATACATATACAGCCAGTTAAGCTTTGAAAAAAGCACAAACATAATTACATGGAGAAAGGCTAATTTTTTAACAAATAGTGCTTGAATAATTGGATATGCTTATGCATAAATATGAAAGTGTTAGTCACTCAGTTGTGAGTGACTCTTTGAGACCTCTCCCTTCTCCAGGGGGTCTTCCCAACCCAGGGATCAAACCCAGGTTTCCCACATTGCAGGCGGATCCTTTACCAGCTGAGCCACAAGGGAAGCCCAAGAATACTGGAGTGGGTAGCCTATCCCTTCTCCAGCAGATCTTCCTGACCCAGGAATCGAACCAGGGTTTCCTGCATTGCAGGCAGATTCTTTATCAACTGAGCTATCAGGGAAGCCCAAGTAGTATTAGGGAAATGCAAGTTAAAAACATGATGATATACCACTACACATCTATTTGGACAGATAAAACCTTGAAAATGAACAAAGTTCCAGTGGTGTGTGGAGCAGCTGGACTATAGTCACTCACCACCGATGAGAATGCAAAACAGAGACACCATACAAAACACGATATGACCCAGCAATTCCCCTGCTGGGTTTTTACTCGAGAGAAATGAAACTTATGTTCACACAAAAACCTATATGAGAATGTTTATAGTGGCTTCATTGACAGTCACCCCTAAGCGCAAACAATCTGAATGTCCTTTAATCGGGGAGCTATGGTCCTCCCATACAATGGAGCACTACTCAGCAATGGAAAGGAACAAGCGCCGACATGGAGGAACCCCAGGTGCATTTTGCTCAGTGAAGGAAATCAGACCTAAAAGGCCACATGACCAACCACTCCACTCATGTGGCATTCTGGAAGAGGTTTCAACGCAGGGACAGAAGACAGATTGGTAGTTCTAGGGATGCAGGTGAGAGGAGAGGCTGAGTCCCAAGGGGAAGCACATGGAAAAACTCTCAGGGGTGGAGAACGTTCTGTACTTTGCTGTTGGTGGCCAGTTCACATATCCATATGTGAAAACACAAACTGCACTTCACAGAGAAAAATTTTAAAAGTAAATAAACATAGGGACATGGGGGCTTCCCTGGTGGCTCAGTGGTAAAGAATCTGCCTGCCAATGTAGTAGACACGGGTTCAATCCCTGATTCGGGAAGATCCCACATGCTGAAGAGCAGTAAGCCTGTAAGCCACAACTACCGAGCCTGTGCTCTAGAGCTCAGGAGCTACAACAGCTGAGCCTTTGGGCCACAAGTACTGAAGGCTGTGTGCTCTAGAGCCTATGTTCTGCAATGAGAGAAGCTGCCATAAAGAGAAGCCTTTGCACTGCAATAAAGAATAGCCCCTGCTCACCTCAACTCAAGAAAGCCCAAAGAGCAATGAAGACTCAACACAGCCATAATACATACAATTATAAAAATAAAAAACAAACATAGAGACAGACAGATCAGCACGTACCAGGGGTGGGGAACTTTGGAGGATGATGTATGACTCTGTATCCTGACTGTGGTGGTGAATACGTGACTGGCTGCCCCATGAAATGCACTCTAAAAATGGTGGATTTCACTGTATGTAAATTATACTTTAATAAAAATAGAACTTAAAAATTCTGAAGTCTACCAAGGAGTTAAAGTGTTATATTAAGCCATTTCTTAACCACCATGAGAGTCACTTGATCACTGTGAAACAGAGTGCTGGGAGGTAACTTAATGGACAGTAAAGTCCTCTGTAAGGGGACGCCTGCCAGGTCCTTATCTGGTAACATTATCCCTCGTTTGAATCAGCCTACCTTTCCCAGAAGGCATTCAGCGTGCGGGCAAGCTCTCCTCTTAGGTTCCACAGCAGCCTGGATGCTGTGGGTGCCCTGTCCAGTTCCTGGTCTGGCCCACCAGCCTCACGTGACCCATAAGCTGGCTCTGCCGTCCCTCTGCTCACCTTTCGCCAGCACCGCCCTGTCACCCCTCCTCCCAGGGGCTCTGTATCCTCTCTGCCCGGACTTCATTCTTCCATCAGATCCACCCACTGCCAGGGCCTCCCGGTCCTTGTGGTCTCAGCCCAGGACCCACCAGAGGTCCTTTCTCACCTGCCCCTGCCCTGAACTCACCCCTTGGCACCTGTGCTCTCTGAGCTCACCTGTGCCCTCCAGGGGACTGTGAGCTTTGTGAGGACAGGGGTCTTTCCCATAGCGACTGCACAGACTGGGTGCAGTGGGTGTTTGTGGAATAGAGGAGTGACTTGCACACACGTCAGTGGGAGTGTCCTCACCTTGCACACGTATTTGATGAATTCCAAAGCAGGGTTATTAAGCAGCAGGTGAGAACCAGGGAGGACAGGAAACATTTCTGAGAGCTCAGTAGAGTTCCGAGAGCCTGTGACTTTCTTCTGAATCTTCTGCGTGATGGTGAAGAAGTTCTGAGTGAGTTCGTTTGCCACATAATCTTGTGAGAAGGTGATCATTCCTGCGAAGAGAAGCAACATGGCGCCTGCTCCCTACCTCGCACGGCAACAGGACACCAAGGGAAGGAGATGGGGACCCTGAGAAGCACATACTGGTGGCCTCACACAGCAAGGGTGCTCACCAGGAAGGGCTCCGGCCTCCCCCTGGGCCTCCTGGGAGAGCTGGCTGGCTCCCCTCCTCCTCACGGGGGTGCTCCCTGGGGTGCTGCGCCTCAGTTCCTCCTTCATGCTGTGGTACACGGCCACGATGTATGCTGCAGAGAGAGGGCAGGGTCAGGCCACAGGCCAAGAGAGTCGGCGACGCCTCACACATCCCAGAATCCGGGGGTACCCTGTGGCTGGTCCCGCTGCTAGCCAGACGAGGCTGAAATGTCATTATTGGTGATGATTCTATTTGCTGCACTGAGATGAGCCAGAGTCAATTAGACAAATGGGAACAATCAGAGCACTCACTGATGCCCCGGTTCATGCTTAGAGAGACTGCTGCACAGCTGAGGCAGCAAGTACCAACCTTCACACCAACTGGTGCAAAAGAGGGCTCACCTTGCCTCTCGGGGTCAACACACTTCTCCAAAAACTCCACGGGTCCACTCGTTCCAAAAGAGAACTTGAGAAGGCAAAGAACTCAAATATAAATTGACAGGGGATAAAATAATCATAAACAGAACTCCCTCTGTCTGTCGCTGTATACATAGATGTACCTGTATCTATGTCTGCTGATAATTTATGATGCTCTTCACCAACTATTCTATTCTAATGATTAGTTCTGAATTACAATGGGTACTTAACTTCTCATTTCTTTTTCACATCAACCTAAATAACTTGGTTTGGAAACACTAAACTTTTATTTCTTTTTTTAAATTTTGATTGGAGTATAGTTAATTTACCATGTGGTGTTAATAATGACCACTAAGATCATGGCATCCGGTCCCATCACTTCATGGGAAATAGATGGGGAAACATTGGAAACAGTGTCAGACTTTATTTTTTGGGGCTCCAAAATCACTGCAGATGGTGACTGCAGCCATGAAATTAAAAGACGCTTACTCCTTGGAAGAAAACTTATGACCAGCCTAGATAGGATATTCAAAAGCAGAGACATTACTTTGCCGACTAAGGTCCGTCTAGTCAAGGCTATGGTTTTTCCTGTGGTCATGTATGGATGTGAGAGTTGGACTGTGAAGAAGGCTGAGTGCCGAAGAATTGATGCTTTTGAACTGTGGTGTTGGAGAAGACTCTTGCGAGTCCCTTGGACTGCAAGGAGATCCAACCAGTCCATTCTGAAGGAGACCAGCCCTGGGATTTCTTTGGAAGGAATGATGCTGAAGCTGAAACTCCAGTACTCTGGCCACCTCATGAGAACAGTTGACTCACTGGAAAAGACTCTGATGCTGGGAGGGATTGGAGGCAGGAGGAGAAGGGGACGACAGAGGATGAGATGGCTGGATGGCATCACTGACTCAATGGACGTGAACCTGAGTGAACTCCGGGAGTTGGTGACGGACAAGGAGGCCTGGCGTGCTGCAGTTCATGGGGTCGCAAAGAGATGGACACGACTGAGCAACTTAACTGAACTGAATGCCTTTAGCCCCAAATGAAATATAGGGGTTTCTCACACTGGAAGTTGAGCCTCAGAGACCAGCCAGTGGGGCAGTTGATTTAGGAGTATCTAAACTCCTCTACATGGGATCTCCTTTAGTCACTGTAAGTGTACATGCACAACCTCGGGGGTGGGACTATGAAGCCTTTGTGATGCCCCAGGGCAGCCTTCCTCACCATGGGGTTCTGTGAGAGGTCTGGGGCCTGGGCAGAGCCCGAGGGTCTTCTTTCTGCCTCTCGCAGTGCTATGCAGCCAGGGCACGCACGCTGGGCAAGCTCCCACCAGGGCCACATTATTCCCACCGCGTGACTCAGATGTGATGGTGAGTGTGGACCACTCACCTGAAACGATCATGAGGAAGTAGCTCTGGCAGGAGGCTGCCTGGGGCAGGAACTGCAGGATGTTCCAGTTGTTTTCCAGCAAGTCCTCGACATCCAGTTCCTGTGCGTCTCCCTCATCCTCCTTCTCCTCCTCGTCCTCCTCCTCCTCCTCCTCGGGATCCCCCCGCTCTGCTCTGCCCTCTTCTGGGGAGTCCTGCTTTGACACAAAGACAATCCCAGTAACGTCTGCCCACATTGGCACCGCATGGTGGGGAGTGTCCCAGTCTGTCTCATGTCCTGTTCACCTAGTCGTTCCAGCCCCTGAGCCCAAAAGAGATTCCTGCAGGATGGCTCCAAGAACAAGGTCATGTACAGAATGAGCCTGGTACATTCTCAGTAAGCTGCTGCCTGTTCCTTTCATTTGCTGTTTCACAGGATTCACTTTAAAATTATTCAATTCCCACTTCTCAGGAAGGGAAGAATCAAGGGTGCTTCCTGGGTGACCACCTCTCTTGTTGAGTTTCGGATCTCTTCCTGGGACGGCCACAGTTCTGAGAATGGATCCTTAGGTAGGTTGATAAGGAGTCCAGGACCCTCAAGGAGAAAGGGGTCTGGGGCTCTCAAGAAGGGGCAAAGGACAAACAATTTTCTCTACACTGCTTTGTCTCAGTCAATATAACAATGTATCTTGCTCCTTAACAAGAGCCTTCTGACTAATCTTGTTATCTTTAGACATATGCTGTGGGAGTGGGTCTGGTAAGACCTCTCTATTGTTAGTTCTAATCCTATTATCTTATATTGAGGGAGTGGGTCTGGTAAGACCCTTTACTGTAATAATGTATATAGCTCCCTTGCTAAGACTAGTGAGGGGAGCACTCTCCATCCCCTTCTGATGTCTATGTCAGAAGCTTTCTCTGTCCCTTTTTCACTTTAATTGAACTCTGCTACACAAAAGCTCTTGAGTGATCAAGCCTGGTCCCTGGTTCCAAAACGAAATCCTCTTTGGAGATCACGAATCTGACATGGTAAGCTATCAGTTCTACCAAAGATCTAGTTCTGGTGGACGCCCCCTGCCACCCCCCGACTAAGGTCCCCTTTCTATACAGCACCTTTCATTTCAACATCTGAACTCTGACAGCCACCATCCTTATTAAGAACAGCAACCACTCCTGCCTTCCCCTATTCGTCTACATGACCTGCACTTCCTTCCCTTGCATGTGGTCTCAGTGAACCTCCCAATCCTAGCACCAAGGGCAGCCTTTCCTTCTGGTCTCCTCTCAGCAGATGGTGACTTCCTTCTGGGGGTGCTCTCCTTTTGACACCTGAGGCCCCACCCACTGGTAGCTTCCTCCGTGGGGACCTGCCCTGGGGGAGCTGTCCTCTCAACTCATACTTACCCCCAGGTGATCTCACCAGCCCCAACTGCCAGGCTCACAGATGACCCCAAGTTTCACGGCCCCCTACCCAAGACACACAGTCACTACCCGACCCCTGCGTCTCCACCTGTGCACATTAAGCAAACAACAGGGGCAGCAAACACCATGTGCCCCAGATAAGCACAGCTCCCTTCTCCCCACACTTGCTCTCTTGCCCCGTCCATTGGGGTTTACACACCCAGACACAGCTCCCTCACACACAACCTACATGCTCAGACATCACCCCTGTGTCCCAAGCATCACCCCACTGGCCTGTTCACACCCTCTTCAATACCCACCTGGGTCATTCTCCCTGACCCTACCTTGCCCTGCATCCTTCTCTGGGCCGACACTAACTGGGCTCCACTTAGACCTTGACATCCTGCAGTAATGTCCACTCAGGACCCAAGTGGAAGTCAGGCCCTGACACTTGCCCATTCAGAATCTCCCCGTCAATAAAAGCCAAGTCTCCATCACAGCCCTAGGGCCCAAGTGGCCTGGTCCCAGCCAGCTCTTTGTCCACATCTGTGACCACTGACCCTGCCTGTGCCATAACTCAGGCAGCTTCACATCTCGGTCCCATCACCTCCTCGGAGGACTCCTAGACCCCCCATCCACATTGGCCCCTGCCCCAGGACTCTCTGCCTACCAGCTTTGTCTACCCTGAGCCCTTACTGTTGTCGACACTGCCGTATACATCTACTTGTCTGCTTGTTCATGATCCTTTCTCTTACAGACTTCATGATGCTCACTGCTGCATGACTGGGGCCTAGAACCGTGCCTGGAACTCGGCTTGTGACCATCAAGTGTGCACTGAAGGGACAACGTGGACCCTTCAAGTTGCTTCAGATTCCAGCCTCAGCTCTCCAAGACTGGTTACCTCTTACCTGTCCACAGTGAATCCTAGATGGAACAGTTCCTTTGATTCCACCATAATTAGAGGGATCCATCCAGAGAAGAAACTCCCAGCATCGAGAAAAGGAAATTGTCAAAGAATGGAAGATCTCTTTAGAGTGGATGCTAAAAAGAAACAAGACAGAATCGCTTAAATGAAATCAGTAGTCTTCCCCTTTTACTCTACTTTCCTTTTTTTATTATCTACTCACCCTCTACTTATTTAAAAATGAATTTAAAGTGGATTCACATTTTATCATCCCTCAGGCTTTCTAGGGAAAATGACTGGTGTGGACACTATGGAGAACAGTATGGAGGTTCCTTAAAAAACTAAAAATGGAGTTACCATATAATCCTGCAATCTCACTCCTGGGCATATAGCCAGAGAAAACATGGTTCTAAAGAACACATGCAACCAAAGTTCATTGCAGCACTGTTTACAACAGCCAAGACATGGAAGCAACCTAAATGTCCATCCATCAACAGAGGAATGGATAAAGATGTGGTACATACAGACAGTGGAATATTACTCAGCCATAAAGAGAATGAAATAATGCCATTTACAGGAACATGAATGGACCTAGAGATTGTCATGATGAGGGAAGTATGTGACAGAAGGAGAAATATCATATGACATCTGTTATATGCAGAATCTAAAAAGAAATGATGCAAATGAACATATTTACAAAACAGTGACAGACTCACAGACTTAAGAGAACCAACTTATGGTTGCTGGGCCTAAGAGCTGGGAGAAGGGAAGTTAGGGAGCTTGGTTGGGAGAGACATGTACACACTACATTTAAAATGGATAACCAACAAGGACCTACTGTATAGCACAGAGAATTATGTTCAATGTTATGTGGCAGACTGTATGGGAGGGGAGTTTGGGGGAGAATGGATACATGTATATGTATGGCTGAGTCTCTTTGCTATCTACATGAAACTATCACAATATTGTTAATTGGCTACACTCCAATATAAAACAAAAATTTCAAAAACAAATAAAATAAAAATGAATTTAAGATGGATTCACGTTTTATTATCTCTCAAGCTTCCTAGGGAAGATGATGATAAACACAATACTGAGGAGACAGCTGAGTTCACCAGGAGGGGGAAACAGGGAGCAGTGCGGAGAGAATGACAGGTGAGAGCTGCAGAGGGGACCCCGGGAGTACTGTGGCTCGTCCTCCAGCACTTAGCAGAGCACAGACCACACTCGTGTGTGAGAAAATCACACCAGCCTCGAGCACCTGCTCCCACCAGTGTCACAGCCTCATACACAGGGGCATGTGGGGCTGTGCTCACAGAAATCTTGCTTCAACAGAGGTAATAATGAGCCCTAGACTAAACATTGCTCTGGCTCTGACTATAAATCTCAATAAATACCTAAAAGGATCAAATTGTTTTCAAGTAACATAAAGCTCAACAATATTTACAGGAATGCAAAAGTAGCTAACAGACAAGCCAAGGTTCTTAACGTCTGGCATCCAGTCCTGCATCACCAGGTGTGCAAAGAAGCAGAGAAACACAACAAATGAGAAGAATCTATCAGTTGAAAACAAATCAGAGTTGACATAGATATTATAACGAGCAGAAAAGAACATTAGAACAGTTATAATTGTACAGTTATTATAATTGTATTTCATGTGTTAAAAAAAACTAGAAAGAAGATTGAACATGTTAAGCAGACTCTAGAAATGTAGGAGACCCAAATCAAGCTTCCAGAGATGAAAACTGTCGTGTCCAAAATGAAAAATATACTGGATGGGATTAATGGCAGATAAAACACTCCAGAAGGTCAGTGAACTTAAAAGATAAAACAACAGAAACTTATCCAAAAAGAAACACAAAGAGGAAAAAAGGACTTCCAAAAAATATCTATCTAGGGGCTTCCCTGGTAGCTCAGTGGTAAGGAATCTGACAGACAACACAGGAGACATGGGTTTCATCCCTGGTCGGTAAGATCCCACACACTGCAGAGCAACAAGGCCCGTGTACCACAGCTACTGAGCTTGTGGTTTAGAGCCTGAGAGCCGCAATTACTGAGCCCATGAGCCACAACTACTGAAGCTGGTGCACCCTAGAGCCTGCTCCACAACAAGAGAAACCACTGCAATGAGAAGCTGGTGCACCACAACCAGAGAGCAGTGCCCCTCTCTGTAACTAGAGAAAAGCCCAGGCGGCAATGAAGACCCAGCACAGCCAAAATAAATAAATAAATAAAAATAAAATCATATCTACATATCCATCTGCAATTCTATGCCCAGCAAAAGTATCTTTCCAAAACAAAGGTGAAATAAAGGCTTTTTCAGATACCCAAAGGCAGAGAGGATTTGTTACCAACAGAGCCACACTACAAGGTTTGTTAAGGAAGTCTGTCAGCAGCAGGCAAATGGAGCAGATGAGAACACGAGCGAACGAAGGCGACAGGGATGCTGACACCTGTTGGTGATGTACTCCACGTAGGCCAGGGCGTCCTCCACCCGCCGCTTCTTGGTGCAGAGGATGATGCGGTTGAAGTTGGCATAGACGACCGATGACCCCAGGCGCCTGAACTCAGCGATGAGCCTGCAGACCAAGTTCAGAATCAAAGGTCAAGACACCACAGAGAAAACAGTTAATGGTCCCGAAGCAGAACATATACCTAGAACCCAGAAGTAACAAAGAACAAAGAGGTCTGCATGGCCAAACCCTACCACAGACAAAATCATAGACAAAGAGAGGAAAAAATCTGCAACTCATACCACAGAAAAATGGTTACTTTTTATCTAGAAAGAGCTCATACAGATCAATGAGAAAAACACAAAACAAAAGTACAGAAAAATGGTCAAAGGAAGTCCAATTTCATTCATAATTAGGACTGCAAATTAAGGCGATACCAAGAGAGCATTTTATCCCATCAGGTTGTTGGTAGGGCTTGGCATGGGGACACGCATTCCCAATCTGGTTCCTAAGAGTTGGTAGTACAACCAACTGTACAACCTTTACAGGGAGCTGACAATATTGATTCAAATTATCATTTACCTCTCTCAATTTATCTGAAAATATCCATCAGACCTGCAGCAGTGTTACTTCCTGGAGATTATTCTAGACATGTTTACATGACCTCATGCATAAGACCAATCCTTGGTTGGTTACTGTGACAACAAAAGTTATGGAAGCAGCCGAAACATCCATTAGTGTGGTACATCCACACATAGCTCTACAAGACCTACTGTTAACGAAGGCAAGCGAGGTGCAGAATGGTAAGCACAGTGTGCAATGACTTATAAAAAAGCAGCAGAGACTGCACCGTATGGCGTGTCTCTGGAAGCTTGACGGCAACTAAGCTCTTCACGGGCCCCATCTGATCGCTATGGACCACTAGCCCAGAAGGGGACTCTTGATCCGGAGGTGCTGACTAGCCATCTTTCTGGTTTGGGGAGAAAGCCACTGGCGGCACTCACTGAAGGAAGAGCTTCTTCATCATGCTGTGCAGCGTGCGGTGCAGGGCAGGGTCGTGCAGCAGTGAGGACGGCGACCGGAGCCAGCGGTAGAAGTGCATCACCTGGTTGTCGGCGTAGACGTTGCGGTACTGCGTGATCTCCTTTACCCAGCCCACCACCATGCTCTTCAGGATCCTGCAGGAGGGGTTCAGAGGGTGCCCCCACTGTCGCTGGCACCAGCTCCTCACCGTTCTGCTGTCACCTCTGCGCCCTCTCTTTTCACTGTCCAGGCTCCATTCCTCAACCCTCTGTAACTCATCCGCACCCCCGACTCAACACCACCTTTCTGGCTTTTCCAACAGAGCCAGGACAGAGCTGAGAAGATGCGGGTGCCCTTCAAGGAGGCACCTCACTGCTGTGAGAACCAAGAGACTCACAGCAGAGACCTCAAGGGCCCCCTCTCCCTTGTGCCAGTCAGGGTCCTAAAGGACTGCTTCGTCACAACTGCCCCTGGTTAAATCGCCCCAGGTGACTCTACAAACAGCATCACAAAGCCAGTGTGATGGTTCTGTCACCTGGAGTCTGATTGCACCACCTCTCAGGACTGAACTGGCTGCTTCTCTGCCCAAACAGTCCTTGGCCCTGACTACACCACGTGCATTTTGGCTGCTGAGGCTTTCTTTCCGCAAGTCCCCTGGCCTGAAGCCCCCTCCCGCCAGTTCTGTTCTCTTTCTGTGAGAAGGCTACATGGTGGCAGTTGTAGAAAACAGTTCTGGAACCACAAGACTTGCTCTTGAACACCGACCTTTCCCCTCAGCTGCACTATGACCACAAGTCTGGGCCTCAGTTTCCTCATTTCTACAATGGGTGACAGCCATCTTGCCTAGTGGGGCTATGAGAGCACGTGCTCCCTGCCCGTGCCACCACTGCACTTCTCTCCCGATACCCATGCCTTGCAACTTGCACCACTTTCTGTGTGGCTTTACCCATGTTCATATCCTGCTGTGCACCCCACAGCAGATGCTCAGTGAGCACCCACACCCCAAGTAAACTGGTGACTTCTTGCAGGCACACCTCCGGCCATAGGAAGCGGGCCAGAAGGCAGCACCTGGAACTGTCGCTGGTACCTGGAGGGCGGCATTTGTGAGTGCCACTCGTGAGCAAAGAAAGGAGTCTGGCCCTGTGCTGGTTTCTGACCGGGCAGAGGGAAGCCCCACTGATACTGACTTAGCTCTCAGTTTCCAAAACAAGGACAGAGGATAAAAGGATTTCTACTGCTCCTTCTAGAGGCAAACTGTTGTTCTGCCTTTGGAGAGATGAGGGTACAAGAAGAACCAAAGGGCAGGTGATGTTCTCACAGCGGCAAGCCCCTGGGTACCTGAAGGTGTTGGAGCAGAGGGCTGTCTCGTCGTAGCTGGCAGGGGCACTGGCGGCCTGATTGCCCGTGATCATGTCCTCTAGGGAGGCCTGCTGGATCACATCGAAGCTGATGCCAATGCTGTCAGCCCCCTCCATATCATTGACGTGGTGAGACTGCAGGATGGTGTTGACGGCCAGGTTCTGAATATCCAGTTCCACGCACACTACACACAGACATCAACGCTTGTGCACTGACCCCTCCTGGGTATGGAGCCTGATCCCAGCAAGCACCATCTCAGAAAAATCACTGCTGCTTAGGGCAGCTGACTGCACAGCCCACACCCACAGAGGCCCCCTGCAGGTTCAGCTCCCAGCCCAATACACCCGAGTGCTCCCACCAGCCCAGAATGGCAACAAATAGCAGGAACAGCAGTCCCTGGTGCGCCCTGCCCTCCCACCTGTGGAGTAACAGCCGGAACTGTTGATCTCCACAGGGGCTTGGTCATCAAACTCCATGACAAGCCTGTTGTCGTCAGCCTCCTTCCCACCCAGGTCAGGGCGTGATGTAGGAGACAGCCAGAGCAGGTGGTTGTGGCGCTGGAGGTGGCGGGCAAAGAAGAGGTCGGAGCCAAAGGTAGAGATGTCCTCAGGCAGATTCCCAACGGGGATGTGGAAGTACCTGCAGGGGAACGGGGTCAACCCCAGGAGTTGGAAATGACTAGGGAATGCCTTCCTGCACCCAGAGACCAGTGAGGTCAGTGACAACCAAGATGGCCTCCCCTCGGCCCACCTGCTCATCTCAAAGGCCTGTGACAGACACGTGTCCAGGTTGAGGTAGTGCCGGATCATGCGCCGGGCTCCGTGGCGCTGCCAGTCCAGGACCCCGTAGCTGATCTTGTCAGCCACGCGGACAGGCACCAGAGGGAATTCCTCCAGGACAGGGATCTCGCCAGCCAGCCTCTTCAGCTCCCAGTTGGACTGAACAGCAATGAGAGTTGGCCCACGGCGCTCCTCCTGGGTGCAGGGAAGGAAGCAGTGAGGTGGACCAGGCCCTGGGGAGGGGGCTCTCACAGCATGGGGTCCCGCTGGCACTCACTTTGTAGGTCAACAGGAAGCGCTGGATGGCTCTGCAGACGATTTTCAAGTCTGTTTCAGCACGAACTTCAAAAGCGTGTTTTTGTGGGGGCAGGAGCTCAGCGCCCACTTTCTCTAGCAGGAGGCTGTGCTCGGTTGAGTACAGGGTATTGAGGCTGGGCATCTGGTTGCTTCGCACCTAGACAAACAAGGGCCAGGTCAGCCGTCTTCCCATGGGGAAGGAGGGGCAGCCCTGCGAGTCGACACAGGCGGCAGGGCTACCTCTGCAGATCAACTTCTCACTCTCACAAGAACAAGGCAGTGATGGAAGGGAAAGGGGAGTGGGAGCTTCCTGCCCGGGGCTGTGCGCCTCCCCCAGCGAGGCTGTCCCATGGCCTGGCCCGGAACTCACGGTATCCAGCACAAACACAGCCGCCTTGCGCTGTGAGGGCACGAAGATGCCAAAGAGAGCCTTGTGGCCCTGTGCGTGGTGGTACAGGTAGATGTGGCGGATGCTCCCTGCAAGAGGACATGGCCCGTCACCCTGAGATGTGCAGGAGGTAAGGCCAAGCAAGGGCGGCTGGCACACGCCATACCTGGTTCCAGGTAGCTGAACTGGGCCAAGGAGCGCATCTCCAGGTGCTCAAGAGTGAAGGTTTCTGCTTCCCAGCCTGAAAGGTGCCTCCCCAGCTGTTTACTGACCACACACACGCAGCCCAGCTGCACCAGGGCCCGAAACACTAACGGAACCTGGAAGAGGGGCAGACGGGGCTGTGTGAGGGCCGACGGGGGAAGGCAGAGGCCCAACTGCTGCTGCCAGCCTGTCCATGCCTCGATTGGGTTTGTTTCCCTCTATTGCATTTAGGTGGATCCTTGCACCATTCGGCTGGGAAAACAATCACCTGAGTCTCATACACGCCCTCGATGTCTGGCGCCGCCAGCTCAGTGTTGATCTCGTTGATGTGTTCTTGGTACATGTCCTCTGGCACCGAGTATTCGTAGAGGTTGTAGACCATATTGGAGCGAGGAAGGACTCGATTCACCTGGTGACACCATGTGACAGTGACCTTACCCCGCAACTGAGCTAAGTGGTAACGTCTGCAACAACGCACAGGCAAGCACACGTGCACACACTCTTATACACATACATGCATTGTTTAAACAGTCCTAGGATGTCTGCACACAACCACAGAGTAAAGTTCTACAGCCCATTTCTCCCTATCAGTAAAATTGAAAGGTCTGGGCCTGGCTTCAAGAAGCTGCCTGAGGCTTCTGAAAAGTAGACAAGTTTCCAGACTGTGAGGGGCAGGTGCTCCTGCTACATTTTCCTCTGTTCTCTCCTGGGTGTAACCGAAGGGTGCAGGAAGCAAAAACCCAGAGAGAAGCTATGTTTTCCCGGACAGAAGACTAGGAATGGAACCCCTGTCCAGCCAGAGTGTGGGTACCTCAGCGAGGAGGGAGGAGCGGGGTGCCCCAAGGGGAAAACACCTTTAAAGGAAGGATGTTCTCCTCCTCACTTACATCACACACATCTAAGAAAGCTACAGAATCCTAGATCATCTGTTCTCTGTTGCCCACTCCTTCCCTGTCCTCTTCCAGGATCCACATTCTGCTGAATCTTCTGGTCGGAACTGGATTTCACCTTTTCCAGAAGCATCCTCTGTCTAGCTGCCAGTTACAAATACTCTAGTCTCATCTCCTCAATTAGATGTCACCCTGTTCACTGAATTTTAGTACCAGCCAAGGAATGTGCTCATTTGCTTAGTAAATATCCCTGGGCAGAGCTAACTGGGAGCTCAGATGGAGACACCGGGCAGGAGCCTCTGAGGATGCCCCAGCTGAGAGGACCACCTGCTGTAGGATTCCACATATGTGAAATGTCCACGGCAGGCTAACCTAGAGGCAGAATGTGGACCAGTGCTTACTGAGGGCTGGGAGAGGGGAAAGGCTGCTAAGGGGCTGGGGTTTCTTTGTGGGGTGATGAAAATGTTCTAAGATTGACAGGGGAGATGGCTGCATAACTCTGTGAATACACTAAAAGCCACTGAGTAGTATAGTGAGCTGTATGGCATATGAATTATACCCCAATAAAGCTGTTCACATCAGAAGAACCTATGGAGACAGAGCTTGCAGCCTCTGACAAACGTCCACCTAGTCCTTTCCCTGCTACATGGACAACAGATACAAGAGATGGTCCACCAGGACAATGATACCCGCAGCTTCCTCACTGAGCATTCACTCGGTGCTCCACAGCATCATTTCACTTAACTTCTGCAGCATCCTAAGAAGGTTCTCAGGAGAGATGGAGGCACCAGAACACCTTGCTCAAGGTCACAAAGCTCACATGGTCTTTGTATCTGCAAAGCTTGAATCTGTATGCGGCCTTTGCCATAGTGGAGGCAACCTCAGAGGCTGAGCAGGCAGCTGACCTCAGTGATCAGAAACAAGAGCTGCCCCCCGTACCTTCCGATAGGAAGGGCCTTCCTCCGCTTTGGCCACCCGCTGGTTCACGTAGAACACCCGGGGAATGTTCAGCTTGATGCAGTACAGGTCACTGCCGATGACAGCCCATACCCTGAACAAGCCAGCCTGGCTGGTCTCACTGATCTGAAAAGGAAACACAGATCGTATAGCACTCCATGTCTCACCCTGTCACAGAAAGCACTCAATACCTGTGCACAGGCCATCTCCCAGGCGGCCTCCAGAACCAGCCCCTTTACAGAGGCACACAGGTAAAGCCCCGTCCCTTCTGCCCCATTCCAGATCAGGTCCCCAGGATCATGAGCTGGTCAAATAGCCCTTCCCATCAGCCATGCTCCTGCCCTCTCTCTGATCACTGTCTGCACCTGCACAATCTGCCATGGAAGGTCCAGAATGCTGCGAGCCGTTCTTCGAAAGAAGCCCCCCAGTCCTGTGGAGGGCCCCTCTCGGATGGCCCCAGGCCTTGGTGCACCCTCTGCCCCTTCCAGATGCCGCCTCTTCTTGTGAGCAAGGCGCTGTTGAGCCTGCAGCCGCCACTTCTTCTTGTGGAACTGGAGCCAGACCAGCCACTCTTCCTGGGACAAGTCAAGAGGAGGAGATGGCAAACAGAGCTGAGCACGCAGTAAAACAGAAACATTCTTCCACAGCAACTAAACCTTGGAGGTCCCAAGCTCTGGAAGATCTGGGCACATCCTACCAACTTCCTCAGGGGTCAAGCCCCATTTCTAGGCCCCCACACTGCTCAGCAGACCCCAGAGGGAGATGGCTTGTCACAGGTCAGGCCTGACCAGCATCACTGCTCCCCTCTCCCACCAGCCACTCCAGACTCCCTAAGAATTCTTGCCTGGGTGGTTCCGAGTGCCGGAGGCTGCCCCAAAACCTCCTGCCAGGGCATCATCAGCTCCAGGTCCTGCGACCCCTCTTGCCTCTCACAGTGGATACGCTTTCTCTTGGTAGCAATGGGCACTGCCGAGTGAAGTGGCTTTGTGAGGCCAAAGTCCTCCATGTCGGAGGAGCCAAGGCTTTGGGTACTTTCTGAAGTTTGGGCCATGCCCACCTGCAAAGATCCAAAGGAGACTTAAAATAGCTCTCTCTCAATAAATCTCCCTTCTAGAAACCCACCAAAAGTGAACTCTTAAATAAGGTAAAATACTTGAACACATTTATAGACTAACCTATTCTTTTAATATTTTAAAAATCCATTTATTTGGCTATGCCAGGTCTTAGTTGTGGCATGTGGAATCTAATTTCCTGACCGGGGGTGGAATCCGGGCCCCCTGCATTGGGAGCACAGAGTCTGAGCCACTGGACCACCAGGGAAGTCCCAGACTAATCTGTTTTTAAACTTTTAACAGTGAAAAGGTCAGAAAGAAAAGGTCACTTGGGTACCACCATTACAAAGTGAATGTTATATTTTTTGTGTTTGCTCTAGAACCCTCTCCTTTTTATAGGAAATACTGTAAAACATAGGTAAAGGATCCCTCTTTCTCAAGCCCAGCCCCCAAGTGTCTATCACTCCCTGCACATTTTACCCATAAACTGTTCCTTTAAGCTGCAGTTTTATATGAATAGAGGCACATGGTACACATACTGTGACTTCCTTTCTTTACTCAATGATACATTTTTGCGACTGATCCCTGTTGCTACACGTGGACACTGTCCATTCATTCTAACTCTATTATGCATATAAACCAGCTGACCTATCTATAATATTCTAAAATGAAGAATGGTTCATTCCCACTCTTTCAGAACCAGAAACTGGGTTCAACAACCATCCTTTCACGTGCTGCCTGAAGACCTTGTGCTCACACTCCCACAAGAAACACAGACAAGATCCTATTTCCCCACGTGTTAATGCTTGATGTCACCACAATCATTTTTTTTGCTGTGATGTGGTATCTAAATATTTGATTTTGCATTTACCTAATCAACAGTGGGGTTGACCCTGGGGTAGTTTTCTAAAATGACCCCAATGACCCCAACTCCAGTTGTTCATGCCCTGTGTAACTCTCTCCTGAGTATGGGCTGGACCCAGTGACTGACCTGCCTCTAACGAAGAGATTACAACAAGTGACAGGATGCCATTTTGAGGCTAGATTATAAAATACAGTGACCTCTGCACTGCGGGCACCCTCTCTGGCTGATATCTAGGGCCTGCTCTGGAGTCAGCCGTCAGGCTGTGAGCTGTCCTGTGGAGAGGCCCGTGGAGCTAGGAACGAGGATGGCTCGACCAGAGTGAGCTTGGGAGCACATCCCTCCTCACCTCCTGGGGAGGCCTTCATATGGGAGCACAGCCCTGGCTGACACCTGACTGCAGTCTGCAGGGGACCCTGGGCCAGGGGACCTGGATAAGCTGTGCCCAGATTCCAGATCCACAGGGCTCAAAATGTGCAAGATAATAATAAACCCATGATATTTAAGCTGCCAGGTTCTGGGATCACTTGCTACACAGTAAATAGAAAAATAACATACATGTTTATGGACCATTTCTAACTTTGTACATTTCAAATATCTTCTTTGAACTGTGACTTTTCTCTTCGTTTTATGGTGACTTCTGTGTTAGAAAAAAGTTTATTTTTTAATTACAAAAGTAACAAAAGAATAGTAATGAACACCTATGTTCTTATAACGCAAATTCAATAAATACCAACATTTTGCCTTTCTTGTTTCAGACTACAGAAAATTTACAGTTTAATTAATTGAATTTATTGGTCTTTCCTTTTGTGATGTGTGTTTTTTAGTTATGACTTAAGCTCTTTCCACCCCAGCATCATAAAGATAGCCTCCTGTGCTTTTTCCCCAAAGAGTTCTCTTTTTTCAACTTATATCTTTATTTGGAATTTGTTTTCATACTCAGTGTGAGATAGCTACTTTCTTCTTAAAATATGAAAAAAACATTTTCCCCAGCATCATTTACTGAATAAGCACTCTATTCTCCTTAATAGTATATAACACTACCTCTGTGATAGACCAAGCTCCCAGGTGCATGCGGATCAGTTTCTAAGGTTCCTATTATTAGTTCCACTGTTACATGGTCTTGCCTTAATAAGAGTGAGCTTTGTTACACACCAAGACAAACTTCCCCTTTTTAATCTTCAAAATTGTTTTCGTTTTTCTTATCCTTGTTCTTCACATGAATTTTAGGATTGTCAAATTCCATCAAAAAACTTTGCAGATATTTTAACTGAAATTACACTGAATTTTACAAATTATCTTGGGGCAAATCACCCCAAGGATTCTAATATTGAATCTTTTCATCCATGAACATGGTATATCTCCTTATTTATTTAGGTGAATTTCTCTGCTCTTCAATAAAGTTGTATAATTTTTTTCCATAAAAGTTTTACACATATTTTGTTGTTATGATTTATTCCTTGGTATATTATTCGTCATTATTATAAATAGTACCTTTCAAACAATACTTTCTAAGGAATTCTCTAGTGGTCCAGTGGTTAAAACTCTGTGCTTCCTTTGCAGAGGGTGCAGGTTCAATACCTGGTTGGGAAACAAAGATCCTACATGCCACATAGCCAAAATAAAAAAAATTGATTAATTTTTAAAAATCCCTAATTGTCTCTAATATAAAAGAAAGCTATAGGTTTTTATATATGAGCTTTGTATCTAATGACCTTGTTGAAATGTCTTAGTTAAAATAATTTGGGGGTTCCTTACATTTTCTGTGTTTAACAGTTATATTTACCTACAAATGATGTTTTATATCTTTCTATCCTTAAAATTTAACTTCTTTTTCTTGTTTTGTGCCAGCCAGGACTTAAACAATTTTGAACAGAAGTGGTCGTAACAGGCATCCATTTCCTCTTCCTCACTTCAATGATTCTAATGTTGTGCCATTAAATATGATGTGTGCTATTGAGTTTCAACAGATGGACTTTATCAGAGAAATATATCATTTTTTCTGATTTTGACTGTTCAGTTTTATCATGAATAGACATTAGTTTATCAAATGTTCTTTCTTGACTTTATTGAAAATGACACCATAAGTCTTCTCTTCACGATGAATCGATTTTTCCTAAAATGAACTAAATTAGCAGATTTCTGAAGTTAAGACCTGCCATTCCTTGCATAAATCACACCTGGACACAATATTACTGTCTTTACACAGTGCAAAATTTAGTTTGTTACTATTTTTGTACCTATAGTTCTATCTGCCAATGGCCTTCCTTTTCCTGGCTTGTTAGTTTGTTACCAGGGTAACAAAAGTTATAAAGATTACCAAATGAGCTATAGTGATAGTGATAGTGAAGTCGTGTCCGATTCTTTGTGATCCCATGGACAGTAGCCAACCAGGCTCCTCCATCCATGGGATTTTCCAGGCAAGAATACTGGAGTGGGTTGCCATTTCCTTCTCCACCAAATGAGCTAAGGACCCTCTTTTTTAAATTCTCTGGAATCATTTGTTTAAGAAGTTTGGTAGGGGGCTTCCCTGGTGGCTCAGTGGTGAAGAATCTGCCTGTAAAAGCAGAGGACACAGGTTTAATCCCTAGTCTGGGAGGATCCCACATGCTGTGGAGCAGTTAGATTCCTGTACCACAACTAGTGGCACTCTAGGTCCCAGGAGCCCCAAATACTGACCCCATGTACCTAGAGGCCATGCTCTGCAACTAGAGAAGCCATCGCAATGAGAAGCCTGCACACCACAATGAAGAGTAGCCCCCGCCACTTGCCACAACTAGAGAAAGTCCACACATAGCAGCGAAGACCCAGCACTACCAAAAAAATGTTTTTTTAAGTTTGATAAAATCCCTCTGAGAAACCATTTGGGCCCAGTATTTGTTTCTTTTTAATGGTTGAAGTTCTATTCAGTTTTTCTATTGTTTCTTAGGCTAATTTGAATAATTCTTTTAGGATACTGTCCATTCCATCTAAGTTTTCCAATTGTTTAGGAAAGATAATTCAGTCTTTATTTCTTTTAGACTTTATAATAGCTGCATTGATAATCTGTTTTCATTAACACAAAACCTGAAATATCTATCTTGACAAAGATTTATCTATTTCATAAGTCTTTTCAAAGATAAAGGTTTTGGCTTTGTTTCATTCATTGCTGCTCTTGCCTTTATAACTTCTTTCTACTTTCTTGCTTTCTTGTTTCTGAATTTTTCAGTTGGGAGTTACTTAATTTTCTATTGGTTTTTCTTTTCTATATATTAAAATAGATTATGTGCTATTTATAGTCTTTAGCTGCAAACTACAAATTTTAATAGTATTTTCATTCACTATTTCTAATTTCCATTGTGACTTCTTGATCCATGAGTTACTTATATTTCTTTACAGTTTCCAAACAACATGATTTGTATATATATAAATTATTTGGAATGTTACAATTTGCTTTGCAGCATTCAGTCTTATTTTAGGTGTTCTTAAAAAGAAATGTGTGTTCTTTAATTATTGAGTGCAAAGCTCTATTTGTTAACTCATTCTAACCTTACAAATTTTTACTAGTTTTTGGTCTGCTTGATCTATCAATTGAGAGATGTGTTTAAATCCTAAACTGATTAGATGTCAATTTTTTTCTAATAGTTAAGTAAATTTTCACATATTTAATTTGAAGCTAAGCTATTAGAATTACTAAATATTTCTAGTGAAATTTGACTTTTAGTAGTATTTAATACCATCATTATCATTACTAATACTTTTTAAGTTAAATTTTTTTTTTGTCTTGCATTAATATAGCTACATCAGCTTTGCTTTGGTTAATATTTACTTGATATATGTTTTTGCATTCTTCTAATTTTTTTGAGCCCTTTTAGGTATAACTCATAAATAAGGTAGTTAGATTTTAAAATTCAATCTGAGGATCTGGTTTTTAGCAGGAGAGTTTGTATACTGCTCTGGTTTAAAGCTCAGTTTCCATTTTCAGCACCTGAGAATTTTCTTCTTGCTCTTCTGATTTTAGCTATGCTTTTCATTACACTGGTCTTTAGTATTTTTTTTGCATTTGTAACAGCTTTTTTTAGTTTAGAAAACTGAAGTCTCAAGGTGCAGTGATGCATTCCAAGTTACTGAGTCTAATTATTTAGTACATCATATATTTAGATAGTTTTTCATCCTAAAGTGAAGCATTACAAAGCTTCCTATCACAGAAGAACACAGAGAAGAACTAAAGGGTTAAGTACCAAGATATGTATTTTTAGAAAGAAAAAAACATTGCAGATGCTTGAATGGAAGCATCCAAAATGATGGGCAGCAGTATGGAGACTGGTGCCTGTGCGCCCACAGGACCCAGCCCAGCCCCGACTGTCACAGCCTGTCGTCCTGGGCCAGGCCCCACTACCTGTCTCTTGCCCTCAAGGACGAAGAGCTCACTGATCTTCTTCTGCTTGTAGACGTCATTCTTCTCTAGCAGTTTTTTGTGCAGCCAGTCAGGGTGTTTGACACGTGGTACTGGGTTCTTCACCTACATGAAGGCGATACTGATCACTTGTCTGACTCTGTTAATTTAGTCAGGTCCAGGTTTCACACTGGGCTCCGTTTCTGCTGGTCTCAGCCTCACCTGCTGCAGGGCCGCAGGGATCGTGATGATCTTCTGTATGGCACTCCCCAGCCGCTCGATGTAGTAGTCCCAATCCAGAATCTGAGCATGCAGGAAACCAGCAACGGGGTGCATGAGAAGAGCAGCAACACACCATGCCAAGCACTGTGCTGAATGAATGCTTCATGTGTCTTATTCAGTCCTCTCAGAAATTCTATGCTGAAAGGCCCCATTTCACAGAGGAGGAAATGGAAGTGCAGAGTATAAATGATCCCCCAGGATCAGAGCAAGTAAAGGAGCCAGTGGTAGAACCCTGTGCCAGACCTCAAGCCTTAGTCCCTCCCAGAGAGCAGTTAAAAAGGCCTCCACAGCATCTAGCTTTTCCCGGTTTTCCCAAAGTGTAACTATTTCTTCACTCATTCCATAATAGAAAAGAGGAAATCAAGAGTGAAGTCCCCAGACAAAAACGTGACCCGAGTCTGGGATTCTCTGCCTTATCTAGTTTTCCTCCTCAATTTCTAAGAGTAGGAAAAAAAATCAGCACTCACTGTCCGAATATCAAAGTCCTGAAGGGAAGAACTCTTTAGCCATTTCCGGAGAAAGTGCTTCCTCACTGTGGGCTCTGCCTGGAAAATGGCCAGTGGAATGGCCCTGGTCGAGAAGAGATAAAAAAACTCACAAATGTGAAAATCTCCTGCAGTTTACATGGAAATAAGTACTTATAACCTACTTTGTAACCTATGTTTTAAGTTCATGTAGTTATTTTGTATAAACTATCTGTATCTGATGTTTATCATACTTAATAAATATTAATACTTCATATTAAAATGTCATGATTTCATGCACAACTCCTTACCATTGGCCATCTGGTGTATGTTTGACCACTGTTATCAGAGCTATTTACAGATGTCTTTACATAAATTATATATCATGTGCATGTATATAAATAAACATTAAAAATGTTATTCACTGGGTAAATATAGACAGAGCCCACTGCTGGCCTGAAAATGAAACCAGTTTTCACATCACTAGCAAAGCAACATGGCAACTGTCACTACCCCTTTCTCTCACTGGAAGAAGTATTTGTTATTTTGAAATATCATGAAGAAACTTAGAAAGAACAGAAACCTGTGCACCCACCACCTAGTTCTATCAAACCGGCCATGCCATTTTCATGTCATGGATGAAAAATAAAGATGACGATGAAGTCCCCTGTGTAGCTCTGTCGATCCTCCTAATACAAAGTAAATACAGTGCTTATCAATCCCCTACATGCTTTTATAGTACTCCTATTGTACTTCCCCTGTGTGTAAACTTAAATAGACAGAAGTACACTCTGCCTTCATGCATCACCCTGCTTTTCTTGCTGTCAGTGTGGTAGCATGTAGCTGTGGTTCAATAATCCCAACTCGAGAAGTGCAGCATCAGTCTGCTTGTGTGTGAGTGACCTGGAGCTCTGCCCTAAACCTGAACTGGACTTTGTGTTATGCTCATTGTAGCAGACCCTCCAGGACATCCCCACTGCCCTATGCCTGACTGAGAGGGTACTCTCAGTCTGGCCACCCAAGAACCCAGATTCTCTGGGCTCCAAGTGGACAAGCTCACTACACCCTCTCAGGATTCCCACCAGGGCCCAGCAGCCTTCCCGGCATCTGCTCTGAAGGAAGTCCAAGGCCTGGTTCCTCCCTCTTCCGAGTGAGTCCTGACTATCCCTGCCCTGTTTAAGGAAGCTCATCTCTCTATGGAGGGACAGAGGCTCTACAGAAGATGCAGGTTTTCAGAGAGCAACCAAGACCCTTAAGGAATTCCTTCCTTGACGCTGGAAACCCTTACCTCTCTGTGACTGGAGACCCCTCAGGCTTCCGGGAGATGATGTAGCGGCAGCTCAGCCCAGCATCCTTCACCATCTGATCTCCCAGGAACTCAGCCAGGCGCTTGGCCGTGCTGATGGATGTCGACTTCTGCTCCCCATAATCTTCCAGCTTCCGAGACATGGAACGGTTCTCAGAGATCAGCTCGAACAGTTCAGAATCAGGCATGTTAGCTGCCTGGAGAGAGAGGCAACGAGCAAAAATATCATACAGAGGAAGGGAGCACCAGCCTGAGCTCACCCAAGACTTTCTCCATGTGAAACTGCGTTCATCTAGCCTGATGAGCTGAAGGCAGTGGTGTAACAGGGCTGTCTCATACCACTGCACAGCAACACACCACACACACAACCTTAACTTTTATTAAACTATGCAGGAAAATATCAAGAAACATTTATTGAGCTTTCAGTACCAAGACTACAGAATAATAGGAAAGACAAAGAATTGATTTTTGTCCTAAAAGGAAGAGAAAGACAGGGAAAGGAGGAGCCAGGAGGGAGAAAAGAAGAGAGACATGGGCAGGTTGGATAGCAGATGGACCAACCGAGGAGCCAGCTGCTTTCTTCAACGATGAGGAGGAGCCCAAGGGGCCTGTCTGAGGTTGAACAGCTTACAACTGGCTCATTATCATGCTAATATTTGTTTCCTTCACGGAATTCTGTCACTGGACACAAAAGTTAAGGGGGATTCGGGGTAGCCCTGGCACTAAGGAAGTTATGGGATTTCATCAGAATTAGCCTTGAGTTCATCTGTCACCTTGCTTACCAGGACTCTGACTGCAGGACCCTCAGAGCCAGATGAGGAGCCTTACCTTGCTGTATAGTACATCCAGCCAGTAATCAGCCACCTTGGCGACAGAGCCATACACTTCTTCTAGGGTGCTGCCCTTAAGAAAGGCCTCAAACACTGAGGACTGGAAGATTTTAATCAGCTGCAGCTCCCCGCGGCGTTTGACCTCAAAGCCCTTGAGCTCAGCCAGGGAACCATCCTCATTGAACACGGCATACCTAGAAACATAGGCAAAGAGAGCAGAGGAGAGAGCCTGGGATGCTAGCTGCTTCTCATCACCCCTCTGCCTTTTTCCTTCCCTTTCTCATCCTCCCTTCTAGCATCTATCAAGCAGCAAACATCTCTCTACCCTGATCTCCAAAAGGAAAATGACTTAGGGCCTGCAATCTGTAGAACCAGAATATAACAGGTGGAGAACAGAGTTTGTGGGTGTCAAGAAAAGCTTTCCAAACTGAATCAAAAAGGTCAAGAAACCAGAACCGAGGTCTGTTCCCATTGTGGGTCCTGGTCCATTTACTAGAGGAGTTGTTAGACCTTTCCCAAGCATAAAGACTGTGGGATTCCTACCTCTTCTTCAGTTTCTTGCCTTCTTCCTTGGAGGCTGGAAGGATCATGGCAAGGTAGGGCCCATCAACCTCAAAAAAGATGCTATTCTCTGAGCGAGTGACGTAGGTGAGTGAAGAAGGCTCAGCCAGCTCCTGGTACTGATCATTGGTGAAGCCTTCCTGCCAAGCAAGAGTGAAGAGGGGGTCGGCCTCACTCATCATCACTCAAACCTGGAGACGACCAGCTGCCCTCCAAAGGGTGGATGGATCAGCAAGCTGGGGCTCTTCCATACAATAGACACCACTTGGCAAGAGAAAGGGATCAAGTTCTGACATATGTCCAAGGTGGATGAACCAAAGTGCTTCCTGCTTGGTCTACCAAGGTTACACAGCATGTTTCAATTCACAGGACATGCTGGAAAAGGCAAAACTATCACATAAAAGAACACACGGGGGAACCAGGGCTGGGCCTAACGAGAAGGGCCAAGAACACAGGGGCAGCGTTCAGGAGCCTTTAGGGTGGAGGCTGTTCTATGCTGCTCTGGGATGGTGGACACACGCCTCTATGTCTGGGTCAAAACCCACAGAAGTGCTCCCTGTAAAGCATGGATTCTGGACTTCGCTGGTGGTACAGTGGATAAGAATCTGCCTGTCAATGTAGAGACACAGGTTCGATCCCTGGTCTGCAAAGATTCCACATGCTGAGCGGCAACTGAGCCTGTGTGCCACAACTACTGAGCCCCTGTGCTGCAACTACTGAAGCCCACGCACCCTAGAGCTCGTGCTCCACAAAAGAAGCCACTGCAATGGGAAGCCCACGCCCAGCAGCAAAGACCCAGAAGTAAATGAATGAATGAAAACAACAACAGAAGAGTGAATCTTACCGGAGGCAAACGAACCAACATTCAACTAGGATCTAGGGTGACCCCAAGAACGCCTGCAGATTGGAACAAATGAACTCAACTGCACTAGCACTGCTTGACAGAACCCTGCCAGAGGGCTGGCTTAAGTAACTTTGGCAAATCTCACATGGTGTGGGTGGTCTAAGAGCAAAGACTGAACACTGTACTGCAGCTGGTGGGCTTACTGCTCACAGACACACAGCTCTGAACCTGCTTTACACAGATACTAGGGTTGAACAAATAAATACACAAATAAAATCAGAGATAGGACAAAGGAGTCACTAACAAGGAAAGGAGAACAGACTGGAGCCGGATATATCAATATGCTCATGTTATATCTATTTAAATATGTATGCAGATAAACAGAGAAATAAATATAGACACATGTGTGGGATTATTACACACACACACAACTTCCTAGCCAATCTGCTGTGAGCAGCAGAGACACCCCATCTTGGTTTCTACCACCGCTTCCTAATAAAAGGAACCTGGCCTCCTTGGAGAAATGGGTGATTCCAAGGTGGGACAGGGGAAATACAAGATGAGGCTGGAGTGTCTTGCAGTCCCAGGAAGTAAAGCACTCCCCCAAAAACCAAATCCAAACCACATAACAGGGTGTGTCTCAAGGACACAGGGGGCTAACGTGAAGGAGCCCCTAGTGGCCAAAGTGGAATAAGCTGAGCAACAAAACACATCAGGATGGAACTGGGTTGTTACCCCACACAGCAAACACCCACACACCCACAATGACCTAACAAATGACTCAATAAAGTGATAAGTGAGGGGCTAAGCAGGAGAAAGGGGCTTCCCAGAAGGTAAGAGGAATTGGTACAGGGGTAAAGAATCTGCCCACCTAGCAGGAGACTTGGGTTCAATCCCTGGGTCGGGAAGATCCCCTGGAGAAAGGAATGGCAACCCACTTCATTATTCTTATCTGGAGAATTCCATGGACAAAGGAGCCTGGAGGGCTACAGTAAGTACGCGGGGTCACTAAAGAGTTGGACAGGACTGAATGACTTAACAACAAAAGTAGGAGAGAAGTGTGACAACTCTTCCTTACAAAAGGTTCCAATTAATAATGTACAAAGAGCGAGGGAAATACAGAGTTGCCTTGGGCAGACTGATTCCCACTGTGACAGGATACTGCCAGTGCTAAAACCAGAAGGCGAAGGTTCAGAGTGAAACAGCACATCTGCAGAGTCTCAGTGTAGAGGAGAGTATCTCCTCCATAAAGTGAAAGTGAAATCACATGAAGTCGCTCAGTCGTGTCCAACTCTTTGCGACCCCATGGACTGCAGCCTACTAGGCTCCTCCCTCCATGGGATTCTCCAGGCAAGCGTACTGGAGTGGGTTGCCACTTTCCTTCTCCAGGGGATCTTCCGACCCAGGGATTGAACCACGGTCTCCCGCATCCCAAGCAGATGCTTTAACCTCTGAGCCATAGTTTTTACTAATTACTGGGATGGCTTTGCTGTGTGGCTGGGGTCTGCCACTCCTGGGAGTGTGGACTCATGGACTAGTTCCTGTAACGTGATAGTTGGGAAGCCAGCAGGAGTGCTGATCCTGACTCAGTGCCCCGAAAGAATGCCAACATGGAGCACGTATCTCTGTTTTTTTCCCTCCAAAAAACCCAAATAACCTCAATCTAGTAACGAAGAACAAGGGACAAATTCAAATGGAGAGTTAGTCCGCAAAGCAACTGGCTAGTATTCACCAAAGTGTCTGGGTCATAATAGACTGGAAAGACCAAGGGGGCTGCCAGGCTGGAGGGGACTAAGGAGGGCTGGCCAAATGCAGGGCGTGGTCCTGGAAAAGCTGAGAAATACAAACAAAGCTGTAGTTGAGTTACAGTGTGGTGCTGGGATGACTTCTCAGTTCTGACAATTACACTGGGGTTTATAAAAGATAAACAGAAGCAGGCGGGACTTCCCCGGTGGTCTAGTGATTAGGAATCCGCCTTGCAATGCAGGGGACGTGGGTCAGATCCCTGGTTTGGAAAGAGCCCATGTGCCACAGAGTAGCTAAGCCCGTGTGCCACAAACTACTGAGGCTGCGAGCTCCAAAGCCCACGCACCACCACAAAAGACCCCAGATGATGCAACAGAGATCCCATGTGCCACAACTAAGACCCATCACAGCCAAATAAAAAAATAAAGAGAAGCAGGCTAAAGGATATACAGGAATTCTTGTTCTATTTTTCCAATTTTGCTGTGAGTCTGGTCATTATGCTAAATAGGAACAGAGACACAGGTAACTTTTGAACACAACATCTCTGGACAAGATGTTCAGGCTAGAGAAAGATAATCTGAAAGTCAGACATTCAGAAATGGGAGCACCCACTCAGAAAGGGGGGCGCCTCAGTGTAAGGGCCAACGCTTTCCCCTTTCCCACACTCCTATCAAGGGAGGTGGCATGAAGAACCCCACCCCAGACAATAGGTCCTTGCTAGAGATGCAGGCTCACCTTGACCATGATGTTTAACATAGCCCCAGGGTAAGAGATGGTCACCTTGGGCTTCTTCACATTGGTGGTCTTGATGACAAAGTTTTCGGGGAAGCTGTTCGGCAGGACACACCATATACCATCTGTGTCCAGCTCTAAGGGCCTCCTTCAGAGAAACAGAGAAATGAGACCACATGAATGATGGGCATGGATGTCTACAGAGCAAGAACCCTGTGTCAATGCTTGACACTGGACGAGGTTCCTCCTGGCTGGGAACCCACAAAACGAAACACCTTCCCATCTCCAGCATCGCCAGCTCTATCGTCACCAGCTTGTTCCTTCTCAGCCCCTGCGTCCAGCCTCTTCACCTCAGGCCGTGTCCCCCCCAAGTCCCAGCAGCTGGTGACCAAGTGCAGCACTCACCCGATCTGCTCAATCAGCTCCCGCGCCTGGGTGATGATGTTGGCCCCCGTGAAGCAGACAATGCCAGCCATCTCCATGGAGTACCAGCGGGCCCTGGAGGGGACAGTCACAGCTGAGGGGTGGGAGGGGCACCCTCAAGAAGGACGTTAGAGGAGTTAGGGTTAGGAGGAGGAGACATCTGAAGCAGGGAAGAACTAAGGTAGGATTAAGCTCTGTGCTGAGGATACTCCTCTGTTCCTACTTCAAAGCAGTGCTCAGCTCAGGAAAGTTCTGAAAGGATGCAGCATGTGCCGTGGCAACAGCTCACGACCTCAGCTCAGCAAGGCTCTCCAGGGCAGTGGCCGAGAGACCCCCCTCGAGTTCCCTCCCACTCTCCCAGGCACCACCTCATGCCTTCCTTGTTCTCCCACACCCCACACTCATCCTCTGACTTCTCAGGCAAAACACCAGCCCACCTGGCTCCGCACTCAAATCAGGTCTCACAGGTGTCAAGTGACCTGAGGCCAGGCCCTCCTGCCCCAGGGAACTCTGCTCAGGTGCTAGCCCTGCTCTCAGCCCCTCCCTCTCTGCCATTAAAAGGCAACAACAAATAAACAAAGCCACTTTCCCTCAAACCAATCTGCCCCACCACTACCTTGCTCCTCCAGGGCCACCCATGTTGACCCTCCTGGGTTCCACTCACAACAGCTAGGCCTCACCTTCAATGACCTGCTCTGCCGAGGCCCCACCCACCTAGCTGCTGGCTCACTGGACACACTCAGGCCCCATCTTGCCTCATCTTCCTTTGGCACCCTACCCTGGGAACACACTCCATGTTGGCTTTAGGATGCCCCCATTCCTGGCTTTCTTGACTTCTCAGAAGACCTTGGAGTAGGAAGTGGCAACCCACTCCAATATTCTTGCCAGGATAATTCCGTGGACAGAGGAGTCTGGTGGGCTACAATCCATGGAGTCATAAGAGTTGGACGTGACTGAGCGCGCATGCACTAGTCGTACGCCAAAGACTACCCTCCGCTCTGCAGCCCAGGATGCTCAGAGGCACATGTCCAGGAGTGCTGACGCCCCAGATGCCCAGAACCCTCTGAGTCAGTATGACCTCAGCCCCCACCCAACCCACCCTCTCCTGCACTCCTTGAACAAGGCCCTGACTCCCCCCTCTCGCTCGTGCCCACAGGCCCCACAGGCAAGGGCCTACCCCTTGCGCATGACGTAGCCATAGAAGGAGTTGAGGATGCACTTGTGAGCCAGCTGCAGGGAGTCGTACAGGACCTCCATGTTCCTGCAGCGCTTCACCTCCGCCGCGTCCCCCACCTCCACGGCTGCGGAGAGCTTCTTTTTCCACACCTGCAACACACACAAAGACTGATCACCTCCTAGACTCTTCCACTTCACATTCTGTACCTGGGCCCAAGGTTTTGATATTTTGAAAATTTCAAATCTATAGAAAACTTCAAAAAAAAAAAAAAAGGTACAACAAAGACCATATACCAGAGGGGTCACTGTTGATATTTTGCCATATTTCCTTTATTCCATTCTAGAGAAAAACTCGATTGGCACAACCAAAGGCAAGTTGAAACTATCATGACCTGACCCCCCTAAATACTTCAGCAAAAAATTTCCAGGAACAAGGACATTCTAGATAACCTCAACACTATCAATACACCTGAGAAATTTAACATGGATATATCAGCTTGTCCCCCATAGTGTCTGCATGCTTAGTTCTCATCTACCTTGAAAACACTTTCAATCTAGAACTGCCCCATGTAAGACAGATATCCTGAAAGGACTTATGAACACAAAGAAACATATCAATATTACATTTTTATTACTTGTGAAACTAAGGACTAGGAGAAAATACTTTGTGATAGCAACAACCCACTTTGACACCTCAGACTTAGGGCAATTTCAAGCCCACAGAACAGAATCCAGAACCTGGCAGCTAACTGGAGAAGCAGATGAAATCTACATCTCAAGACCAGTGACAGAGGCAGGGGCTTCACTCCACCAAAGAGGCCCAGAGGCTCCCAATCCAAGTCCTGTTACTTAATTTACTCTTATTAATGCATTCAATGGGCTGAGTTATAGGGTTTCTTAAACAACAGAACTCAGAAACCACTGACAGGCTGAAAGCAGAGTGCACATTCTTAGAGGCAACATCTGAGAGTAACAATTTACTCCTTTAGTTCAGTTCAGCTCAGTCGCTCAGTCATGTCCAACTCTTTGCAACCCCAAGAATCGCAGCACGCCAGGCCTCCCTGTCCATCGCCAACTCCTGGATACTTATGGACCAACAACTGTTCATCAGATACTATACCAACCGCTGGAAGATGGACACAGCTGTGCTAACTAGGGCTGTGTGCTATTGTAAATGGTTGTGAAGGAAATGTTCTTATCACTGTGGTGGTGGTTACACAGGTGTGTGCATTTGTCAAACTCTATAGAACTGCCCACCTGAAAGGGTCAGATGTACCCCACATCAATTTTACCTCAATACAGCAGACATGGTCACCACCAGGGAGGAGGGTGAGAGACAGGGATGTGACTCAGGGGTATCTGAACTCACTTCCTGCCTGAGTGGCATCTCTTTCTGTTTGCTAGGCTAGCTGCTGTCACAGTGGCCAAACACTGGACATTCTCTTTCATCTCAGAACATTCCACCGTTACTTCCCCACCTGATGTCTTTTCAGTACCGAAAAAAGGGTCTGGCACAGAACAGGTGCTCAACCAACGTGCTGAGTGATACAAAATTTGTATCACACTGGAAGACATCAGATTGTTACTGCTGAGGGGAGTGGGGAAGGGGCATGAAGGACCTCAGTAATACCCAGTGCCAGTCGGGGCTGGGGTGACGGGGGGAGGCGCAACATGGTGACACCCATCTCTCACATCCACACAAGCTGAACCTCCTGGGATGCTGAGCTTCTAAGAGGCCAATGGACAGCTCAGCTCCCCAGCATGCTGTGAGGCTTGCGTTTGGCAGATTAGCCCCTTCTGCTTCACCATGACCAAGTAGTTTGCTGACCCCTGCTCTAAATAATTATTTTAAAAGCAATCATTCAGAATAGCTTCAAGGCCCCAGGCCCCTAATTCTTCAAAGTTAAAAACAACTGCATGTTTATTGTCTGAGTGCATGCATTGGGCTCAGAGATTGGGAGTAACACATCGAGACAGCGCTGAGCAAGAATTTTCACCTCAGAAACTAGATCCTGCTCCAACTTCACGAAGGTCAGGCTCACCTTGTGGAGACCTTTGAACTCATAGCGCCTGTCCCGAAAAGCGCGTACAGTGTCCACATAGAAGGAGTTCTCCCGCTGGCAGATGGTGGTGAGACGCTCCTCCACCTTGGTCATGTGGATTTTCTTGTACGCCTTCCGGCAGTAATCTGAAGCACAATTGAGAATGGCGGGCACGTCAGACTCCACACAGGGGACAGGCCTCCTGGACACAGCCAAAGAAAGCTAGGCAATGGATGCCAACAAACATGGGTTTTTTGGTTAACTCAAAGGAGCAGAAAACTCAGAAAGACAAGCTCCTAATAAATCACATCAAAGGGCAGCCCTGTATGAACAGACCAAATACACAAAGACTACAGGAGGAAGGGTTTAGGAGCCAGAAACTTGCACAAGGATAAATGACAACAGGAAGCCTATAGGACGAACTAATTCACAGTGGTCTCATCTACTTCAACAACTGGCTCGACTGACCTCAACATGTGATACACCAACATGGCCCAACTGCTCACCTGCCAGCCTCCGCTTCTCATATTTAGCCTGCTCCTCACGGGACAGCTCGTGAAAGGCCCGGGCTGGGCCCTCGGGGGTCAAGGGAGGGAACTTCTCTGACTCCAGTTGGTGCTGGATCCGATGATACTCACTGCGACTGGCTGGCACTAGAAGGAGTGATGGGAAGAGAGAATGTGACAGAGACCTGCCCACCCGCTTCCTGCTGAGCAGCCCCCAGGGCCGACACTCACTGAACTCTCCCCTCCACTGCCAGGCCATCTTCCTCTGGCAGTTTGCTCCAGGCTTGTTGAAGTCACAGGCTGCGCAGGTGGCCTCGTCCACCATGGCAGAGGGCTGTGAGGGGACAGGAAGAGAGCAATTAGGGTTTAGGCAGAAAGAGCTTGATTCTGATATGAGAATGTGTCTCACCTGCAGGCGGTTTGTCAAGATGATGTTGGGGTACATGGCCCCCACGTCCAGGTGGTAGATGAGGGGACACTCAATTCGGTTAGGAACATCTTTCAGGGAGGTGAGCTTGGTCTTAATCTGATCACACACCTACAGAGAAAGTGGAAAGAAGTGAAGGCTGGTGACCAAGATGGAAACTGGAGATTGTACAGAGTAACAGAGAAAACACCATGGGTCCCAAATGGACGACAGACAACAGGCACCAACACACCAGACCCTGGAGGTACAGGACAGAGCACCGCAGCACGGGAAGCAGCAGTCTCCGCCCCAAGAGAACTCTGGGGTCGGGAGAGAAATGTGTAATATGCGGCCTCATATGGCATAGCCCATTTGCTAGCAAGTAGGGAGACCCGCTGGATTACCAACAGCCACACTTCCTGGGGGCCCCGAGTACCCCCACAGTGCAGGCAAGTGACACACCATCAATGTCCCTGCAATTCCTCATCTGACGGATGAGAAGTTTCAAGTTAGTATGGACCCTCTGAGACCAAACACCATGCTCTCAACTGTGATACTAGATGGTTTCCAGCATTACTTTATAAACCAATGAATCAGATTCTGTTTCCAGCCAAGGCTCTTTAAAAACCCTCTTGACACCAAACACATGGAAATCCTAAATGAAATATGAAAACTATCCCTGTGAATGCAGATGTAAGCTTCTAAGTTATTCCCAGAGAACAAATGTGATGAGAAGACTCAACATCAGAGCAGTGAGTTGACTCAATGGTGTCTGGCAGAGGCTGGGCCCTGTGTTGGGATCCCCAAGACCACCCCTAGGTTTGGTGACTCACAGGGAAAAGACACAGAGCTCAATGAGCAAAGGGCAAAGGCGCTTGGGGGAAAGTCGGGAGGAGCCCAAATTCAAGCTGAGATGAGCGTCATTCTTCCAGCAACAAACTGTGATAACACATGAGAAGTGCTGTGAAAAGTACTGTCCCCCAAGGAAGCTCATGGAGACCCAGTGCCCAGAGTTCTTATAGGGGGCTGATCATGTAGGCAACTCTGCCTGCCTGGACCAAAGCCCAGACTCCAGAAAGGAAAGAAGGCACTTAGCACAAACCACACTGTTGGCACAAACAACCTGAGCACGAGTGAGTGAGCCATTCTTACTAGAGGAAGGTGAGAAACCTCTTGAAGCCCGAGTTCCCAGACCCTGGCTGCGGGCAGGCAGGCAGCAGGCCTCTCTGAGGTTTGCAGCCTCAGGCCTGTGCCGTGAGCTCTGACCTCACATTTCTCATGCTGCCTCAAGGAGGGACAGGCTACACACAACACAAGGGAGATAAAATGCAGAGCCCCAAATAAAGGCAGGACTCTCAAAGGCCGCCTCCATAAAAGAATAAACTACAGCAAGTTTGCTCACCATGTCTATTTTGGACTCTGGGCAAAGAAAGCATTTTCCCTGAGCATTTATCATAACAGGCACTAACAGGTCTCCACTGGCTCTGGGGCTCTTCAGCCAAGGAACCAGGTAAGAAGGGGCATCGGGCCCATGTTACTTTTGGGGAACCAGGAAGAAACTGTCAAACTACCAACAGTCCTCCTGCTGAAGAGGAGTTCAGATTCCAAAATTGCAGAGCGACAGGACTTCCCTAGATGCCCAGTGGTTAAGACTGTGCTTCCAATGCAGGGGGTGGTGTGTGTTCGATCCATGATTAGGGAACTAAGCTTCCACAGGCCACGCGGCACATTCAGAAAGGAAAAAAAAGTCTCAAAATTGTAAAGCATGGGGAAAAAAAACCATACCATGACTGAGAGCAGACACAGTGGGAGGAGAACCCTAAGAACATAAGAGAATAAACCTCCCAGAGTAAACATGGTAAAATCAGGCTAATTAGAGATAAGTGAACAGTCCTTGTAATAACCTATAATGTGAAAGAATCTGAAAAAGAATATATGTGTACACACACACACACACACACACACACACACACACACACGGGCTTCCCTGGTGGTTCTTGAATTCACCTGCCAGTTCAGGAGACACAAGAAATACTTCCTGATCCCTGGGTCAGGAAGATCCCCTGGAGAAGGAAATGGCAACCGAACTCCAATATTCTTGCCTGGGAAATTTCATGGACAGAGGACCCAGGCAGGCTACAAGTCCATGGGGTGTGAAGAGTCGGACATAACTTAGTGATTAAACAACAGGAACAAGAATATATATACATGGAATTCCCTGGTGGCCTAGTGGTTAGGACTCTGTGCTTCACTGTAGGGGGAATGCATCTGATCCCCGGTTAGGGAGCTAAGATCCTGCAAGCTACGTGGCACAGCCAAAAAAAGGGGGGAAAAGAAAGAATATACATGTGTGTGTATTTTAAAAACCTGAATCACTTTGCTGTATACCTGAAACATTATAAATCAGTATGCGTCAATAAAAAGTTTTTAAAAATAAAACACAGGAAGAGAAAGCCCACTATAAAGAAATAAAGCATATTTGAAAAAGAACCAATAGAGAGCTTCTAGAAATAAAAGTATTGTCATAAAACACAAAACCAGTCACTGAAACTAAAAAAGGCTAAACAGGCTTCTGATAGTCATACACTTTTATTTTCTCTCCCAAAGGTAACACTTAAATGAGAACATTGGATATGTACTTATTTGATAAGTTCATTTTGTCCAAAACTTATGCAACAACAAGAAATACAACATTAAAACTTGAGAATTACTGTACTTAGGAGTTATTCTGAGAAAAGCTGGCTTAAAAAAAAAACACCTTTAGATCTGGGGTCAGCAAACCTCTGTGAAGGACCAGATAATAAATATTTCAGGTTTTGTGGCTATGGTCTACTTTTTCTTTTAAAATATTTAAAAAATATGAAAACCATTCTTAGCTTGCTGACTGTACAAAAACAGCCCTTCTGTACTATAGCTTGCCAACCTCTGGACATTCAAAGTATAAACTGGAAAACATCTAAATTACACAAAAATCAACCAGAAGAAAAAAAGGAGTATCTATCAAGTAGAACAGGAAATACCAGAAAGATAATACTGTTTCTAACTGAATTTTAAGCAAATGAACCATTCGGAGAATAATTCCCCCATCCTTCTCTGTGCTAGGGCATGCTCTGAAATGCTGCTCGGAGAGGGAAGATGAAACGACAGTAGTGGGAAGGCTGGGATGATGGGATGACATCTGGACAGGCCAGATGCTGCTGTGTGCCCCCAGCTAGCACCTCCCATCAGCTATCACACTACTGCTGAGATGGTCACTCAGGAACAAAAGGTGAACCTGCTACCCTTTCCCTAAAGACCCTAGGCCACCCTACAGAGAACAATTTCAGGGACTATGGGTGACCATCTGTCATCTAGAGAAAGTCCATGTCCAAATTCACTACGGTGTCTGGGGTCCCTCCAATTAGCACACCTTCAGCCCACTTCTCACTCATTTCATTGGTTCATAGACTTAAAAGTAGTATCTTTGGGGAATTCCTTGGCGGCCCAGTGGTTATGACTCAGAGCTTTCACTGCCAGGGGCCTGGGTCCGATCCCTGGTTGGGGAACTAAGATCCCACAGGCCTCACGTCAAGGCCAAAAAAGCAGTATCTTTGTTTTGCTCAAGTTGCTCTTTAACTCCTGTTTGTCATTCAGCCTACACTCTCTTCCCAAGTTGGTTCATGGAAAGTTCCCAAAGCATATGATAGCTGTAGCTGACAAGAGCTGCACAGAACTTTGTACTATGCAGAGCACATGCACACGTTCTTGTTTGAACTTTGCCTGGTGAATATGTTACATTTCTTGAAATCAATCCTAGAACTGTTAAGAGCTGCAAACCACTCGAGTAGCTGAATATGCTGAAGCAGGGCCTGATAGAGACCCAAGATGCACCACATCCAAAGGAATAAGACCAGCAAAGCAGGTGGTGCCTGGTGCCTCTGGTCATGTGACACACTTTGCAAATGGTGCTTTCTAACTACTATGTGAAGGACTTTGCAGTTACGATATTCTACCCTGTAATTTATAGGAACTCCTATCGTCATTTTTTTTAACTTTCCTGGTGGCTCAGACGGTTAAGCGTCTGTCTACAATGTGGGAGACCCGGGTTCGATCCCTCGGTCGGGAAGGTCCCTGGAGAAGGAAATGGCTATCCACTCCAGTACTATTGCCTGGAAAATCCCATGGACAGAGAAGCATGGTAGGCTACAGTCCATGGGGTCATTTTTAAAGTCCATAGACAGAAAGAAAGTAAAAACCTCCAATAGCTCCTTGCCGCCTACAAGACATAGTTGTATCTACCCTTCACTTGCCTTCCTCTCCCACATCAGCCCACCACTTTGTTCTGAAAGCCGTTGCCTCCTCTGTGAAATTCTCCTGAACACAAAGTCGAGTCCCTCACTGCGCCAATACGCTGTCCTGTCCTAACTACATGAGACCAGGCCCCGTGTCCTGTCTCGGCAACCAAGTATTATCACACAGTAGGTGCACAATGAATAGGCCACTGAAAGAAGCCACTCTGCAAGGCAGGGCATGTAAACAGACTGCTCTCCCCACACCACTCCCCCGAGCCTATGCATCACCTCTTGGAAGTTGATGACCTGCTCCATGGGCACTTTCTCCTCTTCCTCGATGGCGTGACGCATGGTTTTCTCCACCCGCTGCAGCAGGAAGTCAAAGGCAGCAGGATTCTAACACAAACAACCAAGAGAGGATGTGAGAAAGATAGGAAAATGGCCCCACACCACGTAACCTACTTCAGGTGGGACTCTACTAAGAGAACACTCCAGAAGGAGCAGCAACCTGAAGGGTAGGCCAGACAAAGGACAGCTGGTGAGGGGTCCATGGGTGAGAAGGGGGCGAGGGTTTTATTTCAGCCCTTGTGGCTGGGTCCCTCCTGGGTCCTCCCACAGCACTGGCGGGACGAGGCCCTGCCTTAGGAGTGGCGCACCATCCGGAACCGGCAGGGGATGTCGCTGCGGAACACGCCCGACTCCAGGGCTTCTACGTGGCCACCCACGTAGGTCTCAGCATCCAGCACGTGGCCATCATCTGTCAGCTTGTTGAACTCCTGCTCCTGCTTGTTGGGGAAGACGATGTTGGCATGGAAGGCCTGCACCATTAGCAAGGCCTCGCACAGCGTCCCAGAGCCTTTCCGCAGCACCTACAGGGAAATATCAGGCTGTGAGCCAAATACAGAAATCAACGGCTGCACCTGCATCAGCTGCCTGGGACCACCCTGTCAGGCAGTGGGCCAGGACAGGCACTGACCTCATCGGGCTCCATGGGGATGATGGTACACAGGGCGAATATAAACGGGTGGACATATTTCATGTACAGGTAGTATGTGGCCACTGCGTCCGACACCGAGTAGGTGGCCAGAGTCTGAGGAGAAGACATCAGACAGTAAGGTCAGTGAGGGGTCCAGAGGCCGCCATCCCCAGCAGAAGGTGACTCAGCGAGGCAGCACACGTGCCTGGGGCTGCTCAGTGGCCATCCGGCACATGTCTTCGGGGTCCAATTCCACTGGGTCGTAGCCCAGCTTGGCTTTGGCTGCCGCCTTGAGGTTGTGGCTGCCCACGGGCAGGTAGCTGTCCCTCTTTACCCACCTGGAAAGGAGAAGAAAAGCAAAAGCCAGAGATAATTCTGAGATGAAGCCCAGGAACCTGTGAGATGTGGCGAAGCTGGACACTCTATAGGAAGATGCAGGGTCCTGACAGGTACTCCAAAAGATCACCAAGATCTCACGTGGTGCAGGCCCCTTGCGAAAAGCTTTCACCTGGACCCAGTCAACTTCACAGAGAAACCCACAAACACAAGGAGACGACACAGCCGGTCCTTCCAGTCCTTGCGAGGCCTTCTCACCCTCACGGAGAAATAAAAAGGGGACCAGGCAGGAACCTGCTGTCTGAACTTCTAGATTCCTCCACAGCTTATTCGCTACAGGTGCTGCCAGGCTCTGCCTTGCTCTCCCTGCCCCTCACACCCTGCTGTCAAACTCCCGTCCTCTTCTTACACAAGCCCTCTGTATAAAAACACTCGAGGCCCCCTCATGCCATCTCCACTTCTTCCTTCCTCACAACTCAGCCCCACGACAGACACCACTATATCTCTAGGACTTATACCTTTGTACTGGCAGCATCCATTCTCACCGTCTGTGGCCTCTCTGCCCTGTGGGCCGTTCTCCCCCTCAGAAACGCCCTGCTAAGGATCCCCAGGATTGCCGCCTCCACTGAGGAACCCCACCTCTCTTTTACTCCTCTTACTTAAAAAAAAAAAAAGTATTTATTTGACTGTGTAGGGTCTTAGCTGCAGCCATGAGCGATCTTCAATCTTCACTGTAGTATGTGGGATCTTTTTTAAAAATCATTTTTCTGGCTGCACTGGGTCTTGGGTGCTGCGCGTGGGCTTTCTCTAATTGTGGCGAGCAAGGGCTACTCTTGGTTGCAGTGGCTTCTCTTGTGATAGAGCATGGT
Source organism: Capricornis sumatraensis (assembly GCF_032405125.1). Taxonomy (NCBI): domain Eukaryota; kingdom Metazoa; phylum Chordata; class Mammalia; order Artiodactyla; family Bovidae; genus Capricornis; species Capricornis sumatraensis. Next base: position 51,397,626 of record NC_091085.1, on the reverse strand, counting down.
CTCCAGGTCTGTGGGTGCAGTAGTTGTGAAGTATGGGCTTACTTGCCCCTTGGCACGTACAGTCTTCCCAGAGCAGAGATCAAACCCATGTGGCTTGCATCAGCAGGAAGACTCTTAGCCACTGAAACACCAGGAAAGTCCCTATTTCTCTTCTTGAGAATCCATCAACTATCAAGTTTTTTGCTCTTATCACCGAGCCCCACAGTCTCCAGATCCTCCATGTGGATGGATCTCCCAGGTCTGCTTTTATTTTGAACCTGAGCTCTGCCCTCTTTCTCCAGGAGCCCAGCCCAAGTCCTGAGAACCAGAATTTCCTAATGCCTCTTGCACCTGTCCCCATATCTATAGATCCCCAAGTCCTCGACTCTCAGATATCTCAAGACCAGCCCTCTCTTCACTGCTCTTCATGTTGCAATCCGCCTGCCCCTTCAATCCATGCACCATAATACCAGGGGTAAGGAGAAAATTCATTAAGCTTTAAATGTGTCAGTGGCTCCCCATGACCACCAAGAAAAAACCAACCTCCTCACTGGGCACAGGAAGCCCAGTAGACCTCTTTCTCCAGCCTTCCTTCTCAGCACTCCGGGCCACCTCGCACGCTTATCCTGAGTCTGGACACCCCAGCCTATCTGGACACCATGCTTGTCCTTTAAGAGAGCCTGGCTGCCACATCCCAATCTGATGTGGGGAAGCCAAGGCCTCTCTGTGACCTCCCATAGCACCAGACCTCACTCTACCAGGTCCTTCTTTCTCATCTGGTTTCTATACCCTGGGGACCAGCCAGCGGCCACTGTCCTCTTAGGTGACAGGAGCTACTTCTCGGCAGCTTCTGTAAGAAGGTATGGAAAGGAGCAGTGTGTATAAGGGAGTCTCACTTACAGAAAGCCCTCATGAGACACTGCGATGAGCCACCACGTGAGCTGCAGGGCCTACCTGAGACAGTCCATGTGGATACACTGGGGTGATTTGTACTCCCCCTGGCTGTCCTTCTGGAACCCTATCTCCTGGTACATGCTCAGTCCATGGACCGCTGCTCTGGCCTCCACAAACGGCCTAAGGACGAGAGGACAGAAAAGCACGTGGGACAGTGAGTCTCTAATTTCCACAGGGGCCAGACTACCCCAGCGGACACTTCATACCATCTCCTCTTAAACAGGGTGAGCAGCTCACCCGTGCTACCAAGTGGTGCTTCTCCCGTCTCTTCCTCCCCCTTTCTGACTTACCAGTCAAAAAAGTCCCCATTATAGGTGACCATGATGGTGGGTTTGGCCTCCTGGATGTGTTCAAACCATCTTTGGATTAGATGAACCTGAATTTAACAAATTTTGGCAGTCAAAGGGTTTCTTTACTCTTCCTCAAGTGATTTTAATACCTCTCCAAAGCTGAGGAATAACAACTTCACATGACCCCTTTATTTCCATCCTAACCTTATGTGATCGAGGACCAACCATTGGGGATTGAGCCCAGCTGCTATTATGATTAAACAAATGCTGAGATCTGAGAGGATCACCATGCTTGCCTCCTCTTCCTATTCCCAAACATCAAGCACTTTCCCAAGTGGCATCTCTACCTCATCGGGCTCATTGAAGACACAGAAGGGTCCTTCATATTCTGGCTTGGGGGTGAATTCGAAATCTTCTATATCTTCTGAGACAATCTCCCTGTTGGTGATGAGGTAGCCCTGGGAAGTTCATTAGCAGTCAGTGCGAGTTACAGAAACAAAGCCTAAGACACACCTCCCACATGCAGCCTGGAGACTTTTGCTACAAAACCTTTGCAGCAACTTGAAACACCATCGCTTTCCCAAAAAAGACTTAGTCCTAAGATTTGCCTGGAGGGTAGAGAGTCACTAGATGCCAGAATAGCTAGCTTGTTCACTTGTGCGGACTCCATTCTCTCATTAGTCACCAAACAAATACTAACCACGGGTGGGCACTGTTCAGGTTTGGAGACCAGACTTGGTTCCGGTTCACAGAGAGCTCACATTCCAGAAGGCACCCACTCACCTGACCATCAATCATATAGGAAATCATCATAATCTGGTCGGTCTCAGCATCTGGAAACTTGAGGGGCAGTTTGGTTGTCTCAATGTCAAATGCTAAAACCACGGGGTCCTGAAGGGACAAAATGTAGCATTAAGTTGGCCAAGAACCAAGCTGAGCTCTGGAGACCCTGGTGGTTCTCTTGACACCCATGACACCTCCACCTCTACTGCCAGTTACTAAAAGCAAGCGTTGAGCTGCTGTGGGGAAAGGTCCAGGAAAAAGCAGGACAGGCATCTTGGGGTGGACTGATCTACCATGATGATATGAAAACTTGAACATACAAGATATGGCTGGAGCCACTGTTCACAGGAAAAGTCTAGAATTACAGAACACTTGAGTCTCTAGACACCTTAAAATGAATCACCTCATTTTGACCTTTATGACAACTTTGACAGGAGACTATGATACAGAACTGACAATCTCATCTTAGATGTGAGAAAACAGTATAGACTATCCCACAATCAGAAAGCTGTTCCTGAACCACTTTTGAATCCATTTTTCAACATAACATGCTGAAACCATGCTCTTAACCATCAAAAATGGAAGTCAAGGCTTTCCCTCCAATGTTCAGATCCAGCCTAGCTCAAATACTAACAGCACACGATGATATACATGTGCAAGGTCAGAAACTGATTTAAAAAAACCCAATTATTTCAAAATTCTTTTAAGTATTTGAGGAAAAAGAAGCAAACCAATTGTAAAATCAAATTCACCTTTCACCTTTCTCGCCAGAAACAACTGGAAAGTTTAGGATGGAGGAAATGCGAGCAGTACTTACTGGTCGTTCAACGAGGTCATCGCGGCGGGCAATTTCCACTGGAAAGGCACTTCCTCGGTACCGGACATTGTACCAGTGAGCCTGAAGGACATGTGGTGCATTAACCGAAAACTTCTACATCTGCCCAGGGAAGTCTACTCTATGGATCTATCCTTCAATATTACCTCCTGGCTGTCAGTAGCTACCCCCATGCAACAGCCCACTCACCACGTGGATCTTCAGGTCGATGGAGAGACGGATGTGGTAAGGCACATCATACTCTCGCATGTCCACAATGTTGTCCATCTGGTCGGCAATCTTCTTAGACGTTTCCTCTTCATCAATAATTACACTGCCCCCTTGCAGAACACTGCAAAATAAAGAGAGCAGCTTTTTCAACTATACTCTGCTAGGAGCTGAAGCAGGGAAAGGCCAGAGTCCAAACAATGTAAACACAAAGGTTTACAAGGTGGCTGAGATGATCAGGACAGGCCCTTCATAAGGAATGACCTTGGATGACCCCCATCCGACCAAGTAGCAGGCCACAGACACAAGGAAGTTCAATACACTTAGGACATGCATTTTATTGGATGTAAGTTCCACCCCAATTAAAAGAGCAAAGAAGAAAGGAGACTATTACTTGGAATGCATATCTACGGACGTGACCCACCTTCACTGAGGTTATTTCTTCATCAAGAAAACAAAGACGACAGGAACAGGCCCACCCAGCACAAGTCATAAGGTAACATGCTCACAAGCTCTTAGCATGGTGAAGTGACTGGTAAACAGTAACTATTTCTGCATCATAATTATTTTTACCATATCTAAGTGGGAATCACTGTCACTAGAATATTCACTCCAATATTAGTCCACTAAGCTTCCAAATACTGAATGGACTATTAAGGGGGAGAAAAAGGCAATGAGTTTTAGAGAAGGCTCAGGCCTCTGGGGACTCAGTCTCCAGATAAACTTGCAGTATTCTGAAAAATCATTAATGAGCCACTGGGCAGGGGGTGCTGATGCAGAAACATCCAGGGTCCCAAACTGATCTACTTTTGCCAGAGGTTACGATTAGCTCTCTTCTAAAATCCTCATAAATTTCTGCATGTCTTTTAGTTGATTTACAATGTTGTTAATTTCTGCTATACTGCAAAATGATTCAGTTATATACATAAACACATTCTTTTAAAAATCATTTTCCATTATCATTTCTCACAGGATGCTGAATACAGTTTCCTGTATTATACAGTAGGACCCTGTTGTTTATCCATCCTATATATAATCGTTAGCATCTGCTAACCCCAAACTCCCAATCCACTCTTGCCCCATGGCAACCGCAAGTCTGTTCTCTTATGTCTGCGAGGTTATTTTTGTTTCATAGATAAGTTCATTTGTCAAATTTTAGATTCCACATATTAAGTGTTATCACATGGTATTTGTCTTTTTCTTTCTGACTTACTTCACTTAGTATGACAATCTCTAAGTTCACCCAGGCTGCTGCCAATGGCATTATTTCATTCTTTTTTATGGCCAAGTAGTATTCCACTGTATATATGAACCCCACCTTTATCCATTCATCTGTTGACGGACATTTAGGTTGTTTCTAGATCTTAGTTATTGTGAACAGTGCTGCTATCAACACAGGGGTGAATGTATCTTTTTGAATTATAGTTTTATTTGGATATATGCCCAGGTGTAGGATTGCTGGATCATATGGCAATTCTATTTTTAGTTTTTGGAGGAACCTCCATACTGTTCTCCATAGTGGCTGGACCAATTTGGATTCCTACCAATAATGTAGGAGCATTGCCTTTTCTCACACCTCTAGTGTTTGTCATTTGCAGACTTTTTAACGACGACCAGTGTGAGGTGGTACTTCATTATAGTTCTGATTTGCATTTCTCTAACATTAGAAATGTTGTGCATCTCTTCATGTGCCTGTTGGCCATCTGGTATGTTGAAGTCATCATAACTTTTAATTAGCCAAGATTTCTTCTTAATCTCTTACCCTGTTGCTTACTACTGTTGATGTTTAAATATTTCACGAACAGTGTTTGTTGTCCTTTATTTAAATTTCTCTGTATAATAACCAGGGTTCTCTGGAGACGATGTGCTACATAAATCTAGATATTTAATAAAATTTGCAGACATCTTAATGCTTTCTAAAAACCATGAAATCAGACTCTGTTATGGTGGTGGGATTAGAAATCTAAAATGCCTTTATTGTTACAGAAACTCAGTTTGAAGCCAAATCTATCCCCATGTAAGAAAGAAGGGACAGCTGAACTACAACCTGGGAATCCACCATTAATTTAACACAAAGGGAACATATAAAAAAGTCTAACTAATTGCTCAAAAGTGTTTCGCACTGAACAAAGCCAATCATTAAGGTAACTTTATTGCTGAGTTTTCCCATGTCCTATTTATCTTGTAAACTTAGGAAAAATGGGAAAAGCCCTATGGACCAACTGGCTGCTTTGCTTATGTGAACGAAGCTTACCTGGAGAGCATAGTTGTGTAGGCATCACTGGCATGACCCTGCTCCTTGTTTTTCTTCACAGCTGGGGAGATCTCCTTCCTCACTTTGACGAGGTCCTCCACGGTGTTGAAGGACAGCTTAATGTAATTTCGTTTCAAACCAACCAAGTGATTTGGCTGCAGAGTGAAGAGATGGTGTTCATGAGTTCAAGAGAAAAAAATACTATGTTGGAGAGATAAAATAAGGGGAGAACGAGTCAACAGTACATAAATGAGTTGAAGAGCTGGCAACTCCAAAGCAACTTCTTCAACTCTGCATGTGGCACCAAAGATGCCACTAGAGTTTTTGAGGAGGAGGCAGGGACAGTCATGAAAATCCATCATCTATACTGCCCCACAGGTATTAAACATGTCCTCCCCATCTCACCCCATGGACAGAGCAGACCCAGCCTGATTTACCCAGAAAGGGCTGGGTGATACTCACCAAGTCCAGATCCTCCTTAGGGACAGTCTCTACTTTGGCAATTTTACCCTGAAACTTCTTAGAAAGAAAAGACGAAACTTCTCGCTCACAACCCTAAATCAGGATCAGAATGAAAAGACAACCCATTAGTAAAATCTACTTCCTTCCTTGCCTGTTTCTCTAGAAGCCTCTTTATTTCCAGTTTTGACTCTCCCCACAAAACAAAGCTCAGGTCATTTGACCTAATGCCATAAACGACAGACCTACCTTTCTGGTCGCAATGTAGAAATATGGCTTGTAGGGCAAGGCCACCTGTAAGAATCACAGCCCATGTGGGGTGACGACAAAGAAAAAAGGAGAAAAATGAAGATAGGCTGTTTTTATTATACCTGTGAGCAGCCTAGATTCAATGCATCATTGACCTGGACATATCTTAGAAGAGATGATACAACAGAAAATTAGACTTGCACATATCACAAGGGCAATAGTCTAAGAGAAACAATACTGCTCATCTTTCAGTCTTCCTGAGCTAGCTTCTCTTAGGACATCTTAAGTGGTGACTAGTGTGGCTCCATGGGGCCCATGTTCCTAAACAGCTTTGGGCAGCTGCCTGCTACAAGTCTCCCATAAACCCTCTCCTCACAGCTGCAGAGCTAAAAGGACATATATCATTTTGGGCCCCGTTATGCCTCATCACTGAGTGGTTTTTAGCTTCTTTGGGTTCAAGGGCCTTACCTTAAATCTGCTCCCATCGTCTTGAATAAAGTAGTAATCCACAGCACTAACTAAGCGTTTATCTTCATCTAAAATCTCAGTCTGCAAGAGAGTCGGTCAACAAGAGCACAAGGTTTTCCTCTACAAACTACAAGAGCCTTTTCTTCCTTCTCTAGGAAACTGAGTACTTTAAAAACAAAATCTTTCTCTACCTTTACATAAACCCTACCAGACCCAGTCACAAGAATTATGTCATAACAGCGTCCAGATGGGAATGTCTCTGTCTCCTCATCTTTGAAAGCTTTATTTTTATGGGTAACAGGGATGCCCCCTCCCCTTTGTTATCCCAGTGACCTCTTAATGACCCAGAGAAGACCCTGAGAAGTTAAAGAGGAAAGCTGGGGAGCTGCAAACAATCCCATCTCTACCTGGATGGTCCACAACATGTTCCCACCAGGTGTCACCTGCTCTTCAGATAAGGGCTGTGCTGCCCTCCTGAATGGGAGGAGGAAGATGGAGGAAAAGCACAGGTGCTTACAGGGTGCATGTTGATGAGCCAGCCTGTCTTCTCACCAGGCTCCTTGAGTCTCTCAAAACCAAACCGCAGATCCATCTTATCTGTCCACTGACTGCGCTCCAGGCGCTTAAGTGCCGAGACAGAGGAAGAGGAGCCATCATCCCTGAGTGAAAAGAGGGAAATCCAGTCTCCACTGATCATGACACTCTATACCCGCAACCCTCAGTCCACCCAGTATAAGCATTTCAGATGTGACATGGTAGGAGCATCCCTGAAAAGTGCTCATTAAGAAAACAGGACTCATAGGAAAAATATGACTGGGACATCATATTGTTTGATGTCATACTCACGTCAAAACTTGTTTAACTATGTAACCAGAACACTAATAAAAACAACAATCTTGGCTGGACATGCTGCCTCATGGGGTAGTTAAAAAGGAAAATGCATCAAGTCCAGTATTGCAATCTTGAGCATTTATCCCAGATGAAAGAAAACTCATGTTCACACAAAAAACTTGTATGTGCATATTCACTGCAACTTTGTTCATTATAGACAAGAAGTGGAAACAACCCAGATACTCTTCAACAGGTGAATAGTTAACCTGTTTTATATCCTTCTCATGGAATACAGTTCATCAGTAACAAACTTATTGATACATCCAATAACCTAGAATGGTTTCAAGGGAATTAGCCTGAGTGAAAAAACCAACTCCCCCAAATTACATACTTTATTCCACTTATACAGCATTCTTTAGAGATGGAGAATGGATTAGCCATTAATAGGGGATGGGAGATAGCTGTGGCTATAAAAAGGTAACATGAGGGACCCTTGGGTCAGAACTGTTCTGTGGCCTGACCGTGGTGTTGGTCATGAATACAGAAAGTGCACAGAACTAAATCTACATACACATAAACGAGTGTTCATACACTGCTGTATCATGTCAATTTCCTGGTTTCGACATTGCACTCTAGTTATGTCAGCTGTTACCACGGGGGGAAACTAGGTTAAGGGATCTCTGTGTAATTTCTTACAACTGCTAAGAACCTACAGTTATCTCAAAAAGCTTTCTCTATTTTTAAAATGATGGTACCCAAATTTATTATTAGTCTGTTTCTTGCAAAAAATGCAATTAACCATATTTGGCCACACAGAATTTTCAGAACTTGGGTTTGATCCATGGTCCAGGAAGATCCCACACGCCATGGAGCAACCAAGTTGGCGCACCACAACGACTGAGCCTGTGCTCTAGGGTCCGGGAGCCCATGTGCTGCAACTACTAAAGCCGGTGCACCCTAGAGCCCATATTCCCCAAGAGAAGCCACCGCAGTGAGAAAGCCTGCTCACTGTAACTAGACAGTAGCCATGGCTCACTGGTTCTCTGCAAGTAGAGGAAAGCTCCTGCAGCAATGAAGACCCAGCGCAGCCAATAAATAAGTAAATAAATAACTTAAAAAAAAAAAAAGAATGACCAAGTTGGACACTAGTTCTACCAAAAATCAGTGGTGATGATTAAATCACGATACATATGATGTGCAGACAGAATTTTTTGTAGAGTGCGTGCTTGATAAATAGCATTTGTGATATTTATTGAAGACCAACAGAAACAGAGAAATACTCACTTTTTGTTGTCTTCAAGATAAAATTCTGTAAAGTCAGTTATTTGAAATAACCTGAATGAACTAATTCACTTGTGTTTTCAAGTCATGTAATTTGAGTTGGAAAAATATTTACTGAACACTTTTCAAGGCACTCATACAACCATAGAGGCGGCTGCAGCACATCTGGGGAAGTGCATTTCGTGCTAGGAAAGTGAAACAAGGATGGCTGCAGTGTGCTGGACTGCACAGTTCAGTGTCTGAGTACACAGAGACAGCAGTGTTCCATGCTAAGCCATTTTTCTTTTAGCTGGCTTATAAACACTGAAAGGCAGCTCTAATTTCTATACAGCAAAGTCAATAACCATGCTTCTACAGAGTTGTTTGCTTTAAATGCATAACACAAGCAGTAAGGTCCTGGCTTATGACTGTTGAGTACAGGAGAAAAAAGTGTAGCCTGCCACCTGAGATTGGAGGGAGGCACTGGTACAGGCACTCAGATAAAACTGTCTTCAAACAGAGCCAACAGGGCACATACCCGTGCCACACTCCAGCCAAGGGCTCTTTCCTTCTCTACTGAAGACTATTTAATTCTACTCGATTCTGACCCCCTTGCCTAGGGAAAAACTGCAAATGAACCAATACAATCTCCACATTTTACTGATATTCTCCTGTTTACCAACTACATGTGAGCAAACTAGGGTTACAGAAATACCTGTTGTGGTAGAACAAATTGTACCTTAAAAGCATGATATATCTTCTGGGACACCTGAGTCTGGATGTTTGAAGACCCACATATGGATAAAAATGGGGATATAACATTGTTCAGTGTGAGAGGAACTATCTCAACTGACAAAGGAAATCACTTCCCAGCTCCGTTATATCTGCCTCAAACCTCCCAAGCCTTTCTCTGCTTAGGGTTAAATAACTGTTTATACAGATTTTATCATAAACCTTAAATTAAGTACTTGACAAAGACTTTCCATCAACAGAACTATCCAAATCTATTTTGATTCCAGAGATTGGAATAATCCCAAATTGTTCACAATCTTTAATTTCACAGGTGTGATACCATCTAAATAGAATACAATAATTATGGCTTATCCATCTTCAAAAGAGAATAATTACCATATTGGCATTCCGACTTAAAAAGCAAATGCTATTAATAGTTTCTTCTTTAAACTGCAGTTCTGAGATTCTGGCCCCTGTATATTTTGGGCTGAAGGCCTCTTTATTAGTTAAGCCAACTATATTCTCCACTCCTCAAAAATGTACAGCTAAGAATCCATACCCCATGACTTTTTGTCTTAATGTAAATAAATGAGCTACTTTATTATAAATCAATAAGCAGAGAAAACATGTATGTGTCTAGAATGGTGCAGTCTAAGAAAGCTAAATATACAAAACAGAGACTAGTTAGACCAAAAAAAAGATCTAAACCAAGCCTGCGCAGAATTCATGTCTTTAATTACTGTAACATGATTAATTAGTTATTAATTTATAAACAGAGAATTTTGCTTAAGAAAACCTTCTTTGCCTGAAGATATTTCTTGGGTCACCTACACCTAAAGAACAGAATGACCTATTTCAAGATGAGGACCTTTATTTTTCACAAAAAATTATAGCCACCTGCTGTAGAGAATAATTGACAGCCCCCATACCAAAGATGTCTGTGTCCTAATCCAAGGAACCTCTTATATTACATGACCAAAAGGAGACTGCAGGTGTGATGACTTTAGGTGTTTTGAGATGGGGATTACTTGGGTGGATCCACTGTAATCATAAGGTTCTTTATAAGAGCCAGAAATTAGAGACAGAGAGGAGAGTGAGGGTGGAAATGCGGCAGTGTTGTTTTTGAAAACAGAGGAAGGAGCCTCTACAAATTACAAAGGGCAAGAGAAGAGATTCTCCCCTAAAGCTTTCAGAACGAACAAAACCCTGTCACATCTTAATTTTAAGGGCTTTTGACCTTAGAACTAAGTCAGAAGCTGCTCCCTTTACTCCGCAGCCTCGCAGACAACGCGGTCAGGGCCGCCCCGACCACGCGAAGCAGTGGGGCTGGACCCGAGAGGCCAGAGCCTTGCGGCCCCACCGCCCTCACTCCAGCACAAGATGCGCCGACCGCGGGCCTGCGGCGCCGACCCGAGATTAGGCTGCAAGGCCTCCGCGCGCGCTCCTAGCATAACCGGACACCCTCAGCTACTACCCTGAGAACTCGTGGGCAGCGCATCAGCAGGAGCCAAGCTATGGCGCTTTCCTCCTCCCCGCCCCCGTCCTAGAGCCGCCCCTTCCCTGTTGCGCTGCCGAAGGGCCGCAGGCGGAGGACCTCGGACACGGCGCCAACAAAGAGACGGCGGGGAGAGGGGGCAGCTTCGGAGAGCTGCCGGACTCTCAACCCGGAGCCCACGTCGGGCGGCCGAGTGGAGCGCCCCAGGCGCTCTCGCCGCTGCTCACGGACGACGCGCGCGCGCTAAGGAGGGGGCGCTCCTGCGCCGCCAGGCCGAAAGGAAGGTCCTTGGCGCCCGTCTGCCACCTGTCTCACCGGCTGGGCTCCCCGTCCGCGCCCGGCTCCGCGCGCAGTCGTCCTGTATTCCTCAGAACCATAGCGCTGCAGCCGCCGCCGCCACTTCCCTGTAGAAATTTGGCGCGCTTGTAATGAGTCTCGCGAGAAGCCGGAAGCGCCCCACCGCCCAATCAGGAGGCTCGTCGCACCCCGCCCCAAAAAGCTCCAATCGCCGCCGGCGCCCGAGGGGGCGGTGGCCCGTTAGGGAGTCCGGGAAAAGTGCGCTGAGGTGCGCGTTGCGTATCCAGGGGTCTGTACCCGGCGGCACTGCGGGACGCGGCGGGGCGGGAAATGTCCGGCCGTCCCCGCCCCGCGCCCTGGGCCCAGAGCCTGACAAGCCAAGAGTGGGGTCTGTGCCCCCGGTGGGCGTGGACCGGGGAAGACGATGGCGCCGGCGGCGTCGAAGTTGCGGGCGGAGGCTGGACTAGGGCGGCTCCCGCGGCGGGCGCTCTCCCAGTACCTGCGCCTTTTGCGGCTCTACCCAGTACTCACCAAAGCGGCCACCAGGTCTGCGCAAAGAGGCGGAGGAGGGGACGGGACGGGGCCGGTGGGGGCGAGGCGGGGTGCGGGGGTGGGCGCGGCCCAGAGCTCTGTCGGCCGGTGACCCAGCCCCACAGGTACATCCATCCAACGTGGGAGTTTGAATGTGGAAGGAAAAATCCCTGTGTGTCAAAATGACCCTCCAGTTGCCTTAAATTAACCAGAACTCTTAGCACGTGCTGTTCTGTATATTTGGTTCCGAGCTGTGACTCGTAAACACCCTAAAATGTGGACCCAGGGACCAGACTAAAGGAGTGCCCGAGCTGAAGGACTTGCTGCAGACCTCGGGGCCTCCGGCCCCTCTGCCCCGGAGGTGGCGGTCGTCCGGGGTAAAAGGGGACTGGGGGAAACATCTGTCACCCGCTCGGCTCTGCGCAGGTTCTGCAGCTACCTTCCAGTTCGTTAGTACCTGCCCTTGTTTTGAGGCTAGGTTAGACTGGGGCTTCCCTGGTACCTGCTCTTGTTTTGAGTCCAGGATAGGCTGGGGATTCCCTGGTGGCTCAGTCGGTAAAGAGTCTGCCTGCAATGCAAGAGACCCGGGTTCGATTCCTTTGTCGGGAAGAGCCCCTGAAGAAGGAAATGGCAGCCTATTCCAGTATTCTTGCCTGGGAAATCCCATGGACAGAGGAGCCTGGCGGGCTAGGGCTACAGGCCCTGGGGTCCTAAGAATCGCACAGGACTTCCCGACTAAACCACAACCACCACCGGATGGACTAAATGGGTTGAGGTGAACACCTTTAGGAAGGGCAAGGAAGGCTAGACCGGGTGGGAGGTGTTAAGACATGCTTCAGCAGCTTTGCATTTGGGAGAAAGCTGACACAGTGTCCCCCTTGCTGCGGTTAGGTGGGCCCTTTGATTTGGAGTACTAAACATTTTATGAGACATCCCCCTCTTCCTTTTAATTAATCCATTTTACAAGTTTGTCCCCTTTTATTAATACAGCCTTTCATACATGTGTACAGCTGCTTCCTGTCTGGGGAGCATTAGCGATGATTAAGACAAGTAGGTCCTGTCCCTACCCTCACGGATCTTGCGTTCTAGTAAAGAACTAGTCAAAAAGCAGATAAATGTATAACACAGATAAAGTGGTCAGGGAAGTTTTATTTGAGGAGGTGACACTTAAATAGAAGCCTGAAGAAGGAACAGCCTGTACAAAACAGGGAATCAGAGGTTAGAGGGCACAGCAGGAGCAAAGGTCCTGAGGGAGGAGCAATCTAATAGTGGTGGAGTGGAAGATGGGCCTGTGTTCCTGGAGAAAATGAACAACAGCCAAGGGAGAGGATGAGGAAGAAGTAGTGAAAGATCAGATCAAGAGGCTCCTTGTCTCGTCCAAGAATTTTGGACTTTATAGCTTAGAAAGCTTCTCAGAATGCAGATATAGACCAATTATTGAGCAGCTGGGCCCATCTCCATCTTTCTATTTGAAAGTTTTATTGTGATGATTGTAGATTTACATGTGCGCGTGTGCTAAGTTGCTTCAATCACGTCTGACTCTGCGACCCTGTGGACTGTAGCCCACCCGGCTCCTCTGTCCATGGTACTCTCCAGGCAAGAATAACTGGAGTGGGTTGCCAGTCCCTCCTCCTGGAGATTTTCCCAATCCAGGGATCGAACCCGTGTCTCTTGCGTCTCCTGCATGGCAGGTTCTTCACCACTTGGGAAGCCCCAGATTCACATGTAGTTGTAAGAAACAATACAGGGAGATCCCTAGTATACTTGCCCCAATTTCCCCCATTGGCAACATTCTGTAAAACTGTAGTATCACAACCAGGACCCTGCACAGATAGCAGACCATAGGACTTATTCAGATTTCCCCAGCTTTTCTTGTACTCTTCCGTGACTGTAGGCGTTACGATCTATGCAGTTTTGTCACATGTATAGGTTTGTGTGTCTACCACCGGAGTCAAAATATAGAAAATTTTCTTCATAAGGATCCCTCGCGTTGCTCTTTTATAACTACACAGGGTAACTTTTTCTAAAATTATAGGATATCATCACAATCCAGATGTGACACTTATACAACCCACCGATTGGAAATCTTACCATGCTTCTGTGTGTGTATTAAGTTCTGCCGTCTCCACCTTTTCATGCAGGGAACTTACATTCCACTGCTCTGATAAGGGTTCATCTCCACCCATCCCCAGCATGTTCTTCGAACCACTGTGCTAATTATGTGCAGGAATAGATGCGCTCCCCGCCCCGCGCCCCCAGCCCCGGTAGTTCACTTCTGTGTTCTGAATACCCCTCTCTCCACAGTGGCATTTTGTCAGCACTTGGGAACTTCCTGGCACAGTTGATTGAGAAGAAGCAGAAAAAAGAAAACTGCTCTCAAAAGCTAGATGTCAGCGGGCCTCTCAGATATGCTATCTATGGGTGAGTTCCATAAAGGGACTGATTTACTCAGTAGCAGGCTAAGTGCGACAAAGCTAGGATATCAACACCTGGAATTACCTAATTCAGAAAAGTAATTTTTAAAAAAGCATTGAAGTCATCATGGGAGAAAAATCAGAATGATGGATAATGTTAGCTTCACTTGTTTTGTAGTTTTATTTGGTTTTTATTTTGAATTGCATGGGTGAGGGTAACCATAGTAATTGAGCTGAGAGGCCTGAGGGCACCTAAACCTGAAATCAGGACCCAAAAGACTCTGAAAGAGGAAAGCAGACTCAAATATGACCAGTTAGTTTCTGTTGTTAAATTCAGAGCCTAACCATTCAGAAAAGAAATCCTTAGGTATCCTGAAAACTGTCGTTTCTGAACTACTTTTTAAATCGCAAAAGCACAGAGATTCAGAAGTTTTATCTATTAAATCCACCCCGAGTTCTCTGGCCAACAACAGTGTTTGTATAGTGGATTTTTAGAAATCTTTTGCAATAAGATTGATTTTTTTTCAATTCAAAATTTGCAAATAACATTTTTTGTATTGTAAGCATGCTTACTTGAGTCATCACAGCTTTTCCCATATGTATTTAAAGTCCTAATCCCTCCAAAGAGGGGGTGATAATCCTTCCACCTGGGAGTGATTCTGATCCATTCCCCTTATCCAGTCACAGTTTTCCATTCTCAAGACTTCCTGTTTCTCTTCCTCCTGAGAAGCCCTGCTCGGGGCCAGTTAACACTCTCTGAAAGGGTGGAGAAAGACAAGGGAAAACCATTTTTTTAAAGGCTTGGCACTGTGGAGCTAGAAGGCCCCTGGGCCCCTGCTCATCTTTTGATTCTGGATTTCATGGAATCTCAGATCTGTTGATCCAGTAGACATGGTGGCAGGGTTCAGTTTTCTTCCTGTGCTGTTTGAAATGAAAAATAATACAGACAAGCCAGCACACAGCACCAGGTCTCAGCCCTGATAATGATCGGAGAGAGTTTGATAAAAAGCTCTGACACCTGGGATGCTTCTGTTTATTTACTGAGCACCTCTGAGCCAGGCCATGTTCCAGACAAAGCAGTGAACAGACAGACATGATCCTGCCTTGTGGCGTTTACCTTCTAAGGGTGAAGAGAGGGCACTGTATAAACAAATGAGACCATGACATCCAGTGATAAATGCTTTGAAGAAAATGGACAGGGCCTGGAATAGAGAGTGGCTGGGACAGTGCTAGGTTCATTATTCAGGACCATTGGAAGGCACTCTCTGAGCCAACAATGTTGAGAAGGAGCCAGCCATGTGATGACAAGGGGGTGCAAAGCAGGAACAAGTCTGGTCTGTCAGAGGCAAAAATGAATGTCTGGAGCAGATGCATTGAAAGCATGTTTTCTAGAAGGGCCACACAGACCTCTGTGGTCAGTGCTGAGGGACTCCAGGGAGGCAGGTTTTAGGATCTTGGGTTTGGGGGTGAAGGGTGTGTCCAACTCACCCCCACCGCGGGCCTCAGGTTTTTTTTTACAGGGCCGCTGGGTCACTTCTTCTACCTCTTGATGGACCGCTGGATCCCTTCCGATGTCCCCTTGGCAGGCATCAAGAGGCTCCTCCTGGACCGCCTTCTCTTCGCACCTGCCTTCCTGTCTTTGTTCTTCCTTGTCATGAACTTCCTGGAGGTTGGTCTCTAGCACTCATGCACGCCAGCTGTT
Source organism: Capricornis sumatraensis (assembly GCF_032405125.1). Taxonomy (NCBI): domain Eukaryota; kingdom Metazoa; phylum Chordata; class Mammalia; order Artiodactyla; family Bovidae; genus Capricornis; species Capricornis sumatraensis. The sequence continues at coordinate 51,381,886 of NC_091085.1, read as the reverse complement.
CGTTGGCATAACGATGCTGTGGTTGGAATTCAGAGGGTCTCTGAACTTTTCACTCAAGTTGAAGTTTCACGTTGTCCTCTATGAAATATCAGAAGCAAAGCACAGCCGTATTAGCAGTACCTGTTGGCCTGATGTAAGCGTCTGAGGTAGACGGCTGTCACACATCCATTGTCACAGTTACCCCGGAGTTTCGTTTATGCTCATCACTCCTGACACCTTTCGGCAGGTCTTATCACTGAATGTGTAGGCAAAGAAGCACATATACTGGTTTATAAGAATGTTTTCTGAATGTTTCGATAGCTGTTCAGTTCAGTTCAGTCGTTCAGTTGTGTCCGACTGTTTGCAACCCCATGTGCTCAGCATGCCAGGCCTCCCTGTCTGTCACCAACTCCCATACTTCAGTATAACTGATTTCTTTGTACTCCCATATATTTTATGCATTTCAAAACATTCTGGGAAGTGCACCAGACACCAGAGGGATCCATGGACCTTGCAGAACCCTGTGCTCACTCGGGGTGTGGACATCACAAGTGCTCTGAAGAGGTTAACTTATCAGCATAGACTTAACATTGCAATGGAAAACTTGAGAGGTGTGTTCACCCAACCTCATTCCCACTACCTACCACCCTCACCATCTCCTTTCTGTCCTCTGTGTGCTGAGATGTGTCATGTTCTGCCCTGGAAGTAATTTATTTCAACCAATCACAGCAAGTAAACACTTCTCACTTGGGTTTTATTTTGAAACCACATCTCAAGTTCTTGTTAATAAGGAGAATACCCATTGCTGTCTAAAGTGACCCTGGTGAGAGGTAGGAAAGATGTTTAAACTTCCCTGTGATTCCTAATAAGTCCCTGATAGTAAAAAGAAATATCTGGGAAGTCCTTAGGAAATCAGATAGGAGAAAGTGAAAGGGTGCTTATGTTAGGATTGAGGGTACCACAGCAGTTTCTCCCTATTTTTTCCTTCCAAATAGGAAGTGAGTATATTTTCATTAAAAAATAAATACCCTGCATGGATAAGGCAATGTTATCAAGGCACATAAAGTTCCCACCACATAATGACACGTGTGGGACCACACTCTCCATACGGCACACACACTACAAGCTGCTTCCACATCTGACGTTCTGTGATCCAGACATTGTGTTACAAACCATATGCCTGTCTCTGTTGTATAGGGATTCCTTCATGGTCAATTACTAGAATTATTATCCAAAAAGGCTGTCCTTGTCTGTCCTCCCTATAGTGGCGCAGAATGATAGCATCAGCTGACATTTGTTGAGCACTGAGCTCTGCATCCAGTGCTTCAGGTCTTTGAGCCTAATATCAATCCACTTGACAACTGAGGAAGCTGAGGCCTTCAGTTATTTATTTATTTATTTATGTTTACGGGGTAAACACTGGCCTAAGGTGCTGTAACTGTGTCTGTCATTGAGTCAGGATTCAGATGCAAGTTTTGTGATCCCAGAGACCTCTAAACTCTTGTTGTGGAGCACAAGCTGTAGGCACGCAAGTTCAGTGGTTGCAGCTCTCCAGCTCTAGAATGTGGGCTCAGTAGTAGTGGCGCCAGGCTCAGTTGCTGTGCAGCATGTGGGAGCTTCCTGGACCAGGGATCAAACCCGTGTCCGCTGCACTGGGAGGCAGATTCTTAACCACTGCCCAACCAGGGAAGTCAGGTGAAAAATATTTTCTGTATCTTTATGAGGTTGGGTATCTTTTTATATGCTTATCTGTATTTCTTCCACTAACTCTGCTCATTTTCTCTTAGAATGTTTGCATTTTTTCTTATTTGTATGTTTGTACATATTAAGGATATCCATCCTTTGCCAAATAAAAGTTACAGATATTTTCCCCATTTTTAGATGTTTAACTTCATAAAAATGTTTGTGTAAGTTATATAAAGTATCTTATAGTGTCTATCTCCATACAAAAGCTTAAAAAGTTATGTATTAAAATCTTCTAGTCTTTTCCTTCATAGGCTTCCTTAAAGGAAGATACTAGAAATATTTTCCGATATTTTCTTCTACTCTTATGATTTTATTTTGTACATTTTGATAGGCCCAAAGATAATAGGAATATTTTCCTATGCCTTCCTGTAGTATTATGTGTTTGTTTTTAATATAGCGTGAGATATACTTCGGTCTGTGGGGCTCCTGGGTGGCTCAGCGGTAAAGAATCCGCCTGCCAATGCAGGAGGTGTGGATTCAGCCCTGGGTGGGGAAGATCCCCTGGAGGAGGAAATGGCAACCCATTCCAGTATTCTTGCCTGGGAAGTCCCATGGACAGAGGAGCCTGGTGGGCTACAGTCCATGGAGTCTCAACGCACCTTAACGATGAAACCACCACTGCCGCCAGCAGACTTTTTAATTGCCCTAACTGTACAGAATTTTAAAAATCTCTAGTAAAGCAAGCCTTCCTTTCTTACTCTTTTTCAAGATGGGTATTCTTATGCATCTATCCTTCCAGGTGACATTTAGAATCATTTATTGGGGTCTATTTTTTAAAAAGAACTCCTGACAAGTTTTGCTAGGAAATGCATCAACTTTGGAGGTTATTCTGGGAAGAACTGACAGCTGAGCCATCAGCAGCTGCAATTCTGGTGCCCAGGCCAGCAGTGTGAATCACACCGTCATCAGCTCAGCTCTCAGGGGTCGTGGGCAAAGGTCACACACAATGAGAGCACTGTTTCGATGATCTTCCTACTAGATTGTTAGTTCATCCGGCTGTATCACTGATCAAGCACACGCATGTGCTATGTCCATATAAATGGAATAAAACATGCAATTTTAAAGAAATCATTGAGTTAGGCTTTGGGGTCCGTCGCCTCGAAGACCAGTATTGCTCACAGTCTGCGTTTCCCCCCCTTTGCAGGGGCAGGACACCGCCGCTTTCACTGCCAAGATGAAGAGCGGGTTCTGGCCGGCGCTGCGGATGAACTGGCGAGTGTGGACACCTGTGCAGTTTATTAACATCAACTATATCCCTGTGCAGGTGAGGCCAGCCAGGTGCCAGCGTGGAGCCACAGAGGGCTTCAAGCTTCCCTAGAGCCCAGCCTTTTTCCCGAGCCTTGGGTCATCCCAGGTTCTGGATTCCTCCCGAGGCTTTTCTCTCTGCTCTGAGTTGCTACCATTACTGGATTTGAGGAGGCAAAGTGACATAGGGGGGCCCAAGCTGGGTCCACGCTGTGCCCCTTCATCCCAGGCTGTGCTCAGCTTTCTAGGGTTGGATGCCCACCCCCACCCCCCACCTCCAAGGCTTTACAGATTGCAGCCAAGGCAGCCTCACTCTCAGGGACGTCAGAGCCAAACCTGAGTGAGGCGGGGGGCCTCTGAGTGGTAAGGGGCAGAGTGTCTGGGTGTGAACCAATTCACTGACCTCTGGCCACCGGCCCTAGGCAGGCAGCTGAGGGGCCACCCTTTGGTTGGTTGAAGGCCCTGCCATTGTCCACTGTCTTCACACCCAGTATAGCTCACCTGTGACTGGGTCCCAAGACCACTGCCAGGTGTATGGGCTCATGGCTGAGATTTACTAGGGCCACACAAAAGGGATGTACAACTGGATCCTGGGAAGCCATTGCAGGTACTCCATGCTCCCTGCCCTGAGGGCTACTGGGAGCAAGCGATCATTTACCCACAAAATCAGCCACGGCAATATTTCTGCCCAGGGTTTTACTTGGGGCTGACACATGGACACTGGTGCCTGCACCAGAGTTCCAGACCCCAGGGAGGAGAGCAGGCACTCAGCTTCAGGCACACTGATTTTGTAGGCACTCTAGGCCCAGAGAGCCATTCTCATCAGTTGGAGAAAGGTGGGAACCCACATCCAAGTTCCCAGACACCAACTCTCAAACAGGCCTTTCCAGAAATTCCCAGGCCTCAGCCTGCTGTGTTACTGTTTTTCTGCACACTATTTAAGTAATCTACCTGAAATTAGCTCATAAAAGCTGGTTTCCACCCTGCTTTAGATAGAGGAAAGAGACCCGGGGCAAGAGCCCCCTTGGGAAAGAGCTACCTTGAAAGGGTAGGAGAGGGGAGAAGGGAGGGCTTGGTAATCACACACCACACACACCAAGGATAGCAGAAAACCAGAGGCAGTGATGAACAGCAGTAGCTGATGTTGTTGGAAGTTAAAAATCACTAAGTCTCCATTAGCTTAAATGACCTTTCCAAGAGCAATTTCAGTGGCTCGATGGGGCTGAAGCCAGACTGTTGAGGCTGAGTGGGTGAAAAAGTAGAAGATAAACTACAAAGTCTAACTACAAGTTTGTGAAGCATAGGGAGAAAACAGTAGTTAGCAGTGGTCCAGGAAAGGAGGTTTGGCAGCTAGAAGAGTGGCCATGTGACAGGCACGTGGCGCCCCAGGCTGCCCCAGTGAGAGGGGTGGGGATGGGAGTGGCACATAAGCAGAGAGACACTTCTTCCCGTTGAGCAGAGGAGAGAGAGGAAGTCACTGTTGACTGGGGACCCCCGGCCACACCTTGTGTTTCCTCTAGGAGGGAGGCGGGTAGGGCAGGGGAGGCTGATGGGTGTTTTGAGCGGAATAAAGTAGTGGTCGCCTTGGCATTGTGAAAGATAGGAGAGGAAGCTGATTGGAGATGGGGGAGCCAGCAGAGGGTAAAGACCCTTTTGTGCAGGGGCCTAGGGCAGGTGAGAAGCAGGGAGGATTGGGGTTTTTCAACGGAGTACAACTGAGGAACAGGAAGGGAAGAAAACCAGGGATATGGACCATAGGTTCTAAGGCATATAGAGAATGAAATAAAGACATGAGAAAACAGAATGGCTGAGGATGTGGCGGGGCCTGTGGATGAGGGTAGAGAGGCTGGAAAATAGAATCCTTCTGAGTAGCTTAGGGGAAGCACTGCAAGCTTGGGGTCAGAGAGCTCCCTAAAAGGTGGTTGCAGGTGAGTGCTTAAGTGGCAGGGAGTTTATTCAACACATATGTATTGAGCACCTGCTGTATGCCCTGTGGCTGTAGATTCTGGGCTGGAGTGATTAATGAGATAGGCAAGATTGCTACTTTCCTGGAGCTTATGTGCAGGGGAAACTCAGTAATTGACTAAAGGTGGTTTTAGGTGGGAGTACATCTGTCAGATCATTGAAGCAGATAGTGGCAACAGGATGGGTCTGAGTGAACTGGTCATGGAGTTGTCAGGGAAGAGCTGGGTGAAGCTACCCACATGATGTCTGGTCCTGGGGTGAGAGGGGCCTACTAGGAGCTGAAGTGATCAGTGAAGAAGTGTTTTCCCTACTGTCCAGTTAACATCATCAGGCAGGGGGACTGTCCTCCTCACCTCTCTCTGCTGGAGCCAAGGCATAGTGCCTCATGCAAAGTAAAGACTCAGTAAATCCAACAGTAGGTAGATGGGCTGAACAGTGGATGAGCACTGTCCTGGGAGCCTCGTACTTGATGAATGTGCCCAGGGCCTTCATCTTCTTACCTTACCATCTGTTCTCTCTGGCAGTTCCGGGTGCTTTTTGCAAACTTGGTGGCTCTGTTCTGGTACGCCTACTTGGCCTCTCTGGGGAAGTGAAGATGACCTGGAGAAGGTGTCAGACACACTGATGACTAGGGTGGGGTGAGAGAACAGAAATAAGCCAGCCGGGCTCTAGATCATGAGATTCAAGATGACTCGAACATGATGGATGGAGAAACAGAAATCTCTTAATGTCAGAATCATGTTTTAAAAAGGCAGTCGCTGTCCTCAGGTGGTGCTGCCCTAGAAACTTAAATATAGCAGAGATGATTTCACCTGTCACCCTGGATTGAATTAGGATCACAATAAACTATAATGTAGCATTTTAGTGGTGATTTTAATTTCTCAGAATAATTGCTGTTGCTTTGATAGAAATGAGTGACCAGAGGACTGCTCTTGGAATTTTTTAAATGTTTAAAAATTTGTGGTAAAATATATCACAATATAGCTGTTTAGCTACTTGGCCCTATAGGGCAAGGGCCCCTTAGACCAAGACTTTCCCTGACCTTCTGAGAGGCCCTATATACCACCCTTTCCATTGGCTCTACTCTCCTGTTGCTCATTTACATTAGCTCTCCTTCCCTTCTATTTCATTCTCAGAACATTCCTTCCTGATAGTCTCCCATCCTTATTTCATGGATACAATATCCCTTGGGATCTCAATTGTATATATTTTAAAGTTTTCTTCTGTCTTGTGCGCTGTTTTCTGTTTTCACAGGGTTCTTTTCGTTTTTTTTTTTCTTCTATTTGATCTTTGTTGTTGTTCAGTCACTAACTCATGTCCAACTCTGCGACCCCATGAACTGCAACATGCCAGCCTTCCCCGTCCTTACTGTCTCCTGCAGTTTGCTCAAATTTATGTCCGAGTCGGTGATGCCATCCAACCATCTCATCCTCTGTCCTCTCTTCTCCTTTTGCCTTCAGTCTTTCCCAGCATTAGGGTCTTTTTCAATGAGCTGTCTCTATCCAGTCATTCCAATGAATATTCAGGGTTGATTTGATCTTTGTTTTACCCTATCAGGATTACCTGAAATGTCTGTAAATACTTGGATGTGTATCATTGTTAAAAGAATCAAAGCCACTCAGACATTCTTTGGAAGATTGTGTACATGGGTTGCACTTGTGACACCGTACTTGGCGGTGGGCTGGCCAAGCAGGGACCCAGTTTTGTTGGGGCTAGTACCTGTAACTCATCTGGCTCTTCCAGACTCACAGGACTGGATGAGCTTGATTCTTGGCTTCCCTCAGTGAAGGCAATTAACATTCCATCTTCTCAGATCATTAACAATCTGATTTCCTGCTTTCAAAATTTTGTCAGCTGATCTCTTTGCTTGGTTTCCTCTGTGAATTCAAGTACATCTTTTTGAATTTGTCCTTTAAAAAAAAAATTTTTTTTTTGCTATCATTTTTCATAAGTGACCTTCTGGAAGAAGACATAAATATATGGGTTTAAGACAATGTTTATGCAGAGGTCTGGGTATTTCTGTGGAATACGTTCATTCTTCAAAATCCAGAGTGACTTTAAAATGTAAGTCAGATCATATCACTTCCCCATTTAAGTCTGCCAAGATGATCCAGCAGTTCCATTTAGTTGTATACACCCAGGAGAACAGAAAGCAGGGACTTGAAGAGACGTTTGTATGCCATGTTCACAGCAGCATTATTCTCAATAGCTAAAATGGGGAAACAACCCAAATGTCCATTGATGAATATTATTCACCCTTAAAAAGGAAGGACATTCTGACAGATGACTCGGATGAACCTTGAGGACATTGTTAAGTGGCATAATCCAGCTCCAAAGGACAAATACTGTTTGACTATTGCTTTGGGATTCCTGGAGCAGTCGAACTGAGACAGGAACCAGGATGGTGGATGCCAAGGGCTGAGGGAAGCGGGTGAGGAGTATAGTGTTTTAACAGGCACAGAATTTTAGTTAGGGACGATGAGAAAGTTCTGGAGATGGATGCTGGTGATACTCGCACAACAAAGAGAACGTGCTTAATATCCCTGAGCTGTACACCTAAAAGCGGTTGTGTTGGTAAATTCTGCAATATGTGTATTTTGCCACTGTAAAAACAAAGCAACCAGCAAACCCTGCTGGAGTTTCCTAGTTCATCTGAACCAGAACCTCAAGTTATCCGAGGGTTCCCCCTGGGCTCTTTCCGCAGATGCAGGTATAAGTACTCGGGTCGGGCCCCTGCCCAGACGGCTCAACCGGGGCGCCATCTGAGCCCTCGCTCAACAGCAGAAACGACTCGCACAGCAGGCCTCCGGCGGCAGGTCGACCAAAGGTCTCAGAACCACCGCCTACCACCCGGCTCCGCCTTTATCCCCGGAAGTCACCGCGGCGAACGCGGCAGCTCCCGCGAAGCCAGCCGGCCGGAAGCGTACGCCCAACAAAGCGTGTCCCTCGCCGCACGCCGTCCACACCCGAGCGCGCCTGCGCGGAACCCGCGTGGGGTCGACGCGGGACTTGACCGGCATGGCGTTCCGGCAGGCGCTACAGCTGGCGGCCTGCGGCCTGGCCGGAGGCTCGGCCGCGGTGCTCTTCTCGGCAGTGGCGGTGGGGAAGCCCCGCGCGGGCGGGGACGCGGAGCCGCGCGTGGTCGAGCCCCCGGCGTGGGCGGGGGCCGCGCGCCCCGGGCCCGGCGTCTGGGACCCCAACTGGGACAGGTGCGGGGCCAGCGGGGGTAGCCCTTCCCGGGCGCTAGCCGTCCCGTCTGGTCGGTGTGGTGGGTCCCACGGAGGGGCGGGCGGGGCAGGTTTGCGTGCTGGTGTCTCTTTCGGTTCTGGCCGCGAGGCTGGCTGCGGACATGAGGCGTCCCTCGACCCCTCTTCTGAGCGCCAGTTTCCTTGTCTGCCCCAGGGGGTCGTTTTGAGGAAGGAGTACTGAGATGCCCGGAGTGGTCGTTTTCAGTTCTAAACGGAGGGGTTGGACCTTCATAGGGCTCTCGTCCTTGTTTCTGTCTCTCAACTCATGAATATTCAGATTGGGTGACGGCATGCTAATCCCATATTTGGGATACTGCCGAGAGGGTCAGGTGGAGGTGGGTTCTGGAAGGGGCCTCTGCGAGGAGGCCGCGCAGGGACAGGGCCAGCTGACATGAGGTCCAGGGCACCCCATGGGGTCCCAGGCACCCCGGCCACGGGCTGTCAGTATTTTTATCGAGCACTTGGAAATGGTGGGTTCTGTAATCCGGAAGCAGTTTTTAGCCTTACTTAATGTTAACTTAAATTTAAAAACCAAAGCAGTGCAGATCTTAAAATATTGTATTGAAACGATAGTATTTTTGATATGCTGGAGTGAATAAAGTGAGTTACTGAAATTTCCCGTTTCTTCCTACTTTGTAAATGTGGCTACTTGGAAATTTTAAATAATATACGTTGTCGGTGTTCTATTTCTATTGGATGGCACTGCTCTGGGTTGTGGGATGGTTTACCCAGTCCCAGCTCTCTCCTACTTAACACTTTGAGTGTGGGGCACAGAACTAATATTTATTGTTAGCCTCATTGTATAGACAACTTCAGAGGTATTCTTTTTAACCTTTAATTTTTAAAGATAAATTCATTTTAAAATAGTCTTCTAGTTACAGAAAAATTGCAAAGACAATAGAGTTCCTGTTTTGTTAGAGTTCCACACCTAACTTCCTCTGTTGTTAACACCTTACTCTAACATAGGGTATTTGTTACAATCAGTGAACCAGTGTAGGTACAATATTATTAACTGATGTCCATACTTTATTGAGATTTCCTCAGTTTTTACTTGTAGTCCATTGTCTCTCCCAGGATCCTAAATGACAATCAGGCTTTGACAGTTTCTCAGACTTAACTTGTGATGAACTTGACAGTTCTGAAGAGTGCTGATCAGGTATTTTGTAGAATGTCCTTCAGTTGGGATTTGTCTGTTTTTCTCATGATTAGGCTGGGGTCATATTCCCTTTTAAACATCAGTACAGTCTTCTTAATTTCTTGTGCCTTTCCAAAGAAACGGTCACTCTGAGGTTAAAGAACTTGAGGGAGAGCCAGGCTTCAGCTTTGTTTGAGACTGACATGCTATATTTGCTTGCCAAGTCTAGATTTATGAGGGAGTAAGGAGAGTGGTATCCTGCATCTGTGCCTGTGGTACCAGAGGTCTTTTCTGGCTGAGCCCCAGCTCCCTCATGACTGCTAGTGTGGCATCTCAGCCTGGTTATGTTACGGGTACCCCAGGTTCACATGGCCCAAGCAGAACCCTTGAATTCTCACCATGACTTCCCTCAAAACTTGTTCTTCCAGCACTGTCTCAGCAGAGTACATTTTTTCCCAGCTCTGAGTCTCACAGACACTTAACTTCTACTGACTTCTGGTCCATGAGCTAACAGAGCCTGTCTTCACCAGACATCGTTTCTCAGCATCTTTGCTACTGCTGTGCCCTCCCAGCCACAACCCCCCCATCAGCCCTTTCCCAGCACCCAGCAGGGCCAACCAGGGGGATTCCCGTGATACTGGGAACATTCTTCTCGCTGTCCGGTGTGATGGCCACTGTCCCACTTGCTGCTGAGCTTTGAAAATGTGCTTTGTGTGATTGAGGAAATGGGAGTTTTAATTGTACTTAATTTTTATGATTTTGAGTGTAAGTAGCCACACAGTCAGTGGCTGCTAAGGGGCAGCACGGCATCCCTGTCAGCGAGGCTGCCTGGTGGGCATGTCCTACCTGTCCTCCCACAGCCTCTCCTTCCTCTTCTCCGTGTCACTGGTCCCCTTGCTGTGACTGTCTGTCTCCTCACAAGGACATGACAGCACAGAGGCTTTGCTTATCTGTCTGTCCACCATCCAGCCACCCAGGGCAGGCCTAGCACCGAAAACAGAGGACGTTGGCTCCTCCCCTACACCTCCCAACACAGGAAGCCCCTCTGTCAGAAAGACTAGGGGTGACTTGTGAGCAGGGGCCCAGAGTGCGCCGTCTTGTGTTTCAACGTCAGGAGAGAACCGCTGTCCCTGGTCAACCTGCGGAAGAGGAACCTAGAGCCTGGAGAAGAGGAGCTGACATCCAGGCTGGACCACTGCAAGGCCAAGGCCACACGGCACATCTTCCTCATCAGGCACTCGCAGTACCACGTGGACGCCTCCCTGGAGAAGGACCGCACGCTGACGCCCCTAGGTATGTGGCTGGGCTGTCTGCTGATCCTCTCGGCAGGCCTCCTTGGGCCTGTGTCAGGTGTTCTTGGCCCAGATGTGAGCTTTGTCATTAATAGTAACAATCAGCTTATTCTGACTCAAGACAGACTTTGAAAACGTCCTCAACCTTTTTTTAAATAAGTTTTTAAAAATGTATTCATTTTTGGCTGTGCTGGGTCTTTGTTGCTGTGAAGCTTTTCTCTACTTGTGAGCGGCGGCTAGTCTTCATTACGTTGCATAGGCTTCTCATTGTAGTGGTTTCTCTTGTTGAGCATGGGCTCAGTAGTTGTGGTGCACAGGCTTAGTTGCTTTGCAGCATATAGGATCTTCCTGGACTAGGGATCAAATCCATGTCCCCTGCATTGGCAGGTGGATTCTTATCCACTGTGCCACCAGGGAAGTCTTTGTGGCCATTGGTTTTGATGCTTTTTCTGTATGGGGCTGGAGGTGGCTGGTCTGTCTCACTGACTTTACCAGTTGAAAGCCTGACCTCTTCCTTAAGCCTGAGACCCGGGAGGGGCTGCCCGTCTTATTCCCCAGCCCTAATGGTGCTTGGTAAGGACTGAAGTATTTGTGAAGTAGAAACAAGCAGGGACTCCCACCACCTGTAATTCTCCAGTGTATTCCACCTTCAAGGTCGTGAGCAGGCTGAACTAACTGGTCTCCGACTTGCAAGCTTGGGGTTGAAGTTTAATAAAATCGTCCATTCCTCCATGACCCGTGCGGTAGAAACCACTGACATCATCAGCAAACACCTGCCAGGTGAGTGCCAGGCACCCTAGGTGCCCAGCAGCAGGGAGGGAGGGGCAGCTGCTCCTAAAGGGGCTGAATCCTGTGCTTCTCTGCAGGCGTCTGCAAGGTCAGCACAGACCTGCTGAGGGAAGGCGCCCCCATTGAGCCTGACCCCCCCGTGTCTCACTGGAAGCCGGAGGCTGTGGTAAAAACACTCCCCCTGGGGCAGCCTCCTGTGGGGAGCAGCCTCCACTCTGCCCTTGGGCTCCTGGTGGCAGCGGGGCCCACACTGCCATACGCACGATTCCTTCTTCTGCCCCTAGCAGTATTATGAAGATGGAGCGCGGATCGAGGCCGCCTTCCGGAACTACATCCACCGGGCGGACGCCAAGCAGCAGGAGGACAGCTATGAGATCTTCATCTGCCACGCCAATGTCATTCGCTACATCGTGTGCCGGTGAGGGGTCCTGCCGGATGCCCTTGGCCCTACTTCCCCTCCTGCCAGCCTATGCCCACAGCGTGTCTCCTCCAGGTCCAGCTGGTGGTCTGGTAGAATGGCTTTCAGTCCAGTTTTCTCATGACTGTGTGTTTTTGGTGGGAACAGACCAGACCAAATGCCCTCCGTTGGCAGTCTTTTCCGGGCGATGTTGTGGTTGCTTGGTTCAGGCGCTATGCGCCGGCTGCTCACACTGCCAAGTCACATTTTATATGCCAACATCCCATTTCCCTGACATGCAGTGACTGGTTTAGCACCTGTTGCTGGATCTTGCTGCCGTGGTTACTTGATGTTTGCCTCATAGTTTCGTGTTTCCCTTAGCTTATTAACTGGAAATTTTTTGCAGTTATGGGCTCATGGACCTGTTTGTGCAGGATTATAACCTGTGAGCGTATTAGTCACTTCCCTGCTCCAGCTGAACCAGGGTACAAAGTCGGGAGCTTCTCCAGGGGCTCCTGCGTCACTGGAGCCAGCCAACCACTTCCCTATGTCCTGGCCTCACCAAGTTCCAGGCCTTTGCAGTGATGCCTGCCCTGAGCCACATCCGTGAGTCACAGAGGGCCTGGACCTGGAAAGGCCAGCAGGATGCCCATGTATTTGACCAAATCCCACATAGAGCAAGATGTGAAATAACTGTAACCCTGTCTCCCCTGGATCCATTAGAAGCTGTTTGGCAGGTGCTTCAGGAGCGAAGGGGATCCTCCTTCTCACATGGGCCCATTTGTCCAGACATCACACACGGCTCCAGGCGAGAAGCGCCATGCTGGGAGAGCAGGTTCCAGGCGAGGTCGAGTGCTGCTGGGAGGAACGGCTGGGCTGCAGGCTTGTAGCCTGAGCCTGTGTGCTGCTTTTAACACGCAGAAGCCAGCTGCCTGAGCTTTGACTTCTGGGCTGTGTAAAACACACATCCTTCCATTTCCCAGGACAGCACTGACCCAGCATCACTGGGAGGCGAACCCAGTGCTGAAAATGGGCCAGAAATGACTGGGCTTGGAGCAGTGGTACCTGTGCTGCCGGGAGCCAGGGCCTCTGCCCCAGGAAATGGGAGGGCAACCTGCCCCCTAACTTAGGACAGTTTTTTAAAGTGGTGAGTGTGACGTTGAGACTTTAAAAAGCAGTGTGTAGGTAGTTACTCCTTCAAGTCGGCAAAACTCTTGACAGAGTAGTGGTGAGACAAGCCACGGGGCTGCCACTTGTCGACCCCAAAGTTCTAGGGCAGGAAGAGTGTCTGGTGACATGGACAGAGGCTGTAGTCATGCTGGGCTCTTCAGCAAATACTGTGCCTCAAAAGCACTTTTAAGAGCATGAAAATGCTCCAGGGGTCATGGTTGCACCTGCTGCACCATCTGGCTGCCCTCTGCCCCCTTCTGTTTACACTGGGAAAGCAGGTTAAGTTGCATGCATTTGTTAACCAGGGTGCTTGTGCCTCACCTGCAGGCCTTAAGCACGGTTGATCCCCATCCCAGAGGGACTGGACTGTCCCCTACCCCTTGTTGGACTGTTAAGTTGACATCTGCCCGGCAGCTCCTTTGAGAAACCCCATCTGAAAACAGGAGGGACTTACAGATGCTGGATCCAGCCCCTGGAAGTTTGACCAGGGGCTTCTAATCTGGGGTGGGGGACCCTCAGCTTTGTCGAGACCTGGCCCACCTGGCCTGTTTCTAGCACATTCTCTCTTCTCCTCAGGGCACTGCAGTTCCCTCCAGAAGGCTGGCTCCGCCTTTCCCTCAACAACGGCAGCATTACCCACCTGGTGGTCCGGCCTGATGGCCGAGTGGCTCTCAGGGCCCTTGGGGACACAGGGTTCATGCCTCCTGACAAGATCTCCCGTTCCTGAGGGCCGCTTTGAGGCCCCACGTCCTCCTCAGCCCCTCGCTGGCCTGGTGTGGGTGCCGCCAAGACCGCAGGTTCCCCCATGTCCCCCCCACAGGCTGCACAGCGGGGACGGCCACCTCTAGGCAGCAGGAAGGCAAAAGGATCTACAACACAGAGTTCTTAACTCACGGTCCAGGAAGGAAAAGGGAAGCACTCAGATTAGACCAGCTTCATCTCTTTCGCAGGGTGTCTGCCTCCCTCTCATCCAGGACGAGCCTGAGGGGTCCAAGCAGGCCTGTTTGAGGGACTGGATGAGGGCCCCCAGATACTGTGACTATGGGGACCAGGCAGACACGGCAGCAGGGTGTCTGCCAGCAGAGCCCGTCAGGCAGGAGGAAGAGAAGGAGGGCGCAGCGCTTCTTCCGTTTGTAACTTATTCTGCTTCGTACATTCATTTCCTAAAACTCTTGTCACTTACATAAAGATTTTCCTTATCTGGTTCTTGCTTTGAAAACCAGTTTCTCACTCCAAAGTCACACCTCCCTGACGCTGTGGGATCTGAACTTTTGTGTCGTGACGCCTTTCTGGACACACAGGAGGAGCACCTTGGCCGGTGAGGAGGTGACTTGAGCTGCTGGCCTTGCCAGAGAGGCAGTGATGAATGCCCCAGGAGTGGCCCGTTTCAGTAAAACGTCCAACTGACAGTTCAGTCCTTGTTTGCCTCTGGCTGTTAATCTTTCATGCTTATGGATTAAAATATTTAGTGTGTCCACCCCAAATTTCTGTTATTTTAGGAGAAAATACAGTTTTTATTAAGTGGTTATGAACATTTTCTGTAATCAGTGCAACTAATTGGAGTATTTGATGTTTCTGTCGATTTTGGAAATAACTACAAAATAAAATTTTATTTTACTGGTTTTTCAAAGTACTAATTGTGAATGTTTTAAAACAAGAGGCCTGTGCATGACACAACAGCAGCCCCAACTAGCAGAGAAAGTCTCAGCAGAAAGCCCTTTTCCCCAGTATCTTGTGTACCCTGGGGTGAAGTTTTGCAGGGCATCTGCCCAAGAGGGGCCTCAGTGAGAAGCTCTGACCCAGGACAGTGAGCTTAAGTGGTTTTCTAAAAGCAACAACCATGCACCATTCTGTAGAAATAGTTTTGACAAGTTCGCCAGGGGCTGTGCCAATGTCCAAGAACAGAAAAGTGAAAGGCAGTGCCAGGTGTCTGGCCTCGGGTGCCATGAGATCCCGTAGTCGAGCCCTGGGCACCTGGACCCTCAGCACCTGCAGGTCTTCTCTGTTTCCTTGGGTTTGTGTGGTCATATTGCTGTCCTGTCTGCAGACCTGTCTTTTCAGTGGCATGTCCACCCTTTGTACTTGACCGCTGAGGAGCAGGACAACATTTCAGAAACATAAAGTGAGCCCAGGAGCGGGACAAGGGTGTCAAGGGCCCAGGAAGCCATCCTGAGGTGGGACATAACTGAGAACTTACGAAACATCAGGAAAGACATCATAAATGTGACCAACATAAAAACCCACCCCAAGAGCCTGTGCGTCAGGAGGGATCCTGAACTGACAGCAGCGGGAATGAAGGTGGTTCCTACTGGCTGCAGTGCTGTTCCAAAGTATCTCGAGACAGTTGAGGAAGGAACCTGAGGGCACGTGTGACCCAGAGTTGCCTGCGGTCTCCACACGGAATGAGAAATGCCTCCGACTGCCTGAGCACATCTGGCTTGGGGATGGGATGGCGATGTGCCCAGTGACTGGCAAGTGTGCCCGACAAGACAGTCACCCTACAACCATCCTCTCTGAGCTGTGAACGCTTCTGGAAACATCCGAAAACTACTCCAGAAGATCTGGTGGCGCGTGTGGTGCCTGCTCTCCCCCAGGAGCAAGGGGCCCTCTGGAGCCCCCTGCACTGTAGACCACAGCACAGCCACCACCCCCCATGATGGGGTTCCCATCACCTTTCCAACCAAAGACGTTACACACTGATTGTCAACATCACAGAAAAAGGCTTCCTGTTTCATAGGACACTTAGGAAATATTTGCTAGTTTAACTGATGCCAAGCAAGGCTTTTCACAACTGTGTTAGGAATGAAAGGACCCCAGACAGCAAATAAACCACTCTCAGATTGATGTTCTGTTTAACCCAAACACTGCTTAAGAGTTTGCTAAAAAGGGCACTTTTCCTGGGCACAGTTGAGAGAGCTCTTTCTAAAAGCTTCGAATGACTACCACATGGTTTTAAAAATAATTTATTCCATTAAGTAGTTTTAAAAAGATGTAAAATCACCACGGGACACATGATAATGCATTTAGTGGAACCAGGGCCAACTTATATAAACAAATGGAGAAATAATCAAAGGTCTAAACTTGAGAAAACAGGAACAGCAGTCTGCAAAGTTAGGGCACATCCCTACTTTAATTTCCATCTGAATACTTATAACTATACAGGATGGCATGGTCAAATTTTAGAGAAAATAGATCATCACTATGACTACATCTGTGTTCTGGTTTCTTTGAGACTAGAGATGTCTTTTAAACACGCCATTTGGTTTGTAGGACAGAACGTATTTTTCTCTTATGTCTAGGTTGTCTACTACACAAGTGAGAACACCCTGTGTAACAACCTTTTGAATTTTAAAACCTTTATCTCAGGTCCGATATTCCTGACCTATCTCATATTATTGTGTGAAAGAAATAAGCTCTTTTTTATTTAACATGTTTCAATTCAGAATCTTTACAAATAAAAAAGACTCTCACTTATGTCTACCTCCTATCACTGTATAGTCTCAAAGAGTAAGTTCAGAAGAATCAAAAATGATTTACAAAAGGCACTGGACAGCAGACGCATTGGTAGTTTTCACTTTTGATCAAACACTGACAATGCCCCCAGAACCCTGCTGTTAGTGGTCACTGGTAACACGGGAGAAACAGCCCTCAGCTCGGCTGCTATGTCCTAGCCCTCCGGGATGCAGAGCTCTGTGTGTGCAAATCCTCCAGCAGGTATGGCCCAGGGGGAGGGAAGACAAACCACACTGAAAGGACAGAACTGGGATCAGATATTTCCTCCAAAGCAAACCTTTTGTCTCTACTAAAACGTGATGCTCTTTCATAAAGCAAGTCCAACTGAAATGCATTCTAAAATATGCAGTGCACCTCAAAACCAGGGAACAACATTCAGGTTACTTTGTTACACTGCACTGGCAGCTACATAAGGTGCACTGTGAAAGGCCAAGTGCTGGTGAGAAAGGAAACACCCTCCAAGGACCGCTGGTGAGTGAGTCCTGTGTGAGACTATTCACATGACTCCCAGCGACTACCATTTTTCATCTAGAAAAAAGCTAGTTTCATCTTCTGGTCACTCACTGAAATGTCTTCAGTGACTCCCAGCTGTAAGTGTCGCTGCAACTGTCCGACACGTGCAAGGCTCCTTTACTCCTGGATGCCCACCTCGTCAGTGTCTACTCAATGGTTGACCGGCAAAGCAGAGAGGATTTTCTGTCATGAACTAGAAAGTCAAAGACCCTCCCCAGAAAAGGCAGAGGCACAAACTTCACCCGTTTCAGGAAAAGAGCAGAAGGGAGCGCAGCACTGTCAAGGGAGGAGGGGGCACCCAGGCCTCTCTGGCGCCCTCTTCTGTTACATGTGCACCTGGGGCAGCTAACAGAGCCTGTTTGTAACCACACTGAGGGTTTTCAGAAAATCTGCAGGAGTTTGTGTTCACCTTCTCTCCAAATAACAGAAAGCTAAATTTTATACAGAATATTTGCAATTTCTAAAATTATTTTACTCTCTAAATAAGGACTGATAAATTAATCAGAATATTATTTTGGCATGTGAAATTTCAGCAACAAACACAGTACTTTTCTTAAAAAACAAACAAAACAACGAAGAACAAACCAAGAACCCCAGCAGTGTGCATGGGCCCTACAAGGTGGCAAGCTGGGCTAGGCGCGCCATCCGGCGGAGGTGGCCCCCATTGGCGGGGCTGTAGCGCCCAGGGCTGCCCAGGCCAGAGGCGTGAGGTGTGGAGCCAGGCTTCCCAGGGCTGCCACCTGCAGGGCTGTTTCTCCCCGGGCTGCCGCTAGGAGGGCCACTGACGTCCAGGAGCTGAGACTTCAACTTCCCTTTCAGTGAGGGGCTGGACCAGCTGAGGAAACCAAGAACAGGCAGTCAGCATGGACAGCTGGATGGGATGGGGCGAGTAGAGGCCACAGACAGGATCTGGGCCCCTGCCCCCAAGAGAACACGGGCAGAGGTGCTGCAAGCCTGGGAGTTGTGGGCCCTGAGACTGAAAGCTCACTACCATTCCCCACATGAGTGGCATGTGACCCTGAGCAGGAACCTGGGCTACTTCCGTCCCATACCCACTTGTCAGCAGCACCCTTCCACTTTGTCACCCCCAGCCACACATCAGGGGACTTCCCACCAGCTTGGCTAACGGGTCTGTGTGAACTTCCCCATGAATCTAGCGACTCTGATCCCCGGGCCTGTGGGTACCTCTGTCTGTCCGAAGGCGAGTAGCAAAGGACAGTGCTCCTCCACCTGTGTACGGCTGGGTACTGGCGAGGGTCCACATCCGTGCACTCCAGGGCTGCCAGAACATCCCGATCCAGTTTTGACGGCTCTTCTCTAGAAGGCACGAGAAGCAGAAACCTCCGTGATTACACCCAGAAATCCAGCACCACTGTGTCCATTGCCACCACCACAGGCACTAGCTGCAGGCTGCAATCCGGGTGGGGGTGGGGATGAGAGTGAAGGTGGGACCAGCATGGGTGGGGGCGGCAGAGGGAATGTGCTGCCCACAGGGAGGAGACCCTAGCCCCAGCCCTGCTGGCAAGACACGCTCTGTGTATAACCACCTCCAGGAAGTCAGAGCAGAAGGGGGAACAGGCCATCAGCTGGACAACTGAGACTGACCCCAAGATGGCCTTTCTTCCTAAAACTCATAGGATAGCTCAGTCACGGTGGGAAGTACAGTGGACACGAGGAGGAGCCAGGAAGGAAAATGCTGTCTCCCACTGGCTTGGAGGACCAATGAGGATGGATAGAAAGCCACCAACTCATGAGACAGATGGAACAAGTGCCTGTCAGGCTGGCCGGGGTGGAGGGAAGTGTCCAAGAATCATACTGGCGCCTGTGCCCACCACCCCGCAATACACATGCATGCTCCCCAACTCATACCCAAAAAGGAAGAGCCTCTGGACAGGCTCCTTTGAGGCAGGAACCTCCGAGGGCTCCGAGCCATTGCCATAGCGGGGCTCATGCACGGAACTGTCCGGATTCAGGCACATGTTAGCAATTCCAGCAGACATCTCATTTTCTGTCCTTCCCTGGTTATTTGCAAGTCTATCAGCACCAAGAGATTCTAACACGTCACTTCCTCCTGCATTCACTCTTGACGTCAGGATCTTCTTATCTCTAGTTTTCACTCTTTGATTTGGTGTCTTAGAAAAGCTACTTTCTAGATTCTGCAAATTTAATTTATCAAACTCAACAGTCAAGCCAGAGACGGGTGACAGGAGGTCTTCCTCCCCACTCTGGGCCTTGGGCCTCTTCCCACTCAGGGTCTTGCCATCCCTCAGAGGGCTGCAAAACCCATTTCTGCTGCTGTGGGGGCTGGTCGGGGCTGAGGCTTCGATAAGTTCTGTCTGCTCCAAGGGGAGGATGTCACACCCCAAGTCTCCAAAAGCAGCTGCCCTGGGTGGGGTGTTGTTTCGAGCTGTGTTTTGCCGGTTTTTTATCTCTTCCAAGCTCATGTCATCATCTTCATCTAGAAACGCCCTCACAGAGATGGAATTGCTGCACTTCCTCTGACGGCCTGTGAGGGAGAGAAACCAGCTCTCAGAGGTGCTGACAAGGGGACTTCAGGATGTCACCGCGCATAGCACAAACCCTGTGACAAATCACTCCCATATTCAAAGCCTCCTCCTTGTTGTTTAAGACAGAAAACCTTGGAAAAAGTCAAGCAGGACCCTGCAGACAGAATTACAGGCTCCAGGCCCAGCTGTCCCCCTTCACGGGCAGGAAAATGAGAAGCCACAGGTTCCCACAGACCTGGCCACAGGACGGCTGCCAGTCTTAACAGCCTTGGACGCACTGCGTGTCCTTACCTAGGGCTGAGGTGTCCTCCTGGAGACACACTGCATTTTCTCCCATGTCTTGTAGGTGCTTTTTGCCTACCTCCTGCTGAGTAAGGTATTCTTCTAACTTTTGCAGGCCTGCCTGGGAAGACAGATCAACAAAACAGCCCAGAAAGTCCCAGTATTCGACCCAGGGATACCCCAGTTCATGAGCCAGCTCCCTGTAAGAATAAAGCAAATTAACCAGTTTTGAGAGCAGAAGAAAAACTCACAGAACTGACTACAGAGAAAAGAGCCACTTTATGCTGGAAATACCCAAACTGCACCTGCAACCTTGGTTTCATTTTATCCTAAATTTGGGGCTGAAAGAGTATGCTTAACTTCTTGAAGCAGCGCGCCCCTCACAGGGTAAGACGGTGCTACGGAATGAGTCAAGGTCACGGTTGAGAAAGGTACCACTTAGAAACAAACCATTCCACTCACACCAACACTCACAAGAGATAAAAAAGGGCAAACTGTAAAACTCCACTAACAAAGAACATTTTGGTTTTCATAAAACAACAGTACAAAGTTGAAGACAATTCTGGTTTGGGCCAGACATAAATGTTTAGAGGTCCTTTTCAAGTTGTGAACTTAAAGCTGGGCACATATTTTAAGAAAAAGTTTCCCTGTGTGGCTCCTTTCCCCACACAGCCTCACGCTCCTTGGACACCCCACCTGACTGCCAGGAGGAACTGTTTTCATGGAGCCTTGCTGCACAGGCTGCAGCGTACACCTCTGCAAATTAGACCTTAGTAGAAACGCTTTAAAGTCTAACAGTAAACACTTCTGGGAACTACTGTTTTGAAAGCCCCAATCAGCACACTGGCACACAGCACACTCGGCTCTTTGTTACTTCGTGCTCTTTAAGTACCTTCCCACTCTCTCAATGCCTCTTTCTGGATCAGATTTCCTGACACTGTGGAAGAAGCCCGCTTTCTCTCGAGGCGGGGTTTTCCAGAGTCGGCGAAAATCTTCTGCCTAGAACAGAAAGTGTGTTGATATGTGCTATGCACCCACACTGCCAGGCAGTAGCCCCGCCCAACCCCAAACACAGTGCAGGCAACGTGCCCTCCTGCCCTGGAGCTAAGGAACTTCAGCTGTATCACAGTAGAGGCCAGGAGGGACCCTGGCAAGGTCTGGGCTGGGCTGAGGGTCAGAACTGAACCAGGAGGGTTTGAGGGAGACCCTACAGACCTGCTGCCCAATAAGTGCTTTTTATGTTCCATGCAGCTAAATCTATTCCTAACATTTTATAGTTTAAGGTAACTAACTACAGCTTTCTTTTACCAAGAGGAAAGAGTACATACAGGTCAGTATATGAAGTACCTCCATTTGGAAGGTGAACTTCAGAGTCTGCAAGTGGAAGTCTCCTAGTGACAGTACAAATCCAAGGACAATGGAATGGCATGTGCTGTGCAAGGTCCATGGGCACAGGCAATGCCAGCACGGGGAGAGTAAGCCCGGGTAAACCTCATTTCTTGGGAGCACCGCTTGTCACATACCTGCTCTGGCTAACAACAATAGGGTCAAGTCACTCTTGTTCCTCCAGGAAAGTTCTAAAGCCTCACTGACAACTCACTGAAGTTTCATGAGACCTGGTCTCCAGGACCAAGCACAAAGCAAAAGGCTGGAAAAACCCAGCACTCCTGGTGGGGACAGCCAGGAGTTGTTCCAGAACCTTCCACAGATGCTGACCTTGGATGGACTCAGGGGCCCTGCGAAGGCTCGAAGGGTTAGAACAGGGTCTTTGGAGAAGCCTCGAGTGTGGCCAATGTGAGAGACCTCGCCTGTCTGGTCTGAAGACCACAGCTCCCCGATCACAGGAGAAGACATGTCCTCTGCCCTCAGGAGGGGCACATAGTAGTGACCTGGGAGGAGAAAACACATGGGGTTAGGTGATGTGTGTGAACAGCCTGCACCACAGTGGCCATTGCTGCTGCTGCTGCTAAGTCACTTTAGTCGTGCCTGACTCTGTGAGACCCCATAGACGGCAGCCCACCAGGCTCTGCCATCCCTGGGATTCTCCAGGCAAGAACACTGGAGTGGGTTGCCATTTCCTTCTCCAATGCATGAAAGTGAAAAGTGAAAGTGAAGACGCTCAGTTGTGTCCGACTCTTCACGACCCCATGGACTGCAGCCTACCAGGCTCCTCTGTCCATGGGATCTTCCAGGCAAGAGTACTGGAGTGGGGTGCCATTGCCTTCTCCGACTGTGGCCATTAGGCCCTGGGAGCCTGAGAATCAGCTGGGTTATTACCCCACAGGCTCTGCATGCCAGTCAAAGATATTAACAGTAAAAAGGCTGAGAAAGCTCTGGAGCCAGAGCAACTGAAGAGAGGTCAGTCTGCGCCAGACTCCTGCACCTAACGAGCCCCACATTCTTCCTCTGCAGAGAAATGAGGAGAAGAAGAAAGGAAAGGGGAGCAGCAAACACATGCTCGTTCGCAGGAGGACTGAGAGGGATCTGTGAACCAGAGCAGCTGAAGAGGAGCTGGAGAAACCTTACAAAGAAGATGCATGTCAACCTCCGTCCTCCCCCAACTCCTGTTCTGTTTCACATGTTACAATTTTGTTATCACTGAACACATATATCCAAATAGACCTGGAATCACACACTTTGGTATGGCATCTGAAAAGGACAAAGGCTGTGAAGCCACAGGGACAATGTGGCAGGAAAGCACCAAGGACACCACGGGAGCGATGGTGGTGGCTGCCGGGGGCCCATAAGACTTCACACCAAGAGGCCTCACTGAGCCCTGCACTAAAGAAACCACCGGGGATCTGGGCAGGAATGGAAACCAGAGGGAAGAATATAAAAGACGAGCACACAGGGGAGGCAAAGATCTTCCAGTATCTGCAGCAAGGCCACTGAACAAGCTGCTGCCAACTGCTCAAACTCCCTGGAAACAACACAGAGGAAAAAGGGGGTAAGAAGCGGGGCTTTCCACCACCAGGTGCCCTGGAGCCTGCGGGCTGGCTGGGACACAGCCTGGGCGCTCTGGGCCAGAGGCTGGAGGCCCCGGGAAACCAAGCAGGAAGGACTGGCCCATGGGCTATGGTCTGAGAAGCCCCTGGCCTGGAGAGTGGTGATCCAGGGCCAGGAGGTCGCAGAAGCGGAGACGGGGACAGCCTGGGCAGAGGGTGGTGGAGGACAGGGAGCCACAACCACTGACACAGGGGCTCCAGGCAGGCCTCTCCTGCCTTCTGGCTGCCCTGCAGGCTGTGGCCAAGGAAGAAGCGCCGGAGGCAGCTGCTGCCCAAGAGGCTGCAGAGGTCAAGGGGTGAGGCTGCAAGCAACAGTCAAGTGACAGACAACTTGGTCTCCCGGAAAAGGGAGGTGGAACCCAGGGGAATTCTGAGGGGGTCCCAATAGCCCCCTGGCTTCTCTCCCACACACAAGGCGGCCTAGATGCTGCCAGGACCTTCATGGAGGGCCTCCTCACTCTGGGCGCCCACTCCCCACCTTACCCTTTAAGTAGTCTCGAATCCGCTCCTTCAGTTCCACAGATTTGTTTTTGCTTCTTTCACAAATAACCTATTCAAAAAAAAAAAAAAGTGAATGCTCTGAATCGAGTTTATCACATTTTCTTATCATGAAAATGATTTTGCAGAAGCAAGTAATAAAGTCAACACAACAAGGATAGATAGATCCTAACACTGAGTATTTCATAAAGCCCACAATAAAAAATGTATGTTTAACAGTGCAATCTTCCTTCTTCAATGTTTTGTAAAAGCTCCAAGGGGCCAGGACAAGGAGAACAAACTCTTGAGATTACAGAGTTTACCTTCTTTCTTCATGCTGTCTACATTTACTAATTTTCTACAAGGAAAGGAAACCTTAAGGTGAACCATCAAGTCAGAGCAGACATGTCCACACCTCAGGTCTATACTCTTCACTGCCTGGGAGCCTGTCTTCTACGGTTTGGCTGGACTGAAATACAACTTCTGTTGAACAGGGACACAGATGTTTCATTTTTGCAACTACCGGAATCAATGTTCGCAGACATTAGAGAATACAGAGAATTGTGAACATTTTAGCTACAAACAATAAAAAACCAATAACCTTAAAATAAAAAGGAAGGAACCACAAAATTACCATCTCCTGCTAGCCTGTGAGAAAAACAAACTACCACTGCAGAGTGAACCCTTCAAGTAGTGCAACATTTTCTTTTAAACTCTGTAACTGATTGTAAGAGATGTCCAATGTCACCACCTACTGTATAGCATGTGGAACTCTGCTCATATTATGTGGCAGCCTAGATGGGAGGTGAGTTTGGAAAATGGATACATATATATGCATGGCTGAGTCCCTCAGCCAGTTTACCTGAAACTATCAAAGCTATCAGTATGATACAAAATAAAAAGTGAAACAAAAATGTGTCACCATCTTATATTGAGAAAACACACACACATGCACACAGAAAGCTGAGTCAGATTTATCCAAAATAATGGTAATTTCTGAGTTGCAGAATTGGCTGGTAAATTTTATTCTTTTTATGTGAATTCTAAACTTGCTACAGAAGTGGGTGCAACTTACATAATCACAGCAAATGAAAATGAGGTGCCACTGCCAGAACAGGATCTTACAAATTCTGTTTCCACAGGGTTGGCAAGTCCACGCCAGCCAAGAGCTCCCATGCATGTTACAAACTAACTCATCTTCCAGTTCTTTCAGGCCCACTTTCCTCTCCACCTCACTGCACAGAGGCACTGCTGCCTTCTCCAAAGCACATTTTGCTCAACTGTTGATATACATTCTGACAAGGCCTGTTCCTAAGGCTTGTATGGGCCAGGTGAGAATATAGAAGAGGGGTGCAGGACAGCTCCTGGTGCACACCGAGCTGAACACATGAGCAGCAGCATCTTCATCATCATATCATCACCACCATCATCACCATCTCCATTATCCCTCACCAGTTACCATCATCCTCACCATCGTCTCACATTACCACCACCACCGCCATCACCACCATCATAACTGACTCCATCCTCACCATCTCCATCATCCATGACCACCACCATCAGCAGCACAAGCACCACCTCCCATGTTCTCTCTGACCCTGGTGAGCTGAAGGATGCAGAGGGAACTTGTCAAAACACAGTGAGCCACAGAGGACAGCTTGACCAACCAGTTCAGGAAAATAAAATCTGCAAACTAGGGCAGTTCACTCCCTCCTGGTTCTATAGAGGCATCTTCTTCAGAGTACATCTTACTTGACAATCAAGCTTCTGTAGCCATGAGGCAAACACATGCACACAGTTACTTGTGTCTTCACAGTAGCTGTGGTTGCAAACCTTGTAATTTTATATATTTTCATTTCTAAAACTATGTAATAAGATTTTAATAGGTACTTACATCTTCAGGTGTTTTATCATATTTATTCCTCGGGTTTTTTACAATCAAAGGGTGTGAAGAAAGCACATTGACCACATCTACATTTCCAAACTTACAAGCAAAATGCAATGGTGTGTCGTAGCCCTGGGAGAAATGCAAAAGAAGAACACTTATATACACTTTTTTGGTTCATAAAGTTGCTTCAAGTTACTAAAAATAAGTATTTAGTAAAACAAACAAAAACCCTTAAAAATAAAAGACTATAAAAAGGCAGTGTCTTTATAGCTGAAAAGTAACTGGCACACTAGCATACACCCACTTTATGCCAGGGCGTTAGCCCAGCATAACGTTCTGTTCCTGTGTGTCCAGTGGCTGGGAGGAGCTTACAACAGAGCTAGGGTGTAACACCTGGTCAGCAAACAGCAGCTTTAACAATTCAGGGCCCAGTACAGTGTCTTAAAATCAATGCTCATAAGGTAAAACAAATAGATAAAAACAAGATCTAGAATTGAGCCAAGTCCATGATTTGGTCTGTACTCAGAATTCTCTCCAATGGCTAGTATTGCAATAAATGAAACTCCCCCCTTCTGACTCCACAAGGTTTTCCAATTCAATCCCTCCCCAGTCTCCCCACAGACCAGCAGGCCCGAGCTGTGGAGCCATCGCCCCCGGCATGTTCACTTGGATGGCCGCAGACTAGGAGGCACTTCGGCCAAAACAGAATCTGCTTAGGTCCACCTGAAACCACCACACGTTCCAGCCCTTGGGTTCCTCCCTCTACATGCCATGCCGCGTGCTCAGAGCT
This sequence comes from Capricornis sumatraensis, assembly GCF_032405125.1. NCBI lineage: Eukaryota > Metazoa > Chordata > Mammalia > Artiodactyla > Bovidae > Capricornis > Capricornis sumatraensis. Next base: position 51,355,945 of record NC_091085.1, on the reverse strand, counting down.
TCTCTCCCAGCTATCTAGAGTCCCAAAGGCCCTGCTGCCCGCACCCACACTCCCAGCTCCAGTCCCCCTTCTCCAAGGTGAGCCCAGGCCCCAGGGCAAGCAAATACCCTCAGGGCAGCTCCATCCCCGTTCTGCACCTTCTAAGGTCATCTCACTGTCTCGAGGAGCTGCTGACACCGCCCCTGGCTTTCCCATGCAGTCAACAGCCACTAGGCTCTGCCACACATACCCGGCCGACCCACCGCAGCTGTAGACACACAGAAGGATCAGAGCTGGGCTCGAGTAAAGCTATACTGACTGAATGGGACAGGCTGCCCCTTGCCAGCCCTGGCTTGCCTGCCTTCTCCCACCAGGCCCTCCCCAGTCCACCTGAGCTGCCTCCAGCCCTGTGGCCAAGGCTGCAGCATCACCACAGCTCCCAGGCAGGGCCAGGGGGCCGGGGCCGCTGCACATCAAGGCCAGCTGTATCCACTCAGTGCTCAAGATATCAGAGTGCAAAGTGCCCTCCACACTCCCCTTCCTTCTGGCTACCCCTCTTCCTCAAGCACATAACATCCTTCCCTAACCTGCTCTGAGCTTTAGCAGCTTGACCTCAGTCACTTCCCTCACACCTGCCAGCAACTTTCATTCCCGCACAGCTGGGGGGCTTTGGGTCCTCTAGCCACTCCTGGCTGATCCAGCCTCTCTTGCACACCACACCCTCTACTGAGCCCCTGGGCTTGGAGGTCAACACCAATTAAGGAGGTCAACACCAGTTTAAGCGATTCCTACTCTCAGTGCCTCATGGTCAAAGAATGGGATCTGTAACACCTAATTTCAAGAACTTATCCAGTGGTCTCTGTGGACACACATGCATGTTTTCAATGAGCGCTACACAGGCATGAAAAACACTGCATTATACTTCCGGCAGGGCACACGGGCCTGTATCGCATCAAGAAGTCACACTTCCTAACTGCACTGTCACACACCCTGATTCAGTTTGTTCACACTTAGTCTAATATACTATGACTTTGTTCTCTCTGGCCTATTTCACACTTACTACTGCTTTCATGTAACCACTGTTTTCTCTATTATGCTCTTCTTTAATTTTGCCAGCATGGCCAAAATTTTTCCCTCTGTCCTTTTCTCTCTTGTGAGAAAAGTTATTCTTGCTTCCAGTTCTGCATTTCAATGTATCATATTCAATATGTTACAAAATAATCCACTAGGCTTTCTTTATTTCCTCTCCTGCCAACCACGACTTCTCAAACTCCTAGGTTTCGCTCAGAATTTACAGCCCTTGGCTCTCAGCCATCACTGGGTTCTCCCTTATATAAATATGTAAAACTCTTCGGTTTCAAGAATCCTTACTTAAGCCTTCAGTTCAGTTCAGTTCAGTCGCTCAGTCGTGTCCAACTCTTTGCGACCCCATGAATCGCAGCATGCCAGGCCTCCCTGTCCATCATCAACTCTCGGAGTTCACTCAGACTCGCATCCATCGAGTCAGTGATGCCTTATGCACTATTAAAAATCACCCCACTGGGGGGGTCCCTGGTGGGTCAGTGGTGAAGAATCTGCCTGCCAATGCAGGAGATACAGGTTCAGTCCCTGGGTGGGGCGGATCCCATGTGCCGCACAGCAACTAAGCCTGTGCACCACAGCGACTGAGCCCACGCTCTAGGGTCCATGAGCTGCAACTACTGAGCCTGCACGCTGCAACTGGAAGCACGCACACCTAGAGCCTGCACTCTGCAACGAGAAGCCACTGCTATGAGAAGCTTGCACACTGAAACTAGAGAGGAGACCCTATTCTCCACAACTAGAGAAAAAAGCCCGAGCAGCAATGAAGACCCAGCACAGCCACAAATAACTGAATAAAATATTTAAAAACAAACAAAAAAAGTCACCCCACTGAACATTTTAACCCCACAGGAAATATTCTTCACATAATGTTAAATGTAAACAACAAACATACACAGGACTGTAAGGCACCAAAACCTTTTTACTTCCTTCTCCCTTTAGCTTTGGGGCATTCACTCCCCCTCCTTTCAGCTCAAGCCTCTCTGAACAAACGCCAGGTGGGAAGTGCCCTGGGGGCAGCTCCACCTCACTTGAGACCGAGGTATGCAGGCCAGCAGGAGGCTCTGGACCTCAAGGAATGCGCATCTCCTCTGAGCTGATGCAGAGCAAGGCCGTGGTAAACAAACACCCAAACACTGTTTCCACCCCAGGATGGCTACGAGGCATACCACTCGGTCTGGTGTGTTGAGGTACAGGTCCACCACGTAGCAAATGCGCTTCTCCAGCATGTGCGGCTCGTCATCTGGGTACATGAGCCGCATGAACTCAGGGTTCTCCAGCGTCTCCAGGGTGAGCTGGCACACAGCAGCCTGGTTCTCTTTGGCAGCCACATGCATGACATTGTATCGACACCCTTCCTGAAGGAAAATAGCAGACCCTGAGCTTCGCTTTCATCACCTGCAGTCTTAATGCTAATGAAGCTAACAGGTTTACCTGTACGATGGTTGGGTTGTCCCCCGAACCAATCAGATACCGGGGATTACTCCAGATGAGGTCAGAAAAGGTGTCTTCATCTCCCTTCTCCACAGCTTTCCGAAGTTTGGCAGTGAGGTCCTGTGTGCGCGGATTTTTATAGCTGTTTGCTCGCTCTTTGCTTGCTGTTTCTGACTCAGACAAGTACAACCCGTCTGTCACGAAGAGACAATTGAAGGACATTGAATTTCACAAACATTTTCTCATCATCCACTATGTGCTTCACTGAGGGCAAGAAAAATCTTTCCCACAGATGCTGATGATCTACTTGGGAGTAAAAGGTTAAGAAACAAGGACGATCTGCAGCAGACGGACGCGTGTTCCAGCCTAGGGCAGTGAAGGACAGGCTGTGATGCTCAGCAGAGGGAGGAAGGATATGGGCACGCTGCCAAAGACACGATCCACTCCTGCACGGGACCCTGCAAGAACAAGGAGCATCCCCAGCAAGGCAGTGCGTCAAGAGGAAGGTCTACTGGCTGAATCACAACACCTGTGGGTGTGTGAAAGCCATCTGAGGAACTGTCACCAAACGTGAACAGGGAAACATCTAAGTGTTGGGAATCATCCTGGCTTCCACGGAGGAGGTGCCTCCATGAAGGGATAGAAGAGGAGGCACACAGCACTCTTGGTCCAAGGCCAACTGCCTGCAAGGAGAGCCGCCTGCTTCCTCAGCAACCCCAGCCAGCCTGGGAAGCAGGGCCGCTGTGAGCTCACGGAGGGGCCAGAATGAGGCTAGTCCACTGGGGTTTTGTACGATGCTGACAGCAAACGCCCCACAAGACCCTGGTCCTGAGCTGGGAGTGGCAGTGGCCAGGTTTCCAGCTGGACGGCTCCCGAAGGCAAGCTCAACTACTGGAGAACTCTTTGAGGCCACGCAGGTACCACTTGGGCTTCCCGGGTGGTGCGGGTGTAAAAAATCCTCCTACCAATGCAAGAGATGTAAGAGAATGCAGGTTTGACCCTGGTCGGGAAGATCCCCTGGAGAAGGAGATGGCAACCCACTCCAGTATCCTTGCTTGGAAAATTCCATGCACAGAGGAGCCTGGCGGGCTACAGTCCATGGGGTCACAGAGTCAGACATGACTGACTGAGCACATGCACAACAAAGCGCTTTCACAAGTACAAGCACAAGCAAAAGCAAGTACCACGAGTCTTAGAAGAAGGTGTAGCTTCGGGGCGGAAGTAGATAGGTCTCAGCATCTAAAAAGGCCTAGAACCCAACAGGCTGCAGGAGAGAAAGTGTGATAAGAGGGACAGACACAGGACAATGGAGGCCCTTCCGCTGCATCTCCCACGGCCCTGTCAGCTTTGGGGCCTCAACCCAGACCAGCCAACTGACCCATCCTCCTCCAGCTGCTCCGTGGCCTGGGCCTCAGCTCTCTACTCCCAGCACACTGGACTTCTCTCAAAGGTGGAGAAAAGTAGTTACCAAGAAAGAGGGTGTAAAATACCCAGGAGTAAATCTGACAGTAATGCCAGATATGAACTGCTATGTAATGACCTTTTAACCCACCATTGCTAAAGAGTGGTGCTGTTTTCACAGGAGACAGTGGTAAAGAGGTTTTGCTTGGAGAAGGGAAATAATCACAGCTTCCTCTGGCAAATTTCTCAGCATCTTCTCTGTTTGTAAAAGCTTTAAATCGGGATCCTTTGTTCATCTTGACAGCTTGTAAGGCTTCCTTTTTATCTTCATAAACGTGAATCCTCTCTGTATGGGAAAAGCAACAAAGGAAAATCAGAGATGATTAACTGGAGCCCTTGTCACCTAATTCACACTTGAAGCCCCCTGGGTTTGTTTATTAACAATTGTTACCCAGTAGCCTGATTTTTCCTCTCATTAATAGTTCAGATTTTTAAACTTCAAAAAAAAAGGGCTTCAGTTAGCAAAAAGAACACAGTAAGTTTGATCATATGAATATGCATGAATATAAATGATAAATATTTTATATCTGTATCTGCAGTTTTTATACCTAAGGATATAAAAATGAAATTTATGGACCAACGATCTAATTAATTTTAAAAGTAAGTCAAAAAACTATGACTATTGGACTTCCCTGGTGGTCCAGTGGTTAAGAATCTGCCTGCCAATGCAGAAGACATGGGTTCAATCCCTGCTTTGGGAAGATTTCCACGTGCCGCGAAGTAAGGCAATTACTGAGCCCTTGCCCTAGAGCCTGTGCTCTGCAACAAGGGAAGCCACAGCAATGAGAAGCCCGTGTACTGCAACTAGAGAAAGCCCAAGTGTAACAACAAAGACTCAGCACAACCATAAACAAGTAAATAAAAAATACACACACACAAAAAGGGTACTAGATATAAAAATAAGACAGGTTTTCCTTATTTGAAAAGACCTAAAGGGAAGTTCAATAACATGCAGTATGGTTGATGGAACAGAAACAAGATACTTGTTTTCCCTTTTCAGATAGACAAAAATGTACATTTCATATTATAGAGAGGCTAAAAAGTCACTCATTCACAGCAAATAGTAATATCTTTTGGAGGACCATAGCTTTCAGTTTTAAAAATGCATACTGAAAAAAAATGCAAAAAACCTTTTGACCTGACACTCTTACCAATTTTATAAAAATAAAAATAATGTACATACTTACATATATATGTTAAATATAAATTAAAATATATTAAAATATAAAGTAATTAAAATTTAAATACATAAATAAAACATAGTAAGCAGGGTCAGGAATGATACACAAAACAGTAAGATTTGGGTGGGGAGGAATAAATTTCATCTTTATAGACTACACACATATATATCAAGCTTTCATTATTTCTTTCCAATGCTATTTTAGTCTTATTTAAAATTACAATTCTTTAATGTTGAAAATTATAACTTCACTGGCCATTTGCATTCATTAATATAAAAGGTGGTCAGGTTACAGAGAATTAAAAAAAGTGAGGGAGATAATCAAAAAATGGAGCCAATCCAAACATATTTATAAGTGAACTGTATCTCCATAGAATCTAATTTCCTTAATTTCTAAAAATTCCTATAGATTTACAAAGAATTCAGGAGCGTTCTATACAAAAATGTGAACAATGGTTAGTTTGGAGGAGTATTATGGTGACTAAAGTCTTCTTTCTTCTCTTCTGTAGTTTGTGATTTTTCAAAATCCCTCTCCCCTGATGTAAATGAACCACCTGTGTAAGAGAAACCTACTGGTCACATTACCATTTCTTGCTGGGGTGTCCTCGAAGGCCGGGCACACCCCATAGTAGAGAGGCACCTCTGCAGAGGCCCTCAGCATGGCTTTCTGGCTGTTGACGCCGCCTGAGGCACTGAAGAGCACTGAACAGGTCTTAGATGTCACGGCGTCTTCCTCCGGAGGATTCAAGCCCACACTATAACCAAAGTCTCTGTCTTCAGAAAAGCTGAGCTGCTCAGCTGGGCTCCCTACTGCAGACTTCACAATCCTTTGTGTGTCCTGGCCCAGGGATGGGGCATCTGCGCCACCAGGGTTGGGCAGGTATGAAGGCAGTGTACCATGCTCTAACAAAGCCTGAGCCAGTTTTTTCTCAAAAATGAACCTTGTTGTTGATGTAATAGGTCCACATTTCAATCCAGCTTTGACAATCTCTTCTCTAAGCTCATCTGGATTCAGGAGCTTCAATCGTGCCAAGATGGTATCCATTGTCATTTCACCTAGGCCCAAAAGAACAAAAATCAATTTGATGGCTGTAAGTACGTCTTCTCTTAAACAAATTCAGCAAAGTTGCAGGATACAAGATTCATGTACAGAAATCTGCTGCTTTTTTATACACTAATAATGAACTACCAGAAAGAGAAAGTAACAAATCCTGTTTAAAATCACATCAAAAAGAATAAAATGCTTAGGAATAAACTTAACTATAGAGGTGAAGACCTGAAGACCTATGAAGACAGACATTTCTCCAAAGATATACAGGTGGCCAACAGGGACATAAAAGGTACTCAACATCACTAATTATTAGAGAAATTCAAGTCAAAACCACAATGAGATATCACCTAACACTGTCAGAATAGTTATCATCAGAACGTCTACAAATATCAAAGGCTGGAGATGTGGAAAAAAGGGAACTCTTGTACAGTTGATGAGACTGCAGAATGGTATAGCCACTATGGAAAAACAATATGGAGGTTCCCAAAAAAACTAAAAACACAACTACCATATGATCCAGCAATCCCACTTTTGGGATCTATCTATCTATCTATACACACAAACCCAAAGGAAACAAAAAAGCTAATCTGAAAAGGTATGAGCACCCCAATGTTCACAGCAGCATTATTCACAATAGCCAAGCTACAAAAAAATGAAATTTTGCCATTTGCAACAACATGGAAGAGCTTGGAGGGTATTATGCTTAGTGAAAGAAGTCAGAGAGAAAGACAAATACTATGTGTAGTCACATGTATGAGGAATCTAGAAAATAAAACTAGTGAATACAATAACAAAGAAACAGACTCACAGATAAAAGAGAACTAGTGATTACTGGTGGGGAGGAAAGGGAGGGGCAAGAGCTGGTATGAGATTAAGAAATGCAAACTACTAGGTATAAAATAGACAAGGAATAAGGATAGGTTTCTGTCACAGGGAATTATAACCATTATCTTGTAATAACTTTTAATGGAGTACAATATGTAAAAATACTGAATTGCTATGCTGTAACCTGAAACTAATATGACATTGTAAATCAGCTATATTTCCATTTTTTAAAAAAAGCGGGCAAAGAGCTGGCTCAGGGAATTCCCTGGTTGATTGGGGAACTAAGATCCTGAAAGCAACAGACTGTGACCAAAAAAAAAAAAGGTTGACTTCAAAGTTTCATCTCAATCCATTATTTCCCCATATTCTTTGCAGCCTATGATACGATCTCATCACACCAACATTCTAGGGAGGCCAGCACGCTGAAGAAACAGGTGCACCACTTGTCGTTAGTTGCAGTGTCCGTGTGTGTGTGCTAAGTCACTTCAGTCGTGTCCGACTCTTAGTGACCCCATGGACTGTAGCCCACCAGGTTCCTCTGTCCATGGAATTCTCCAGGCAAGAATACTGGAGTGGGTTGGCATGCCTTCCTCCAGGGGATCTTCCTGACCCAGGGATCCAACCTGTGGTCTCTTCTGTCTCCTGCACTGACAGTCAGGCTCTTTACCTCTAGGGCCACCTGGGAACCCCAGCTGCAGAATAATTAGGAAGAAATCCCCAGGAAAGCAACTGGACAATGTCCATCAAAACTCCAACTCCAGAAATTTATCCTACAGATACATCTGTACTTTATTCCATACATGATGAGAGATTATGCAAAGATTTAAACAGAAGAGCCACACAGATAGCTCTGGAAGTCACTTTGCTAATATCGATGACAAATAGCTAATATTTAACATGTGGAGGGATTCCCAAGTGCCTGGTTCTATCCTAAGCACTCTGTCTGCACTAAATTACTTAAAATTCACAGTAACTCTGCATGAAAGTTTATTGCCATTGCTCACCCCTGCTTCACAGATGGAGATCCTAAATCAGAGAAGCTAAGTGCAGTCACCAATCAAATGGATGTGAACTGGAGCTGGAGCTTTCAACAGTACGTTTAGAGAAAGAGCAGTTAAATCTATGGTATAGGTTTAAGTACGATCAGCTAGAATTGGGAGAAGGTAAGAAAGGACAGAACATGGGTCACTGCTGCAGTTACTGGGGCTGGAGGTGAGGGCTCAGACTAGAGAAACAGGATCTTGACCACAGATCAGATGCCAGGAGTGGGGTCTGGTGGGACTGTAGTGGGCCTATAGTAATACCTAGATTTCCAGTCTAGATGCCTAGAAAGCGATTCTCCCTGAGGCAGAGAATATGAAAGATGCAAATGGGGATTTAGGAAGTGAGTATCAGAGACACCCACTGCACATCAAGTAGGCATTTTGATTTTCAAGTCTGAGATTCAGAAGACATTCAGAGTGAGAAAAACAGAGCTGGGTGTCAAGGGTACATATATGAGTGCTTAATCCTTGCCTCAACACCTTGTCTCCAACTCACTGGGCTGTCATGCAGACAGCAGAGTGAGCTTGGACTCAGTAACAGCTGAATGATAGTTACTTCTGTATTTTTCTTTTTAAATAAATTTTTATACCACCCTTCCCCCATTCACACCCTCCAAGACTTTTTAAACAATCAATGTATTGCATAGCCCCCTCTAGAGCTGCCAAGAAAACAAAGGGGGAGGCCAACTGACTACAGGAGCCCACTCAAAGAGAGCCCCTACGGGGAGTCTGAACATTAGGCATAAGGTCAACAGATGTGATAGGGGGCTGGTATGAGAAGTACAGGACAGGCTGAAGCCACACGCAAGGCAAAGTAGGGGTGGGGAGGACTGGGGCAGATGTTATGAACAAGTAGAGAAATTCCACCTGATCCTGATAATATTCTCTGTTGCATATACCATCCCTGTGTCCTGACTCTAAAGCTATCTTTTAAAAAAATTTACTAGATTGATGAAAAAGTAATTGCAGTTTCTGACAGTGAATTTTAAATCATTATAACTAGCCCCAAACACATCTTTATTAATCGAAATAGGAATCATTACAATCAACACATTTTTTTCCAATGAGAAAAAAAAAATCCATGCTTCAAGACTTGACAAACTCTTGGAAAGCATTTTCTGCCTCCTGCTGGTGTGGAAGTGCTTTCCCTGCAAAAAGTTGTTGAGATGCTTGAAGAAGTGGTAGTCAGCTGGTAAGAGGTCAGGTGAATATGACGGATGAGGCAAAACTTTGTAGCCTAATTCGTTCAACTTTTGAAGGGTTGATTGTGTGATGTGTGGCCAGGTATTGTGGAGAATTCGGCCCATTTTGTTGACCAGTGCCAGCTGTAGGCGCTGCAGTATCCAGTGCATCTCATCGATTTGCTGAGTGTACTTCTCAGATGTAAGGGTTTTGCCAAGATTCAGAAAGCTGCGGTGTATCAGTACAGCAGCAAAGCACCAACAGTGACCAAGACCTTTATTTGCTGCAAGTTTGGCCTTGGGAAGTTATCCTTCTCGGAACTTCTCGGTCCAACCACTGAGCCAGCTGTTGTATACAATCCACTTTTTGTTGCATGTCACAATCTGATCAAGAAATGGTTCGTTGTTGTTGAGTAGAATAAAAGCTGACAACACTCCAAAACAACAATTTTTTAAAATTTTCAGTCTGTTCATGCAGTACCACTTAACAAGCTTTTTCACCTTTCCAATTTGCTTCAAATGCCAAATGACCACAGAATGCTCGATATTGAGTTCTTCGGCAACCTCTCATGTAGCTATAAGAGGATAAGCTTCAATGATTGCTCTCTGTTGGTCGCTGTCAACTTCTAGCGGCCGGCCACTAAGCGCCTCATCTTCAAGGCTCTTGTCTCCTTTGCAAAACTTCTCGAACCACCACTGCACTGTATGTTCATTGGCAGTTCCTGGGCCAAATGTGTTGACGTTTCAAGTTGTCTCAATGCTTTACGGCCCATTTTGAACTCGAATTAAAAAAAAAAATTGCTCAAATCTGCTTTTTGCTTAACATCATTTCTGTAGTCTAAAATAAATATAAAATTAACAGCAAGTAATAAGTCATCAGAAAAAAAAAAGCGAGAAACACACATTAAAATGATAACATAACCACATGTATTTTAAGAATTATCCCAATATCAAATGGCAAAGTTTAACAATGCAAAACCGCAACTACTTTTACACCAACCTAATATTTTTAATTGGAGAATAATTGCTTCATAATGTTGTAAAGATTTCTGTCATACATCAACATGAATCAGCCATAGGTATACATATATCCCCTCCCCTCTTGAACCTCCCTCCCACCTCCTATCCCTCTAGGTTGTCACAGAGCACTGGGTAGAGCTCCCTACAAAATACAGCAAATTCCCATCTATTTTACATATGGTAATGTATGTTTCAATGCTACTCTCTCAATTCCTCTCATTCCCTGCTTCCCTGCTGTATCCACAAGTCTGTTATCTATATCTGTGTCACTACTGCTACCCTGCAAATAGGTTCATCAGTACCATTTTTCTAGATTCCATATATATGTGTTAATATATGATATTTGTTTTTCTCTTTCTGACTTGGAACTTCACTCTGTATAACAGGCTCTAGGTTCATCCACCTCAGTAGATCTGACTCAAATTTGCTCCTTTTTATAGCTAAGCAATATTCCATTGTATATATATATACACACATATATATGTGTGTATATATATATGCACACAACACAAGTTCTTTATCCATTCATCTGTCGATGGATATCTAGGTTGCTTCCATGTTCTGGCTATTATAAACAGTTAAAGCTATTTTTTAATATAGGCTAATCTGAAGAGGGGTTTGTCATTGTAACCAAGTAAGCCATGAAGAGAACAATTACATTATATCACTAACTGTGCGACCCTGAGCAAGTTATGTAAACTCTAAGCCTCAGTTTCCTCATCTATAAAACAGATATAATAGCTCTACTTCTTAGCTTAACAAGAATTAGATAAAATATAATGCATGTGTTTGACACTGACAAAGTATCCATAAACGTCAGGGATATGAAGTTATTACTAAGTAAATACAAGTTTATTAGCCTTGCAGAATACACAGTATGCTAGAAAGTCAACTCGAATAAAGACAAAGATATATCCTGTTACTGATACTCTTAACACACAAATATTTGCTCATGTGTGGGAAAGAAAAGATAAAGCAGAAAATAATGAGACTAGTTAGCTTCAGGGGAGGGTGGGAAACAGATAGGAAGGCCAGAGGGCAGGGGAGAGGACACTTCTGAATGATTTTATGTTTTGACTTTTAGTAACACAGTCTGTGATTCACATACACAAAAACTATGTAAATAAACAAATAGATAGGGGAGACCTCCAAATGGCATACAAACCAAAACAAATGTGCTCATCAGTATTACAAGTTAGTAACATAATGAAAGGGAGAAGGAATGTAGCCACTGAAAAATAACATGTGATGCTCTCCTCTAAGGATAAGACAGGAAGGGTACACAGACACTCTAGCTGGAAGGTAGGTTTTCACAGTGGTATAAGTTAGTGATTCTGAAGCTTTTTGTGTGTCCGCTAGGTATCAGCAAATAATTGGATATATTGTGGCTGCTAAGACCCAGGCTCCTCACTGACAGAGAAGGGAGAGGCTACAACAGGCCTCAGAAAATTTCTGTAAAGGGCCGAGAGTAAATTTTGAGGCTCTATGAGCCCAAGAACCTGCAAACACTCAAGAGCCATAGATAAAAGACGGCTGTCTTCCAAGAACAGGTAGGAGTCAGACTTGGCCTGTGGACCATAGTTGCTGACCCTTGGGCTAGAGTTAGAAGTATCTGCAACATGTCCATTCATTTGATAGAGACATAAAGATAGAGATTAAGAAACTGAGGCAGGTCTGTAGACTGTATAACACTTCCTGACTTTCCTACTAGCAGTATGATTACACAAGATCCTAACATTTGGGAATCTAAGTATACAGGGTTTCTTTAACTCTTTATATTTTAATTATAAACATAAGAAGTTGAAAAATGGTACAGAGGTCTTGTGGACTCACCATGTGGCTTCCCTCAGCGGGACACCTGAAACACTGCATCCAACCCAAGTAGCTGACCCTGGCTCTACACACTAAACTAACCGCACCCTCACCGGGTTCTGCAGTCACTCTCCTCGTGTGTCTTTGTATGTAACTTCATGATCGCTTACCATATGATCGTTTATCACACGAATAGCTTCACATAGACATGCTAAATTACTGAACTGTTCCATCACCACAAAGATCTTCCTGCCAACCCTTCACTATCATATCCAACCTCCTCCACTGTCCCCTACACATGAAAACCACTGAGGAGTCCTCCGTTGTTATAATACCTTCACTTCATGTTATATAAATGGAATTATACACTACAGACCTTTTAAGGTTGGCTTTTTTCACTCAGCATAATGCCCTTGAGATCCATCCGAACTGCTGATGGATCAACAATTTGGCCTCACTGCTGAGCAGCATTCCACAGCATGAAGATGCCAGTTTTATCCTTCAGACACATCTGGGCTGTTCCAGTTTTTGGCAATTACAAATGAAGTTATAAACGTTTGCATAAGCGTTTTCGTGTGAAAATAAGTTTTTGACCCTCTAGGGTAAACACCCAAGAGTGAAGTACAGGTTCAACTATTTGAGAAACTGGGAGTTTGACTTCAGAATGACTGCACCTTTAAAATTTTTACCAGCAGTAAATTTTTTAAAAAAACTTCTACCAGCAGTAAATGAGACCCAGTTTCTCAGGGTTTCCACTAGCATTACCAAATGTCATTGGTATTTTTTATTTTAGCCATTCTCATAGGTGTGTAGTGATATCTCATCATAAGTTTAATCTGCAATTTCATGACTAGCTAGTGATGTTGAACATCTTTTCACATGTGTTTATTTCTTCTGTACCATTTTTGTAATTTTTTGTCTGAAGTGACTTAGAAATATAAGTTAAAAATTTAAAAAGAAATAAATAAGACACTCCAAACTGTAATTTCTTAGCCTCTGGTGGCTCAGACCCTAAAGAATCTGCCTGCAATGCAAGAGACCCGGGTTCCTTGCCTGAGTCAGGAAGATTCCCCTGCAGAAGGGAAGGGCAACCCACTCCAGTATTCTTGCCTGGAGAATCCCATGGACAGAGGAGCCTGGTGGGCTACAGTCCATCAGGTTGCAGAGAGACTGACAGCGGCTTTCCCTTCACTTTTCTGACACCACTGGCCCCAACCGCCTTCAGTCTTAGTGTCTGCACAGCCTTTCACTGGGGCGTCCTGTTTTCTGACAGGGTTTTCTGTCACAGGGGGTTTTCTGACACAGTGCTGACAGTGTACCTGGACATAGCAGCATGTTATTTACTAAAGACATCACCTGAAACTTCCTGAAAGGGATGAGAGAAGGGAAACAACAAGAAACCCAACAGGCTGGAGGGCTAGCTGGACCTCGTGTCAACAGGCCTGCATCTCCACATGGCTTCTGCCTCGGACTTGTCATCCTCGCCGAGCGGGACCTTCCTGAGGCCTGCTCCCTCAGCTGTGAAAACTAAGTCATCTGGAAGGACCGCTGCAGCCCCGAGAGATCTAGGTAGGGCTATCAGCTGTGCTTTTTGCTAATAAAATTCTATCTCCTTATCAGGGTACTTGAGAAACTGTTGTTTATCCTTCAGGAAGAAACCAAACGCGGGCAACGCGGTGAAAGAAAACTGAACGAAGGAGGATCTGGGATGCACGCAGGGTGCACACTGCCTTCTCGGTCATATCAGGGGGCTCAAACCCACAAAACTGGGCACAGACGTGCTCCCGGGCGTCCAGCTTTGCGGCGCTCTCACCGTCTGCAAGTCAAGGACTCGCGCGTTTCACTTCAAGTCTCTTCCCAGAACACCGACTCAGGCCGGGGAGGGGGATCCAAGCCCGGAGAGAAGCTAGGGGGGACCCGAGCCGGGGAGGTGGGTGGGAGAAGACGGGAAGCAGGACCCAGGCCCGGGCAAAGGAGCGGGCCCACCCGCGAACCGGTCTTACCTGGATCGCGGGCTGGGCCCGCAGCCGCGCGGGGCGGCGGGTCGGGTGGACCGCTCTGACCCAGGCCCCGCGGCCGCCTGTCCAACCGCCGCACCAGCCAGCGCACCGCGATCAGCAGCACCGAGGCGCCCAGCAACTCCCAGGCCAGCGCCGCCCACTCAGTCGCCGCCAGCCGCGGCCACAGCATCGCCACAACTCGCCCGGTTGCCGCCGCCGCCGCTGCCGCCGAGGCCCGCTCGCTCGAGGACCCCGCGCGCCAGGCTGCCTGCACCACTGCCTGAAGGCGCCGCGCCCGGGGGCAGCCGGGGCGGGGCCGGATCCGCAAGCGCGAGACAGGGCGCTTGATCCCGCGCCGGCGCCCGGAGGCTCGACAAGGGAGCGCGGCCGCTACCGCCGCGCCTTCAGACTCCGGGCGCGTGAGGGCGTGGTCGGGCAGTGGCGCGGGCAGCCGGCACGCGGGGTCCTCGGACAGGCAGACTGCCCCCAGGGGCGGGTCCGAAGACTGGTCCACAGATCCCTGAGGCCCGGGCCTGGAGCCTTGAAAGAGGTTGTCCAGGCGCTGGCAGGTTTCCGAGCGAGTCCCTGGGATCTGGGAGGAGGTTGTGCTGGGGGTTCAGGCCAGGCCGGGCTCCAGTCGCGGTGGAACCACAAATGAACCGCTCTGGTTTCTCTTTTGCGCTAGGTGGAAACACGGCTGCTTTGCGGCTCAAAGCGACCAAACTCCTACAGGCCAGCCTCTGGTATTTTACTTATGGACATGCTTTCAAACAAGGTTTCTGACATCTTGTGATTCTAGAAGACAAATTTCTCCGTGCACTTTCCAGCTGCATCAAGACTCTGCTACCGAGTTGAAGCTTGCTCGGCTCGTGCAAGGCAGGCCCAATGAGTCCAAGAGAGGAGGTGTAGCGGCAAGGAATAAGAATTTATTTGGAGAGCTGTCTGACTGAGAAGATGGCTGACTAAAGTCTCAAAGTAACCATCTTATCGGAGTCTGGATGACATATTTTTTTCATATAGGCAGAGAGAGAGAATGAGGAACTAAAGTCAAAAAGCAGAATAGAGAGGGAGAAGTGACGAGGAAGTAAAAAGGGCCATCAGTCTTGCAAAACATCTCTGGAAAAGGCCAGTCTTTGGAAGGGATGTGTTAATCTCTTCTATCTTGCAGCCATGCACAGGTGGCCAGGGTCAGATTATCTATGAGCTGAACAAACCCACTTTAACAGGCAGAGGAGCAGGGTCCTTTGAGGTGTGCCATTTATGTATGATTATAATAACAGCAACGAAAAGTAAGTCAAAGAAACAGTTCCAGCATGAAGTCAGAATTGGTTCTTCTCTGCAACAACTCCTCTTAACTTGGCAGCAGATTCATGTCTGCATTTGGCTTGTCTGGCTTATCTGACTTCCGTAACTTTCTTAGCCAGTGTAGGTTACTTTCTCACCATCCTGTCCCTGGAGAGACCCACGGCTTCCCAGACACAGATGAACAGCTGTACCTAAGTGACCAGGTGACCCCATTCACTGGACTTTCGCACAGATGGACAGGCAGGGGAGTGGTCGCTGCAAGCAGGGGAGGGGCTGACTATACAGTGGCTTAATCAATTTTAGCGACTGGTGGAAGCATCTGTCTTAATAGTGGTAGGGTCACACAACTACACTTGTCAAAACTCTCAGGCATGTACAATAAAATGGCAAATTTTACTGTAATTTATACATTTACTTTTTAAATAGAAAAAAACCTAAAGAAATAAAATTGACTTCCTTGGTTAAAAAAATCAATTGGACAGCACTAAGAGTCAATTGAGCACAACAATTGAAGAGTCAGTGAATCTGAGAATGGGTGAAGTCCAAATTAAACCCGCAATGATACTGCTTTCCACCCACCAGGAATGGTTAAAATTAGAAGACTGACAGTATCAAATGTTGGTGAGGATGTGGGGCCGTTTTAGAATTCTCATACACTGCTGGTAGGAGTGTAAAAGGAATCAACCACTTTGAAAACCACGAAGCAGTTTCTAGTGAAGTTAAATGTATGCTTCCTTGTGGTTCAGCATTGCGGCCCTGGGTGTGAAAAATGAAAGTTCTCAGAATGTTCACAGCAGCTTTATTCAGAATAGCCAAGCGAGAAACACCCAGCTGTTTGGGTAAACCCCAGAAGAATGGATAAACAAATTTAGAATCGTCATATGATAATCCTGCACAGAGGTTTATTATTAGCTACAAGGTTGCTGAATCAAAACCTTGCTAAGAACGCCACACAAAAACAATACTGCACAATTCCATTTATAAGAGGCTCAAGCTCAAGGGAAAGCTTCTGGTGATAGAAATCGGACCAAGGGTTTCCTCTGAGTGGGGTGGTGAGCTGTGACGGACGTGAGGGACTTCCACTGTGTGAAGCGCTCTGCATCTTACTTGCGTTGATAGGAATACTGGTACACATTTGATTGACATTTGTCAAAACTTACCAAAATATACACCAAAATCTGTGCCTATTTTAGCATATATTGTGTCTACATTTAAAAAGGAATAGGGATTTCCCTGGTGGTTCAGTAGTTAAGACTCTGTGCTTCTACTGCAGGGTGCTGGTTTGATCCCTGGTAAGGGAACTAGGATTCCACATGCCACAGGGTGCAGCCAATAAAATAACCATATTTGAAAAGGGATAAAGAGCACCGTGTTAGATGAGATCTTACTTTATATTCTCTTTAATTTCTAGGTACCTGAAGATGGATCTCTATCCCCAGCTTCTCCTCAGACTTGACGTTTCTGAGTCTGTGACTTTGTTCAGTGATGAGAGCTCCAAGCACTGGGTCAGACCGCCCCTGCCTGCCGGGTAACTTTAGGTGAATTCTTTCATTTCCCTGTGTTGTTTTTTTTTTTTTCAGGGATAAAATAGAATGATAATTGCACTGTCTCAGAGATGAGGATTAATCTGTGCCAGGCTCTTGCTACAGTGCAAGACTTTGTAAACGTTAGCTGTTACTACCACTTCTATCATACTTTAAAAATTATTAAAGTTATATATATGGCTCTAAGGGAGGGCTTCCCCAGTGGTAAAGAATCTACCTGCAAGGCAGGAGACACGAGAGCAAGGGTTTGAACCCTGGGTAGGGATGATCCCCTGGAGAAGGAATTGGCAACCCACTCCAGTATTCTTGCCTGAAAAATCCCATGGACAGAAGAGCCAGTCCATGGGATCAAAAAGAGTTGGACATGACTGAGCAACTGAGCATGCACTCAAGCGGTAGCAGTATCAGCCTCCTTTTGTGAGGGATTTTGTTATATTAATCATAAACCCCAGTGATTCAGAGCGGAGAGGACTGATTTGAGAGACTGTGTATAGTGATAAGAGGCTGTTGCCAGTATCATCCATTCTCTTCTTTTTTTATTTTTTCATCCATTCTCTTAACGACAGAAGTCCCAGCTGGAGCTGGGCACACTGTTGTCCAGCTAAACACACATCCTGTGGCCCAGTGACTAAGTGGAGGCAACAGACAGTGTACACTGCTAGGGAGCGGTACTCTTGGATGAGGGTATGCAATATGCCTTCCTTTTGGGAAATGCAGACAGCAAGTGGGACCTGGAGCAGCTATCCTGGACCACAGGTGGGGCTGGAGGTTAGAAGGCACCAGAAGCTGCCCTTATCAGTTCTGTTTTACTGCTCAGGCTGTTTCATGAAAGAGAAACTTCTCTCATTGAAGCCACTAAATTTCAGGGTCTCTTAGCAGCTTTACCAGCCAAACAAGTATCTTAATACCAGGATTTTTTGTGGAATCCAGCTAACAATAGGAATCCTATTATGGCTGGATCCTCCTAACTGCCATCTAATGCAGTCTACAGTCCATTAAACGAGACTGGGATGGTGTGGGGGGTGGTGGTGGTACACGATTCCACTGCTAAGCCAACACTGTAGTGGCCACTATTCACCTTTGAGGTAGAAATGAATTTGAGATGTAAATCCCTGTAGGTAGAAGTGGATTTCTACAAATGAAGAGAAAATTAAGTTTAAGAGACTTGATGGTCTTTTGGGAGAGGAGCTGGTTTAATCTAATTCATGATTGCAGTTTGTCTCCTACTCTGATCCCTACCTCCATTTTTCTTTTTTTAAAAAAGATTTACTTATTTTGTTTTTGGCTGTGCTGGGTGTTTGTTGCTACGTGGACTTTTCTCTAGTTGTGGTGAGCAGGGGCCACTCTGTAGTTGCGGTGCTCGGGCTTCTCTTTGCGGTGGCTTCTCTCGTGGGCACGGGCTCTAGGCACTTGGGCTTTAGGAGTTGCAGTGCATGGCCTCAGTGGTTGCAGTTCCTGGGCTCTAAGAGCACAGGCTCAAAAGTTGTGGTGCAAGGACTTAGTTGTTCCATAGCACGTAGGACCTGGACCAGAGATCAAACCTGTGCCTCCTGCATTGGCAAGTGGACTCTTTACCACTGACTCCCCAGGGAAGCCCTCAGGGAAGGTTTTACAAAAGTTGACGCAGGTCTATTTTCTGCTTACCTGTCCCATCACGAGGGGATAGCCTGGTGTGCTAGTCTCCTACATGTGACTGCCCACAACCCTTCCCAGCTCCAGTGACTTCCCAGTGGTCATGTCCCATCTGCCCCAGTGGGGTGCTTACACCTCATCAGATGCTAGGCATCAGGCTTTTTCCTCCTGCAGAGCTGGTTTTGAATAGCTCTGGGAAGTGTGTGACTGCCCAGCCTGACATGTGGTTACTGATCAAAAGGCAAGGTGGCAGCAGTTCGCTACAAGGGGAATGGGCGAGTTGTCCAAGCAAGGCCCAGGGCACCCTGGCCTGTTGTGGGCACTCGGACTGGCCAGGACAGGCTGGGTCATGTTGCACTAACAGGTCACCCCCAGTCTCCAGGGGCTTGAGAGAACAGGTTCACTGTTGCTGCCACCTGCCACCCATTGTGGGTCAGCTGCTGGTACCATCACTCAGGTGTTCACGCTGACTGGGAGTACCACTCAGGGACGAGGCTGTGACCCTGGGGAAGGATTTGCAGCAGGCAGCAAATGCTGTGCACCGTCTCTCCAGCTTGGGGAGCTGAGCCTGCCACCTTGCTGTGCACGTGTTTAGGGAGGCAGAGGAGGACAGCACTGGTGAGGGCTCTGGAGTCCGGTCAAAGCTCCACCAAGAAGTGAGAGAGGCCAACCAGGGTCATGTGTATAGAACTTAGTCCTACAGGGCAGCAGGCCACCTGCAGGGCTAGCAAGCATATGTTCCAGGCAGCAGAGCAAGGAGGATGCCTCTGAAGGCCTGGACACCGCCACAGGGCTGGGTCTATAGCTAAGCCAGGTTCCAAGCTGATGCAGAGAAGGAAGGGGGCATGAAGCAGAGACCTGGGCTGTGAAGGAGCTGTGGGCTGGGCCGGACCAGCGAGGAGACCCTGAGGGTTAGGAGGCCGGGGGGACTCTATCACTATAAGTCAGTCAGTCAAGGGAAGGGGCTGTTTTCTGGATGAAGGCGACCCCTTTGGCTTTCAACACACCAGGGCTCGAGTATAGGAAAATCACTTTGAAATGTCTATCAGGTATTTAGAAATGCACGCTGAAAGCTCACAAACAAAATGAAGGTCCTGTGAGAACTCACGAGCCCAGAAACGTTCGTCATGTTCTGACCTGCAGATTATGTGTAAGAACCCAGCGGGTCACTTTCTCCAGCAATTCCCAGACCAGGTGAAAGAAGGCTGAGTTGATGAGAACTTCTAGATGCTTCCACCTCCAGATGCTGCAGTGATTCACACATTTCCAATTCCAACCTGGCCCAGAAGCATAGTGCTTGGGGTAGAGGCTGCTCTGAGCTCCTGGAGGTGCCCACTCCACACGGACAGGCTGGGATGAGAGAAGGGGCCTGGCATAGGAGTGCTGCCCCCGCCTCCCCCCCAATAGGCAGAGAAAAGGATCAGCAACAGTTTAACACCTCTCCTGTTTCCAGGAAAAAGGCAAGGCCAAAGAAAACTTTTTTTTTACCAGAAGTTGCAACGTTCTTTGCTAAGTGAAATAGGCATAAAGGCAAGCAGAATTCCAATAAATGCTGCTTCTGGTATGGGCCACTGCTGATGGCTAAGAATTCCACCTCATCTAAGGGGAAGGCCTGGAGACTTTTCCAACAGCTATCACGCTTATCCACCACACTCGGCATCACGGCATCAGTAATCCTCTCTCTACTCCCCACCTAGTCTGCACGACGACAGAGGAGCCTTCGTGATCTGGAGGACTCAGCACCACATACTCGGCCCCGCACTCAGCACGTGTTTCTGCCGGTACTCCATCCCCCTTGGAGCCAGGAAGCAGCTGCCCATGAATCTTCACTTGGATCACTCCTGTAATACCCACTGTATGACTGTTAGGAGGGTACAGCAGAGAACTTCTATGTGACAAAGGAGATACAGCTTAAAAATACATCCATCAACTCATCTGTTTGGGGCCTGCAAATGTGTAGCAGCTTTACAGAAAAAGGAAAAATTTAATACTTATGATCACCCCCCCTTCATGACTACTGATTGTAGAGATGAGAATTTGCATCGCAATGTTTCAGGAAGTTAAGATCACAAAAGGAGGGAGTCAGAGCAGTTTCATTTAGGTCTGGGTGGTACACGGAATGCCTGACCCTAAATTGCTTATAGACACTGAGGCAGAAGCACAATGAAACATCTATCTGTCCCATCACAAAATAAAATTCTGTGATCACTGATTAACTTCTTATTTTCCGTACATTTTTTACTATGCTGGTTATGATAACATTTAACTGAAGAATGAGAACATTTAAGTAAAGAATCTACATCCGGTTTACTCTCATTGACTGAAAAGAAAGTGTGAATCAAAAAGATGGCTGAGACTGGGGAGCCACAAGGCTGAGACTGCCGTGGGCAAGGGATGGTCAGTGGAGGCCGAGGCTGGACAACACTCCAGACCAGGAAGCATGTGTGTGGCGCATCCACGGCCTCAGGAGTGGTTTACTCAGAAGTGTCTCCCTTGTGAGACATTTCACAGCCATCTGAAGCTTTGACAGAATAAAATTCTTTTACGTGTTTGAACAGAGTTGGTTAACAACGTGAGGTAATAGTTACTCCCAGAAATGACAAAATATATAGCTGAAAATGAAGCCACCCCCAATGAAATATAAAAATCTTTAACAAAAAATAGTTTATTGCACAAAATTCAAGGAATTCCCAAGCACACTTAAATTTATAAAAAAATCAACATGCTTTTTAAAGTTACAATTTGTTGTGCATGGTGACACCTTTCCCCTGAACAGCCCCAACCTGAGGACTCCCTTTTAATGAGGAAATTTTTAATAGACATGAATAACTTAACACCACCGAGTTTTCTAGATCCTTTAAAACATGACCCTCAAGGATCCTATCGTTAACCTGAGACCACCATACGCTGAGAATCGCCTGGCATGGGAGTGAGTGACTTGTTTGAGTAAGGCTCAGAGTGTCTCACACGCCCCCGCACTATGCATGTCATGGGCTCTTGGGGAGGCTCCGGGACAGTTCTCTCTCAGATCTGCTGGTCCCTTTCACTACTAGCAGTCTTTACATGACATTTAATTTTTGTTAAAAAAATACTCATAGGAATATATGTCCTGATGACTCTGCAGGCCCATGGCTTTAGCAGTATCCTTAAGACCAAGAAAGTCTTTAAACTGAGGAAGAGTTTAATGAGAATCTTCCTAACACAGCCTTCCACGGGCTGTCTTCTTCAAGGCCCATCTTGGTACCTGGACCCCAGGCCAGAGAATGAACCAGTTTCACATCCTATCAAAAACAATGCCTGTTACACCTCCCGAATAGTAGAACAAAGGCATGTAAATCCGTGGCATCTATGTGATGGGTACCGTGGAAAAATCAATGATAACCACCTCGCAGTAAGTTATTTTTGGAACATAAGAAAATCAAGTCATAACATCGTGAAGTGTCCAAGCTGACACATCCTCCAATGAGGACACAAGGTACAGGATTAACAACATACACAAATGCAACGTGATGACGAATGTGTTTCTGCAAGTACTCCAGAGTTGACTGTTGTTTTCCATGAGCAAATTCCTGATTCCCACTTCTGCCCATGGAAGAAGAATATTTCAAATGCTGAGAGGCAGGAGCGCCAGTAAAGTCTCTCAGAGGAAAAAAAAAGCCTTAACAAACCAAGAGCAGGTGACTTCAGTCCAACTTCCTCCTTTAGGATAATTTGTTAAGGTAGCCTGGACACAAGGGCCCCAGATTGGGAACTGCAGGCCAGCGTGATGGCACAAGGGGCACACACAGGACAGAGCAGGGGGTGGGGGGCAGCCAGAGCACTTGGGCCAGAGGCAGGCCAGGCTGGCCCAGAACTACGGATAAGGCTGGCACAGGAGGTTGGCAGGAGCCCCAAGGAGGTGCTGCTGCCGAAACAGAGGGTGACTCCACAAAGGAAAAGGGGTGAAAAACAGAGACTGGCTTTCTCTTGATGGACACACTCAAGATTTGCTCATCATTTCCTAAGGAAGAAGATGCACGGTGATTTTCCAGAAGACCTTAGCAAGGAGCGAGAAAGCAGCTACAAAGTGAGGCTAAGTGACTTCTTGGCTCTAAAATTAAAGGATAACGCAGCCAAAATAAATAAGAATGTAAATTACCATTTTTCTTTTCCAATGGTACAAAAACAGTTTGTCAAAAATGATTTCCAACTTAGAAGGAAAAGTAGAATATATTTATATAATGAAGGTTCAAGTATAGTTTCCAAGAATAACCCTGTACAAATGATATACGTATTTTAGAAGTTCCAATACTTGCTGGAGAACTTTTTAAAATGCTAAACATCTTTCTGGTTAGTGCTATTTTAACCTTACTGATTAACCTTCTAACAGCATATTGTGAGAGAACGCAAGCAGCTTAAAAACACCACGCTGTTTTCTCCACAAGAGACCCAGGTGATGAGGTGACACGCGTGTCTGGCCTGATCAGTAACACCGCAGACTTCATCTTCAGACCAGCTGCCCTGCACAGGGGCCACACAGACCCATTCTCTCTCTCTCAACTTGGAACAATAAACATTATTTGACATCATCTTAGCAAACTAGTGACAGACTTTCAAACCTCGAGTCTCAGTCATTCTAGGTGGGACCTCACACACTTGGGGTGTCTGGTTTCCAATAAGGCGTCCCACATGGGAGGCTCTAGAGACCCTCTCGTGCTGACCTGCCCCTTTCAGAAACCTTACTGCTCTCCAGATGAGAGGGGAAGGCCCTTCTGAAGGCTGTCACACACAGAGGCCGGCAAATCTCGTGATGACCACACAGTGCTGATGGACACTTCCACACAAAGGCAAAGTGGGAGGCCTGGGGAAGCCTTGCTCCCAGGTTGGGAGCCTGCAGGCAGCCCTGCCTTATTCTCCTCACCGCCCCTCCTCTCTTCTCCTGAAGCCCCTCCCCACACCTCACATGTCAGGTCAGCGCCTGCTGACCGTGGTGTCTGTGTGGCATCCTGGTGGTCATCAAGCCTGCCCAGGGGTTGGCTGGGGTGAGCGAGGCCATGCAGGACCAGGGTTCAAACAGGTGGGCGTTGTGCACTCATGACAAGGAAAGACCCTCAAAATAGAGTGAAACTGAAATAACAAAGAACTTCTGTCTAAGAATATTTGGCTTTGGGAGGTAAATAAATTTCTTAAAATATAATTTTCTGACATTCCTAAATTCTACATGTACATTATTTCCTAACAGCAGATTTTCAAAAGGCAATCAATAAAAAGACAATTCGGGTCATTCTTAAATAATATAAGGATATACTTTTTAAAGTTTAGATTATGATTTTCAGTATTTATATACATATCCTATGGAGAGATGGCTATTGAAATCAAAATAAAATAAAATAAAAACCAAAGGTGCAAATGAAGCCTCACTCCTGCAGGGTAGTAAAACTCTTACTGAATCAGGCAGGAAAGTGAGAAACCGGACTCAGCTGTGCAACGTCTCTACCAGCAACCGTCCGAGAGCAGCGTCTATGGTCATGCCTAAGATACCTTCCCTACACATATGCTTCAGACACATCCAAAAATGTCTCACTGAGACCTAAATTAGGTTTCTAAGATTTGGTCACTTCGTGGGAAAAGCTGGTTGTGATCTGCAAATGATTATTTCTCAATCCTTGGCTCCTGTTTTGTTATTTTACTCCTTGTAAAGGCAAACGCAAAACTTAAATTTCACCTCTTAGAAAAACATAGAGCACACAGTCAAATAAATAACATCGATGAGAGAACATTCCTCGGGGTAGTTACAAACACTCGGGGTGGGGATGCTCGGCGGTCACTGTTCCAAGTCCTTCTCGCGAGGCCCTGCCCTGACCGTGCCGCTCTGTGTCTCCTCTAGGGTTGGCGTGATCTCCTGGTGGTGAGGGGCTGGCGGGGTCCCCCTGAGTCCATGAGGACAGCGACTCATGCACAGTGACTGCGTGTGCCTCCATCTGGCGCTGCAGGCTGTCCATCTCCTGCCTGGGGAGACAGGGGAGGGAGAGGAAGGGACGTGGTCAAAGGAGAGCCAGGGAGGGTGCCGCTGCTCCCCTAGAGACAGCCCATCACCTAGGACTCGGCCCTGACGAGCCTCAACTGGACGGCAGGTGCTCACACTCACAGGACCCATTGAATCTCTCTACTGGGACCAGCAAACTGATTGGCTCACAGAACAAATGGGACTCTGGGCATTTTCCTTCGCTCACAGAGGCCCACAAGCCAGGCAGCTCTGCACATGCTGACTGCTGCTTGGGGAAAATGTGGGGAAGACAGAGCTGAATCTGTCCTGCCTGGCTTCTTCAGGGTCAAAAACGATACCTGCCCACACCCTCCAGACATGGGCCTCCTGATGCTTGGCCACTGAGTGTCATTTAGCTCAGGACAGCTCCCACCTTAGAGACAGAGCGAGAGGCATGGGACCCCATGGTCCCCTCCCACCCCCCACCCCCAGAGCTGCTCGGCCTCTGCTGGATGTGGGGTGCTTGAAAGATTCTTCCAAGTTAAACAAGAAATTTATCTGTAAAGACTAAGCCATGGAGCCCAGTGTGGTTCGTACTTGAGCTGCTGGAGGCAGCTGTTGAGGTTCTTGAGGGGTTCCTTGCTCACAGCAGGAGGGGGCCGCAGCAGTTCCTCCAGCAGCGAGGCCGGGACAGGGCAGTCGGGGATCTTCACTGGTGTCACGGGGCTGGAAGAGCTGGCTTCTCCTTTTGGCTCCTTTCTCTGTTTTTCAAAGCACACGGCTAGTTTCCCACTTGGAGGCCTACCCCCCGACCCCTTCCCCAAGGGTCCCTGCCATCACACGTACTTCTGGAGGCGCCTCCCCAGATCCCCAAGGGTTTCTGGGGTGGCAACTCCCACTCCGCAGAGCTGGAAGCCTCGGGGGTTCAGGAAATGTCTGCTAAATAGAAAATCTTCCTAACCATGTAACAAATACTATAGTCCTGGCTCTTCAGGGGCATGGACCTGACCAGAGGCCCCCTAATGACAGCTCACAGGTGGGGCTTTCCAGACAGACCAAGGCCTTGACTCTAAGTTTCCCTGAGAAATTAAGTCAATTTTCCGACTCGTAAGACTCCCCTTCCTTGGACTTCTAACTTTTTCCATAGATAACCAAACCATGCTAAATAAACCTCTGAATCTGAATAAGTTCTTTGCACCAGCAAAGTATTTACATACGCTGAGGAGAGAAACAAATTGTGGGTAAACAGATAATCTGAAAGAGCTCATGACAGCAGTTTCAGGGGTTCCTGGGCCCTCGAGCCTGTTCTGGCAGCTGTGTGTCCCAGCTGGGCTCACCTAGAAGGCCAGGGACTCTTGTTAACACAAGCAAACCATGCCCTCATTTGGTTTGGAAAGCATATTACAATAAAATGGCATCTGAATTCATAGAAAGAGGCCAACGTTCTGTTAGAAAAAGCACTAAATTAAAAAGATTTGGCCGGTGGTCCAAAAAGAATATGCATCATCATTTCACATGGTTGTTGCCCAACACTGATTAAATGTAACTTTATGACTGAATGGCTGCCGACCATCAGCCAACACATCTACAACGGCCTGCTGATGGCCCAGGCGGCCTCATACCGTCTTGGCTGCTCCTCGCCGCAGGTCCAGCTTGAGCTGCTGGTTTTGCTGGAGCAGTGTCTTCATGTTGTTCTTCAGTTCTGATACTTTAGCTTGAAGCATAAATTTATCTTTCTGGGTCATAGACAGGTCTTCCCGTACCATCTCCAGCTCAGATTTAATATTCTAAAGAAAGTGGAGTCATAGATTTTCAAACACTGAAAGATCTTAAGCACACTGCACAAATCTTAGTTTGTACGTCACAATTCTAAGGGGCTGGGGCTACTAGCCTGGCTTTGTACACTAAAGCTTTCGTGTGACGCTCCCCTCCCAGCAACACTCCTCTCTAGGAGTCTACACTGCAGAGAATCCAGTTACAATTCTGTCCTCAATGTTCGCATCCAAACTTCAGAGCTTCTGCCGAGGAACCAGTAACATTCCCATATCCACATCTGACAATGAATCCAATCCTTGTATAAATTCCAAGGTCAGCTACTAGAATAAGCTAAACTGTTCCCAAGACAGAAGACAAAGCAGTTCTGATGATTACAAGCTGTCCATCCACATGTAGGAATCTCAGTTAGAGTCACCCCCCGCCCCCCAACCCCGATCCCATCCTCTAGCAGTCAAGACCATATGTACATAGACTTCTTCTCAGAGAAGCTCATCACACACTGGTGAATTGCACTCTCATATATTGGACTTAATGAAATCTCGTTCCTGGGACAATTGCACAGCTCAGCCCAGGGGCTCTGGTCTCTCTGCTCGGTGTCCCTCAGCTGCCTGACCTGGGCTGCTTTCTGAAACATGAACGATCTGGTGTGAGCACTCAATCCATCAAAAACTCTTGCTGTGCATGTAGCATGCTGCTTGGCATGATACTGGGAAGAGCTGGGGGGGTTGCTGCTGGGGCTCTGACATGACCTGTACCTGTAACGACTGCTGTATTCCATCCAACTCCTGTTTACTCTGGTGCTCGGTCAAGTCCAGCTGCTGTTTCAAGGACTGGATTTCTCTCTCTTTCTGATCCACCTCCCATTTGAGATTTTCCATCTAGAGACGGAAAAACATCACATGATCCAGAGAATTTTAAAATGGCTTTCTTGCATTATAAAATTGCTGTAACTCTATCTCTTCGTATCATTTAATACACTTAGGAAAAAAAAAATCCCTTTCCAAGAAGACAGGGAATGAAGTGAATGTGTCAAGCAGAGTCTTGTTCTGTAAGCCCTGTTAACTGGGGAGGGAAAGCTGCCCAGTGAGTCACCTCTCACCTCTTGGTTTCCTATGGGTTCTTTGCTCAGCTGCTCATCCAGCTGCTTCTGCAGCAGCTGGAGCTGGGTCCGGGCCTCTGCCAGCTCCGCCTGGAATTCTGCTATTTCCTGCGAGTGCTTCCCCTCCTGGATCCTAGCACAAAAAATGAGAAGGAATAAAATTACAGCGTTCTTCCAATGACCTTCCCACTCAAAAACGCTTTCAGTTGACTGTTAGATGTCCTGGGTAACATTCATAAGGACAAAACTCGCGTACCGCACTCCCTGGATGGGGACTGTTCTAGGAGTTGTGAATGCACTTGCTCAACTAATGCTCACAACCCCTGGGAGGGCTTCTCCATGAGTGCCCAATCATAGATTACAATGGGAGGGAAAGTGTCACAGAGTTCAATGCATGTGCACTGCCCAACACATGTGCGCTTACACACGTTTGAGCTGAGACCCCCCCAGTGGGAGCCCACAGTGAGCATCAGTGGTGGGCACAGCCCCCAGGGCTCTCTGTCCTCACAGAAGGACCAGCAAGGCACAAAGTGGGAGCACACAGCATCAAGGCCAAAGTTTCAGTGTTAAGCTGTAGGCATTCTGAGATAGCAACTGGATGCATTTTTCCTCCTTAGATCTGCCTCCAGAGATCTGCCCAGCAATTTGCTAGAACACAGGGGACCCTGGTGTGTCGAAGGTGCTAACTGGAGATGAGATGGTGGTGGCACCCACTCCTACTTACTGGAGCCCGTCGGCCTCTGCCTGTAGCCTCTGGACCTCCTGCTCCTTGGCCTGCAGCTCCTTCTTCACCTCGCTCAGCTCTAAGGTGGCAGCCTTAAAGTGGCGGCGATTGTGGCCCGCTTCTGCCTTGGCTGCAGCAACCTAAAAGAAAAAACATTAGCACTGTCAAGGACAGAGGCAGAACCTCGCAGCACGTGTGGAAGCAGCTGCCCCAACCCCCACAACCTAGCCACTCTTGCAGGCCTTCCTTCCACAGCTTTTCAAGGTGCCTGTCAAGGATGAAAGTACTGAACACACACTTGGCCTGAAAGCATGCAACGTGGCAGCAGCACCTGCTGAGTGAACCGTTATGTTCAACCTTCTTGGCCTCAGTGGTTCTTACAGTCATTCTCAAGTGTATCTGCATATTTCTTGTTACTTTTGTTCATAATTTATGTATTGAGGAAGAATCTACCTTTCCATCAGACCGTCTAAGTGTAATAACGCTACTGCTCATTTTCCTTTAAGGATGTAACTAGCTTTTTCATGGTTTAACAACATTTTATCTCAACGTTTCTGAGAAGATAAGCAAATTCTCAGAATATAACAACATTTTTCATTTGCTTTTCCAATATTCTAGTTTTCTTGTCTAAATACACTAGCAAGTACTTCATGTAAAAGAAGTTTAATAAAAATATTTATAGTATATGACAAATGAATATAGAAAGAACTCATATATACCTGGAAAAAACTCCAATAGACGGTGTTAGCAGTGGTTGTCACTAGGTAGAGATTCAAGATACTTTAATCTCCACATGCACTAAAAATTGTTGCTAGTATGTAATATTTTTACAATTAGGACTATCAGACCAAATGTACTTGGAAAAATAGGCATCACTTACAATTACTGCCCTTAAAAAAAGAAATCAAATATACATCATCCCCCCAGCACTTCCAGTTAAAAATTGCCTAGTTGCAACTTCTTTAAGGTGAGAATAAAACTATTAAGTGATATCTGAGTACAAATCAAAAGACAGGAAGGTGGGGGACAGAAAGGCAGGGAGTATTGCTGACTCAGTTTAGAACCATCAGATATGCAGCAACTGCAAGCAAAGATTAAATATGGCAAACAAGGCACATGTGGGTCAAGAAGAAGCTAATAATTGATCACGTAACAATATTCTTAATATATCTTAAAACTAGTACTACTTTAAAAGAATCTCTGGGGACTTCCTTGGCAGTGCAATGGTTAAGACCCTGTGCTTCCAATGCAGGGAGCACGGTTCAGATCCCTAGTTGGGGAACTAGATTCCACATGCTGTGCAGTGCAGCCAAAAAATATTTTTTAAAAATAATAAAAACTCAATAAAAGAATGTCTTACTGTCTCACTCATGAAATAAAAAAAAATATTTCCTTCTATCTCTAGTGCATTATCATGGAGAAATGTAAAAGTAAGTGGCAAAACCCAGGTGATATGCACCTACACACGCAGGAGTGTGCCCATGACAAACGTGTTCTGCCACCTGCTCTGAGAAGGCACTGGGGACAAGAGGGCAAACTAGCCACAGACCTTGTCCCAGGATGCTGATGTTCTCATGAGGAAAGAGCTACACAGAAACCACAGATGATGCATCATGATGGTAAAACTTTAAGTCTACAGCCTGAGGTCCACTCCGCTTGTGGGGTAGCCGGGGCAGGCCTCTCTGTGGGATGAGCCACCTGATGCACTAGTGAACATCTGAGCGTGGAAGGCAGCAGCCAGGAAAACTGCTCTAGATGTCGAGAATGGCTCGGGTCTCCAGAACCACTGTTCTTGGGTGCTTCTTTAACACAAATGGGGTCATCATATACTGTTCTTCAGTTTGCTTTTCAGCTCCACACTACATGCAGGGTCTCTTTCCCCAGCAAAGACACAGCTGTGGAGTTCTGTGCACACATCTTAGATCCGCACGACTGCTGCTTAGTTTAATCTAAGCCCTTTCTTCCACTGACGAGTACGGAGACTCCCTCCAGGCTCTGTCACCAACCCCATGACACCCTGTCCTTGGACCCATTAGCAAAGGTATTCACAGAGAAGTTCCTGGAAGGGAACTGATGAGTCAAGGGTACTAATGCTGAGTTTTTAGACATTTACAAGTTACATTCCAAAAGGCTCTGTGAGGTTGCAGTCTGATACCAGCTGGAAGCCACACACCTGCTCCTCGAGGCCGTGCACCATCACCTTTTCCTTCTGTAGTGCGGCCTGCAAGGCCTGGACAAGCTGCTTCATCTGGCGGTCCTCTTCTTCCTTGCGCTGCAAAACTGCCTGCACCTACAGCACATTCCAAGAGGGGTAAGGAAGGAAGGACATCAAATTTCCAAAGCCTGAAGAGCCCTGGGAGAAAGCACAGGCTACTGTGATCAGGGTCATGTGAGGGAATCAAGCATCACATGGGAACAAGACATCATGACATGTTATCAACAAAGGTACAAGCCAGCAAAGTGTGAGATTTCTACTTCTGGAGAATACTGTTCTCAAAACTGAAATCTCAGATCACATGAGCACAATCATATGATCATATTCAAACATAGGATTAGGAGCCCAAAATATGCATATAAATCAGGGGTTATCAATGCAGTTGTCTTCATGGCGAGGAAGGTAACTCAGATGGTGGGAACTAGCACATAGGAAAATCTGGAAGCTCTTTAAAGTTCGGATTATTCAAGGCAGGGGCTGGGCTGGGTTGGTAAAAAACCCAGAGGGGCTGCAGAGCTGAGGAACTGACAGCGGGGTCTGTAGGGTGACATCCACCAGAGTTCGAACCCCAGTGCTGAATCACAGGAGGCCCTCAGGTCGGAGCTAGGAAAGGGTCTCCTCTGCACCCCCAGGGAACCTTAGGGACTGAGTCTAGTTCCTTTAAAGCTCAGCTCCCCTGCTCCACCACCACCTCAGGACAGGCAGAGGGGCTGAGGCTTCAGCAGATCCTCTGGGCCTCCGTCTCCATGCCTCTACTCTGCAGGCATCTGTGATGAAGCACAGACGATGCAGCCAAGGCCCTCAGAGTCTGCCTGGCCTGCTTCCGGCAAATGAGTTCCAATACCTGAAGGTTCAGCTGAACTAGGTCTGCTTCCCTCTTGGCTAATGCCGTCTCTAAGATGCTGTTGTGCTCTCTCAAGGCTGCATTGGACTGCCCAAGGCCCGTGAGCTTCCCTCTCTCGTGCTCCAGTTCCAAAGCTAGCTTCTTATTGGACTCCTCAAGGCGCTTTATCTTCCTCCTGAAGCCTCTGGACTCTTGAAGCTGAAACAAATCAAAATCACCGGTTTTTGGAGCCACTGTACTCCAGGCACTGAATGAATAATACCACAACGCAACAAAACACAGCTGAGCACCAGATGCAGCAGACCCTCGCTCCACAGCTGGCAAGGCTGCTGTGGCCACGCCTGCTTCTCTCCTAGACCCACAGCCGACAGCCAGTCCTCTCCTGTGGACTGTGGGCTTCTGGAGAAGCACATCCAGGTTGGAGCCCAGGCGGGCCCAGAGCTGAGTGTGACAGAGATGACCATGAAATGTGCACGCAGCCTGCAGCTCCCGACAGCCACCTTGGGACCCTGTGCAGAACCCAGGGGACATTACCATGCTGCAGCACGTGGCACCACCTGAAGCCACAGCTGTCTCTGAGCCTAAGGGTTATGTGGAGATCTTCCGGGCTGGGTTTCTTATTTGCCACACTGGAGTGAGAGCAGGCACAGCAGGCCTCACTGAAGTGCATGAAGGGTGTCCAGCAGGGCAGGTAGTCAGACCCAGGGGAGTGGATGGACAACCCCCAGAAGCACAGAGTGGAGGCCAAGCACTCAGGCTCGGCTGCACCCCGACCCTGCACATGGGGCGGTGCTCATCCCTGGGCAGTGGGACGGCAGGGCTTGGCCTACCTCGTCCTCCAGCTCCAGCACCTTCTCCCGCTGCTCCTCCAGCTCCTGGCCGGTCAGTGAGATGACCTCCTGCAGCTCCCTCTCCAGCATCATCTTGCTGTGGCTGACAGCCTGCAGCTCCGCCTCCAGCACCTGGACCCGCTCCTGACGGCCGGGATGCAAGGTGCGTTTGGTTAGGGTCTCACCAAAGCCCCCCACGTCAGCATGAAGCTGCCACTGACGGCAGCCCACTGACGGCATGAAGCTGCCAGCCACATGTGACAGCCTTCCCTCTCCTTCAAGAGACACAATGAAGTACCAGGTGTCACACAGTAATGACTAACTTTTTCAGTTAATGCTTTGAAAATACAGAAAGAGCTATAAATTATTGTCTTTGGCAAATAAGTAAGTAGATTAATTAAGCAGACAGATACTTTAAAACAAAATGGAAACTGCAAATAAGTTCTCCTCCTGATACTGTATAAAGTAAGTGTGTGAGAGGGAATACTGAATTTATATATTTTGGCAAGAGAACACCACACTATGCTACAGTGTCCTCCAACTCATGAATTCTCAAATTGATAGAAGAGAAAAACAAATATGAGAAAAAAATACAAATACTAAGCTTAAGTGAAATGACTCAAAATCTGTGGGTAATAAATGAAATACAAATTAACTGAGGCAGAGCTTCATGCCTGCTAGTGGGTGTGAAGGGAGATGGTAGGCTCCACATTGCCGGGATCTGGGGAACCAGGGCACTTGTGACTGACACAGAGTGGCAGTGCAGCCCCAAGGGACACCTGAGGGCCTTTACGTATGAACACACCCCTCTACACACACACACACACAGAGGACAAGCACGCCTGCCTGCTGCCCTGCCCTCCTTCCCACAGGCTCTCCCTCAGGATGCCAGAGTAGGAAGAGAGGCTCCAGAGGACGCAGCCCTCAACCCTTGCCATACGCACATTCCCTCTTCCTTCTGACACCAAGCGTTTCATAGCCACTTCCATCCACTATGCTGCACATGCTGTCTGACCCATGGGCTTGTCTCCAGCACCACCCCCTACCCCCGTTCCCCGGCGCTGGCCTCCACGGGGCACGGGGCTCCGCGAGCCACGCCATCAGCTCCTCCCATTGCCATCCTGCTGCCTCCACTTCGCTCCCAGTGCCTCAGGCGCCGTTACTACCTGAGGCTCCCCAGCCTCCACCCGGGGCAGGTCTCAGTCTGCTCTGTCTCACGCAAGAGCCAGCCCCAACTTCCCCTGCAGCCAGACACCCACCCACCCCGTGCCCCCAGACCCAGCGCATAGCACAGCCGGCACAGGAGCACCCCTCTGCTGAGATGCCCCCTTTCACTGAAAGCGAGTTCAGACGTCACCTTTCCCAAAAGCTTTTCTGGACTCTCCAACCCTCACCCTGAACCCTCGCATGCTGCACTCATGCGCTCACAGAGCTTCACCTACTTACAGAGCCTCCTCCCCACAATGAGGCAGAGGAGGACTGGAGTGAGCAGGGGCCACTCCACACGCTTCATCAGGGTCCCTGGTCATTTCACGACCATGAGGTATCTGAGAAAAACACTGCCCACACGCTTGCCCCACACTGCTTTTCTAGACCCTCTAAGAGGGTTTCGGAGGGGAGCTGCCTATAAATGTCATGCCCCTACACCAAGTCTCTGCAAGTGGCCGAAGCAAACAGGTTACCCACATGCAAGGTGAGGTCGCTGCCGCCAGTGGCTGCCTGGGCTCTCAGCTGGCTCAGCTCGGCCTCGGCCGCCTCCTTGGCCGCGAGGGCCTCCTGCAGGCGGCGGCTGAGGATGCCCACTGCATTCTCGTAGGCCTTGTGCTTGGTCTTCATCTCCTTCTGTGCGCTGGTCAGGTCCGAACCCAGACGCTTCATCTTCTGCTTCTGTTCTGTGATGGCCCTGGGATGTGGCAGAGACAGAAGGAATCTCAGCTCACCTCGGAATTCACATGCCACACCAAGCACACGCGAAGTACATGTCCATCCAAGCCCCATTCCTCTAGGGCTCTGGATGGAGGCTGTCCTGGCTCCACCCTGTCCAGCTCCGCCACTGCTCAGATCTGCCTCCTTAGGATGTGGTTGGTGGGTGCCCCTGAGGAGCCTAGCACTGCATTTCAACTGCCCCGCTCCCCTTTTGGAGCTGTTTAGATGATTTGGTGGAGGCAGAAAGAGTCCCCTCCTCCCAAAAAGAAAGACTTCCAGCGATCCTCCTGATTAGCAGCAAGAAACTCAACATTCAGGCTCACGGTAAAACAGTGGCTGACCACAGCAGAGTACTGTGGGACACACCTTGGGAGTGGAAGGGCCTGGCGTGGGCCGAGAGGGACCAACACAAGCGTCCGCCCTGGGCAGGGAGCTGGGGCAGGAAGGGCATTGCAACAAGTTCTTGACACGAAAAAGCAACAAAAACAAAAACAGACAAGGGAGTGTTTGTGAAAAGATATGTTATGTTGGCACATCCATGTGTAACCATCAAGTCTGGACGGAATCACTTTTGCAGCTTTAAATCTGGACTCTGACATCTAAGCCTCCTGGGGTAGACCAGTGAGGGCTGGACACACTGTGCTGGGGTCCCCTGGTGTGGACCAGTGAGGGCTGGACAGAGAGTACTGGGGTCCCCTGCATGGTTCATAACCCCGCCCGACCTCCCCCAGCACATGCCCTGCCCGCATACTTCGTGGCTTCTTGCTGCAACTCTTCTATCTGTTTCTTGAGTACCTCGTTGGCCTCCGTCAGAGCGACCATCTGCTCTTTATCAAACTGCAAAGACTTCAAAGAAAGATAGGAAAAGACAAAATGAGGAACGTCAGGCCCTCCACCCGAAGCCCCAATGTTGGGACCGGCTTCCTCGCGGGTAAATGGTGCCCTCTCAGGGCTGCCTTACAGGACACGGGTTTTGAGGAAGATCCAGACAGAGAGTCCTGAGGTAAGTGACAACTTTAACAAAGGTTAGGAGCATCCTGAGTTGCCTGTGCCAAGGAATGTGGTGGAAACAAGTGAGAAGAACTGGCCAGTGGGGAAACCTCTGGCATCCGGATCCCACCCAGGGGCCCCACTAGACTCCCTGCCAGAGCCCCCAGGCCCCTCCTTGGTTTCTCCCAGCGCCCCCGGGGCAGCCTTGTGCCCCCTCCTGGCCTCACCCACTGCCCCGTCTCCCCCTGTGCAGTGAGCACCAGCCCCGAGGCCGAGCTTGGCCCTCAAAGACTGAGCCCCTCAGTGAGCCCTGTGCTCCCACAGCTCCCAGCCCTCTTGTTCCGCCTGTACCCTCACAGCGCTCAGCTGTGGCCTCCAGCCCACTTGCCCCGCTAGACCCTGCCTGGCCTGCTTGTGGGATTTCTGACACGTCACATGTAAGACAAAGCCCTTGGTCTGACTCCCTGCTCACTGTTCTCCCAGGTCTACCGTCTGCCTCAGTTTCTCACACTTGCCATGCTCCTCAGCTGCAAGAATCTGGCCTGAGGTCTCCCTCTCCCCGTCCCATTCCGGAGACCCTCTGATACTGCCACCACCATCTCTCATGGGCTCCTGCCTCCACACTTGCCTACCCTAGACCACAGGGGCCTTCGGGCATGCACAGCGAATCCGGCTGCACCACATTTAAAACCTAGAGCACAAACAGCGTATTCCTCATGCACCCTGCCACCTGCACAGAACTCCTGTGCCATCCCACACCCAGCAGCCCCCTGGCTTTCTGCTGACTCTCCAGCTCTCAGACGCTGGTTCTAGGCCTCCTTCACAGCTGTATCTGTATATCTGCCTGGACCACCCCTCCCAACGCTCCAGCATCTGAGCTCCAGGAGGGCCTTTTCCAGGTTACTTTTCTAAAAACCTCTCCACATCTCCCTGCCCACCCACCATACAGCCCCAGGCACGTTCAGCTGAGCCCTCACACATCAGACACGCCCCCAAACCTGTAACTGCGTCTCCATCTCGTCACGCTCCCTCTGTGCCGACTGCAAGTGCCCTTCGAGATCCACCACCTGCTGCTGGACCTGTGACACCTCCTTCTGCAGGCGTGAGTGCTCCACCTCCATGGACCTCTTCTCCCCTTGAAGTTTCATCAACTCCTGCCGCAACTCCTTCACCTCTGAGTCCAGCCTCTTCTTCGTGGCCTTCAGCTCACTGATGAGCTGGTCTTTGGAGGTGGCGTCGCGGCGATAGGCCTCCACCATCACCTGCCCAACAAAGACAGAAGCTGCAGCCAGTGGGGTGGGGCTTCCAAGGGGTTGAATGGCATAAACAAAAAAACTCACCGCTTACATCTACAACACTTTTGGGGAGCGAAGATAATGTATTTCAGCAAATGCACGATACCGCCCACTGAGATGTCACAATTTTACAGTCCTCAACATGTCTCGGTGAGACACATAGCAACTACGCCAGCCGCTGGGATTCCTGACCATGTCACCTTCTTGGGGGAATGTGGCCATTCCTTCTCCCTCTACTTGCCCTGCCTGACTTCTGAAGGCACCCCTGCTTGCACCTCAGTGACAAAATCCCCCACCACTTATAACATTCTCAGTCGCCCTTCCTCGGACCCTTGGTGACACTCTGTGTTCATTCGTCCAGAGCAGAATTGGCTTCACTAATGTGAAACACCTTATTTCAATGCTAGACTGTGGTGTGACCGTTATCAAAGACACGTTGAACAAGAGGCTTGGGGCTCTGTGGAAGCAACATGTGCTCATGCTACGTGGTGGCAGGGCACATGATCCGTGAGATAACAGCTGCCAAGCCCATCCTGAAAATGCACCTGACTTCAGAGATATAAAAATGGGAGGGGTGAGATACGTGTTTCAGAATCAGTGAAGTGCCTTAAAAAACCTGTAGCCAAGCTGTTACCTTCCTCTTGAGTGATTTCTTTCCAGTGATAAGATTAAACATATAGGATTTTCTTCATGCACTTGTTTTGTGGGAAGAAAACTAACCACATATTCTTACCTTTTGTTGAAGAAACTGTTCCTTTATTTTCTGCGTCTGCTTTTTCAGAGCGCCAGCTTCCTGCTGCAGGTGCTCCACCTATGAGGGACACGAGTGCAGATGTTACACTGATGGCTCCAGGAGGGCCCTGTGTCTCGGGGGGACACATGTGCACAGAGGCATCAACAACCTGCCTCCGAGCATCCTGTCCTAGAAGGTAACAGTCAGTCAGTGTCTGCAGAAAAAGTGTACCTACTCCTTGGAGAGAAAACATGTCACTGACTTCCTTTTGATGCTCATGGAACAGGATTTGAAGACAACATTGTTCCCGACACTAATTCTGCTTCGTCCACACCCTGCAGTTTTCTTGTTCTGTATTTGTTTACTGGTTGCTTGCATCACAGCATGGCAGCTCCCAGGTGTGGGACCATCAGGCCATCTCCCCACCCTCATCCACTGTCGATGTGTCCTGGAGGTCACACTAAAGTCAGGCAGCCAGGAAGGAAAAAAAAAAATCGAAGTTCTAAGCGGCTTTTCCCAAGTCTGAGCTCCTCATCGTAGGTGATTGAAACCAGCATTTCTTGGCAGATTACTTTCAAAGCCTCAAACAACTGTTTTCTAGTTTTCAGCCATCTCCACACCCAGCCGCTGACCCAGGACTGGAAGTACCACACTAGAGGCTATGGACCCTTTCCCCACTGAGCCCTGGGCCCTGCCCTGCAAGTGTTCCTCCATGTTCACAAAGCAAGGTGTTCCAAAACAGGACCAAACAAATAAAATGAATGGCCAGACAATGAGCATTACTTCTCGTATGCATGATTTCCATTCATAACAAAGTGACAGCAAACTGCATTACCTGGCTGGACTTGATGGCTAATTCTTGTCTCAACTGCTCTAAAGTGTCCGACGTGTCCTGGGCCCCTTCTTCCAGGCGTTTCACCCCTCTATTGAATTCCTCTCTGCTGCTCTGGGCTGCCTGCAGAGCCACCTCCAAGACGATCTTCTCATTCTGCAGGGCCTGGATGGCGTCTTCTCTGGAGGCAGCTTCCCCCTGCAGCTCCTCCAGCCTGGCCTGCAGCTCATCGTAGCGCACCTGCAGGTCCCCAAGAGACTGCTCCTTAGTCTGCAGAGTCTCCTGCGTTGAGGTGAACTGCTTCAACAGGTCCAGGTGCTCCTGCTGCAAAGCCTCCAGCTGCTGGTCTCGCTGATGCAAAGTCAACTTCACCTGGAAAAGGAGGAACCAAAGTCAATGTGACTGCTCTTGAACAAAAACACTGTGTGCTCCAAGAGTTTACTTTTTCCGGGCTCAGGTTTTAAACAATCTGGATGGATGCTCTGGAGGCAGCCTTCGGTGTAAAGCTGTGGCACAGAACATGAGTAGAAGATGGACAGACCAGCACAGATGAGCACCGTGAGGCTGGCCGTGGCACCAGGGCAGTGACGAGAGCCCCAGCAGGTGCTTGCCTGCTCCAGTTGCTGCTCCAGCACTGCCGCCGAGGCCACCATCTTTTGCAGCTGCTCCTTCTCGTCTTCAAACTCCTCAAGCCTCCTCTGCAGGTCCTCCTCTACCATCGTCTTCGCCTCTTGAATCTGCACAAAGGCAGCTTCCTGGTCCAACATGTCAGCCTGGGCCCAGAAGAAAGAAAATTTCTTAAAAAGCAGGACTTGGACTTCCCTGGTAGCCCAGTGGTAAAGAATCCGCCTCCAAATGTAGAGGACATAGGTTTGATCTCTGGGCCAGAAAGATTCCACACGCCTCAGAGCAGCTGAGCCCATGTGCCACAACTACTGAGGCTGTGCTCCAAAGCCCAGGAACTGCAACTACCGAAGCCAGGGCACCCTAGGGCCCGTGCCTCACAAGAGAAGCCACGGCAACGAGAAGCTAGTGCACTGCAACAGAGCAGCCCCCACTTCCCACAACTAAAGAAAGCCGACGTGCACCAAGGAAAATGCAGCATGGTCAAAATAAAGAAATATTTTTTTAAAAGGAGGATAACCTGATGGCTACAGATTCAGCAGACAAACCAACTACCCTGGAGAGAAGCCCTGGTCTCCATCACCAACCTGTCCACAACCCACAGACAGAAAGCCCAAAAGTGACAAGAGGGCAGAAAGCTGGTGTCCTCCTGCTGCCCATGAGACAGGCTAGCTGCTTACTCCTTTACCCACAACTCCCTTGCTGACTCTTGGACCCGGCTGAAGAGAGAAGCAAGCGGTCCACCCGGTTTTAAGAACTAGGATACAGTGATGAATGAAAACGCCATGACGACCACTTGTGTGAAGACAGGCTGTACAGCACATCCCCATTTTGGGGTGTGATACATGGCACACTCTCTTCCACAGGATTATTTCCTGATGCCACTTGGTAAAACTAGAGATCAGGGCCAATGGGGCAAATATAGCATTCATCATGACTATGTAGATAAGACTGAACATCTGGGTGTTTTCTTAGGAAAAAAAGCATGAACTTATAACTTAAAATCTTCTCAGTTCTTTGACACTGAGCCCTTGAAACATATGTTTGACAAAACATGACTGTCTTTTAACTTCCACATCATCTGTGAGGACAAAGGCACACATGGGGAGGCAGGGACCACTGTTGTCATAGGATGCCAACCTTCCACGTGCTCCTAAAAGACCACTGATGTTCTTGGCATAAAACTGCCCTGAATACACTGCCGGGATGCCGCAGACCCTTGTTCGCCTTTACTTTTCCAAAAAGCCTGTGAAGCAGGTATTATCCACATTTAATACAAAGAGAACAAAGCCCAGAGAGGTTAAGATATTAAGTCCAGGGCCTCGGAGCTGACAAACAGCACAGTTCAAAGCCTCTGCATCTCCTTCCCCGGGGATAATCCACGGAGATGGCTGAACATGGTCCTAACTACTCCTCGTGGGTGCTGGAGGGTGAAATGTTAATGTAGGCTGAGGGCTGAACTAGGCTGGCCCACATGGCAGCTCACAGAAGGGCCACAGGTTACCACTAACAACTCAAGAGACAAGAGACGGGATGGGCATAGAGCGAACATGAGGGACAGAATGCTGAAACCTTAGATAACTGCAGATGGTTCAAAAAGGACATTTTAAAAGATATACGGACATATGTACATATATAGTACTAATGTTCACATGTATATGTGTGTATTGTTTTATTTTCTTGATCAACGTAAAAGAAAAATACCCAAACCCCAAGACCCAGAAGGAGCTTGGCCCACCTCAATGCCCTGGAGCTGGGCGGCAATGCGCTCCTTCTCCTTGATGGACCTCTGCTGGGTTTCCGTCAGCTGGTGGGACAGGGACACGTTCTCAAGCTTCAGGTGCTCCAGAAGGCCCGCCTGGCTCATCTGTCCAACCTTCAGAGAAAAACAACATAAAGTTTCAGGTTGCTAGACTCCAAACACAAGCCCAGCCCAGTCCAGCCCCTCACTCTGGTGGCCTCAGGGTCTCTGCATAGTGCTGGCACCCAGAAGGGCCGTTCCCCAGGACCCCTCCATGCGGGGCCTCGCTACTGGCAGCCACTGTGACACTCAGGCCATCCGGCTTCTGTGTGCTTCAGAGGGGCTAGCCAGCAGCCCAGAACTCAGTGCTCATCACCCCTATGACGGTGCGCTCCGTTGCAAGACCTGCACAATAGTTTCCACTGAAGGTGTATCTCTGAGCCCCTGAGGTGAGGGCCCTCATCTGGGCGGCAGGGACAGCCAGGAATCTAACCATCAAATGAACTGACCTATGGGGAGACACATCTTGGGCCCTGCCCTCTCAATGTCTGACTATCCTGGACATATCAGGCTGACCCTGGCCATTCCCAGGAAGAGGCACTGGCTATCCACTTAGTGTCTGACCCAGACCTTCAAGCACATCCCTTCCAGAGCCAGTGTGAATGCTCCAAGACTTGTAAGATGCCAGGTGCGGCCAGACACTGTGAGCTTCAGGGTTTAAAGAAGAAGGTGCTCAGAACAAGGGAAAGCATAATTTGCCGGGATTTTATTTCAAGGTAACAAAAGAATAAAGACCACCCTGCATTCTCCTCTAGCCTGAGCATTCCTGGGACATATCTATGCTACTGGGAAAAGAGGGCAAAAACTTACTACACACTCTAATCAAGGAATACGAACTTGGGTGCCACAGGTATTTGAATAAAGAAGCTATGGTTCTCCAACTGCCATTTCCTTGGAATCTTCCATTTCTGTCTTCCAAATGCCATTTCTGAATTATGTCAGGACACATAAATCTCGCTTCTTTAAATTTTTTTATGCATCAAAAAATCCACAATAGCTTCAAAATTGCATTGATTTGCAATGATTTATTTCCACCTACACTGTATGTAAACAAATGCTTATCTATACGGTCCTCTTTTTAAACAGCACATGTTGAATGACATTCTGTGCTACTGTTTTATAATTGTTTTCATTTAGCAATATATTGTGATAACTTTTTCTGATTAAAAATTAATTTTTGTGTTAGATTTTTTAAAAAAGAGTTTTTGGTGGAGTAAGTACTTCATATCCTCCACTTGAGAAATAAAGTTTCAATGTTTTGAACATTTTAACAAGTTAAATTATAATATTTAATCTGGACCAACAAAAAAAAAAGGGAGGTGATAAAACCCACAGCAAAATTCAAAGAGAAGACAGGCTGACCAAGGTACCATCAGCACCTTCACAACTGGTCCAATTAGTCCAAACCCTGAGATTTGGGGCAAAGTGTATTATAGCAATTTGCCTACCACTCCGGAGTGCCTCCAGAGCACCCTGCAGACCTGGACCCACACCTGCTCCCACTGACACAGAATCAGGGGCCAACATGCTTGCACCCTAACAACATGGAAAGACAGAGTGGGAAGTGTTTCCTCCGGGGTCCGGGAAATGCGTGTTTTCTGGAAGGATCCAGTGATCACGCAGCTGGAGGAAGGAGCAGCTCCGCTGGGAAGCAGTGTGTACTGTGCTCTCTGCACGTCAGAAACACAAGACAGGAGGTGGTGAAAGGCGAGATAGCTGGGGTGTAAGGGGTCCAGGACCCCAGCAGGCATGGATGCGATAGCTGGGTTCAGATAGCAGGTGCCCCTCAGAGAGGGGATGGGATGGATTAGTGAGAGCCAGGAACACAAGATGTCCCAGAGAGGGGGACTTTAGAATTTAAAATGCTCTAGCAGAAGCTGTGTCAGAAGATCACAGAAGGCAGTGACTACACGTCATGGGGTGGGAGATAGGCAGGTGGTCAGCAGATTTTAACAAAACCTTTCTGTGAAATATAAACTCAGAAGTCTTTTCAATATGGAGGAAAAGCAAGTGTTCCACACAAGTCATGCAGTGTGGCCCTCTGGCCATG
The DNA here is from genome assembly GCF_032405125.1 of Capricornis sumatraensis. Taxonomy (NCBI): domain Eukaryota; kingdom Metazoa; phylum Chordata; class Mammalia; order Artiodactyla; family Bovidae; genus Capricornis; species Capricornis sumatraensis. The sequence goes on along the minus strand of NC_091085.1, from coordinate 51,313,694 downwards.
GTGGGGGCCGTACCTGGATGTGGGCCATCTCGCCCTGCAGCCTGACCCGGGCCTCCTGGGCCAGGGCGAGCTGCTGCTGGTACCACTGCCGGACACTCTGCAGGGACGCGATCTCGGCCTGGGATGCCTTCAGCTTGCTGGTTAGTGTGGCGCGCTCCAGCTGCACCTGCTGTAGCTGGCTCTGCAAGGCTGTCATCTGCTGCCGCAGGTCGTGCACTGAAACAGGCAAGCACAGTGCTCAGGCCGCCGCATGGCCTGGGAAGCTCGGCCTACGCAGAGCGGGGACCTGCTGGTTCTTCTTCTCTTCAGCAGCGACGTCTAAAGTGCAAGCGAGGGCACTTAACCCTGGAGCAGGGCCATCCAAGTTGGGGTCTGGTCACTTCTCATCAACTAATAACACAAAACCTTGTTTTACATGTGCTTCTATTGAAAGACACCTGACTTCACTTTCTGTGGATTCATTAACACTGAACTGACAGCTGACAGCACCCAACCTTTGCCTGGATGAAGCTTGTCTAGCATAACGATTTTCTCTGAAAAGCGCACCAAAACCATCCTGCACTTAGGAACACCAGACAGTGCTGGGGTTTACTGTAAATAGCAAAATCACCCCCAAAAGCACAAAAATAAACAAACAAAAAAATGGCACTAAATCGACCATAAAAGGGCACTTGGGGAACAAGAAGTCAACTGGAAAAACTGCACCTTGTACATCAGGCAACCCCCACGGTTCTCTGCTCTGCACCTGTCTGTAAACAACCAGAAAGAGCTCTGAGTAGATTAAATTCAGTGAGTTGGTGAATTCATAACTAGGGAATCTGCAAACAGGGAGAGCGACTGTGTGTGTCTGGGAGCTTTCTGGCTTGAGACTTTGGCCTGATGAAGTCTGCGAGTCATCAACAAACTCAGGAATGGTATCCACAAGAAACTCCACTGGTTTGCTGATATGGTCAACTCTTAACACGGATGATGGGAGGGGGAACAGACAAGAAATCACAGCACAAACCCAAGTCAGAGTCCAAACAAAACCAGTCAAATATTTAAAAAATAAATTTCACCAAACACTTAAGAAAACAGTTACAATTTTAAATTCTAAAAATTTTAAATGAAACAAAAAAAATGACAGGATTCATGACCCCTAACCTTGGGAAATCCAACCTCTGCTCTTGAAATCCTTGAGAACGGATGTGCCTCAAAGTTCAGCATGGTAGGGCTTTAGGAAGGCAACTGGAGCATCCCCTGCACCCCAAATCCCCCACCCAGCTGGCACTATACTGTGTGCGGGTCACTGTTGACCTACTCTGGTCAGGTCAGACCTTGCAACCTGAGCACTACAGAACTTTTTGAACATTATATTAATAATTTTCTTAAGGGACTGGGTATCATAAAATGCCCAGAGACTAAAAACAGTAGGCTGTTATATTTCTCAGCTGGTGCTCCCCACCACTCCCCCGCTTGCCCAGTATCAGGATAAAGCTCTTGTGACAGCAGCTTGTCACTCTTTCTTTTCTGTCATAAGATCCAAAACCTAGTCTCACAAGTCTTATGACCAAGACTCCACGTGGGCAGACCTGGTCCCTCACAGCCATCCCGCCACACCACTCCCCATCTCTCAGGCTCCCAGACTTCAAGGATGAGAGTGTCATCTATCCAGGCTTCTGGAGGACCAGGATCTGGGCTGACACGCCCCTGTGCTCTGAGTGCCTTCTCCCCATCTCCAACCCCCCACCCTTCCCCTACCCGCAGTGCACAGGGAGATGCTGAGCCCACAGACCAGGTTCTTGGTGCCTGGACGTGGGTGGCTCATGGACTCTGGGAATGGAGTGTACGTCCCCAGGATGAGCAGAGAGCACGAGAGAAGGATCCCACAAGTCCTTCACTTACCACTAAGGCTCCCAGACTCCACTTTCATTTGTCTATCATTCTGAAGGGGGCTCCCCTAGGGACCCAGCTAGACCCAAAATCTGAACTTATGGAGGAAAAAGAAGTATTTACTAGTCACTGTCTCAGTGTTGCTTTTAAATACTCCAAACAGCATCTGCAATGCTGGAATAAGCAGGCGGGTCTAGCCCTCCAAGCAACAAACGACCAGGGAGACAGAATGAGTGGAAACAATTACATCTAACCATCAAAGGTCCAAAGTCCATTTCAGGGCCTAGAGGAGCTATCCCACGTTGAAGGTCAGGAAGGGTGGCGGTGAGGAGATACCCTTCATCCAAGGTAAGGAGCAGCCGTGAAGAGATACCCCACATCCAAGGTAAGAGAAACCCAAGTAAGATGGTAGGTGTTGCAAGAGGGCATCAGAGAGCAGACACACTGAAACCATACTCACAGAAAACTAGTCAATCTAATCACACTAGGACCACAGCCTTGTCTAACTCAATGAAACCAAGCCATGCCTGTGGGGCAACCCAAGACAGGCGGGTCATGGTGGAGAGGTCTGACAGAATGTGGTCCACTGGAGAAGGGAATGGCAAACCACTTCAGTATTCTTGCCTTCAGAACCCCATGAACAGTATGAAAAGGCAAAATAATAGGATACTGAATGAGGAACTCCCCAGGTCAGTAGGTGTCCAATATGCTACTGGAGATCAGTGGAGAAATAATTCCAGAAAGAAAGAAGGGATGGAGCCAAAGCAAAAACAATACCCAGCTGTGGATGTGACTGGTGATAGAAACAAAGTCTGATGCTGGGAAGGATTGGGGGCAGGAGGAGAAGGGGACGACAGAGGATGAGATGGCTGGATGGCATCACTGACTCGATGGACATGAGTCTGAGTGAACTCCGGGAGTTGGTGATGGACAGGGAGGCCTGGCGTGCTGCAATTCATGGGGTGGCAAAGAGTCGGACACGACTGAGTGACTGAACTGAACTGAACTGAAGCCACCCCTTGACACGCATGCAAAAACATGCAGAATTCCACAAGTTCAACCAAAGATAACACTCCATTAGGCAAGTGGACACTTCATGTACAAATAAGAAGGGACAATAACCCCTCAGCACATTGATGGGACAGTAGGTCAGTCCCCAGAGCAGACAGGGAGAAGGAGATGACAGAGGATGCGATAGTTGGATGGCATCACCAACTCAATGGACATGAGTGTGAGCAAGTTCTGGGAGATGGTGAAGGACAGGGAAGCCTGGCGTGCTGCAGTCCATGGGGTTGCAAAGAGTCGGACACAACTGAGCAACTGAACGACAACCAGAGCAGATGAGACGAAACGTCCAGGGGAACAGCCCCTGGGTACCTGCATAGAACTAAGGGGCAGATGCAGGACCGCTCACCTGTGTTGTCCTTACTGAGGATGCTTCTCTGCATCTCCTCCACTTTGGCCATTAGTCTCTGATATTGCTCCTCTGCCACCTGCAGGTCACTGTTGGAGGACGCCAGGCTGGCATTCTTGGCTTCTAGCATGTTCTGCAGGTCAGTCATTGCCTGCTCGAGGTCCCAGCAGGACTGCTTCAAGGTGTCCACTTCTGAACTGAGTGAATCTTGCCTCTGCTGGCTGCTATGGCTGTGCTCCAGCTGCGCCTGCAGCCTCGTGTGCAAAGCAGCCAGTTGCGCCTGCAGCTCGGCCTTTTCTTTAAGTGCCTGGAGAAACACACAAACAGCCACGCTGACTCTCGGAAAAATAAGTCACTTCCGCCCTGCCTAATAAGAGAGCTGCCAAAACAGCCAGTGAGATAAAGGAAGGTGTCCAACAGGTGGCCTTTACAGGAAAGCACCACATTGTACAAAATATTCAGGAACTCCAGCATTACAGCTATCCCCAAAGAAGGGGTTTCTCCAATCAGGCCCAGCAGGCAGGTAGGTGGGGTGAAGACAGAATGTGCTTGTTTTCTGCATGGCGGCACCTGAACAGGCCAGCATGGGGGGAAGAATCTGTGATCACCTTCTCACCCACAAGGATGTTGAAAAAAGAAAAAGTACACACACACACACACACACACACACACACAAAATACCTGAGAGCTGAGGGATCTCTAGGAGATGCAGAGCAGTCAGATTCAAGTTTGGGAAAAACCAAACCCACAGAACACATCAGCCGGGAAAGGACACCATTACATGAGGCCTTGCAGCCAGGGGCACAGAGTAGCCTGAGGCACCATCTGTGCTAGGTGGCAGGACCACAGGGACCCCTGTCTGATGGACATGGCAGGAACTGATAGGAAAGGTGGGGCCAGCAGAAGGCCCAGGCACTTGGAGCACCAGAGAAGAGACAGGGAGCAAAGGGCACAGTCCCCGCCCATCAGCATCTCTCACCCACCCTAAAGTCAGCCTATCAGGAGGTGCATGTAGAGCAATTTCAAAATGCAAAAAGGAGCAGACAGCTGTACATCAACATACAATAGGAGAAAAACAACCTTGGGAAGACAAACAACAGATACATCAAACAGAAGAACAAATACCCAAAGAAAAGAAGCTAACTGAGCAGATGCAATAAGATTTTGTAGTTAAGTATAATTAGTGTCTTCACAGAAATACCAGCAAGTTTTACACCCGTAACAATCCACAAAGATCTTGGCTTGGACACAGCCGAAGAGCAAATCAAATTCCAGGAGGATCAGTTCAGTTCAATTGCTCAGTTGTGTCCAACTCTTTGTGATCCCATGGACTATGGCATATCAGGCTTCCCTGTCCATCACCAACTTCTGGAGATTGCTCAAACTCCTGTTCATTGAGTCGGTGATGCCATCCAACCATCTCATCCATCCTCTGTCGTCCCCTTCTTCTCCTGCCTTCAATCTTTCCTAGCAACAGAGTCTTTTCCAGTGAGTCAGTTATTCACATCAGGTGGCCAAAATACTGGAGCTTCAGCTTCTGCATCAGTCTTTCCAATGAATATTCAGGACTGATTTCCTTTAGGATGGACTGATTTGATCTCCTTGCAGTCCAAGGGCCTCTCAAGAGTCTTCAACACAACAGTTCAAAAGCATCAACTCTTCGGCACTCAGCTTTCTTCATAGTCCAACTCTTACATCCATACATGACTACTGGAAAAACCATAGCTTTGACTAGATGGACCTTTGTTGGTAAAGCAATGTCTCTGCTTTTTAATATGCTGTCTAGGTTGGTCATAGCTTTTCTTCCAAGGAGCAAGTGTCTTTTAATTTCAAGGCTACAGTCATCATCTGCAGTGATCTGAGAGTCCAAGAAAACAAAGTCTATCACTGTTACCATTGTTTTCCCATCTATTTGCCATGAAGTGATGGGACCGGATGCCATGATCTTCATTTTTTGAATGTTGAGGTTTAAGGCAGCTTTTTCACTTTCCTCTTTCACTTTCATCAAGAGGCTCTTTAGTTTCTCTCTGCTTTCTGCCATAAAGGTGATGTCATCTGCATGTTTGAGGTTATTGATATTTCTCCTAGCAATCTTGATTCCAGCTTGTGCTTCATCCAGCCCGTCATTTTGCATGATGTACTCTGCATATAAGTTAAATAAGCAGGGTGACAATAAGTAGCCTTGACATACTCCTTTCCCAATTTGGAACCAGTCAATTGTTCCATGTCTGATTCTAACTGCTGCTTCTTAACCTGCATATATTTCTCAGGAGGCAGATAAGGTGGTCTGGTATTCAATCCCATCTCTTGAAAATTTTCCACAGTTTGTTGTGATCCACAGTCAAAGGCTTTGGTGTAGTCAATAAAGCAGAAGTAGATGTTTTTCTGGAACTCTCTTGATTTTTCTATGATCCAACAGATGTTGGCAATTTGATCTCTGGCTCCTCTGCCTTTTCTAAATCCAGCTTGAACATCTGGAAGTTCTCAATTCATGTACTGGTGAAGACTTGCTTGTAGAATTTTGAGCATTACTTTGCTAGCGTGTGAGATGAGTGCAATTGTGTGGTTGTTTGAATATTCTTTTGCATTGCTTTTCTTTGGGATTGGAATGAAAATTGACCTTTTCCAGTCCTGTGGCCACTGCTGAGTTTTCCAAATTTGCTGGCATATTGAGTGCAGCACTTTCACACCATCATCTTTTAGCATTTGAAATAGCTCAGCTGGAATTCCATCACCTCCACTAGCTTTGCTCGTAGTGATGCTTTCTAAGGCCCACTTGATGTCACATTCCAGGATGTCTGGCTCTAGGTGAGTGATCACACCATCATGGGTATCTGGTTAAAGACCTTTTTTGCATAGTTCTTCTGTGTATTCTTGCCACCTCTTCTTAGTATCTTCTGCTTCTGTTAGGTCCATACTGTTTCTGTCCTTTATTGTGCCCATCTTTGCACGAAATGTTTCCTTAATATCTCTAATTTTCTTGAAGAGATCTCTAGTCTTTCCCATTCTATTGTTTTCTTCTATTTCTTTGCATTGATCACTTAGGGAGGCTTTCTTATCTCTCCTTGCTATTTCTTTGGAACTCTGCATTCAAATGGGTATATCTTTCCTTTTCTCCTTTGCCTTTAGCTTCTCTTTTCTCAGCTATGTGTAAGGCCTCCTCAGACAACCATTTTGCCTTCTTGCATTTCTTTTCCTTGGGGATGGCCTTGATCACTGTTTCCTGTACAATGTCTTGAATCTCTATCCACAGTTCTTCAGGCACTCTGTCTTCAGGAACACTTGTCACTTCCACTGTATAATCGTGAGGGACTTGATTTAGGTCATACCTGAATGGTCTAGTGGTTTTCCCTACTTTCTTCATTTTAAGACTAAATTTTGCAGTAAGGAGTTCATGATCTGAGCCACAGTCAGCTCCTAGTCTTGTTTTTGCTGACTCTATATAGAGTTGCTCCATCTTTGACTGCCAAGAATATAATCAATCTGATTTTGGTATTGACCATCTGGTGATGTCCATGTGTAGAGTTTTCTCTTGCATTGTTGGAAGGTGTTTGCTATGACCAGTGTGTTCTCTTGGCAAAACTCTGTTAGCCTTTGCCCTGCTTAATTTTGTACTCCAAGGCCAAACTTGCCTGTTACTCCAGGTATCTCTCATGTTCCACAGGAGAACAAAGTGAAAACCATGTGCAACCAAAACGAACCTTGAAACCTCAGTAATCACCTCTTCGGTCTGGAGTTTATGCAGCAGAGCAAGCATTCTAGTGTGGGTGCCCTCCCCACATCCCCACAGCACAGGTTACTGAGGGGACAGCCCCTCCCCTCTACCCCACGTCTTGACCAGACACCTCCCCAGGCCCTTGCCATCTTCCTGCCAAGTGCAGAGGGTCAAAGGCAGCTGAACTGATTTATTCTGATCGTTGATAGGAATGCTGAGAATTAAGGGATGGAAAATGATTTTTCAGGCATATGCTAACCAGATAAAGCAAAATTCATATCAGAAAAAGCAAAAAGTACTAAAGGGACAAAGATGACAATTTCACTGGGCCAGAAAAAGGTGAAATCCACTCCAAAGATTGAACTGTTATGGTCTCTTAGGTCTCTAATAGCGGAGCTAGGAGGTATCCAAGGCAGATCCTGACAGAAATACAGGGAGAGACCCCGCAGTCGGAGTGGGAAACTAGCATACCTCTTGCCAAGGCTGACAGAACAGAGAAAAATAAATGGTTACGAGGACAAGGCTGCTAATGATGATAAAGCTTCTTCTTAAATACATCTGTAAAACTTGGTGTGTAGTGAATAGGAAATTGTACATTCTTTCCAAAGACATGGCACATTAATACATCCATCAAATTTCAATTACCTGACTAGCTTCTAATGATAAAGCTTCCAGCTGTCCTTCGAGTCTCATTTTTTCTTTAAGAACCTGCAACATTTCATCATGAGTTTCAGCAACAGAGCTTTCCATGGACACACTAGAGGATAAAGACAAAAGGATCAGGTGGTGGGAGTATAATTGATCATTATCTTCCTTTATACTGTCCATACTCTCCAGATTTCACACCCTTCTGGCTAGTCTCCCCTAATTAAAACAATTTTTTTTCATTGTGGTATAGGCTTCTCTCTAGTTGCAGCACTTGGGCTTAGTTGCCCTGAGGCACATGTGACTTTAGTTCCCTGCTGCTGCTGCTGCTAAGTCGCATCAGTCGTGTCTGACTCTGTGCGACCCCATAGGCAGCAGCCCACCAGGCTCCCGCGTCCCTGGGATTCTCCAGGCAAGAACACTGGAGTGGGTTGCCATTTCCTTCTCCAATGGGTGAAAGTGAAGTCGCTCAGTCGTGTCCAACTCTTAGCGACCCCTTGGACTGTAGCCTACCAGGCTCCTCCATCCATGGGATTCTCTAGGCAAGAGTACTGGAGTCGGGTGCCACTGCCTTCTCCCCTTAGTTCCCTGCCAGGGATCAAACCTGTATCCCCTGCTTTGGAAGATGAATTCTTAACCATCTTTTCTAATTTTTAAAATTAGGTCAAGTCCTTAGGTTTAAGCCCTTTCCCTACTTTTTTTAAGAAACAGATAAGTAAAAAGATTTAGGTAGAGAGTTAAAGCTCAAACTCTTGCCCACAGTAGGGCCTTTACAGCCAGCACAGGGCCAGAACACCTTTATGGAGACATGAATCCATGTCACATCAATGCAACAAATCCTGGAAAGCAGAGTACCTTAACATTGCAGGTAAGCACTCATCAGACCCAGTTTCTTTTCTAACAAAGCAACAGAGAGTGTATAAATGAAATGTTAAGGACTGAGTGGGAACTCCGAGAAGAAGGTGGTGTCTCGTGGGCTCCAGCGTCACCCACCTGCTGCAGATGCTATTGGTCCGGCTTCGCGTCTCCCCGTTGACTTCCTGCCTCTGCTCTTGGTGCTCGGCTGCTGCAGCCTGCAGGACATCTGAGATGGAGGGGAACTGGCCCAGGGCTCCAACTGCGATCTCCCTGCCACTGACCACGTAGGGGGCCTCACGCATGCCCCCCATGTTCGCTGGGATGCCTGGTGTCCCACGGGCGGAGACGCTGCTGTAGGAGGAGCTATCGCTCTCTGTCCCGTCAGCCTCGGACACGTTGTCTCCAGTCAGGGACGCATTCTCCAGGCGGTCGTCGGCCTCGGGGCACAGGCTGACCTCAGACACCACTGATGTCGCGCTGCCTCGGTTCTGCTTCAGGGAGCCCCTGGTAGAGTCCGGAGCTGGAACATTTCCACCAGAATTCCGAACGTCTGAATCTTCAGTTCTGTAATCAGCCAGAGACCGAATTTTGCTTGATTTGGAACTTTTTTTCTCCTTAGGATGTGCCAGGAGCCCTAAGCTGCCCACCTTCGGCCCCCGAGGGACACTGGTGCGCAGGAAGGAATATTCTTTTGTCATAGCCACGGCACTGGCCCTCGGTAAGGTTTCTGGGTTCAACATGAGTTCAGGATCAAGTGTGCTAAAAAGTCTCGTTTTAGTTACAGGTTGACTGGACTGAGGAGGAAAAAAAAGTACAAAAATTATGTTTAAAATTGACAAGCAGCATTCAAAAATCGCCACCAAGAAAGGCCATACTGATTACATAAACAGAGCACCCTCCCGCCATGTTCCCACATCACGGGCCTTCCATTCTTGACCTCACTCCTCCATGTCCATCCCAGGCAAAGTCCAAGCACAGGCCTGTCATGACTGTTACCTGATGACATTTTAAAACACCTAATAGAGCAAGTCCTTCCTCATCACGCCTCCTTCACAAAATTTCCCTGCCTATTCTCTCATGTTTATTCTTTCAGATAAACCTTGAAATTTTTCAAGTTAGAATATTGGTCCTGTTGAATTAGAATTACCATAAATTTATAATTACTTACGGGATAATGAGCAGTTTTCCTCCATTTATTCATATCTATTTGCATGATCCTTGACAGAGAAACTTATGTAGTGTTTTATCTAGATTCTAAACCATTTTTGTTGCCATTTGATACTTAGAAATTATTTTGTTAATACTGTAAATATTATTTTTTCCCCTCTAATTTTATAACTGGTCATACTAGGATAACTACTTTTCATATCTGTATTTCAAACTGACAATTTCTGAACCCCAATTATTTTATAATATTATAATAAACTTATAATAATAGAATTTTCAGTTGATTCGTCAGCATTTTTCTAAAGTGTTATCAACACCTGCAAATAACAATGTCATTTCTCTTATATTTTTTGCTGCACTGGGTCTTTGTTGCTGCACAGGCTTTTCTCTAGTTGAGGCAAGCAGGGGCTACTCACTAGTTGCGGTACATGGGCTTCTCATTGTGATGGCTTCTCTTATTGCTGAACACAGGCTCTAGGGCATGTGGGCTTCAGCAGGTGCAGCATGTGGGCTCGGGAGTTGCAGCTCCTGGGCTCTAGAGCATGAGCTCAATAGTTGTGGCACATGGGCTTAGTTGCTCCACGGCACGTGGGATCTTTCTAGACCAGGGATCAAACCCATGTCTCCCACACTGGCAGGCAGATTCTTCACCACTGAGCACCAGGGAAGCCCTCTTCTATTTTTTAATACTTATATCTCTCATTTCTTTTTCTTATATCATTGTGTTATCTAGAACTTCCCAACTGGCCTTGAATGAAGCTGAGGATATGAGAAGATGACATTCCTTGAAGCTAAATGAACATGACTTTCTTCTACAAATAAATTAATGTTCAGTTCATGTTATTCTATAAAGTCAGTGCAGTCGCAAAGTGGTGAGGGACAAGGTGGGTGAGGAGCATCTCGGAACGATGCTACGACACGGCAGCAAGGATAAGTGAGTTGGAGCAGCGAGGAAGAGTAAGGGATGCGGGGTGGCAGACTGACCGGACCTCCCAGACAGATACACACACTATAAAGCTGCCATAATTAGAGCCACAGAGACCAAGAAAAGCAGTCGACGGACTGATGACACAGAACACAGCCCAAGAACTGGCCCAAGTATTGGTGGCGTCTATAGATATTAAGGGAGAACGGCAAAAAGTGAAAAGACAGACTACAAAATGAGCAGCCTTCAGATAATTGACCAGCAGTTCACAAAGAGGCTCATTCCTACCTCTCGCCTCCATCCAAGCAAGTGGATTATATCTACATAATAAAATAAAAAACATAACTTATGAAAACTTTTTATATTATCTCTTACTTTTAGTATAAAAATAAAAGAGGTGAATTTATATCCTTCAAATAGGGAGCTCTTAAATATGATATAAACCTTAAAAGAAGTAACAGCAAAGACTGAAAGTTCTGACTGTAAACATTCAAATCCAATGTGCAGGGTCTTCCCTGGTGGTCCAGAGGTTAGGACTCTGAGCTTCAACTGCAGGGGGCTCAGGTTCAATCCCTTAAGATTCTGTTAGCCGAGCAGCAAAGCCAAAATGAATAAAAACAAAAAGCTGATGTGCAGCAAAAAATATACCAGAAAAGAAGTCATGGAAAATTAAGAAAAAATTATTTGCAAAAATACTAAAAGGGAATAACTTCCTCATATATAGTACCAACACAGCAAAAAGACAAACTGAAAAACAGACAAAGGCTGACAAAGCCACTCAGCCAATATGTAAAAAGGTGCTTATTGTTAGGAAGTACTTTTTTTCTCAGCTATCTGAGAACAAAGATTCAATTTTTATTATTTCTAATCCTCCCAAAGATGAGAAGTCTAGCAGTCTTACAGACTGCTGAATGGAATGTAAACCAGTCCTTATCAACTAACAAATACATAAAACCTTTTACCCAATAATTTAACAGTTAAGGATTTACCCACAAAAGAATACCAAGACACAAAACATTCACTGCAGCACTGTTTGCAATTTCAAAAAATTAGAGATAACCTAAAATGTTGATCACTTCGGGCTGCTTAATGCAATGCTGGTATGTGTGCATGGTTACAAAGGGTGAGGAGGGTCTCTACTGCCCTGAGGCAGGACAGGTGCGTGAGAAAGGTCGCGTGAAGAGCAGCACAGAGAGGGCGCTCGCCCTGTACACAATCTTCACCTCTACATGAAGGACCCGTGCGGTGACACTCTCAAAGTATTTACCAGACTACAAAACGGGGGCACTTTCACTCATCCTCTCTAGCCTTTAGACATGAAGTATGAATTACACTCCTAAAGAAGTATCTTTTTATTCTTAGTTTGGGCTTCCCTGGTGGCTCAGATGGTAAAGAATCCTGCAATGCGGGAGACCTGGGTTTGATCCCTGGGTTGGGAAGATACCCTGGAGGAGGACATGGCAACTCACACCAGTATTCTTGCCTGGGGAGTCCCCATGAACAGAGGAGCTTGGGGGGCTACAGTCCATGGGGTTGCAAAGAGTCAGACACGACTGATAGACTAAGCACATTTTTAGTTTACCTGTTTTTGCTGGCTTGTTTTGTTTTTAATTTGCTGCATGGGGTCTTTCTTAGTGGCATGAGATCTTTGGTCGCATCCTGTGGGACTTTTGTTGCCGTGCACAGGCTCTTTAGCTGTGATACGTGGGCTCCAGAGCACGTGGGCTCTGTAGTTGCAGCTTGCAGGCTTAGTTGCCTGAAAGCACGTGGGATCTTAGTTGCCTGAACAGGGATCAAACCTACATCCTCTGCATTGCAAGGTGGATTCTTAACCATTGGACCACCGGGAAGTCCCATGTACATATAATTTTTAAAGATGGGAACTGATGTTAAATTTCACCCTGAACTCCTGATACATTAATCGCCTAATGCTGGATGACCCAGACAGAGCTTGGACTTGCAGTGCAAACCTGAGAGGCAGGCTGAGGACAGGATGGGGCATATGTACACTGGCTGGTCTGTATCTTGGTTCCGCCACTTTACTGCTAAGTGACCGTTGGCAAGTTCTTTACCTGCCTGAGTCTCACTGTAAAATCTGTGGGGAAATTAACATTGCCTGGTGCACATAACTCCTGACTACTGACTGTCACTGTAAGATTTTCTGACAGGCCACCTGGATAGATGCCTGAATGCCCCTGACCAGGTGGGAGCCTCAGTCAGTTCAGAGCCTGGTGCTGGCTCTTCCAGTCTGTTTACATTGGCTTCGGAGCAGTGACACTCGAAAAGCCAAGATCCTCTCTTGGGAAAACAAATGGCCAATTCTGATAAGGACTTGTCACAACTAAATCATTCACTGCAAGTGTTTTATTTTTTTAAAGCATGTTTTTTTTTAGTTCATTTAGTTTCAAATTCCTTTAATTTGAAATTTCTCAAGTTCACAATAAACGTGGATTAAGACTGAAGTGAACCTTCACACACGCCTTTCCTAGATTCACTCGACTGATTAAAAATACTATTTTCATTAGTATCCTAATGAGGATTTCATACCTAAATAAAACTGATTTTAGGAAAGCTTATGCACATACTTTGGAGAAGGAAATGGCAATCCACTCCAGCATTTTTGCCTTGAGAATCCTATGGACAGAGGAGTCCGTGCAGTCACAAAGAGCTGGACATGACCGAGTGACTAACATACATGCACACACGGTGTATCATGTGTGTGACACGCCACACAGTCTAATAACATACAGCAAAGTTCAGCAGAAACACTATCACTTACACAATAAACAAGTCAAACCCAGGACTGGCTGCTCAAGTACAGAGAGCGGTTACACCCACATGTTCGCTGCCTCTGCTTTTCTAATGGCAGATTTAGACATAAAACATGCCTGTTTGGAGGAAAGAAGGACCAGAGGGGTGGGAACCAGAGCCCCATGGAATCTCCTCAAAGGGTGGGAACTACATGAGAAAGATGATCTTTGTAGACACACACACAAGCCCATCCCAGCAAAGAGAAATAAACAGCAGATCCTAGAATTATGACTGACTGCTTGCTGTTTTTTCCATTAGCTGGTTCGAGAGAGGGAGACTCACTCTTTCCTGCTGGCGTTTCACCCTGTACTGTTTGAGCTGTTCTTCCAGCCGCTTCCGAGCCTGCAGTCGGACCTGCTCCTCCTTCTCCAGGGGCAGCGAAGCCTCTGTTGAGCCTGAGGTGGGGAAACAGCCATTTAGAAACTCACAACACAATAGCACACAGAAGATAAATCAGAAGAGCAGCTTGGCTGTCTTGCGTTTTATTACCGATATGATTTAGCTTTAAATAATACAGGGCTGTCTAGTTTGAAAGAACTGTTTGCAAACGGATGGAGAGCTGTAAGCCTTGGACACTGACCACAGACAGGACCCACCTGGTGGCAGACACAGGGCCCAGCACAGGGGTGGTGCCTCCGCCAGCAGCGCACCGCCACCTATGGGCATCCCGCCAACACGTGCCACTTGCGCCTTTTAGTAATTAAAGAACTGAACTTGAAGTTGGTGCCAGTGTGTGTTCTGAGGCCCCCACCAAGCTCTAACTCTGCCTCCTTACATTACAGAGGGACATGAACAGCAATCCTGATGGAACGACAGGCGGCAGCAGCTACCAGGAACATGCTACCAAACTCGCCTGCTTTACCCAGGAACATCCCAGCAGATTACCTCAGTTTCCTACCCGAGACAACTCCAGTCCAAGGGCCACGCTCAGGGACAAGAAGGGAACTATGCTGACAACTTTCGGGCAGCTAACAAAACTTAAAATATCAAAACCCAAACTTTTACTTTGGGTAAAAAAAAGAGCTGAACAGTGAGTGAAAGGTAGGCAAGACCCAGGCCTCCCAGCTCAGGGCCAAGGGCTGGTGAGAGCAGAGGAATGCTGTAACTGAGCCCCTTCCTGGGCGGCACCATCCTCAAATATGAATTCTGGGAGGGAGGCTGCTGTTGTTTTAAATAATCCCTAAAACTTGAGCAGTTGCCAAGAATTTCACTAGGAATTCACTAGTGTTGTTACTGATTGTGCACTCATACTCTCCATATAAGTTTCATATGAAAGAGCTTATATACTTTTCACATCACTAAGTGGTCCAGATGGCAGAGACCACCAGAGGCATGGCCTGAGGGCTGGGCACATTCCTGGGAGGGGCGGGCAGGGGAAAAGCAGGAGAACCTGGGGCCAGAGCTCACAAACCCCTCAGGTCAGGACCCAGGATTTCACACAGCATCCTGGCTGACATGCTAACAGTTTGTTTACAGAAATGTTTAAAGTATGCTGTGACACTAACAGCATAAAGAAAAAATTCCTGTGAACACCCTCTAGTAAGCATGGGAGTGCAAGTGCAAATGAAAGCATCAAGGCAGCATTGCTGCACACCCAGCAGACTGAAGACTGAAGGGAAACAGCATCTCTGTCCTCTCACAGGGCATCAGCACCCTTGCAATGTGACCACCCATGATGGAGATAAACCCAACCACTGCTTCTGACCAAGAGCTCTGCTCCTGGGATAGAGTGCATAGAAGTGAGAGCACCAGTGCTGCAACATGCACGGGGAGCTGCTCACTGCAGCACTGGTCCCCTGGCCCTGACTTGGCCACACTCGGGGCTCCTCCAGCCTAAAAAGAATGGATGTGGAGCTGCATCAACTGACGTGGGGCAATCTCCAGGTGACAACGCTAGGTGAGAAGAGCATGCGGTGATGTGAAGGACATAGGCCCATTTTAAGAACAATGATCCTCCCAACCTGGCTGTTTTCAGAGGCCTGTAAGGCACTATGTGAGAAGGTGGCTGACCTGGAGGGGAGGGGAGGAAGTACTGAAGCGGGACGAGGTATAACAGCAGCAGCTGTGAAATGACCCCATTAGGTAAGATTACACAAGTCTGTGTGTGAAAACTTGCATGTTAGAAAAGCCTGGAGGCTTCAGGGCTCTCAGGCTGACAGTTTGCAACCTGTTTGCCCCTGAATCCCCAGGGATTAGCACAAAATGAAGGCTGATTAAAGTAACTCATAAAAGAAAGCCTTCAAGCTGTAACTGTCAAGATGAAATCCCCACTGCTGCTTGCTCACCCACCCCCCCGGTGATGGAAGACATGCACGCACAGGCCCTTCAAACTGGGGCCTCCAGTGCCGTTGTCACCATCAGGCTGTGACAAAGCGTATCTTCCCTCTGAAATGGAGCTATTTGTTAAACGCACAACCCACCACGGTGATAAAACAGCAACGGCCGAGGGGCGAGCCCTTCGGGGCCTGTGCCTCTCCAGGACAGTGAGTGACAGGGGCCCCGGGGGTGGGATGGGGGATGAGGGGGTGGGGGAGAGCCCGGCAGGAAGATGCTTACACAGTTGCGTTTCTTGCATAGGAAGACTGAGTCTGAGGGACTGCAAAGCTTCTTTTCTAACAATGCCCTCAGCACTAGTCCCCTGAGACTTCCTTAGGTTGTCATGGAAACCAGCCACACCTGGAGACGCATCAGGACCCGCTGGCGAGGGAGGCTCTGGGAACTGTGGTATCGGCCCATTCAGACAGGTGTCCCCCTGGCGTCCTTCATCTGAAGTCCTGTTTACCTTGGCACTGGCACCTGGAAAAGAGGGTGTGCTGGGCCATCATGTTTTAACAACTAAAACAGGAGAAGAGGGAATCTAGACATGGGAGCACTCTCCACATCCCAGGAACCTGTTCACTCTGCGAGGACAGCAAGCCTGTCCTTCCGAAGGGCAGGTGATGTGGACAAGTGACTCAACCTTGCAGAGTAATGCCCTCACCTGCAGGACCCCCTCCTCACCTTCCGCACTACAGCTGTAGAATTTCAGTAGTCATGTTTCCTTTTCATTTAACAAGACCAGTAAGAAATCTTATGAAAGTCTGTTTTTAAAAAAATAGCAAAAAAACCCTCCACAAATCCTTAAAACGTGGCCAACAATGTTTCTAATAAGCACTGTTAATAGCAGTACTAACCAGTGTCACAGCCTCACATTTACAAAGGGCTGATTCCAAAGTTATTTCAAGGCATAAGTCTATCATCCAAAATGAGACATCAAAGGTGAAGAGTTAGAACAGCTGATGAGAATGATTTCCCCAAAGGTGAGGACAGAACCCAGAGTCTATGCTTCCGACTGACAAACACCTAATGGGTAAAAACCCAAGTTAACCAGTGATGACTATTCACCTGTGTATCAAGCTCAGTCTCCTCTACTAACATTACTACAAGTTACTTACACACTAACTGAAACCTATTTTTGTATCAAAAGGAAAGTGCTCTCCCCCTGATGGGCAGCCAGTTGGCAGCCAATGAGTCGAGGAGATACATGGAGAGGCTTCCAGGCATGTTCTGGGGGCTCCCAAGCACTGCAGTGCCCCAGGTCCCCATAAGGTCAGCACCACTTGGATCTCATGATGTACCCAGTATGCAACTAGGAAATTCCCTCTGTACCCAAGCAAATTGAAAATGGGTTTCTGTCACTTGAAATGTGAGTCCCAACTAACGTAGCCACTTACTGTCACGCCTCCCTGAAAGGAAAACTAGAATATAAAGTGGCGGGGAGGGGGCAGACACAAAACAGAGTGCGAGGACCCCACCACAGCTCTGACACAACCGTCTGTCCTTTTACACAAACAGCTGAGGTGAGGGGTGGGGTGGGAGTGGGGAGGAAATCGTGGTATTTCAGATGCAAGTTAATCAGGTCAATACCACTTCCTAATGGGCTTATCAAATCTGGGAGAGTCTCTAAAGCGTCCCTCTTCCATACGAAAATAACTGAGTGTCACACTGCACTTTAAAAAAAATCTAAAAGAAGGCCTAATAAATAATAAGACTTGATTTGTTTCCAAACAGAAGTCTAATTATGGAGAAACAAATAATGACGACACAAAAACTGGCCAGCCCCTTCTCCTGGGTGCTTTCCAAGTGCTCACATTTCACATGGGCCTTCACCACCACCCTAAGATGCAGGGTGGAGAAGGAAATGGCAACCTACTCCAATATTCTTGCCTGGAGAACCCCTTGGACAGAGGAGCCTGGAGGGCTACACTCTATGGGGTCGCAGAGTTGACATGACTGAGTAACTGACACACACACAAAGACGCAGGGACCATTCATCTTTCCATTTTCTCAGTAAGAGAGTGAGGCGGAAATAAATTAAGGATCTTGGTTGAGGGCTCATTCCTGTTAGCGGCAGACCTAGTTGTTCCAATTGCAGAACCCTTGATCCTGGGCCAAGCCGCATCGGCCTCACCTGGCACTTAAGGAGCAGGAAGCAGCAAAGCCATTTCAGGTGCCTGAGCACTGTTTTACCAGAAGGGAAACGCAGTTTCTGCTAGTAAATCAGTGCATACACATGTTACGATGTTCAAGCACACACTGCCCAGGAAGGGGCATGAGGAAGCAGTCATTTATTCTGTGCTTCCTATACACGAATAAGCCACTAGCTAACATGGAAATGTGACCCAGTAATCCTCAGAGCATTAGCGGCACACTTTCCAGTTAGTAAAAATCTGACAACCAACCAACCAAAAAGGTAGACTGTTAGGCAGGAGACAGTGTGTCAGTGAAGATCTGCACAAGCCTTATGGGTAAACCATGCTGCTCCATCCCTCTGGAGCAGAAAGCTCCAGAAAGTTCCCATTTCATTTGACACACATGGTGTTTGAGTTAAAGTTGGCCTCAACTAAAAAAATACATAAAAACACACTCTGAATGAATTATAAAGTTCATTAAGCTCTTAGACATCACTGTCTTCTTCCAAAAGGCAAGACGACCTCTGTTCTCCTGTTTAAAGGTAAGATGTGAGCAGAACACAGAGTAACTGGCAACTTACACTGGGCTTCATCCCACTGATCCAGCGGCGCCCGTGAGCCAGGGGGTTTTGGGGGGCCCTCGGGTTGAGCTGAGGTGCCACTGCCGGATCTGTCCTCCACCAGGCCCTCCTGCACAGCCGCTGCACTGTCCATGGTCAGGGTGACACGGGCTGGGCTGACGCTCAGAGGCTACAAGTGAACTGGGAGCGAGTTCAGTTTCTGCCATTAGCAATGGCCAAAAGCTCCTGGGACGGACCACACTAGGTTTGCCATTTTGGGGAAGAGATTTACAGTCTCACAGATGGCCTGAAATCAAACCAGGTAATATCATGCATGCTACCTGACAGGAATAAAAAGAGAAAGAAGGTATTATGAAACTTCATTTGTCAGATTTGAAGTAACAAGTCCAAGACTAACATTTGGTTCCCAACATGCATCTGTATATTAAATATATTCATACAACAAATAATCCTTGAGCACCTACAGCATCCTATTTTTTGAGGATAAAAAACTGACCCAGACCCATTTGGCCCATCCCTGAAGGCCATCTGCACTGATGACTGCTGAAAACCATCCCCCACCAGGGTAAGAAGCTCCTCCATGTAATCCGCAGAGCTGGGGGTGGGGCTTGGATGACTGAGGAGCTGTCTTTATTTAAACTTAACTGACCTGTATGTAAACAGTGCATGGGGCCAGTGGCTTTAGTATTGGACACAGAGGCCCAAGTGCTCACAGGGGTCAAAGGGTGAGCTCCTCTCCCAGGAGACCTGGCATGTCAGTGCCCAGGCCATGCCTTAGAACCAGAGGTCAACAAGGAAGACGTAGCAGCACGGTAAACAGGACACTAATGGAGGAAGCATGGGGGGATGAGGACACATGGAAAATAGCCACTGGGGTCTGGGGGGCAGAGAAAGGACCTCACAGCAGGTGACCAGATGCATTCTTCATTTCTCACAAGATCTGCTATCTTTCAGCTTGTTCTGCCAAGCTGAATTTAAGGGAGCAAAACTGCCCCAAAGCCTGGCAACTGGTTACTGCTTTTGAAATGTAATAAGGATATTATCACCTCGTTTCCTCCTCAACAGATAAGGTGCTGCTATTATTCTGCAGAAATGGTGGCATTTACTTCCTTGAAGATAAGATTTCATATTACCCTATGTACTGTTTGGTGTTTCACGAGTTCCAGGACAAAAATTTACGGGACTTTCCTCCACGGCTTCCAAATGCCACATAGATGTTTTTGAGAAGAGCCTAAGCAACAGCTGACTCTCACTAGACGATCCTGTTTCTCCACAGTTCTCTGTCACCCTGTCACCCATGAACAGGCAGTCCTTAGTGGCTGGCACAACCTGTGAATACCTAGCGATGGGAACCCAGCAGTGTTTGAACTGCAGTGTCAATCATCCACACATTTCCCTCTGCTATCTGGCACCCGACAGGCCAGCAACATCATGGATTAATAAGTGCTGTTATGAATAAAAAGGCTATGCTGACTCTTTTTTTGGTGGCCTCATGGCTTGCAGGATCTTAGTTCCCTAACCAGGGATTGAACCCAGCCCCTCACCATTAAAAGTACGCAGTCCTAACCAGTGCTGGGGGATGTCCCATGTCTACTATCAAGTGGAGAGCTAGTACTAAAACTCTGTACTTGAAAGGATCACAGATAGAACTGTGTGAAAACATGAGTAGCTACAATCCAGTGTAGTGAATCAATAAGCACAGGGTGCTGCTGGCTCATGGTGCCTGGTGCGAGGAAATATTTGAGGACTACAACAATGTCTGAAGGGAGGTACCAAGGTCAACCAAACATGATCCTATGTGCAATGAGGTCTCAACTTAGTTTCTGTCTCTACAACATTCGGTAACCTCTTTCATCCACGGAGACACTTTCCAGGTTGGAAGGTGGGTAGACAAACAGGCCAGTCCACAGGTCCCTCTGAAAGCCACCATCTCACAGGGACCTGGCTGCAGAGCACACCACTGGGACACCTGCTGAGCCTGCCCTCACTCCGTGGGCACAGCTGGTGGTAAGCTGGCCAGAGTGACACCATAGAGGAGGTGATGCCCGCAAGGCCAGGCAAAGGCACACCCAGGCTGTCCCTTCACCACAGGCTTCACTTCACAGACAGGTGACTACAGATGGTCGGGCTGGGACACACACAGTGGGCTGTGGAATCAACTGTCCCTGCCTACGGTGTATGGTAAGTGCTGGCCATCCTGAAACGCTACTTAACAAAGGAAGATATTTGCATTTTGCTTTGAAATGTCTTTGTTTCTGTCTTGTGGGGGTGGGGTGAAGCTGCCTACATTATCACATGTTCCCTAAGATGCCTGCCTGAGAGGGTAACAACAACAGATAAGTGCTTTTCAGAGCTGGTCCCTGTTGCCAATGCCCTTTTCCCTTTGACCACCAGGCAAATCCCCCCAGATCCTTTCATGTCTGCCACTAGGCACAGCTCTCAAGTCTCCTGAGTCTCAGGTAAAGCACCCCTCTGTGCCATCATGATACCCCTGCGTGCATCAGTTCAGTTCAGTCGCTCAGTCACGTCCGACTCTTTGCGACCCCATGAACCGCAGCACGCCAGGCCTCCCTGTCCATCACCAATTCCCGGAGTTTACCCAAACTCATGTCCATTCAGTCGGTGAATATCACACGGCAATCGTGTGTGTGCCCATCTCTTCCATCACCCTGTAAGATCCTAGACACAGAAATCACCACTCCAGGTCTGCCCCTACCCCCTCAAACATCCCCTACACAGAGTAGTGCTCAATGCAGGCTGCTGACAAACAAATCTCTGCCTCCACCAAGTCCTACCCCTTAGCAACCAACCTAGTAGTTCGAAAACAAAACGATACAGTATTTGCATCCTTGAATATCCACAATGCTTTGTCAAATATAGGATAATTCTACTACTCAATGCAGTTGGGAGTCACAGTTCTGGGAGGGCAAAGAACACCTGGGAGGTACAAACTGGGAGAGCAGCATGTAAATGGCCACAGGTCAGAGAAGCATCTAAGGAGCCACAGGGAATGTGTTACTGAAGCAAGCAGTGACAACACCTGACCCTGACACTATGCAGGAAAGAGAGCATTGGCCGAGATGTTTGCGTGCACTGAGGAAGGCACACCAAAGACAGAGAGAAATGTGTCAGGCTGTTTGAGCCTAATAGCAATGCACAGTCCATGCATTTGCTTGCCTTTATTTGGATTTCTTGATAAACAAGAAGTCTTCTGATTCCCAAGGAGCCCTAACTGCCCCCTCAACCCCCACCCCTTGAGATGAATGGTGCAGCCCTGGAGACCCTGTGACTGTGGCTTGTTCTGGTAACTTATGAAAGTGGCTCCTGTTCACACACAGCCCTGCCTGAAGCCAGACAAGAGACAGGATTCACAGAACACCAGAAGCAGCCTCTGGGGAAGGGACATGCCTCCCTATCTATAATACACTGGCATTCTCCATGTATCCTCAGCCTCATGTGAATTTTACTTAGCATGACTCAGTCATCCAGGCCTCATTATTTCAGACTACTGACAAAAACAGGACAAGGAGGGTTAGACAGCTGGGAGTACATCACAAGGAAGCTGTTATTAGTAACATGTACTCCATTTTGTGATTAAAAAAACAGAGATCAGCCTAATCACAGTACCATTTCTGACCACCTGCATTCTGTGTTTCCCAGAGGGAAGAGATGAAGCAAAGGTATCACTTAGAACTTCAAAAAGTATGTAACTCTAGGTTCACCACTGTCTGACATTAAGAGACTTCAGACTGAGAAACTACCATCTCAGGCAACTACGTGATCTCCAGCTTCCCCCAGACAGCAGATCACTTTGATCTGGTAAACGCACATCAACAGCTCCATCTACTCCACCTTCTTTACGATGGTCCTATTGGCAATTCAGATACAACAGAGCATGGGAATTCCATGGTGGTCCAGTAGTCAAGACTTTGCTCTTTCATTGCCGAGATCCCAGGTTTGATCCCTGGCTGGGGAACTAAGATCCTGCAAGCCATGCAGCATGTCCCAAACAAAAAGAGAAACAATAGAGCATGGCCAAAGTGAAAACCCAGAAAGCCTCATGTCACTGTAGAGCAGTGTAACGTAAAGAACAGACTCAGGCATCAGACATCTTGGCTTTAGGTCCTGAGTCCTCCACACTCAGCTGTGAGATCATGGGCAGATTTCTTAACCACTCTTAGATGGTGATCCCATCAGTAAGATGATGAGCAAAAGACCAAAAAACTTGTGCCAGGATTAAATGCAACAAGGGACATGCCCCATGACTTTTGTTATTTTTTCCTTCAATTGTTTCTTGTCAAACTCAACAGATAAAAGCCAACTGAAGATATTCTCATTCAAGAAGGCATACTGCTTGGATAAAGATACAGTGTACACACACGTACACACACTCTGTAATATTACTCAGCCATAAAAAAGAACAGAATTTTGCCACTTGTGACAACATGGATAGACCTGAAGGGCATTATGCTCAGTGAAAGAAGTCAAGACAGAAAAAGTCAAATACTGTATGTTATCAGTTGCGGAATCTAAAAAACAGGACAAATAAAACAAAAAAGAAACAGACTCTGAGATACAAACTACTGGTCACCAGAGAGGAGAAGGGAAGGGGGATGGGCAAAGTAGATAAAGGGGATTAAGAGATACAAACTACTAGGTATAAATAAGTTACAAGGATGTAATGTACAGCACAGAGAATACAGCCAGTATTCTATAACAACCCTGCATGGAATGGCAAGTACGGAGTGTAATCTACAAAAACATCAGGACCCTGGTCGTCCAGTGGTTATGACTCATGCTTCCACTGCAGGAGGCACGGATTCAATCCCTGGCTTGGGAATCTCACATGCCTCAGAGTGCAACCCAAAAACAAGAAAAAAAAAAAAAAAACCCACATCAAATTACTATGTTATACACCTGAAACTAATATAAGGTTGTAAGTTAACTACACTTTAAAAATTATACTGCTGCTTAAGGCAACTGGCAAAAAAAAAAAAAAAAAATGGGCTACTTTAGAATCTGAGTAATGTCAGATGATTTTTATTTCCTTTTCTTGCCATTCAAGGCCCACTGTAACTGAAGGCTATCACTCCAATAAAAAGTTGTTTCCAATACTTAAGGGACAATTTAAAAAGTAAAAAAACAAACCCATGAGTCACCTGTAAATGGCTTACAATGTCCCAGTGGTTTCCAATCACACTGACAATAAAATCTAAGCCTCTTACACTGAACTAGGAAACTGCATACCATCTGGCCCCTCCCCACACTGCATCCTTGTCCCTTATCGCTTTCTTCCTTTTTCATTACACACTTGCCATACTTCTCTAAGAACATCAGATTTACTCCTCCCTCGGGGTCATCACAGTTGCTGTTCATTCTGCTTGAAACACTCTTATCCCACCGTTTTTCATGGCCAATTTCTTGTGACAGAAACCTTAGGTCAAAAGTCACTTTCGCGGACAGGCTTTCCTACAGACCCCCCCCAAGCACCGCCTAATACTCTCTCAACAATGTCTCATTTATCCTCCACTACGACGTAAGCTCAGTACAGCAGGGATCCTGACACGATTTCAGCTCTGGATTCCAGGACCTACAGTGAGTGTTGCCCATCACACGACCAACAGTTGTTGAATGAAGGCGGAGCTGTTCACGCAACACCAGCACACTAGTGACAAAGCCTGGCCTCACTCCCTCTGGAAAGTATTACTGCACCGGTGAAACGCCTCTAAGCACCCAGGATCGAGATGGAATCGAAGTGGACTCAGAGACTGAGATCACACGCGTTCTTTAAACCAAGCTTCACACTAACCATCCGACACGAAATCACGCATGTCATCTTGACATAACTTCTGCAAAAGGACAAGAGCTGTTTCTCAGCAGCTCCAACAGCAGCTGCGGGTACCCCTGAACAAATCTCTCCCTGGCACGGGTAGACAGAGCTCCGGAAGGGCTCGAATGTATGTTTATTTATGAACCCAGTTCCCTAACAGCTGCACAAGCCAGCTTCCAGGCCCGGAGGCTACCAACGGTGAGGAGCCAGACTAGCGCGGGGCGTTGCCGCTCAAGACAGAGTTGCGGTCGGCCTCCCCGTCCGCTCGGGCCCCGCCGCCCTTCTCCCAGCCCACACCCCGACTGTGCTGCGGTTCCCTGGATTCTCGCGCCCTCCGCGACCAGCGTTCCTGCCCAAGCACCACCCCGCGACCCTCACCCCGGCGGTGCGGAAGCCGCGGCGAACGCCCGGCCCGGCCGCTCCGGTGGAGACGTGGCCCCTCGAGGGGCGGAGCGCGAAGCAACGACGTAATCTGGCCCCCCGGGAAACAGCCTGTACGCAGTGCCTCCGTTCCGCAAGACAGAGGATCCCTTTCTGCTGGCCCGCAGCCGCCCTCGGGCGGGGGCTGCTTCAGCGTCAACGTCTGGATAGAGCCCACTCACAACTGGTCCGAAGAGGATTTCAGAAAGTAAATCTGGGGCGCCTTTCCCTTTCAGAAACGCAGCTCCTAGACTTGCCGGACCAACTCCAACAGGAAGCCGGCAGTTAAACTTCCGGCGGAAGTGGCGTGGCCAAGCTCCGGTCCCACCCCTGCCCCGCCCCGCCCCAGCTGTCAGTGCTTGGGCATGGTCGTTCTGGCCCCGCTCTACCTTGTTGGCGGTATTGCTCGTAAGCATCCTGGTGAGCCTGGGTCAGTGTGGGTGGAGGTGGTGGTGCTGGCCGCTGTCCCTCTTCTAAACCCTCTACAACGCTAGTCCTTATCTTTCAGATACAAATGCAAGAGACTCGTGGACTTTCACAGAGGTCCAGTGGTTAAGACTCTTCCCTTCCAGTGTAGGGGGCAGCAGTTCCCATCCCTGGTTGGCGTACTAAGATCCCACCTGTGCAGTGAAACAACTCCCTCCCCGCCCCCAACAACTACTGAGCCCTCCCTCAGCAATGAGAGAAGTCTGAAAGCCACAACTAGAGAGTGGCTCTCCTTGCCGCAACTAGAGAAAGCCTGTGTACCACAAAGAAGAGGCCACCTGCTGCAACAAAGACTCAGTGACTGAAACATTCGCTCAGTCCTGTCCAACTCTTTGCTATCCTATGGACTGTAGCCTGCCAGGCTCCTCTGTCCATGGAATTCGCCAGGCAAGAATACTGGAGTAGGTAACCACTCTCTTTGCCAGGGGATCTTCCTGACCCAGGGATTGAACCTGGGTCTCCTGCATGGCAGACAGATTCTTAACTGAGCCACCAGGGAAGCCTAACAAAGACCCAACACAGTCAAAATAAAAAGGAAGAAAGAAAGAAAGAATTGTTGGCATAGAGCATGAGGTGAAGGTTTTTTCCTTTCTTTTTCTGTCCATGGATATCAAATTGCTGCACTCAATATGTCAGCAAGTATGGAAAATTCAGCAGTGGGCACAGGACTGCAATAGGTCAGTTTTCATTACAATTCCAAAGAATGTTCAAACTATTGTACAATTACACTCATTTCTCATGCTGGTAAAGTTATGCTCAAAATCTTTCAAGTTAAAACAACAACAACAAAATCTTTCAAGTTAGGCTTCAGCAGTATGTGAACTGAGAGCTTCTAGGTGTACAGGCTAGGTTAGGAAAGGCAGAGGAACCAGAGATCAAATTGTCAATGTTTGTTGAATCATAGAGAAAACAAAGGAATTCTAGTAAAACATCTGTTTCTGCCTCAATGACTACATGAAAACCTTTGTCTACATGGATCATAGAAAATGTGGAAAATTCTTAAAGAGATGAGAATACCAGACAACCTTACCTGTCTCCTAGGAAGCCTGTATGCAGGTCAAGAAGCAACAGAACAGCACATGGAACAATGAACTGTTCAAAACTGGGGAAGGAATACGCCAAGGCAGCATACTGCCACCTTGTTGATTTAACTTATACACAGAGTACATCATGTGAAATGCCAGGCTGGATGAATCACAAGCTGGAATCAAGACTGAAGAGAGAAACAACCTCAGATATGCAGATGATCCAACTCTAATGGCAGAAAGGGGAGAGGAAATAAAGAGCCTCTTGATGAGAATGAAAGAGGAGAGTAAAAAAGTTGGTTTAAAACTCAACATTCAAAAAACATGGATCATAGCATCTACTCCCATAATGTCATGGCAAAAAGAAGGGGAAAAAATGGAAACAGTGACAGATTTTTTTTTGGGGGGGGTGCTCCAAAGTCACTGGGGATGGTGATTATAATCATGAAATTAAAAGACTCCTGTTCCTTGGAAGGAAAGCTATGACAAATCTAGACAGTGTATTAAAAAGCAGAACCATCAGTTTGCTGACAAAGGTCCACATAATCAAAGCTATGGCTTTTCCAGTAGTCATGTATGGATGTGAGAGTTGGACCATAAAGAAGGCTCAGCACCAAAGAATTGATGCCTCCAAATTGTATTGCTAAAGAAGACTCTTGAGAGTTCCTTGGACTACAAGGAGAGCAAATCAGTAAATCCTAAACGAAATCAGCCCTGAATATTCATTAGAAGGACTGATGCTGTTGCTAAAGCTCCAATGCTTTGGCCACCTGATATGAAGAGCCAACTGATTAGAAAAGACCCTAATTCTGGGAAAGATTGAAGACAAAAGGAAAAGAGGGCAACAGAGGATGAGACAGTTAGATAGTATCACTGACTCAGTGGACATGAATTTGAGCACTATCCAGGAGATAGTGAAGAACAAGGAAGTCTGAGGTGCTGCAGTCCATGGTGTTGCAAAGAGTCAGACATGACTTAGTGATTGAACAACAAGCAACAACAACAACAATCAAATTGTTTCAGACTGTTTATTGAAAAGTCTATCCCTCCTCCATTAACTTGTTTTTGCACATTGTCAAAAGTCATTTGGATGCTTGTTGGTTCTATCTGGGTTCTCTGCCCTGTTACATTGGTTGACATGCCTCTCTCTCCACCAACACCACAGTCTCCACTATAGTAGCTTTACAACAGGCCATAATATGGAGGAGATGATTCCTCCCACTATACTTTTTTGTGACTATTCTAGCTATTCTGGGGCTCATGTCCCTTCATATAAATTTTAGAAGAGACTATTTCTACAAAAATTGTCTATATCTACAAAAATCCTTCCTGGGATTTTGATAGGAATTGCATTTAAACTATAATTTAACTATTTAAACTTTAATAAATCAATTTGTGGAGAATTGGCATCTTTGCTATGTTGTCTTTCAACCCATGGACATGGTATGTCTCTCCTTTTATTTAGATCTTTGATTTCTTTCATCAGTATTTTATAATTTTCAGCATGCTGCTGCTGCTGCTAAGTCGCTTCAGTCGTGTCCAACTCTGTGCGACCCTGTGGTCTGCAGCCTACCAGGCTCCTCCGTCCATAGGATATTCCAGCCAAGAGTACTGGAGTGGGTTGCCATTTTCAGCATACAGATCCTAAACATGTTTTTTTAAAGTTTATACCTTGTTGTGCTTAGTCACTCAGTCATGTCCAACTCTTTTCAACCAGGTGGACTGTAGCCCAACAGGCTCCTCTGTCCATGGGGATTCTCCAGGCAAGAATACTGGAGTGGAAAGCCATGCCCTCCTCCAGGGGATCTTCCCAACCCAGGGATCGAACCCAGGTCTCCCAAATTACAGGCAGATTCTTTACTATCTTAGCCACCAGGGAAGCCCAAAGTTTGTACTTAAGTATTTCATTTTCTTTGGAGTGGTTATAAATGATATTTTGTTTTAAATTTTGCTTTCCACACTTTCATTATCAGTATAGTGTAAGCCCCCTGCAGACAACAAGTTTTGTTTGTAACTTCAATTTATTTGTGAGTTCAACAAAGTTAGGCTAGGTACCTAATTAACACAATCAGCCATATAGTACTGTCCTGTAATTGGTTTATAATACTGATTCAGTTCAGTTCAGTTCAGTTCAGTCACTCAGTCGTGTCCGACTCTTTGTGACCCCACGAATCGCAGCATGCCAGGCCTCCCTGTCCATCACCAACTCCCGGAGTTCACTCAGACTCAAGTCCATCGAGTCAGTGATGCCATCCAGCCATCTCATCCTCTGTCGTTCCCTTCTTCTCCTGCCTTCAATCCCTCCCAGCATCAGAGTCTTTTCCAATGAGTCAACTCTTTGCATAAGGTGGCCAGAGTACTGGAATTTCAGCTTTAGCATCATTCCTTCCAAAGAAATCCCAGGGCTGATCTTCAGAATGGACTGGTTGGATCTCCTTGCAGTCCAAGGGACTCTCACGAGTCTTCTCCAACACCACAGTTCAAATGCATCAATTCTTCGGTGCCCAGCCTTCTTCACAGTCCAACTCTCACATCCATACATGACTACTGGGAAAACCATAGCCTTGACTAGACGGACTTTGTTGGCAAAGTAATGTCTCTGCTTTTGAATATGCTATCTAGGTTGGTCATAACTTTTCTTCCAAGGAGTGAGCATCTTTTAATTTCATGGCTGCAGTCACCATCTGCAGTGATTCTGGAGCCCCAAAAAATAAAGTCTGACACTGTTTCCACTGTTTCCCCACCTATTTCCCATGAAGTGATGGAACCGGATGCCATGATATTTGTTTTCTGAATGTTGAGCTTTAAAGCCAACTTTTTCACTCTCCTCTTTCACTTTCATCAAGAGGCTTTTGAGTTCCTCTTCACTTTCTGCCATAAGGGTGGTGTCACCTGCATATCTGAGGTTATTGATATTTCTCCTGGCAATCTTGATTCCAGCTTGTGTTTCTTCCAGTCTAGCGTTTCTCATGATGTACTCTGCATATAAGTTAAATAAGCAGGGTGACAATATACAGCCTTGATGTACTCCTTTTCCTATTTGGAACCAGTCTGTTGTTCCATGTCCAGTTCTAACTGTTGCTTCCTGACCTGCATACAGATTGATTACACAAATAATAATCTTTCCCTTGTGGCTCAGACTGTTAAGAGTCTGCCTGCAATTTAGGAGACCTGGATTCGATTCCTGGGTCAGGAAGATCCCCTGGAGAAGGAAATGGCAACCGGCTCCAGTCCTCTTGCCTGGAAAATCCAATGGATGGAGGAGCCTGGCAGGCTACAGTCCAGGGGTCGCAAAGAGTCAGACATGACTGAGCAACTTCACTTTCTTTCACTTTCATTTCTTTACACAAATAATACATAAAAAACCAAACACACAAAAATAAGAAAATATTTAAAATTTTACAATAAAGTACCTTTAAAAGTACAGTAGTACAGTACAACGGCTGACACACAGGGGCTGGCATCAAGTGAACAGACAAGAAGAGCTACTGACTGGAGGAGGGAGAGGAGGTGGAGTTGAAGGGCAAGCTGCAATTTCAATGACACCTGACACTGAAGTACAGGTTCTGGTTCTTTGCAGGATTCACTCAGTTCTATCTACTCTCCTGGAAAAACAATGATGCAGTGATATCTGGGTAGTAGTTCTTTTTTTCTTGTCATAGATGGCACAGTAGCACTAGATTGCATTCTGAACGGTGGCTGCAACCTTCATGCACTGTTCTACATTTGAGTTCAGTGCCTCAACAACTAACGGTGCCTCCTTAAATAAAGAAAGCCCTCTTGCCATTTCCTGCACACCGAGAAGTTTCTCCATCTCCTCCATTATTTTTCCATGCTTCGTTGATATTATTTTCTATGTCTTTACCTGTTCCATGATCTTGTCCTTGTTCTTTAGAATCGTGCCAATGGTTGAATGATTAATGTTATAAGAATGAGTGAAGTCTATCATCATTTTGCCTAGCTCCATTCTCCCAATTGTTTTCACCTCTTGTTTCCATTGTTGTTGCTTCTTAGTAGTACCAACTACATTACCACAGCTGTTATGCTTGTTTCTGGACATCCTGGGCTTGAAATAAAGAAAATGCACTGCTGTAATCTATACAGTGCAGTATGGTAAAGTGCACAAAAGCACAACCACTTGTAGAGGATGCACGCACGTGACAATATATGCCAGACGTGGGACTAACTGCTATGGTTGGATATGTGAACACACGTTTGCATATTTGGAAGTTTGCAACTTGAAGATTCATATGTAAGAGACTTACTTTTTGATACACGCGACAACTTGGATGAGTCTCATTAGCATTAAGCCGAGGAAGGAAACAAATATCCAAAGGAATATACTGTATGATAGGATCTCACATATAAAACATTCTTGAAGTGACAAAAGTACAGAGATGGAAAAGAGATTAGTGGTTGCCAAGGAATAGTGGGGTAAGTGTGACTAGAGGGGTAGGATGAAGGGGGTCCTTATGGTGTGAAGCGGTTCAGCACCTTAAATGTAGCAGTGGATTCACGAAACTGCACGTGGGGTAAAATGACAGAGGGCTGTGCCTGCACTCTAGACTAATGTCAGTTTCCTTTTTTTTTTTAATTATTATTTTATTTTTGGCTGTGTTGGATCTTCATATCTGTATGGGCTTTTCTCTGGTTGTGGCGACATTTCCTGTTGCAGAGCATGGGTTCTAGGGCACACAGGCTTCAGTAGTTGTAGCCCATAGTCTTAGCTGCTCTGTGGCACATGGGATCCTCCCAAATCAGGGATCGAACCCATTGGCAGACAGATTGTTTACCACTGAGACACCAGGGAAGTCCCAGTTTCCTGGTTTTGATGTAGTATCACAGCCACGTATGACACAACCAGTGGGGGAAACTGAGGAAATAATTAAATTAGCAATTAGAGTATGACAAACACTAAATTTAAAAACAAACAGAAACAACTGAGCCTAATTATATATTAAATTGATGGAATATCCACACATAAGAAAAAACACCTAATCTCATACATTTAAAAAGTTTTATTAAAGTATTATTTGCATACCATATACATTATTTATATTATGTGTGCACTTCAGTGATTTTTAAGTATTGGTAAATTCAGCTATACTCACTAAATTTTAGTAGATAAAACTGGATGCATCACATTTATTAAGTACACTGGATTTACTACAGATTGTTTCAGGACATTCTGATAAACCCCAAAGTATCCCTCTAATCCATGTACATTCCACTGCCCATTCCTCCTTCTCCCAGCCCCTGACGACCACTAACCTACTTTCTTTCTCTATGGGTTGGCCTATTCTGGACATTTCATATAAAAAGTTTCACACATTATGCAGTCTTTTGTGACTGCCTTCTCTTTTAATTAGCATAATGTTTTTAGATTCATCCATGCTTGATGTGTATCAGAACTTTGCTCCTTTTATGGATGTGTAATTCCGCTGTCTGGATATACACCATTTTATGATGCACTAATCCATGGATGGACCCATTCAAGTGCCTCAAAATTGCTGGTCAGTGTTCTCAGGTACAGGAGACACAAGATTCCTGCTC
Organism: Capricornis sumatraensis; assembly: GCF_032405125.1. Lineage (NCBI taxonomy): Eukaryota > Metazoa > Chordata > Mammalia > Artiodactyla > Bovidae > Capricornis > Capricornis sumatraensis. The sequence goes on along the minus strand of NC_091085.1, from coordinate 51,281,941 downwards.
TGATCCAGCTTCCTTTGTGTGGAGAAGAGCAGACCTTTAGAGCGATAACTCATGAAACTGGTAGTGTGTTAGGGTGGGACAGACGCTGCTTCCACTGCGCCATCCTTCCTTCCTTCATTGTGGTCTACTATATGCCAAGTATACCTTGCTAGATGCCACACACAGTCCTTGCGGTCGTGGGGCTTACATTCTATCGCAGTTTGATACTGTATGCCAAGTACCATTCTAGTTGCCATACACAGTCCTTGCTGTCACGGGGCTTATATCCTATTGCAGGGCCAGAAAACAAGCACAGAAGAACTGTGCTTATAGGACAGGAAGAACTGAGTTGAGAAGAGAAAAGGGCAGGGTGAAGAGAAAGGTGGAGCTGCATGTTGCTATTTTAGATAGCAGTTTAGGGAGGCCCCCTAAGCTGAATTGCTCAAAAAACATGCAGAAAGTAAGAAAAAAGTTCATGAGGGTAATTGTGGGACAGCAAAGAGAACCATGTGCTTGGGATTTTTGTTTCTTAACTTTATTTTTAATTAAAAAATTGAAATGTACCTAATTTACAATGTGTTAGTTTTAGGTATACACCAAAGTGATTCAGTTATACATAGATGTATTAATATATTCTTTTCAGATTCTTTTCCATTATAGCTTATTACAAGATATTCAATATAGTTCCCTTTGCTATGCACAGGTCCTTGTTGTTTATCTATTTTATGTATATTCACTGGTGTGTATATGGTTTTCTTTCCCTTTGGTGCTCAATCGTGTCCAACTCTTTGCGACTCCATGGACTGTAGCCCCCCAGGCTTCTCTGTCCATGTCCATGTCCAAGAATACTAGAGTGGGTTGCCATTTCCTTCTCTAGTGTGTATGTTTTCCTTGTGTTACGTATTTACTTGGTTGCGCCAGATCTTAGTTACAAGATCTTTGATCTTTCATGAAGCTTGAGGAATGTAGTTCCTTGACCAGGGATCAAACCCAGCCCCCTGCATTGGGAGCATGTAGTCTTAGCCACTTGGCCACCAGGGAAGTCCCTGGTATGTATATGTTGATCCCAAACTTCAAAAGTTTCCTTGAGGAAGTCACACTTGAGTTGACCTTGGGTGATAAGGAGGCAGGCGTGTGCAGGTCTATGGAGGAGTTTTACAAGGAAAGGAGTGGGAGGGGTCTGAGATGATGCAGAGAGGGCACAACACACAGGGTCTGTTGGTGTGGTGGGGCTGCTGGCAGGTTTCAGGCAAGGGGTGACATCATCTGCCTGGTGTTGGAAGAAATGGCTCAGGTGCCATGTGGACTTGGGTTGTGGGCAGCTTGAGACTGGCAGCCCTTATGACCAGGGCAGAGGCTCAGCCACACCCGGCCAATGAGTCAACTAGCTAAGGCATCCACTGGGGCTCAAGGCAGAGAGAATTCTTCACCTCTTCCTACAGTGCTTCAGAAAACACTGGCTTCTTCCTAAAGACTAAAAACTAAAGGAGAAGAGGGTGAGGGTGTGTCTTAGCTTCCTGTGGCCACTGTAACAAGCTGCACAAATTTAGTGGCTTCAAACAACACGGTTTCATCTTCTCATGCTTCTGGAGGTCAGATCTCCAAAATCCAGGTGTCTCCAGGCCATGTTTCTTCTCCAGGCTCTCAGAGGAGCTGTTTCTTTTGCCTTTTCCAGTTTCTAGTGCATCTCTTGGCTCGTGGCTCCTTCCTCCAACTTCTAAGGCATCATTTCAGCCTCTGGTACTCTCACAGCTTTTTCTGCCTGACCTTCTTGCCCCCCATTTATTGGGACCCTTGCAATTTCACTGAGGACCCACTGAACAGTCCAGGATGGTTTTACCTCCTACAAATCCCTTTTGCTAGATAAGGTGACATTCACAGGTTCCAGGGGTCAGGACATGGACTTCTTTGGGGACAAGGGCAGAGAGCATTATTCAGCCTGCCACAGGATGTTAATAGTATATAAAGTGCTGTTGTTTAGTTTCTAAGTTATGTCTGACTCTTTTGCGACCTCATGGGCTATAGCCTGCCACGCTTCTCTGTCCATGGACTTTCTTAGGCAAGAATACTGCAGTGGGTTGCCATTTCTTTCTCCAGGGGATCTTCCAGACCCAGGGATAGAACCTGCATCTCCTGCATTGGCAGGTGGCTTTTTTTTTTTTTTTTAACCACTGAGCCACTAAGGAAGCCTTCAGTTCAGTTCAATTCAGTTCAGTTCAGTCGCTCAGTCATGTCCGACTCTGCGAACCCATGAAATGCAGCACGCCAGGCCTCCCTGTCCATCACCAACTCCCGGAGTTCACTCAAACTCACGTCCATCGAGTCAATGATGCCATCCAGCCATCTTATCCTCTGTCGTCCCCTTCTCCTCCTGCCCCCAATTCCTCCCTTATATAAGTGTTAATCGCTCCGTCGTGTCCGACTCTTTGCCACCCCACGGACAGTAGCCTGTGAGTCTTCTCTGTCTATGGAATTCTCAAGGCAGGAATACTGGAGTGGGTTGCCATTTCCTTCTCCAGGTTATCTTCCTGACCCAAGGACTGAACCCAGGTCTCCCACATTGTATGCAGATTCTTTATAGGATGTGGGGTTTGCAAAAAAAAAAAAAAAACATCTGATTTTATAAAACCCTGTGGTGCTTGATGTCTGAGGACAAAGTGTTGTGACCTGGACTGTGTCCCTTCCCAAATTCACATGTTGAAGCCCTGACCCAGAGGACCTCAGAATGCGACTGTGTGTGGAAATAGGGCCTTTAAGTGGTGATTGAGGTAAAACAAGGCCGTATGCGTGGACCCCAACCCAGTGGACTGGTGTCCTTCTAAGAGGAGGAGATAAGGACACAGGCACACAGGGACGACCATGTGAGGGCATGGGATGGAGACAGCTGTCTGCATGCCAAGGAGAGAGGCCTCAGTGGGAACCAGCCCTGTGATACCTTATCTCCAACTGCAGGACTGTAAATGTCTGTTGCTTCAGCCTCCTCACCTGTGGTGAGTGTTATGCAGGCCCCAGGACCAGCACACAGAACTGTTACTGAGAGCAACCCCCCTCACAGCACAGCATATTGCTGCTACTGCTGCTAAGTCACTTCAGTCGTGTCCGACTCTGTGCGACCCCATAGACCCCATAGACCCCACCAGGCTCCCCTGTCCCTGGGATTCTCCAGGCAAGAACACTGGAGTGGGTTGCCATTTCCTTCTCCAATGCATGAAAGTGAAAAGTTAAAGTGAAGTCGTTCAGTCGTGTCTGACTCTTAGTGACCCCACGGACTGCAGCCTACCAGGCTCCTCTGCCCATGGGATTTTCCAGGCAAGAGTACTGGAGTGGGTTGCCATTGCCTTCTCCAACAGCACAGCATACAGCCATGTAACCCCTGGTCCCGTCAGCGCAAAACTGGCTTCCCACACCCGTCACACCAGTCTGCTCCATGTGGGCACGGGAGCACCAAAGATAAGGGTATGTTCCAGGCTCACTGTCTTCAAAAGGAAACACACAGAAAACAAAACAAGAGGATTCATTAGACTAGACAGAGACGAGGGAAAAGAGCCATCACCCGTGCCTCGGGGAAGAGCCCCAGCAGAGGGATGTCTCAGCAGGGTCTTTGCAGGGACCAGTCAGCCAGCGATTATCAGACATTTCTGCCAGTGAGCAAGACGGGTGGGGCCTTGTTCTGGGATTCTGAAGGGGAGATAAATAGTAAGGAAATGCTTCCTTTCAAATGATTGGTCAGCACCAGGAAGAAACCAAACAGGCTGGTGCTAGAATGCTGGTTGGGAGGCTCCCTCCAGGAGCGGGTCTGAGGTGAGCCCAGAGTGGGGCAGAGGCCTGGACACCACTGCAGAAGCGGGCGAGGGCCCAGCTTTGAGTGGAGCTTCGGAAGGTCCCAAGGTGGGGTGGGTGGAAAGGGAGGGTTGCTCAGGGAGGGGCGGGGGCCACCCAGTGCTGGGCCTTCATGGGCCATGGCAGTGCCATTTGTTTCTAAGTAACAAGCTGACCCAAAATGCAGTGGCTTCAAACAGCTGTTTATTCATGATTATACTGGTTGGGGGCAATGGTATGCTGGTAAGTGTTTAATAACCTCCTCTCCAGAAAAAGAAAAAAAGAATGACCCTAGTTGCAGCATTTACCAGTTTCCATGTTGTGAATACTCATAGTGTGGCAAGTGTCAAGCTGCCAAAGGTGAGGGCCACAGACCAAACCAAAGGCAGCACTGCACCTATAGAGAACCTATAGGTCCAGACAGGTAGACGCCGATGGGAGCAAGCTTCATCAAGAAGGGCTGAGTCCTGAGTGCTCATTACCTTTGTTTAATTATAATTTTGGGGTTCCAAGTTTATACGATTTTTGCGACAGTTGTATTTAAGTTACTGGTTGGAGTCATTCCTGAGATGGTGACATTTGTTCCCTGGTTGCTGGCTGGGTGGCTCATCTGCAGGTCAGGACTTTCAGCCGGTGGATCCGTGGGGCTGGGCCTCCTTCCAGGTTCTCTAGGGCCTGGGGTGGCAGCTGAGAGTGGGAGGGAACGCGCACAGCTCATCTCTCTTGCGTTTGTTTTGCTCACGTCCCGACGGACAGGATGGAAAGGATATCCACTTGAGACAGAGAAATGAACCAGCAGGTGGCACAGCTGAGCGAGTGCTGAGCGGCTTGGTTGGGAGGCTGGACAATCACCAGCATGGCCTTGGCCTCGCGCCTCAATACCCCTCACAGTGAGTTCTGCATGGCTTCATCTCACAGAGGGGCTGGGAAGGGGTGGGAATGAGGAGACAGAGCCATGGAGGCCAGACTGGGAGGCACCCCAGTGACCTGAGGACCTTTGACTTACTTCTGCTGGAACTACAAACACCATCACAGGCTGGCGCTTTCAGGGAGAGAAGCTGAGACCCAGTGGCACATTCCCATTAGGGTCAGGCCTGGGAGAGCAGGCCTGAAATGAGGATGGGCTCAGCTCTGGTGGGCTGTCTGGCCCACAGCGGCCAGTCTGCTTTCTCGACGGTGACTGTGGAGCCTGCCTTCCCCAGCGCCACCTGCTTACCCGGTGCTAGTAGCCGGAAGGTGGTGGAAAGCTCAGGTCTGCCAGGTCATCAGCTTTAGGGTCAGGGATAGCCTTCTAATTGAAGTGATGGAGAAATCACCAGTTCACCTGTATTTGCTAGGAGGGAACCTGAGGTCTGGGAAGCTGCCACCATACACAGGAGGAGAAGGATCCCGCATCCAGCCACCCTAGGCTTTCTAAACCCAATCCATCCCTCCTTTCTCTTCCTTCCTCCAGAGCACAGGTCATTTATCTGGTGCTCTCTGCAGCAGCAATCCTGATTCAGAACCTGAGCTTCGTTGGGTCTTTTCTCTGCTGCTGCGTGAGAGCTGGTTTTGCTGCAGGGCCTCCACTGGTAGAGGTCTGGCTACTCCACTCTCCGTGGGGTATTTCCCCTGGAGCAAGATCCACCAATGTCACACTGGGACTCTCAGACCTGGGCCCGTGATCCCAATACTGTTGTTGTTTAGCTGAAAAGTCATGTCCAGTTCTTTGTGACCCCATGGACTGTAGCCCATCAGGGTTCTCTCTACATAGCATTCACCAGGCAAGAATACTGGAGACAGCTGCTAGTTCCCTCTCCAGGGGATCTTCCTAAGCCAGACATCGAACCCATGTCTCATGCACTGGCAGGTGAATTCTTCACCACTGAACTGCCAGGGAAGACCCCAATCCTGTTAGCTATGCAGTATTGATGACCTGCTGGGTTCTTGGTCACTGGCCCAAAGAGGAATCCATTTGGTCATCTGGGGGCCAGGACCCAGGCCAGAAAGGGCTAGTGTGCAGCCCTAGGAGGCCCAGCAGATGGGTGGTGTGGGCAGGGCCAGCCCTTCTGACATGGGCACCAGGAGCCCAAGAGGGACTTGGGTAGCGAGGCTGAGAGGACATGAGCTGGGCCCAAGGACACAGGAGTCACTCAGTGCCAGCCAAACCACCAGGATAGGAGCACACAGCAGGCTCCAACCCACTGTGGGCTGGATGCCAGGGGTGGGGTGGTGGTGGTCAGGGAGGGTATCAAGGAACAGGAAGTACAGAAAGTCATAAAAAACACTGGATGGTGCCCACCCTATAAAAGAGCTGGTCAGCAAGCCTGGGTCCTGCGGCTCCTCTTCAGGTTAGGGCTGACAAGGTCTGTTCTGACCCTGTGTGCTCATCAGAAACAGGGAATCTGAGTTCCACTGGAGTTGGCCTGCACCATGGACCAGCTGTCTGAGGTGGTGTGGGCCCTTCCCTTCACCTACGGATCCAGTGTAGTCCAGGGAAGGCTGCATGTTTAGGCCTCAGCCAAAAAAGCTGCCACATCTGCTAAGGGTCCTGCATCTCTGTTCTTACTTTGGGAGAAGTGGTTGGAGTCCAAAGTGAAGGGGGTGATGTGCCAAGTTAGGACCTTGGACGGCAGCCTCGTGCCTGCATGAGCTGAGCGAGAGCTTAGACACAAAGCTGTGGCTTTAACCAGGGACCAGTAGGCTAAGGCTTGGACTGGTGGATCCCAGGGAAGCTATGCCTTTTCCCAATTGTTCAGACCTGGCCCTGGCCCCAGGTCACCTACACGTGCAGGGCTGGTGAGGCTAATGAGTGCAGCGGCCACCTGCCCCCCACTGGGGGCACACTCTGTTAGTTAAGCAGGTAACCAGTGACCTCTGCAGGCGGTCCTACCAAAGGAAGCGTATCACAATCAACACAGACGAAGGTGCCAGGGAGAGAAACAGACACAGCGTGTTTATTAGAATGCGGGAAGGAGGCCTTCTTCCCCAGAGCACTGCTTCTCAGAGTCTGTATCAAGAGCAAGACAAAGTTGAAAATCGTATTCCTGAGAAGAAGCAAAAAAGTACAATTTTGCAAACACACGGGTGGCTTTAACAAATGATTAAAAAAAACATTTTTTTTTTTAAACAACAAAATTTCAAGTATTATTCCAGATGACACGGCAAACCTAACGCAGGAGGAAAGGCTAAGGACTCGCAGAACCTATTGGCAGGAAGGGGCTGTTCCAGGTGGGCTGGGGTGTCACCAGGGACAACCTGCAGCCTGGCCCCAGGCCACCCCAGCCCCAAGGCTGGGAGGAGTGAAGAAGGCGGACGGCTTGGTGGGCTGCAGTTGTGCCAAGGAGCCCGTGTTAGTGACCCAAACATGCCCTTGGCGCTGGGGAGTCCTGGATGTCTAATGATTTTTTTTCATAAACAGGAACATATGCTTATTCTTTCAAATATCAGTGTCTCCAATTTTAGTCAATTTGTAAATATAAATTATATCATTTGTGCTACAGTTTGTGATATTTAAATCTCATTAGGAGATGAGCACCGAAGCTATGAAAACACACACGTGAGCCGCTGTGTGTCCTGTGGCTGGAAAATTGTGCTCCCTTTCCTCACAGCACAGTGTTTCTGACAAACTCCCCTTCCTCTCCCAGGACACTCTTCTTGAAGAGAGACTTCTGCTTTGACTGTGGTTGTGGGACAGATACACAGGGGACGGCTGATGGCTCTTGTTCCGGCCCCAGGGCTCTGGGTGCCACAGGTGGGGGTTCTCGCCGAGAGGGTCTTGCTCCACAAAAGAAAGGTCACACCAGAGTGCCCTATGCCGAGACCCCAGCCCCCCTGGGGCGGGGGGGGGGGGGACTGTGAAATGCCCTTAAAATGTCTGTTTTCGGTATTTTCTGAGATGCGTGTCACTGACTGCCAACACTCCTGAGTCATCACGGTGCCTCCCTGGACGCTCAGTTCTTGAACCTCGTCTGTTCACAGATGTGATTGAATTTCCTGTGGGGAGAAAACAGTCAAATCATACGAGAGGGCATCACAGATGCATTCAGTAAAGGAATTCTGTACTTGCACCCAAAGGAACTACAGGAGACAGTGATCCTGTGCTTGGGGGTTTGCAAGGGCATGTTTCTCATACAGCAAACACACTAACCCCAAATGCAACCCTCTTTGTTGTTGTTTAGTCTCTAAGTCATGTCTGACTCCTTTGTGACCCCTCCTTTCTAAATGTAAAATATAAGTGGAACATTTGGGTAATTTCCAGAAACTCAGACCTGTGCCTCGTTAGCATCCCCAAGGTACCGTGGGTGACCTCCTCTCTGAGAAGACGAGGGTGCCTTTGCTGCCCCTCTTCCCCACATTTTAATAGAGACAGGTTAGCCTGTTACTAGTGAAATCTCTTGGAATAAAATGATCTCTTCCACACAGTTTATGCTCAAATACAAACCAAGATTTTTATTTTACAGAATCACTCCCTTGGGCGGCTGCCTTTACTTGAGTCCTCATGATGACTCTTTTAACCAATTTCTTTAATTTGAACCTCAAATGGCTGTTTGGGATCACAGTCACCGCAAACAGCATCAATCCATGAAACTGACTTATGCGATCACTTTCCTCATGGCTTCAAAGCAGAGGCCGATCTACTCCTATGGGCGACCGCGCACGGTGACATGAATGTCAACAGGAACAGCCTCTAAAGACCCCGTGGGAAACTCCCAGGGAGAGCTCTAGCCATCGCATCACCATAGGTAGATCCAGGTGCAGGGCGATGTGCATGTGGCTGTGACTTGGGAAATGGGTCTCAGGGACCACAACCACGGATTCGCAAAGTGCTCAGCCCCGAACATGTGGGCTGGGGACATGGAGGTGGAGAAGGAGATGAATGTGTATGGGCAAACATTTCATGAAATGACATAACAGAAGAGCAGAATTTCTAAGTGATGATGACTTTTTTATATACTACATGACCTTGTAAAAGCATGATAATTATGAATGAATTAGTATATTTTTAAGTAGAGAACTGACTACTTCATGAACATCCCTGCTGCTGCTGCTGCTGCTGCTAAGTCGCTTCAGTTGTGTTCGACTGTGCGACCCCATAGATGGCAGCCCACCAGGCGCCCCTATCCCTGGGATTCTCCAGGTAAGAGCACTGGAGTGGGTTGCCATTTCCTTCTCCTAAAACCTTCAAAATCAACATGGCCAAAAGATTTAAAGAAAAGCAGTTCCTGTTAGGAAACCGTGGGTTTGTTTGCCTCTCTGCACTCACTTCTCCAGCCCTGCCCAGCCCCCGCCCTGCCTGCACACTCACATTGCGTGGTGGGCCTTCACCTGAGTGCGGCAGTTGCGGCCCCAATAGCAATCAGGACGGGATGTGACAGCCGCTGGGAAGAGAAAAAAACAAACACATGTCATGCACATGTCTACAGACTTGGCCTAGTGAATTTAAGCTGAGACCCAAAGAGACACTGCAGCTGAGACACACAATGCTTTGTCCCACTTCATAGCTCGCTTCCTTGTTCTCCAGGAAAGGAAAAAAAAATCTTTATTTGAAAATCCAGTTTAGAAATGAGGTGACTCCAGTTGCCATCTTGTTTAAGGAACCTACCTCACCCGATCCAGAGCCTGTGCAGGCACCAGGCAAGGGGCACTTGAGACAAGCGTGGCCTTTGTGCCCCCACCCACCAGGCTGTGTCCCTGGCCCTGCTCTGAACTCAGAGTAAAGGCCCACACAGGGTATTGAACTATTGCAAAAGAGTGTGGGAGCCCACGCAAGCAGAACTGAACTGTGGGCCAGGAAGGGGCCAGGTGGTTCCTCACCTGGTAGCTCAGAAGCAGGAATGTTCTGCCGATACTGGTAGGTAAGCTCGCGGAAGCTCCGCAGGCCACAGCAGTAGCACAGCACGGTGTTCCCGGTGATTCTGTAATCTGGAAGGAACACAGCCTCTTACAGGCGCAGCCCGCCAGTGGGTAGCATCATGTTTCCAGCACAGCAGAACAGACGTGGCTTGCACGCTGCTGGGGAACTAATGCACTGATCCATAGACAGGGTGAGACAGAGGGCTGGACATTTGGAAAACAAGAGCAAAACCAACCTAGATGCCAACTTATTTCCTTATAGCAAAATCATTCCATCTAGATTAAAAATTTAAATATTTAGAACAATTTTAAAAAGTACTAAGAGGAATAATATTCTTCTCTTGAGCTATTTCTAACTATGACATGAAAACCAAATGGCACAGAGGAAGGGATTTGTAAATGCAACTGCCTCTAGTTTACACATCACAATGGGAACACATATAACAAAGGAGAAATACTAATGAATTAGTAGAGGACGTTAAGAATTTCTAAGTGATGATGACTTTTTTTATTAAAAAAGTCATTTTTAACACAAATGACAATGTACTGTACCCTTAATTAACAAAGATATCACACAAACAATCTCCCAAGTCCAAAAATGAACCAAGGACACAGACAAGCATATATATGTCCCACATAAGAAAAAGATTTTCAATTTCATTTATCATCAAACATGGCAGATAAAATATCCTACCATTTGCCTCTTTCATATTTACAAGACCTAGAGATCATGGCATCTAGTCCCATCACTTCATGGGAGATAGATGGGGAAACAGTGGAAACAGTGTTTGGCCTCCAAAATCACTGCAGATGGTGACTGCAGCCATGAAATTAAAAGACTCTTACTCCTTGGAAGCAAAGTTATGACCAGCCTAGATAGCATATTCAAAAGCAGAGACATGCTTTGCCAACAAAGGTCCATCTAGTCAAGGCTATGGTTTTTTCAGAGATCATGTGTGAATGTGAGAGTTGGACTATGAAGAAAGCTGAGTACCCAAGAATTGATGCTTTTGAACTGTGGTGTTGGAGAAGACTCTTGAGAGTCCCCTTGGACTGCAAGGAGATCCAACCAGTCCATCCTAAAGGAGATCAGTCCTGGGTGTTCACTGGAAGGACTGATACTAAAGCTGAAACTCTAATACTTTGGCCACCTCATGCGAAGAGTTGACTCACTGGAAAAGACTCTGATGCTGGGAGGGATTGGGGGCAGGAGGAGAAGGGGACGACAGAGGATGAGATGGCTGGATGCATCACCAACTCGATGGACATGAGTTTGGGTGAACTCTGGGCGTTGGTGATGGACAGGGAGGCCTAGCGTGCTGCGATTCCTGGGGTTGCAAAGAGTCGGACACGATTGAGCGACTGAACTGAACTGAGAGGGCAAACATTCGACAGGCTTAGGGGATGCTGGCACTCAGGCCCCAGGACATGCCTCAACCATGCAAGCCAGTGACAGTAGTCCTGTTTATTATCCTAGGGGACAACTGTGTTTTTTCGGGGGGAGGGGTGGCACAGGGATGGGGACTGATTGTGAAATCTACAGGATTGCATGCTTGACAGCTTCAATGGTGGTTCAAACAGTGAAAAGCTGGAAAGAACTTAAATACTCTTTAATAACAAACTGGCTAAATGAACGATGGTATCAGAATGCTAAGTAATAACTAAAACAAATCAAGGCATAGATCTTTGTTGACGTAGGAAAAGTCCGAGATATACTGTTGAGTAAATAGGTTATTAAAAGCATATCTGGCAGGATCTCATTTATGAAAATGATGCACACACATGGGTACATCGATTTAGAAGGTGGCTATCAAAGTATTATGACTGGGTATATTTTAGGTGGTGGAATTTCCAATGATTTTCACTTTATCCTTTAGACTTTCTTGTACCACTTAACATTTTCTTTGTGAACCACATCATTCTTATAAAAATAGCCATTAAAAAGCAAAAGAAGTTAAGATCCAACCACATAGAGCTGTCCCAACAGAGAAAACTCAAGATACTCACTATAATGTGTCTGTGAGACAAAATAACTTAGTACCTTTAAAGTCTTTGATAATAATTTATGTTAGGGAAAAAAAATCACTCACTGATTTTTCTGCACCCTCCATTAGTGACAAAAGTTCACACTTCACAAAGCATTAGGTGTCCCTGGGAGAGAGGGTAAGCCTTCGCTGAGTCACTTGATGCACTGAGGGACAGGCCAGCAAAGACCCTGACAACCAGCCCTAGAATGTCAATGCTGACCAGTGGTGGGGCCAGCACCTCACCAGCTGTGCTCCTTCCCTCCCCTGTATGAGAAAAGATTCTGGAACATGTCATGTCGACTCAAACCCAACAAGAAAAAGAAATCTCAAAGTATAAGGACCTTTCTGTCTGTCTCTGCCAGGGTGGGCAGAGGTTGCAGGAGCAAACATGGGAAAGCCAACATCAATGCTGCCAATGTGTGGACAGGCAGGAGGGACCACTTGACCAGAGACAGAGGTGCCCCTGGAAAACACCACCATCAGTGGGGGGCAAGTAGGCACAACAAGGCTTACCAGACAGCAGGAATACTCCCCTCTGCAGAGCCCCGAGGCTCTCAGTCAACATGTTTTTCCATGTCAAACCCCTGGTGGCCAGGTAATTCTGTAACAGGGGAATGGGCAAGAAAAGAAACATGAGCTTGGAGAAGGAAACACTAAAATGGCAAAGAGGGGGCTTCTCTGGTGGTCCACTGATTGAGAGTTCGCCTTGCAATGTGGGGGGACACTGGTTTGATCCCTGGTCTGGGAAGGTCCTGCATGCTGCGTGGCAGCTGAGCCCATAGGGCCATAACTACAGAGCCCATGTGCTGTAACTACTGAAGCCCCCACGCTCTACAGCCCGTGCTCTGCAACAAGAGAAGCCACAGCAACAGGAAACCCATGCAGTGCAACTAGAGAGTAACCCTTGGTCTCTGCAACCAGAGAAAAGCCTGGCCAACAAATACATAAATATAAAAAAAAACAACAAAAAAAGAACATATAACAAATGGCAAAGAGGGCTGACATTTCATAAAAGGCCCTGGAAGGTGGGTAGAGCCAAAACACGCAAGTGTGATGGGGACCTGCAGAGGGTGAGCATTGCATAAAGTTAGGGGACCTGCTTCCAGGAGTTCAGCTGGGAGGCCTGGATGGACTGTTGAACAGGAGGCCTGGGACAGACATGGTATCACACCCACACAGCGCAGCACAAACTTTTCGACCAAGGAGCTTCTTCTCAGTCTCAAAGGGCAGGCTAGCTTTAGAACCTCAAGTGTAAGAGTCGGCACTCTCTTTCTGAAATTCTGCAAAGACATTCCTATAGCATAGGAGCAGTGAGACCTAATTGTAGCCTGAGCGGCCATAGTGTGTCCACGACCACGTGACAAGGAAGCCAGGGTCTACATCTGCGTAGGCCTGCCCTCAAGATACATGGAGCTGCTTGGTTCTGGCTGTGTAAACCTACAAGAGTGTGCCTGTGAATACCTAGTCAGAGAGCAGTGGGGTAGAGGAGGTGCTGTTCAGATGAGAAGGGCCTTGCCCTGGGGGTGTCATACCACACATAACTGGGGTGAAGGGAAGACCCCTGGCAAGCGACACATGTGCATGTTAAACTCTGAAGTTCTAAGAGCCAGCTGCCTCCTGAAATGCATGAAGAGGGCCAGTGGGCAGTCCTGGTTCCACCCAAGGGCCAGCCGCTCCCCCTGCCTGCCCTGGGCAGGCTGAGCAGGAGCTGGAACTGTGTAACACAATTCCTGTGGCTTCTCAGTGTGAAGGGCAGGGAGAAATACCTATCTGGGGGGATACAGGGATAAATAGACATGCAGAGTCACAACATGCAGACATGCACAGACAGACATGCAGAGTCACAACACTGGACAGTCCCGGGAGGCCTCCCACTGGCCTCCACCTGGCCGGTACCTTCAGGACGTCCGACTCGTAGTTGTTGTTGCTCAGCACCCCATCCAGACACCGGTCACCTAGGTTGAGCTCTGTTGGGATGGAGGGAAGCAGCATTACCCATTTCATATGCACTTTATGAAAGCACTGTTCACCTGACAGGATAACCAAACTTTGTTCATTAGGGATTCTATAAAGAATGAAAAGTTATGTGACATTATGGTCATGGGCATGGTGGGGGAAGGATGGGGGAGGTGACAGTTAAGGAGTTTGGGATGGACATGTACACACTGCTGTATTTAGAATGGATAACCAACAAGGACCTACAGTATAGCACAGGGAACTCTGCTCAATGTTATACGGCAGCCTGGATGAGAGAGGAGTTTGGGGGAGAAAGGATGCATGTATATGTACAGCTGAGTTCCTTTGCTGTTCACCTGAAACTATCATACTGTTTGTTAATCAGCTATATCCCATGATGAAATATAAAGTTTAATTTAAAAAGAAAAGTTCTGTGATGAATAATTGCAAACAGAGAAAAAGTAAAAGGCATTCCATTCCACTCCCCCTAGAAATGGTCCAGTCTGCACAGCCCCTGGTCTGGGGTTGTGAAGTCCAGACATGTGTTTTTAGTGGGGGTGGTCCTTGTGCACGACTCAGAGTTCCCCTGTTGTTGTTATTGCTGTCTTGGAGCCAACACTCACTGACACTTGCAAACCCATGCAGACCTCCAGGAAAAGGTAGCTAATTCATGGCGACCAATGTGGCCTTTCCCTGCTCAGGCACACAGCCAGCCCACCACTGGCCTTAAGTACACCAAGAGAACAAGGAAAGGTGGTGGCGATCGGTGGTGGGGCCAGCATTACCGCAGAACGGGGCCAGGCAGCCAAGGCAGCCGGTCCGGGCACAGCCCCAGTATAGGTGGCAGAAGGGCTGCAGGCAGATGGCACCTGTGGACACAGAGGACATGCACCAGTCACGCCGCATGGCAAGGAGAAAGTTCATGTAACCATTAAATAAATGACAAGCTCGATTTTCACCACCATCTAGAAACTGTTAATGTGCCGTACAGTTCAGCTGTTAGATTTTAAAATGACACCTTGGACTGGGTTCAATCCTTGCTCGGGGAACTGAGATCCAACAAACTATGCAGCCAACAGAATAGAATAAAATGCGACACTGGGGAACTACTGGGGTGATGTTCAGATACAGGATCTAGAAAGAGAGCCCCCTGTGTGTATGACAGGGGTGGATATCAACTGGTGACCAAAGAGAGATTATCAACACAGTCCTGCAGGGATACCTGGTGACACAGGTGGAAAACACAGAACTGTATCTTTAGCTCAAACCACACACAGAAGTCCATGACACTTTGAAAAGCAGGCTGGAAGGACACATAGGAGTGGCTCTGAGATGGGGAGGGGCCCCGGGCGGATGGTGTACACACACACCCACACCCTCACTCACACTGCTGGGGGGCGATGCGGGGGTCCCGCTCGCGCTCTGCTCTCCGGTCGGGCATGGGCTGGAAGCAGCAGGTGCATATGGCGTGGCTTCCTTGCAGGGCGCACACGTAGTCCTGGGCTGTGGGACAGAAGACAGCCTGCTCAGGCTGGTGCTGCCAGCACTGGAGCAGCAGCACAAGCGGCTCAGCCCACACCTGGAGGGGCAGCTACAAGATACGCACGAGGACACAGACCTACAAGAAAACCTGGACAGATTGCAGGCCAATTTTGCTACCAGCCAAGTAGCAGTCTACCACTCAAACTAAAAGGTTTAATAGATGGAAAAGTGACCGAAGCTATCTTTTGGTTCAGTAGCTGGAGCAAGATTTCAAAGGCCACTTGAAGGTTTTCTAGTATTTCCTGTAAAGGAAGGACAGATCACAAAACAGTAAAGTGATTTCTCTAGTCTCTGCTGGCTAACTCTGCCCCAGGAGCTGTGTCAATGTGGCCGGGCCCCTGGTCACTCACGCACCACATGAGGCTCTGTGCACTCACCATGGTCACAACAGGGCCTTCCATGCACCACCCTGGCCATCCCCACCCGTAGGGGCCTACAAGGACACCCAAGAGCCGTGGCACAGCACATATAGCAGATGGTGAAGAATGTGGCTCTGGGTCACATTCCTGAGGTCAGTGGCCTCTAGACAGGCTCAGGCTGACAATGGCAACGAGGCCAGGCCCTACAATGTAGGGCCACAAACCACAGTCCACATGCTCGTTTTCCCTTTCTTAATGGCACCTAGGAACTCGCCCGCTGAAATGGGCAGCGAACAGTTCAGGGCGGCTCTGGTAACATCACGTCCTGTTGCTGCAAAGAGGCCAGTCCCTCACCGGAGCGGCCCATGTGTGATGGTCACTTCAGCTTTGGCAAGCATCCCAGGGCATGCTGACTGCCCCAAGGTAGTAGCGGGGAGGGGTGGGGAAGGGTAAGTGTCAGAATCAGGACTGTGTGTTCAAGAGCAGAGATCCACAAATAAAGCTGATTATCTCGTTTCTTAGCTCAAAGAAAAGCAACGAGCTATCTGAGCAGAGAAGAGCCAGCAGAAGAGCCACCCACACCCGGAGCGGTCAGGACAGCAAGGAGGGAGTGGCCATCTCACCTGCTGTGACGCTGGCAGACGTGGACGGTGCATCCCCGGGGGCCTGTGGTGCCCCTGGCTCGCTGCCGGGCCCTGGGTAGGGAAGGGGCTGCCCCGCCTGCCTGCGGTACTCAGGGCACTGTCTGCACACGATGGATGGCTGGCTGCAAGGAAAGCACAGAGCTCGGGGGGATGAGATGACACCTGCTCTGGTTGGTGTGTGAGGCTGAGGGTAGCGACAACAGCCCCAGCCCGAATGACAAGCCAAGACCCAGACCCCAGTTCATGGACCTCGTCCCGCCTCCATGTCTCAGCTCTGCGTCAGCTGCTGGACCTGGTGTGTGCGAAGGGGAAGGATAGCTGCCCTCCAGCACCCCCCAACCCCCTACACTCACCCCGCACACTAGCAGTCGGCAGGCTCTACTCCCTGCCACCTCCCAGCCCCCTTTTCCCATACTTCTCCAGAGCTCTCTCCCTCAGACACTCCCGGGGTCTGGAGACATCTCCTGCCTGCCCCTCGACCCCCTGAGCCATCCCCTGGAGTGGAGCCTTCCTGTCCCCACACTGGGCAGGATGCGCTCTTGCAGGTCTAACGCCACCCAGTGCACACCCTTCCCCTCATTAAAATCTGAAAATGCACAGGGCTGGATGCCGCTGTCCACAGCACCTTTCAGCTGTATGCTCCTCAGCTGAGCCTTCAAACCTGCAGATGGTAAAACGTAATCTGCAGGAAAGGCACATGTAGACTCTCCTCTGGTCTCAGTCAGAGGATGCCTGCCTGAGCCTGGCACCCATGGGAAGGACAGGCAAGACATGACTAGAAAAGGCAGCAATGCTGAAAAGACACTCAGCCATGTTTGTAAGAAAAACATGTAAATGGGAATAAGTTACCTGCCTGTCCCAAGACCCCGAGTGTCTCAGGGATCACTGGGGTTCCTCCACACACCCAGGGGAGTGCTGCCACCTGTACTCAATGGCGGACATTTGTCAAGCACCAATCTTGCGTTCGACCAGACGTCAGAAGTACAGCAAGGTATCCTCTCATGGAGACTCCTGACATGAACATCCTACTTCCACATGCTTGTCTCCAAGAAATAACATGTGGACTAAACTGTAAACATAGAATGTGCACTGTGGTTTTGTCCCAGGTTTCAAAATATTACAAAAAATGTCCTAATAAAAAAAAATTAAGCATGTATGACTACATTTGTGTATGAATGGATGAATATATAATAAAAACTTCACACAAAAGTGATTTTTGATTTTCTTTTTGCTTGAACATTATGTGCTAAATTTTGTGAAAAGAGACAAACTAGGGGTAGGGGTTTGTCTTTTTAAATATTATGGCCTCAACACAAAAATTCACACCCTGGACTTCTAAGTCAGGAGACATCAGCCAATAAAATAAGGTCTCCTAGGACTGCATCCTGTCTACCAGGTGGCTGTGGCTTTTCTGTAATAATACCCTGACAGATGATAAGTACCTCAAGCGATACTCTAGGATGTATGTTCACTAGGTAAGCTGTGGAGAGTGAGTGTGCTTATGTGGTGTTTGTATTAGCTGGTGAATCAAGGCACTTGATGAGGACTCAGCAAATAAAAAAGTATCATTTCCTGTGGCCAGTCTCTCACAATAATTAAGCCCAAGCATTATGCTACACACCCTGAACTTCTATAAGACTGTATGTCAGTTATATCTTAATAAACTGGAAAACAATACAGATAAACAACAAAAAAATAGAATAAATGTTCCACTGCATAACAAAAGAGAAAAAAGGCTATCACAGGAGGCAGGGCAGTGAGCAAGCCTCATTACGGTCACCTGAATGAGTGGCGTGCTTGGCACAAGGCAGGCAACACAGCTGCCGGGTTGCACCTCAGCAGTGGCCTGGGCCAGCTGGTCCTAAGGGGTGGTCACACTTGGGCCACCCACCCCGCTCCAGGCCCAAGGGGCTCACCTAACGTCCGAGGACTCACTGTCCACGTCCGACAGTTCCAGCAGGTCCTCGGAGCTGCCCTCCTCGTCGGAGAAGGCCCTCCTGACCTTGGGCTGCAGCATGTCCTGTGTGATCTTGTTCCTGGCAGCCATGCTGCGCAGATCCTCCTCGCTGCGCCTCTTGTCCGGGTGCTGCAGCAGGTACGCCTCCACCAGGTTGTTGAGGATGTGGTTTTTACAGATGCGCTCGACTGGACAGCGGCAGGTGGGGCACAGGGCAGACCGCTCCATCCAGCCCGAGTAGCAGGCAGCGCAGAAGGTGTGCATACAGGGCTGCAGGCTGAGGGCACGGGATGGGCTTCAGAGAACTGGGGGCACTCTTGGGCAGAGCATCTCCCCAGCAAGTGCAGTAGCCCCTCGGATGCCAGGGCCCCAGGGGCACGGCTGGCCTGGGGCATGAGGATCAAGGACCCAGGGTCACACTGCCTCTTTCCTTGGAGGAAAAGTCTGGCCCTGCTCAGACTGAGGTTCAGGTACAAAACAGAAAAATGAGCCAACTGCCCATCCCCAGACCCTATGCTCTTTTGCCTCAGCAGGGCCTTAAGCCTGTCATTCCTGGGCATTCCACCCATACCATGCGTGAGGTCTGCTGCTGGTGGGGTCTGCATCCTCAGCTAATGCCAGGGGAAGCCACCTGCCTTCCAAAACCGGCCAGAGAAACAGTCCCTGTGCAAAAACATGGCACCCATCTCAACTGCTTTAACTCTGTGCCTGTCAACTAGAAGAAGGAAAAAAAAAAAAAGAAACTAGAGGTCACATGGTACCCTAGGGAGGGCCAGGGAGGAAGAGCAGTGACATGGGGTGTGGGTGGAAAGGACACGCATTTCAGCTGAACTTCAGACAGATTAATTCCAGGTTCCCACAGAGAAGCAATGAGAGATCTTCGTTCTAGGAGGCTCACTCCATGCTAACTACCAGGCTTCCTTTGCCAGGAGACACCGAGCCCTCGGTGCAGCTCTCCTGCTCCGCCTGAGGCCAACCCGAGGTCAGAGCCACTGCATCTCAGTCTCTCGGGCTCCTTTGTAGCTTCAGTCAACAGCCTGGTTCCCGGCTCATCAGCCATACAAGGAAAATGGCTATGGCACCCTCAGTGGGTGCAGCCTCCAACCTGACCCAAAGGCCCACCCCACCCTTGGCCTCCCACAGGACCCCACTTGGGCACACCTCACACAGTCGTGCAGCAGGTCCTGGCAGATGATGCACGTGAGCGTCTCCTCCATCTTGTCTGGCTTCATGGCCTCGGCTCTGACGTCAAAGGCAGCGGGACGGTCTCTGCCCGGGTCTGCGACCAGTATGGGCAGGTTAAGGTCTGGCTCCCCATCTGCAAGGGAAGGGACACATTCTGACCGTCATGACCATGGAGGCAACACGTCTCTTGGATTTATAGATGTCTTAAACTGTGGACAGAAGACCTCTTCCTCTGTGTATTCAAAGGGCATTTTTAAGAAGGTTCAAAATAAGTTTCATAATCTGGTATATTTAAGCATTGTTTTAGAACAGTTAATAGTATAAAAAGACACTCAGGATACATAGGTACGAGAAAAGGCCAGTTGTCGAATAACATTTATGTATGAAGTCATTTTCGTTTGAATAAAAAAAATGTGACTCATATGCATACAGGAAAGTGCTGGAAAACACAGACCATCAGATGTTACCAGGAGCACTGATGAACCTATTTGCAGGGCAGGAACAGAGACAGAGACCTAGAGAGACTTGTGGACACAGTGGGGGAAGGAGAGGTAGGGCAAACTGGGAGAGCAGCATTGACATACTTCACATACTATCATATATAAAATAAAGAGCTAGTGGGAAGCTGCTGTGCAGCACAGGAAGCTCAGCTGGGTGCTTCTGTGGTGACCCAGATGGGTGGGATGGGGTAGGCGGTGGGTGAGAAGGAGGCTCAAGAAGGATGGGATATATGCATAGCTGATTCTTATTGCTGCACAGCAGAAACTAATATAATGTTGTAAAGCAATTATACTCCAATTAAAAAATAATTAAATTTAAAAAATGTTACCAGGAGCTTAAAATCGTTTTTTTTTTGGCTGGCATGCTTAATTTTTCTATGTCACAGATTAATTTTTATTTTTATTAGAGAAACATGATTGAAAAAGTCAAATATTTAAAAGAAAACAAAAGCACCAGCCCTCTGTCCCAGCCTCTGCTCACCTTCACCATCCCCGCCTCCTCTGAGGAAAGGAATTTCTTCCTGCCTCACAATGTCTTTTAGCTGTTTCTTCTGGTCCCAGCCTCTGTGTTTCTGGATTGTCATGCTACATTTATGCTGAAGATTTTAGCTATCATCTCCTGATATCCATTAAAACAGAGAAGGATTTTGCCCTTTGAGTAGCCTTCCCAATATTATTCTAACACAATTATTGGGTCAATATATTGTAGGTATATTACTATGCTTAAATAGTCTGTTCAGTCAAATAGCATATTAGAATTTTCTTCCTTATATAATTTTTCATTTCTGATAATTAAAAATGGCTTCATTCTTATACTTGTTTATGTATCTGTTGCCAATTCATTCCACCCCTTTCCAGGTCAATCAACTCATTTTCCACTCAATACACTAGGCAATACAGTTTCTTTCTAAGGCCCATCTTCCTTCGCATCACACTGCTCCAATCCACGGGCAGCCCTCAGGTTTGCTTTACAGCTACTGTCTTACGAACTACATTCCCAAACATTTCTTACAATCTTTTTAACTTTGGCTTCTAAAGCATAGGTTTTTCTCTAAATTGTCTTTAATGTGAAGTTTCAAACTATCACTTAAAGATAACATACTCTTAAAAATTGGCTATTGTATCAGGACAGAGTCGCAACTCGAGAATATGGTTTCCAGGGGCTTCCCTGGGAGCTCAGTGGTAAAAAACCCACCTGCTAATGCAGGAGACATGGGTTTGATCCCTGATCTGGGAAGACCTCCCATACCACAGAACAACTAAGCCCGTGCACCACAGCTACTGAGCCTGTGCTGTGGAGCCTCAGAGCCACAACGATTGAAGCCCGCAAGCCTCAGAGCCTGAGCTTTGCAACAAGAAGCGACCACAGTGAGAAGCGCACACAGGTCACTAGAGAGTAGCCCTGCTTGCTGTAACCAGAGAATAGCCTGTGCAGCAATGAAGACCCAGCACAGCCAGAAAAAAAGAATGCAGTTTGCAGACTGATAGCATATCCTGGCAGTAAACACAGTTCAATCCCATTGGTACAAACAGGAAAGAAAGGGCCCAGGCTGCCATCTGCTGTCAGCCTAAGACAGCATCCTCAGGCTTTGGCAGACGGTGGGGCCCCAACAGGTGCATATCGGATGGTCCTGCTGGGGCCCTGAGGTTACATGAAACCTCAAGATTCTGACCTGCTTTTACTTTCTTCTTAACAGGCTCCAAATCCTCCTGATCCTGGGGTTCCGACAGAGAAAAGGAAGCCCCCTCTCTGTTTGGGAGAGTCACAGGGAAGCTGGAGATTTCATCACTTGTCACAGATGGACCACACCCCTTTGGAGAGACGTCTGCACCTCTGGAGCCTGTGAGAGGGACAAACAAAGTCTGATTCACCAGCCTCAGAAGAAGAGACAGCAGATCGAAGTGTCACTAATTCAAACTAGGCACAGGTAACACAAGATGCCGTTAAAAAACCCAGAAAACTGGAAGGGTTCATTCTACATGATTTTTACATAACCTGTAAAAAATACCACACTGCTATAGTCCCCTATTCCCAGGCTTTCTCTTGAGGATGGAACAAGACAGCGACTGCTACAAAAACCTTACTACTGACAGCCTGATGCCTAACGCCACCACTGAACTCCTCAGTGCTTGTCTGTCTCCGTAACAACAGGGCAGGAACAGTGAATAGAAAGCACTGTAGCTACCGCCCCAAGACCCCCATCCTCACTGGAGCTGGAGGGAGGCCCTCGGCCTGCAGAGGTGGGCTCCATGGAAGAGGTAGAGGCCGTGGGGAAGAGGTCTGATGTGGACGTCGATGGCTGTGGTTCCTCAAAGCACACCTGAGTGGCAGGCGACGACAGCAGGACCTGGGGATCCTGAGGATCGTCACCTCGCCCTGCACCTGAGGTATCTTTGGTCACGTGGAACACATTTTCTTTATTAGCTTCTGTGAACACAGAAGGAGCAGGAGGAAAATACAGTCAGGGCACAGATGGGCACCACCGCCTCAGGCAAGCTACTCCTGTTGACGGAGACAGTCAACACACAGACCCACTTTACACACACCACTCCTCTTGGAAAATCTCACTTACCAAAGGAGTCTTGTGTTACACCTTGCTTTTCATTTAGAGATTCGTAGAGGTATGCCACGTCTGAAAGAAATGAACCAAATCAGAGCACTGTCAGTCACGTGCCAGGTGAGAACTCACATTTCTCTTCTGTTCCCTCCCATTACCTCACAGCCACTTTGTTCTTGTCGACTATTTTGGCTTATCAGCTAATAACCACAGCTGCCGGTTTAAGGGAATTTAAAGCAAGTGATCCAAAACACCTGAACCAAAGCCAAAATAAATAAGCCTCAGGAAACTCATCTGGCATGAAGAGGCTGACTAAGGGAAGCAGAGCAACAAAGAGGGATGAGTCCATGCCTTGCTTTTTTCAAACCACCAGAAGCGGACACGAGATCCTTCTGTGTGGCCAGGGGTGGCTTTGACTATGCTGAGAACAACCTAGGGAACACCTGCCCCCTTCTTCCTATTTTGGGGTCACCATTTGAAGGACTCCCCTAATTCTGTCCTGCATCATTCTTCTTCCACAAATGTGGATGCTCAGATTGGGACAAGCTCCAGTGGAATCCTGTCTGACCTCTGCTATCTACTATCAAGTGTCCCAGAGCAGAGCCATCTGTGGCCTCCAGCCCCCATTCTAAGTCTTATTCTCAATTTAGGAGTCTTTTTCTGTCAGCTCACCCCTCCCCATTCACTCACTTCTCCTTGGCTACCATTTTGAGACCCCTGGCTCGTGACCACGATGGCATTTCTGAAGAATGCCTGGGGCTCAGACTGCGAGGCCAACACTCCCATTCTTCAACAGACACTACCTACACCAAGAATCTACATAAACACAAAAGGGATGCAGGTAAGCTAACTTTCCTTCAGGAAATACTGGCTTTAATAAGCCTCTTCCCAAATGCTTTCCAGCTGTTGCAGGGCCCGTTGCCACACCTCACCTGTGGGTCCAGCCCAGGAAACCCCCCTCTTACTGTGTTCTGGCTCATTCTTCCTGTACACCAAGTAGATGATATCCCCAGTCTGTAAAGGGCAAGTTTGCCTCTTAACAACCTTCAGCTTGTTAATGACAGTTCCATTGGCGCTGTAGGGGCAACAAAATGGAATTTATCCTACTTAAAATAACTTGGAGTTAAAAGTTTCCTTTTCTACAATTGTAGGAAAGCAGTTCAATATTACCAATTTTTTTTTTTTTTTAATTTAAGAAAGTTTTTGGTGGCGGCACACAGCACATGGGATCTCATTCCCCAACCAGGGACTGAACTGACACCCCCGGCACTGGAAGTGTGGAGTCTTAATCACTGGACTACCAGGGAAGCCCCTATCACCTTGAAAATGATAAATACTCATAGGAATGATATAAACATTTGTGCCGCCTTACAATTCTCTTAAGGAAATCCTTGCCTGTTGTGCTGTCACTCACAGTGTTTGAATGCCTTCACTGTTCCAAACTCATGTTCTCCTCCTGGTGAAGCCCTAGAATCCACCAGCATGTCCTCTGACTTCCAGCTTCTCTTCTGCACCAGACTCTGTCCACAGACCTACCCCTCCCTCCAGCAGCCTTAGGCCCTCAGTTCATTCCTCACATGAGCACCGACGGCCCCCATGAGACAAGCTCTGTGTGCTAAGTCGCTTTAGTCGTGTCCGACTCTGTACAACCCCGTGGACTGAAGCCTGGCAGGCTCCTCTGTCCATGGGATTTCCCAGGCTAGAATACTGGAGTTGCCATGCCTTCCTCCAGGGGATCTTCATGACCCAGGGATCAAACTCACATCTCTTATGTCTCTTGCATTGGCAGGCAGGTTCTTTACCACTAGTGCCACCTGGGAAGCCCTGAGACAGGCTCTGGGCAGAAGCAAATCAACACACAACTACCGATGACAGGAAGACAGTGTGATTTCTATGCTTGGGATGCCACTCCAGTTAATCAGGGACCAGTTAATCAGGTGCTTAAACCCCTTAGTGACTCCTTACTGTTCTCAGGCTAAAGTCTGGTCTCTCCAGCATGGACATTGGGGTCTTCCTGCTGGCGCTTCTGGACCTCTGCAGCTGCTGTTCCTTCTGCATGGAACACCCCTGCCCCTCCAGCCACCTTGGCCAAGGGAGGCAGTGGCTTCTGGAAGCTGGCACAGAAGACAGCTGCTTCTCCTCTAGAGCCTCCAGAAAGAGCTGACGCCAATGAGACCTGAGCTGGACTTTGGGACCCTTTGGACCACCCTTCCTTGGTGGTCTAGTGGTTGAGAGTCTGCCTGCGAATGCAGGGGACACAGGTTGTATCCCTGGTCTGGGAAGATTCTGCATGCCATGGGGCAACTAAGCCTGTGCACCACAGCTGCTGAGCCTGGTCTCTAGAGTCTGCATACTGAAACTACAGAAGTGGAGAAGCTCCACAACAAAAGAAGCCACTGCAATGAGAAGCCCATGCACAGTAAGGAAGAGTAGCCCACGCTCGCCACAACTAGAGGAACCCTGATACAGTAACGAAGACCCAGCAGAGCCTAAAATAAGCGAATAAATATTAAAAAAGAAAACCAGGGACCACACTGCTGGATGGGAGGGCAGCGGATACTACTGGGAGAGAGAGAAGCCTGAGTCAGACGGGACAGGAGGCGCCTCCCTGAGGAGGTCCTCCTGAGTGGACCAAGACTAGACTGCAACCAAGGGAAGGAGCGCACCTGAGCAACCTCCTCCCCCTTAGCCAATTTTGGGCACTTGGTCTACCTCGGCCCTAACTCCATGGCTGCACTCTTATGACCCCCAGTGAGGAAGAGGCTCTAGCCTGGCCTCTGAGCAGGCTTCCACTACTCTAGATTTCTGTACAGGGCCATACAGTAAATAGTGCAGGCGGTGTTGTCACACCATCTCTGTTTCGAGTCCTCAGCAGCTGGCAGCAGGTCCCCAGAAGGCTGGGCTGCCTTCCCAGTGAAAGCCCACTTACAGAGACCAGTGAAGCTGTCTCACACGGCCACGGCTCTGCTGCCAGGCTCAAGATCCATCCTCAAGCTCTTTCTAGCCCAAAAGTCTGATTTCACTTTTCTGCTTAAAAAGTGAAAGTGAAGTCACTCAGTCGTGTCCAACTCTGCGACTCCATGGACTGTAGCCTACAGGCTCCTCCGTCCATGGGATTTTCCACGCAAGAATACTGGAGCGGGTTGCCATTTCTTTCTCCAAGCGGTGCTTAAACCCCTTAGTGACTCTTTACTGTTCTCAAACTAAAGTACGGTCTCTCCAGTGTGGACATTGGGGTCTTCCTGCTGGTGCTTCTGGACCTCTGCAGCTGCTGTTCCTTCTGCATGGATCACCCCTGCCCCTCAAGCCACCTAGGCCAAGGGAGGCAGTGGCTTCTGGAAGCTGGCACAGAAGACAGCTACTTCTCCTCTAGAGCCTCCAGAAAGAGCTGACGCCAATGAGACCTGAGTTGGACTTTAGGACCCCAGGCCTATAATATCCCAGATTGCTGTTGTTTTCAGCCACTGAGCCTTTGGTTATTACAATAACAGTATAATAGTATAATCCTATTAACACAAAATAAATATGTATATATTTTTAGTGGGTAAGTGCAATTTGAAAAGCTTTTCATTTTCACACACTACTTATGTGGTGTAATACTAAAAAAGAAAGGGAAACTTCTGGATTTGGGGAAGCCTAACTTGCATAAGACTCTTGAGAATCCCTTGGACTGCAAGGGGATCCAACCAGTCCATTCTGAAGGAGATCAGCCCTGGGATTTCTTTGGAGGGAATGATGCTGAAGCTGAAACTCCAGTACTTTGGCCACCTCATGCAAAGAGTTGACTCATTGGAAAAGACTCTGATGCTGGGAGGGATTGGAGGCAGGAGGAGAAGGGGACGACAGAGGATGAGATGGCTGGATGGCATCACTGACTTGAAGGACGTGAGTCTGAGTGAACTCCGGGAGTTGGTGATGGACAGGGAGGCCTGGCGTGCTGCAATTCATGGGGTCACAAAGAGTCAGACACGGCTGAGTGACTGAACTGAACTTGCATATATTTGTAAAAACCCAAAATATATCACTGCCTTTTAAGTCTTACTTCTGAGACATTTTTGCTTTAATCTGAAAACGTTCAAGAATTGTCACAGGCACCAGTGTCACTAAGTAGCCCATCCTAGAAGCCAGAAAATATATCTCCCAATACCCAGAGACCCTAGCAGACTTCTGAGCTATAGAAAGTGGGCCTTTGTCTCTTCTCTGCAGTCACTGGCTAAAGTCGGCTTCCTGAAGCTACAAGAGGAAACAGGAAAGAAGTTCAGAAAGAGCTTACCTGGTATCTTCCAGTGATACCTGACCAGATTTTTCATCCACTGTAATTTTACAGTGATCTCCAGAGACCAATTTATTGCCAGGGAATGAAAGGTCACAACCTAAAACAGAGAGGAGGGTGTGCAGAGAAGGGGAATACAACTGTGGGTACTGGGCACAACACTATGCTTCTTTTAATGATAGCATATGACTAGAAGTCAAGCCCCATTAAGTCAAGACCCAAAAAGCATTTAAGTGTTAATCCAAAAGGAAAAGGGACTATGTCTTGAACCTTTCTCCTTCCTCATTACCCAGAAGATATACCCCATCAACACCTCTAGCTATACATCAACAGCTTCATGGTGACGTTTTTACAATATGCACATGTATGCAGACAACCTGATAAGTATTATAGAACTTTGAGAAAAACCTAAGGGACTTATTAAATATCTTCAGTATTGTAGTCCTTAATTTCTTCTGTGTAATCTTAGGTTTCATAAATGGTCACAAAATTGAAGCAATGACAGACTCACAAAAATATGACTGAGTGAGTTATCACAAGCACACGTACACATTTAAGAAAATTTAAAACAAAACAGGAATGTATCTGCAGCTGAATACAATTACTGTATTCTCATTAAGTCTAAGGGGGAAATCTTCAAATACTTTGTTCTCTCCTAAAATCAAAAGAATAAATGCTTTCAGGAGTGTTTTAACACCAAGTCACTAATCTGCCTATGATAGGTTTGCACCATAGCTACTAAGGTTTATAGTAGCTTTATTTTATTGTTTTGGGGTCCATGCCCTGTGACTTGTTGGATCTTAGTTCCTCAACCAGGAATTGAGTCTGCACCTTCGGCAGTTAAAGCACACAGTCCTAACCACTGGACAGCTAGGGAATTCCCTACAGTAGCTTTATTTTTAATAACCAAACGTGGGAAGCAGTACAGTACAAGTACCCATCAACTGGTGATGAATTAATAGACACACTGCAGAACACCACCCAGCAATAAAAAGGAACACACTTGATACACATAACTGCCAAGGATGAACCTCAAAAGCACCAGCCAAGAGAAAGAAGCTGGACCCAAAGACAGTGCTGCAATAATGTGTGATTTCCCTTAGATGGCTTTAGACGGTGTTCTGGAAAAGGCAGAACTACAGGGGCAGAAATCAGATACATGAGTGTCAGGATTTGAGGTTGAAAGGGCAGGGACAGACTCCAAAAGACCACCAGGAACTTTCTGAGGTGACAGAAATGTTCTGTATCTTGATGGTAGTGGTGCCTCTATTTCTCAAAACTCATTGAACACCTAAAAGGGGCAAATTTTACTAAGTGTGAACTATGCTTCCATAATCCTTAAACCTTATTTGCCCAAACACTCCAAATTATGGGAAGTATTTTGTTACATTTATCTGAGGTGAATTTCACCTGTGCTCAAGACTGTCCCATTACACTGAACAAAACCACCAGGATGGTCTCACAGCCCCAGGGCCAGGCTGGTCACTGTGGCACCGGAGTGGGGTTTTAATAGGCTTCTCCATGCCAGAACATCAGCATTCCAATCGAGAATTGGAATATTGTGTGCTTGTCTTTCAGTTCATTAACCTCTCCATGGCTGGTATGCATTTCTGCCACTCCCCAAGAATGGGGAGCTCTTTGGGAAAGCGAGGACTCCCACTCCCCCCAACTACACATCAACTCAGCTCTCCCTTTTTCTCAAAACAATGCCTTGTACACAGCAGGTGTGTAACAGTTTTAAAACAATCAAGTTTATAACCTGTGTGCCCCCCAAAATTATACACTGAAACCCTATCCCCTAAAGTGACTGTATTTAGAGAGAGTGACTCTGGATGATAAAGTTAAATAAGATCATCAGGGTGGGGCCTTAATCTGAGAGGGTTGAACTACTTCTAAGAGGGAGATGCCACAGGTCTCTTGAACCAGTATGCGAGGACAGAAAGATAAGGCAGCTCTCTGTGATCCAGGAAGAAGAGTTCTCATCAGGAAACAAATCAACTGACACCTTGATTTTGCACTTCCTAGACTCCAGAAGTATAAGAAATAAATTTCTGTTGTTCAAGCTTCCTGTATTTTGTTATGGAGGCCGGGCAGACTTTTAAACTCTACATTTTGCTGGAAAGGTTAATACATTCACAGAAAGGACTTTCATTGAATCAGCTTAACTACATATTTATGTTCCTTGCTTTGTTGTTCAGTCACTGTGTCCAACTTTTTGCAACTCCATGGACTGCAGCACACCAGGCTGCCTTGTTCCTCACTATCTCCTGGAGTTTGCCCAAGTTCATGTCCATTGAATCAGTGATATCAGTTGGATATCAGTTAGATAGCAATCCAACCATCTCATCCTCTGTTGCCCTCTTCTCCTTTTGCCTTCAATCTTTCCCATCATCAAGGTCTTTTCCAATGAGTCGATTGTTCGCCATCAGGTGGCCAAAGTATTGGAGCTTCCTTGTATTAACGTGTAAAGTGATACTATAGTGCTGTGTTATAATAACAATGGCTAACGTTAAGTGCTAACTCTTAGCCAGGCTTCTTTAATCTTCACAGTGACCCTATGAAGTAGGTACAAAGGCATTGAAATGTAAATTTTTAACCCAAAGTAAGCTGTACTGTGGTGGTGGTGCTGCTGCTTCTGCTGGTGTCATGGTGGGCCTGGAGGTGGCGGTCTCTAGGGCTTCTGCTCTTCATCAAACACCCATTTACACCAATTAATGCATCTTGAAAAGTTTCTAATAATCCATAAATATTTTTAAAGTTGTAAAAAAATTAATAACTTGATGCTGGGGTTTAAGACTGTCTCCCAAAAGACCCCAACAGAAAAACAGGTACAGGTACATCGTACTGGGTAAAATGAAGCCAAAAAATACTTGCTTTTAAATAGTAATTTTTCTCATTCTCTCTTGTTTAAAGTATAAAGTCAGAAAAACAATGTATTATTTTCATTTAAAAATTATTTATTTATTTGGTTGTATTAGGTCTAAGTTGCATCTTGTGAACTTAATTGCGGTATGTGGAATCTAGTTCCCTGCCCAGGGATGAAACTCCAGTTCCCATGCATTGGGAGTGCGGAGTCTCAGACACTGCACCACCAAGGAATTCCCAGAGTCACAATTTATTAATTTGCATAAAACCAAAATATTTTTGTTGGCCTCATCAGTGCACTGCACTCTCAGTATGAAAGCTACAAGGGAGGTTAAATTATCAGAGGTCTAGAGGCAGTAGAGGACTGAGCAACTTCACTTTCACTTTTCACTTTCATGCATTGGAGAAGGAAATGGCAACCCACTCCAGCGTTCTTGCCTGGAGAATCCCAGGGACCGGGGAGCCTGGTGGGCTGCCGTCTATGGGGTCGCACAGAGTCGGACACGACTGAAGTGACAGCAGCAGCAGCAGAGGCAGTAAGCACGGAGGGTGAGGGCTCTTCCTCTCACTACTTGTGTGACTTTCTTCAAGTCCTTAGCTTCCCCTTTCATTAAATTAACAAATATTTAAGCAACTCTACTCTAAGAGCTGGGACTTGAGATCTTTTTTAATGTAGTTGTTTACAGCTATAAATTTCCCTCTAAGCACTGCTTATCTGCATCCCCTAAGTTTTGATACATTATAGTCTGGGGCTTCCCTGATAGCTCAGCTGGTAAAGAATCCTCCTGCAATGTGGGAGATCTGGGTTCAATCCCTGGGTTGGGAAGATCCCCTGGAGAAGGGAAAGGCTACCCACTCCAGTATTCTGGCCTGGAGAATTCCATGGACTATATAATCCATGAGGAGAAGGAAATGGCAACCCACTCCAGTATTCTTGCCTGGAGAATCCTGTGGGCTGCTGTCCATAGGGTCGCACAGAGTCGGACACGACTGAGGCAACTTAGCATGCATGCATATAGTCCATGGGGTCGCAAAGAGTTGGACATGACTGAGCGATCTTCACATATGATATATTTTTACTTATGTCAAGGTATTTTCTAATTTCCCTTTTGATTTCTTCTTAGACCCATTGCTTCTTTAAGAATGTTATTTAATTTCCACATATCTGTGGATTTTCCAGTGTTCCTTCTGCTTTGCTTTCTAATTTCATTTCTATTAAGGTTAGAGAAGATGCTTTGGGTAGTAATAAACTTGAGAAGATTGCATTCCCGGGGATAAATTTTTATATCTATTTCATAAAGTTGTGGTGAGGATTAAATAACCTGAATGAAGCACTCAGAAGTGACTGGGCAGACCATTAAGTGAATACATGGCAGCTGTTACACGAAAGCCCATTCCACTGGAAAAACTGGACGGCAGAATGCGCCCCGCCCAGGGGCCTCCCATAGCCTGGTGGGCCCGGTCTCGCCCTGCTCATATCACCAGGTTTCCGCCCTCAGGCCCCGGCTTCTATCCTTCGGTCCCCGTCCCCCACCCCCATCCCGGGTCCCTGGTCCCCCGCCCCCGTGCCCTGACCCATCCCCAGGCTTGTCCCCCGCCCGTCCCACGTTTCCCATGCCCGCTCTCCGCCCCGCACCTCTTCTTCGCCCGATGGTCCACTCCCGTTTCCTCAGGAGGACGTGCGGCTCGCCCTCCTCGGCGCCCAGGCGAAGAAGCCTCCCCCACGGCTGCTCCTGGGGCGGCTGCTCGCCTTCCCCCGGCCGCTCCATCGGATTCACATCTGACGAGACCCGGAAACGTCGGGTGAGACCCTGACCGCAAGGGCAGAGGCTGCGGCCTGCCGCTCCTCCTCGGCGCCCGCGCCCCCCCGCTGCGGCCCGCACCGCGAGCCTCCCCAGCGTCCCGCCGGACGCCCGCGCCCGTCGCCAGCTTACCCCCCGCCCCGCGCCGAACCCGGAACCGGCCGCGCAGCCACCGCTGCTGTCAACAGACATCGCAGATCCCTCAGCTGATCCGCTGGGCGGGGCCCGCGGCGTCCTTACCCTGCGATTGGCGGGCGGTGGCAACCACTGAACGCGGCGGCTAGAGTGGAACCTGGGGGACGGACATCGAGAGTGGACACGTGGAGGCCAGCGGAGCGTGCGCAGTGGATAGGTTGTGGGCTTGGACGCCATCTTTGATGTTGGCCGGGACGACTTGGTGTTCGCGGATCTCGGAAGTAGCTGAAGTCAGCCCCATGTTAAGTCCGCGGAGAGGGGACAGAGTAACGAGCATTGGGCACCGAAGCAAATTCCCAAAGCTGCGTTGGAAGTGCAGATGGCGTTGAGAAGTGCGAAGCGACGGTCTGCCTTACATCTGACGAGGTAAATGCAAGTTGAAAATTTCCAAAGCCAGTTTTCTGGTGATCGGAATGTTGATAGTACCCTGGGAGAGCTCTGGAAAGCGCGAGCATCTCCGCACTGGTCGGCACCTCTTGGAGGCGGTGATACAATCTCCGTTTTAAACACACGTTTTCTGGACTCAAGCGATGCTGCCTTTTGGGATCTGGCGGCGCTCCGGTGAGTGTTCCAAAGGAGATGGATCTGGGATCGTCCGTGCTGAGCGCGTGAGAGTTAAAGTGCCGAGTTCCAGAGCCGGCCTTGCAGTTCAGAGCAGCGAGGCCACGTCTGACCGACCAGGACGTCGACAAGGAAGTAGCCACCCGTTTGTGTAAGAATAATTGGGTCCATCAGTTCAGTTCAGTCGCTCAATCTTGTCCGACTCTTTGCGACCCCATGAATCGCAGCACGCCAGGCCTCCCTGTCCATCACCAACTCCCGGAGTTCACTCAGACTCAAGTCCATCGAGTCAGTGATGCCATCCAGCCATCTCATCCTCTGTCGTCCCCTTCTCCTCCTGCCCCCAGTCCCTCCCAGCATCAGAGTCCTTTCCAATGAGTCAACTCTTCGCATGAGGTGGCCAAAGTACTGGAGATTCAGCTTCAGTATCATTCCTTCCAAAGAAATCCCAGGGTTGATCTCCTTCAGAATGGACTGGTTGGATCTCCTTGCAGTCCAGGGGACTCTCAAGAGTCTTCTTCAGCACCACAGTTCAAAAGCATCAATTCTTCGGTGCTCAGCCTTCTTCACAGTCCAACTCTCACATCCATACATGACTACTGGAAAAACCATAGCCTTGACTAGACCAAACTTAGTCAGCAAAGTAATGTCTCTGCTTTTGAATATGCTATCTAGGTTGGTCATAACTTTTCTTCCAAGGAGTAAGCGTCTTTTAATTTCATGGCTGCAGTCACCATCTGCAGTGATTTTGGAGCCCCCACAAATAAAGTCTGACACTGTTTCCACTGTCTCCCCATCTATTTCCCATGAAGTGATGGGATAGGATGCCATGATGTTTGTTTTCTGAATGTTGAGCTTTAAGCCAACTTTTTCACTCGCCTCTTTCACTTTGATCAAGAGGCTTTTGAGTTCCTCTTCACTTTCTGTCATAAGGGTGGTGTCATCTCTATATCTGAGGTTATTGATATTTCTCCCAGCAATCTTGATTCCAGCTTGTGTTTCTTCCAGTCCAGTGTTTCTCATGAGGTACTCTGCATAGAAGTTAAATAAGCAGGGTAACAATATACAGCCTTGACGTACTCCTTTTCGTATTTGGAACCAGTCTGTTGTTCCATGTCCAGTTCTAACTGTTGCTTCCTGACCTGCATACAGATTTCTCAAGAGGCAGGTCAGGTGGTCTGGTATTCCCATCTCTTTCAGAATTTTCCACAGTTTATTGTGATCCACACAGTCAAAGGCTTTGGCATAGTCAATAAAGCAGAAATAGATATTTTTCTGGAACTCTCTTGCTTTTTACATGATCCAGCGGATGTTGGCAATTTGATCACTGGCTCCTCTGCCTTTTCTAAAATCAGCTTGAACATCAGGAAGCTCATGGTTCACGTATTGCTGAAGCCTGGCTTGGAGAATTTTGAGCATTACTTTACTAGCATGTGAGATGAGTGCAACTGTGTGATTGTTTGAGCATTCTTTGGCATTGCCTTTCTTTGGGATTGGAATGAAAACTGACCTTTTCCAGTCCTGTGGCCATTGCTGAGTTTTCCAAATTTGCTGGCATATTGAGTGCAGCACTTTCACAGCATCATCTTTCAGGATTTGAAATAACTTAACTGGGAAATTCCATCACCTCCACTAGCTTTGTTCTTAGTGCTGCTTTCTAAGGCCCACTTGACTTCACATTCCAGGATGTCTGGCTCTAGATGAGTGATCACACCATCGTGATTATCCTGGTCGTGAAGATGTTTTTTGTACAGTTCTTCTGTGTATTCTTGCCACTTCTTCTTAATATCTTCTGCTTCTGTTAGGTCCATACCATTTCTGTTCTTTATCGAGCCCATCTTTGCATGAAATGTTCCCTTGGTATCTCTAATTTTCTTGAAGAGATCTGTAGTCTTTCCCATTCTGTTCTTTCCCTCTATTTCTTTGCATTGATCGCTGAAGAAGGCTTTCTTATCTCTTCTTGCTATATGCAGAAGACCTGGGTTCAATTCCTGGACCAGGAAGATCCCCTGGAGAAGGAAATGGCAACCCAATCCAGTATTCTTGCCTGGAAAATCCCATGGACAGAGTGCCTGGCAGGCTATATAGTCCATGGGGTCACAAGAGTCAGATACGACTTAGCAGCTAAGCCACCACCAATGTACAGAAGTTGATGGAGTGGGAGGACATAGAATCTGCACCTCCTCACCACAAAGGTACCTAACCAGACACTGTTCGGGGACCTTGATACCCACGTGGATGGGAGCATCCCCCAAGTGATGGGGGTCAGACATGGGTGGGTGGGAAAGGGCAGGAGCAGTGGAAATATGACAGGTGCCATGTGGATCCTGGGGGTATGAGAGGGAGTTGGGAAGGAAGAGTGGAGCTAGACAGGGAGGGATCCTCAGGGACTGGAGGATCAAGGGGAATGCATCTACCATTTCCCCCCACTCTCTCTGCCCCTGGGAGCCTGCTGAGGTCCCTGGCCTGATCCTCCATACTTTGAAGCAGCAGGCACTCTGGGGTCCACTCTGGGCTGTGCTGGGCATAGGCCCTGCCCGCAGGCCCTGCCCCCACCATTCCGAGGGCTTTTTCTGGCTGTACAGATCATGAGCCTATACCCTGCCCCTAAGCCCTGATCCCCACAGCCAAGGTTTTTTTCCAGTAATTTTTTTTCTTTTGTGGTTCTGTTATAATTTCTGCTGGTTGTTTCATTTATATTTTTATTTTTCTAATATATCAGTTAATTTCGTAAATTTATTTTATTTTTTATGCTTTGTTGTTGTCCCCCCCTTTTTTGTTTTGTTTGTTTTTATTTCTGTTTCATTTTGCCATGCTTAGTTCATGGGCCAGAGGTCAGGCCTGAACTCCTATGACTGGAGCACTGAGTCTGAACTGCTGAACTAACAGAACCTTAGACCACAGGGACTGTTAATTGAAGTGAGGTCTTCCAGAAGTATGCATTTCAACCCCTAGACCTGGTTCTGCCCAACTGCCTACAAACTCTAGTTCTGGAAACCTCAGGCCAAACAACAGTAAGACAGGATCACAGACCCACTCAAAAAAAAGAGAGAGAGAGAGAGAGAACAGAAAAGTATGTTACAGATGAAGGAACAAGGTAAAATCCTAAAAGACCAAATAAATAAAGAGGAAATAGGCAACGTACCTAAAAAAGAATTTATAATAATAATGATCCAAAATCTTGGAAATAAAATAGAGGCACAGATAGAGAAAATACAAGAAATGTTTAACAAAGACCTAGAGGAACTATAGGACAAACAGAGATGAACAACACAATAACTGAAAGAAAAATACACTAGAATGAATCAATAGCAGGATAACTGAGGCAGAAGAACAAATAAGTGAACTGGAAGATAGAATGGTGGGAATAATTGCTGAGGAGCAGAATAAGGAAAAAAGAATAAAAAGAATTGAAGACAGTCTCAGAGACCTCACTAAGCTCACTAACATTCAAATTATAGAGGTCCCAGAAGAAGAAGAGAAAAAGAAGGAGTCTGAGAAAATATTTGAAGAGATTATAGTTGAAAACTTCCTAATCATGGGAAAGGAAATAGCCTTCCAAGTTCAGGAAGTGCAAAGAGTCCCACAAATGATTAACCCTAAGACAAACACACCAACACACATATTAATCAAACTAACAAATGTTAAGCACAAAAAAGTATTGAAAGCAGCAAGGATAAAACAAAAAATAACATACAAGGGAATTCCCATAAGGCTACAAGCTGACTTTTCAGCAGAAACTCTGTAGGCCATAAGGGGGTGGCAGGATATGTTTAAAGTGATGAAAGGGAAAAACCTACAACAGATACTACTCTATTCAGCAAGGATCTCATTCAGACTTGATCAAAAAGCCAAAAGTTTTACAGACAAGCAAAAAAGAGAATTCAGCACTACCAAGCCAGCTTTACAACAAAGCTAAGGAAATTCTCTAGGCAGGAAACAAGAAAGAGATACACAAAAACCCAAAACAATTAAGAAAATGGTGATAGGAACATTCATATCAATAACTACCTTAAATGTAAATAGATTAAATGCCCCAACAGACACAGACTGGTTGAATGGATACAAAAACAAGATCTGTATGTATGTTGTCTACAAGAGACTTCAGACCTAGGGTTACTGAAAATGAGGGGATGTACAGATATTCCATGTAAATGGAAATTTTAAAAAAAGTTGCAGTAGCAATACTTGTATCAGATAAAATAGATTTGAAAAGAAATACTGTTGCAAGAGATAAGTAAGGACTAATAATGATCAAGGGATTAATCCAGAAAGAAGATATAACAATTATTGATATAAACATTTATGCACCCAAGGTGGCACTAGTGGTAAAGAATCCACCTGCCAGTGCAGAAGATGCAAGAGATGCAGGTTAATCCCTGGGTCTGGAAGATCCCCTGGAGAAGGAAACAGCAACCCACTCCAGTATTCTTGCCTGGAAAATTCCAAAGACAGAGGAGCCTGGCAGCCTACAGTCCACTGGGTTGCTAAGAGTCAGATGCAACTGAGCACAGCCAATAGTAGCACATCAATACATAAGGCAAATGCTAATAACCATAAAAGGGGAAATGGACAGTAATACAATAATAGTGGGGGACCTTAACATCCCTCTCATCAGTGGACAGATTATCAAACAGAAAATAAGTTAAAAAACACCAGCTTTAAATAACAAAATAGATCAGATACACTTAACTGATATTTATAGTATGTTCTACCCCAAAATGGCAGAATACACTTTTTTCTCAATTGTACATGGAATATCCTCTAAGATAGACCACATTTTGAGTCACAAAACATGCCTTTTAGGAAAACTGAATTTACGTCAAGCATCTTTCCTGACCACAATACAACACTATGAAATTAGAAATCAATTACAGAGGGAGAAAAAAACCTGTAAAAATGCAAACACATGGAGACTAAACAGTGTGCTGCTAAATAATCATTGAAGAAATTAAACAGGAAATAAAAAATACATAGAAACAGATGACAACAAAAACATAACAACCCAAAACCAATGGACCACAGCAAAAGCAGTTCTAAGAAGTTTATAGTAATTAAATCTAATCTCAAGAAACAAAAAATACCTCAAACAATGTAATCTTACACTTAAATCAACTAAAGAAAGAAGCATGAAGAAAATCCAAAGTTAGTAGAATGAAATAAATCATAAAGATCAGAGCAGAAATAAATGAAACAAATGAAGAAAACAATAACAAACATTAACAAAAGTAAAAGTTGGTTCTTTGAGAAGATAAACAAAATTGATGAATATTTAGCCAGACTATCAAGAAAGAAAAGGGAGAGGACTCAAATTGATAAAATTAGGAATGGACAATTTCTAATAAAGGGAAAATTCCTAAAATTTCTAAAAGGAGAAATTACAACTGATACCACGGAAATATGAAGGATCTTAAGAGACTACTATAAGCAACTATAGCCAATAAAATGGACCACCTGGAAGAAATCTACAAATTCTTGGAAAGGTACAAATTTCCAAGACTGAACCAGGAAGAAGTAGGAAATATAAACAGACCAATCCTAAGTAATGAAATTGAAACTGTAATTGAAAGTCCTCCAACAACAGTCCAGGACCAGATGACTTCACATGTGAATTCTATTAAACATTTAGAGGAGAGCTAACACTGATCCTCCACAAACTTTTCCAAAAAATTGTGGAGGGAGGAACACTTGCAAATTTGTTCTATGAGGCCACCATCATCCTGATACCAACACCACACAAAGATAAAACAAAAAAAGAAAATTATAGATCAATATCACTGATGAACACAACCAAAAATTCTCGACAAAGTATTAGCAAAGAGAATCCATTAAATTGGCAAAGAGAACACATTAAAAATATCCTACACTATGATCAAGTGGGGTTTATACCAGGAATGCAAAGGTTCTTCAATATATGCAAATCAATCAATGTGATACACCATAGTAACAAAAAAGAAAACCAATGTGTTCATCTCAATAGATGCAGAAAAATCTTTTGACAAAATTCAACATCCATTTATGATAAAGTGGGCACAGAGGGAACCTTCCTTAACATAATAAAGGCCATATATGACAGACCCACAGCAAACATCATTCTCTAGCAAAACATCATTCTCAAAGCTGAAAGCATTTCCTCTATGATCAGAGCAGAGACAAGGATGTCCATTCTTGCCACTCTTATTTGATAGAGTTTTGGAAGTCCTAGCCACAGCAATCAGAGAGAAAAAAGGAATACAAATTGCAAAATGAGAAGTAAAACTGTCACTGTTTGCAGATGATATGATACTATACATAGAAATCCTAAAGATGCCACCAGAATACTACTGGAGCTAATCAATGAATTTGGTAAAGTTGCAGGATACAAAATCAGTGCACAGAAATCTCTTGCATACCTATATACTAACAACAAAAGAACAGGAATTGAAATTAATGAAACAATCCCATTTACTATTGCAACAAAAAGAAGAAAATTCCGGGGAATAAACCTACATAAGGAGGCAAAAGACATGCACTCAGAAAACTATAAAACACTGATGAAAAAAATCAAAAATGACAAAACAGATGGAGAAATATACCATGTTCTTAGATTGGAAGAATCAATATTGTGAAAATGAATATACTATCCAAAGCAAACTACATATTCAATGCAATTCCTATCAAGTTACCAGTGGTATTCTTCACAGAATTAGAACAAAAAAATCTTACAATTTGTATGGAAACACAAAAGACTCCAAATAGCCAGAGTAATTTTGAGAAAGAAAAACCAAAGTTGGAGGAATCAGGCTCCCTGACTTTATACTACAAAGCTATAGTAATCAAGACAGTATGTTACTGGTACAAAAACAGAAATATACACCAATGGTATGGGACAGAAAGCCCAAAGATAAGCCTATACACCTATGGTCACCTAATATATGACAAAGGAGGCAAGAATATACAATGGAAAAAAGACAGCCTCTTCAATAAATGGTTCTGGGAAAGCTGGACAGCTACATCTAAAAGAATGAGTTTAGAACACTAAATCATACACAAAAGTAAACTCAAAATGGATTAAAGACCTAAATGTAATAAGACTGGTCACTATAAAAACTCTTAGAGGAAAACATAGGAAAAGCACTCTTCAACATAAACCACAGTAAGATCTTTTTTGACTCACTTCCCAGAGTAATGAAAATAAAATCTAAACAAATGGGACCTAATTAAGCTTAGAAGCTTTTGCACAGCAAAGGAAACCATAAATAAGACTAAAAGACAATCCTCAGACTGGGAGAAAATATTTGCAAATGAAGCAATGGAGAAAGGATTAATCTCTAAAATATACAAAGAGCTCATTATCAAAAAAGCAAACAATCCAATCAAAAAATAGATGGAAGACCTAAATAGGCATCTCCCCCCAAAAGACATACAAATAGCCAAAAGGCACATGATAAAATACTGAACATTGCTAATTATGATCATTATATTTCTATCTTATATTATGTTACTATAAGTAGTAGTATAATATACTAATTATAATTATTAGAGAAATGGAAATCAAAACTAATAAGGTATCACCTCAGGTCAGAACGGCTGTCATAAAAAAAATCTATAAATAATAAATGCTGGAGAGGGTGTGGAGAAAAGGGAAACTTTTTGCATTGTTGGTGAGATTATAAATTGATACAGCTACTGTGGAGAACAGTATGGAGGTTCCTTAGGAAGCTAAAAATAGAATTACCATATAATCCAGTAATCTCACTACTGGGCATATACCTTGTGAAAACCATAATTCAAAAGGACACATGTATCCCAACGTTCACTGCAGCACTATTTACAGTAGCCAGCACACAGAAACAATCTAAATGTCCCATGGTAGATGAATGGATAAAGAAGATGTGGTACATATATACAATGGAATGTTACTCAGCTGCTAAATGGAATGAAGCAGGGTCATTTTTAGAGATGTGGGTGGACCTAGAGTCTGTTATACAGAGTGAAGTAAGCCAGAAAGAGAAAAATAGATATCATATAACAATGCATATACGTGAAATCTAGAAAAATGGTACAGAGGAACCTATTTCCAAGTCAGGAGGAGAGACAGATGTAGAGAATGGACTTGTGGACCCAGGGGAGGAAGGGG
Source organism: Capricornis sumatraensis (assembly GCF_032405125.1). Lineage (NCBI taxonomy): Eukaryota > Metazoa > Chordata > Mammalia > Artiodactyla > Bovidae > Capricornis > Capricornis sumatraensis. Next base: position 51,241,765 of record NC_091085.1, on the reverse strand, counting down.
AGTGTGGGAATAATTGAGAGATTAGGACTGATATATACATTGTGCTATGCAGTGCTTAGTTGCTCGTCAGTCATGTCTGACTCTTTGCAACCCTATGGACTATAGCCCTCCAGGCTCCTCTGTCCACGGGGATTCTCCAGGCAAGAATACTGGAGTGGTTGCCATGCCCTTCTCCAGGGGATCTTCCCAACCCAAGGATCGAACCTGGGTCTCCCACATTGCAGGCGATTTCTTTACTATCTAAACCACCAGGGAAGCGCAAGAACACTGAATTGGGTAACCTATCCCTTCTCCAGGGGAACTTCCTGACCCAGGAATCAAATCAGCATCTCGTCTCCTGCATTGAAGGCAGGTTCTTTACCAGCTGAGCTACCTGGGAAGCATGATATATACACTACCATGTATAAAGTAGATAGCTAGTGGGAACCTGCTACAAAGCACAGAGAGCTCAGCTCAGTGCTCTGTGATGATCTAGATAGTTGGGGTGTGGGAAAGAGGTCCAAAGAGGGAGGAGATATATGTATGCATGTGGCTGACCACTTCATTGTACAGCAGACACTAACACAACATTGTAAAGCAATTTTATTCCAATAAAAAACCAATGTAGAAGAGAATAAATACTACTGAAAATTGATTCTGGTCAAGAAGAAGCAAGAAAGAGGGAAAAAGAGCCTTCTTGGTGGCTCAGTGGTAAACCAACTGTCTGCAAATGCAGGAGACATGGGAAGATCTCACATGTCAAGGAACAGCTAAGCCCACGCATGACAACTACTGAGCCTGTGCTCTAGAGGCTGGGAGCTGCAACTGCTGAAGCCCACGTGCAGTACAGCCTATACTCTACAACAAGAGAAGCCACCACAATGAGAAGCCTGGGCATCACAACTAGAGTGTAGCCCCGGCTCACTGCAACTAGAGAAAATCTTGCAGAGTAAAGACCCAGCATAGCCAGAAATAAACAAATAAAATTTTTTAAAAAAGAAAGAGGAAAAAATATATTTCTAATATCCAGAATGAAAATGGGGATATCACAATAGAATTTACATCAAAGTAAATGAATAAATAATTAATATAACATATAAATGAAAGTAAAAGAAGGTTTTGTAATAGGCAAACACAATTGACAGTTTAGATATTATGGACAAATTCCTTAAAAATCACAAGTCAAAATGGACACAATAAGAAAAAAACTAATTCAGTCCTAAATCTATGGAAGAAATTGGTTCTAAAAATAAAAACCTTTCCACAAAAAAAGCTTGATGCCTAGATGACTTCATCAGTGAATTCTTCTGACATTTAAAGAAGAAATAATTCCAATTCTATAAACATTGGAGCTATTATTCCAGAAAATAGAAAAAGTTAGAGAATACTTTCCCCAAATATTTGAGACCTGTATAACTTTGGTGCCAAATCCAAACAAGCACATTAGAAAAAATGAAAACGTAGACGTTTCTTTTTTATGAAGAGAGACTCAAAAGTCATAAACAGGTGTAATCTAGTGATATTTAAAAATTATATCATGAGAGATTCTTACAGGACATGGTAGGACCCTCTGGCTATTTGAACACTATAACCCCAAACACAGATATCACACCAAATCATCCAATTTACATTAACAATATGAATGACAAAAAAGAAGAAGAGACGTCTGTATGCTCTGTTTTCTCAGTTTGGCCACGTGGTAGATACTGTGTCTTTAAAGACCATGAAGATGAGGGGGCAAGCCTTTGTTACATTTAAGGAACTGAGCTCATCTGCAAATGCCTTGAGACAGTTACAAGGATTTCCATGTTATGGCAAACCGATGCGAATCCAGTATGCAAAAACAGATTCGGATATAATATATAACATGTGTGGCACTCTTGCTGAAAAAAGAATAAAGCCAAAACTGTGGAACTGACTGCAAAAACCAACCATGGACAAAAAGCCTGGTCAGGGAACACCAAATTCAGCTAATACCCAAGGAAATGCAGCACCAATCCTCAGGTCCCTGTTTACCCTCCAAACAGTACTTTATTCCTTAAAAATTTACCAGAAGAGACTAGTGAGATGATATTATCCATGTTGTTTAATCACTTCTCTGGTTTTAAGGAAGTACGTTTGGTACCTGAGAGGAACTGACATTGCTTTTGTTGAATCTGAAAATGATGAACAGGCTGGAGCTGCCAGAGATGCTCTACAGGGATTTGAGATCACATTGTCCCATGCCATGATGATAACCTATGCCAAGAAATAACATTTGGGATAACTGTCTTTAAAGGACTGGTATTATTTATAGTTTTTGTTTTGATAACATTTGGCCAGGCCATTTTAATAGTTGGGGGGAGAGGGGCAGTGTATGTGAAATTGTTGAAAGGATTTTAAAAAATTACGTGGTCTTTGTTTAGCCTTAGTGAACTATGGACTGCGAAGGCCTTAATTTTGTACAATAAAACTTTTATTTGTATTCTGTAAAAAAACTATATCATGATCAAGTATGGTTTATACTATCCATTCGAGGATGGTTTAATGTTAAAAAAAAAAAAAACCACACAATCACACTGTGATTCACCACATTTACAGAAGAAAGGAGAAGAAGCAATTCAAAATATGCAAAAAAAAAGTTGATGAAATTAAATAGGTATTTAAAGCAAAAGTTCTTAAAACTATTAATAGGAACTTCTTTAATCTGATAAACTATATCTATAAAAAAATCAGAGACACTTCATGATGCAAACACATAATTTAATTTTAGATGAAAATATGTACTATTCTCTCCTTACATATAAGAACAGAGAAAATTACAACTATTATCTCTTTAATTCAACAAGGAATATTGGTGTTCTTAACCAGTGCAATAAGTTTTTTTAAAAGTGTGAGGATTAGAAAGAATGAAAGAAAACTAGTCATTCTTATACACTATGTACTTAGAAAACCCAAAAGAATCTACAAATAAACTCTTGGAATTAAGTGAATTTAGCAGAGCTGTTAGGTACTGACATAATGTCAATATACAAAAGTCAACTGTATTTCCATATCTTACAAAACAATTAGATAATGGAACTAACAGTACCATTGACAATAGCATCAAAAATATTAGAAAAAAGTCTAAAGAAAGGTGAAAAGCCTCTATATAGAAAACTACAAAATATTACTTGAAATTAAATAAATGAGATCTATTTTGTATTTGTGGATTGGAAGACTCAGTATTTTCTTAAACATTTCCCTGATTGATACATTCAATGCCATCTCAGAATCATAGTAGATGCATTTTTGTCCATAAGCTTATTCTGAAAATCATGTGAAAATGCAAAGGTTGAAGCATAGCAAAGATAAACAGGAGGAAAATTGAAGGATACACACTGAATATCAACTTATCCCATGATTAAAACTGTATCATTTTGTATAAAGCTAGACAAACAGAGCAATGAATGATATATCCTTTGAGAACCCAGGAAACCCACACATGTACCATCATCTGATTTCAGGCAAAAAGTGCCACTTCAATGCAGTGGTGAAGACACCCTTTTTAATAAATGAGCTAGACCAACTGGGTATTCTGTGGAGGGGAGTTCACACCTCTGTATATCATATCATAAACTAAAATTATTTCCAAGTGAATTGCACACCTAAATATAAAGGGGAAAAAGAGACCTTCTAGAAGGTTAAAGAGGGGAAACTTGTAGCTTTTGAGAAGGCAGGTCAAGTGCAAAAACAGGAAAAGCTAATGTTTGGTGACTTGTCAACAGTGGTTACTGTGGAGGGATAGTGACTGGACATGGGCATGAAAGAGCCTTCAAGCGTGCTGGAAGTGGTGAGGACAGTGTCTGCACATGAAAAACTCAGAGGTAAACCCTATAGATCCATGCACTTCATGTAAGTTGTAAAGACAGAGAATCAAAACATCAAGAACATTCACAATACGCTTTCATTTTCTTGGACTTGTATGTCTGTTCAACTTTTCACATGTAATATTATGTAAATCTAAAACGTTTTTGGTTAAATAGGCTGTTTCTAAACAACAGAAATAAACAGATTGATTTCTTCATGCTCTACACAGAGTAGGGAATCAGCAACTCCTGAGATGGGTTCCTCAAACTCATTCGTCTGTGACGTCAGAGTCCACTGTGGACCTGGAGTGTGACCAGCATCAGGAAGGTGGACTGAGTGGGAAGGATGCAGGTTACACCGGGACTCCCCTCTTCCTCTCCCACCCTCCAGTTCAGGGTGCTGCCAGGTGACAGGACAGCCACACACCTCAAACCCACCCTCTGCCAGTTCTGTGACTGTAGACCAGTGACTTAACCTTCTGATGGGTACCTTGTCATTTGGAAATAAGGACACCTCACAGAGTCACATATGTTCAGTAAACAGTCCCTGGGCTCCAAGTCCCTGTCCCCAACCAGCCCCTGACTAATTACCAGCAGGAGAGAAGGGTTGCAGCATGTGAAGTGGGTCTTGTTTGGGCACAGCACCACTGCCCAGCCACCTCTGCGCCTGAAGCAAAAGAAAATCAGTTCTATTCATCTTTAGAATTGTTTAAAAAATATCTTGCTCATCATGGATTCTCTAGCGAAAGTTGTGGTTTTTAAAAATACTATTTATCTTGATGACTGAGTTGTTTGTTTCCTCACTCGCCTCCCCCTGGTGCAGGCCTTATTTGGACAGTAAAGTTCTCCAGCCTGGGCCTTACAGATCCAGACTCCAGGGAGTGTCGGGCACCCACATGCTGGTCATGGCCCTGAGTGGTGATGCTGGCACCCAGGGTGATGAAGGAGGTGCACTGTGGGGCCCCTGCCCAGGACCCAGAGGAGGAGGATGTATAGCTTTGACCCCCTGAAAGACCTGTGACAGGAGTGCAACTCATATGAGCTTGAAGGAGAACAGGGTCTAATCCTCTAGCAGAGTTGGCAGCCTCAACTGTGTTTGGGTCAGTGTGTGGGGAGGGTCTTCCTGTTCCCTGCCCCCATCTGCACCAGCCTTCTTCCAAGAAAGGAAGAGCAGCTGAGTCACTCTTGGAAGCTCCTGTTTACACTCTCTGTCCTTCACAGAATTTTACCCAGGATGTCAAGTAACCTCTGTCCAGCATTGCTTTCCCAGGTTGTTCCCCAGATGGCCTGCTCCCTGGACTTCTGTGAACCAAAGAACTGGTCTCCAACAGCTGCAAGCACTCAATATGCAGACAGACATTTAACAAATCTGATATCTCCAGCCTACCCACTGGAGGTAGTTACTCTGGGGCCTTCTAGAAGGCATCCCAGGGCAGTGAGGGTGGGACAAGAACTCCATCAGGGGGACCCTGGGGATGAAGGTAATTCCCTGGATGGAAGAGAGGGGTTCAGGGTGAAAAAGAGGTTGTTAGGAGGTTGTATCTAGGTGGGCTTCCAGCCTTCTGTGAATCAGGGATTTTATTTGTTGCTTTTTTGTGTGTGTGTGCTGCACTGGGTCTTTGCTGGTACATGCAGACTTTCTCTAGTTGTGGTGAGTCAGGGCTACTCTCTAGATATGTGCAAGGTCTTCTCATTGCAGTGGCTTCTCTTATTGCAGAGCATAGGCTCGAGGCGTATGGGTTCAGGAGCTGTGGCTTGCAGGCTTAGTTACTCCATGGCCTGTGAGATCTTCCCAGACTAGGGACTGAACCCATGTCCCCTGTATTGGCAGGTGGATTCTTTACCCGTGGACCACCAAGGGAGTCCCTGGATCAGGAATTTAAAAAAATTACTCAGGTAATCATTACGGGGAAAGTACATAGATGACCACAAAATTTCTGAACAGAAGTCATAAGAGGGAGGTTACCTAACCAGATTTTGAACGTGTTAAAAATCAACAGTGTAGGTAAGAAACAAAATGATGAAGAAAATAGCACATGAGATTATTGGCTCATTTAAGTTTTTCAATCCAATGAGCAAAGAAGGCCTGTTATTATTTCAAATAATAAACTTCACCAAAGAGAAGAGAAGAGAAAGTATAGATAGGGTTAAAGTCACACAACTTTAAGCTACTGAACTGGCAGTCCAACCCAGGTAGCCTGGGTCCAGAAGAGAACAGAAAATCAGGAAACAGCTGGTCATTATGCTTTAGAATGCATTATGTGGTGATGATTGCATTTCATACTAGGGAGCATGGAAGAAGGGAGGCAGCATCTATTTACAGTGGATGTTGGATACTTCACACATTTTGGCCTACCTTTTGTTGGAAGGTCAGACCTCTATTAAAAATGAAACTTATGAAGAGTTTGCCCTGATTTAGAATACTTAAAATTATGTGCTTAAGTTAAGAATGTAAGCTTTTGAGTCTTACATTTAAAGGAAGTCACTTATAGGTGGAAACTATTTTAAAATTCACTGGACCCATACTAAGAGAACATAAGAAGAGAACATAACTCTCACTCAGAGCTGGGTTGGGAGGCTCAAATAAGACAATGTTTATAAATAGTAACTTCTTATCTGGCAGCCAACAACAAAAACAACTGACTTTATAGAAAGGAATCAGGATCATAACATTTGTTGAATTACATTTAAGTTTAATTTTATAATGTAGTTGGGTGGACATTTTGGGTTCCGCTGACATTTTAACTCCCTGGTGCTTAATGGGTGGACGACAACCAGGAATGTTGTCATTGAGCTCTCAGCTGGCCCTGGAGAAAGGACCTGGGAACGCATTCCCACAGCGGCAGGGTTTCCTGCAGCAAGCCTCTCATTGCCTCTGTTCACCCGTGTCTGCTCTAGTATACTGCATGGGTGGAGGTTGCTTCCTCCAACCCTATGTGTTTTTTCTTACCTTAAAAGGAGAAAAACCCATTATCTTTTTATAAAAAGTAGAAAACATAAATAAGCAAAAAGAAGAAAATTAAAAGCCAAATAGAAATGATAAATAATTTGTCACCAGGTGGCAACCACTGTTTAACAGTGTGGCATGCATCATTTCATGTCTGTACTTTTCAGATGGGCTCATAGCACTCACCTTGTTTTGTAACAGGCAGTTTTTGAGAAACAATGTATCACTAATAGGGGTCAGGAGGCACTCTTTCTCTGCACAACTACTAATTAACCTTCCTGAGCCCACCTTCTTTCTGAAGTTTGATGTATTTACCAAAAACTTCCACCAGATCTTGGATTGTTTCCAGATTGTGAACAAACACTGAAATGTTTCTCTTTCTGCCAAAGTCTTGCCCATAAGCTCTGGCCTCAGAGAATTTTTGCCTCCACCACCATTTAAAAACCAACTTACAGGACTTCTCTGTTGGTCCACTGGTTAAGGATCCGGTTTGCAATGCAGGGGACACAGGTTCTATTCCTGGTTGGAGAACTTATATCCCACATGACGCAAAGCAACTAAGCCTGCCTTCAGCAACTATTCAGCCCACCTGCTCTGGAGTCTGCAGCACACTCTGAAGCCCTGGCGTCACAATGAGAGAATTGTTGTGCCAATAAATAAAAATTAATATTAAAAAAAAAAAAACTCGCGGGACTTCCCTGTCAGTCAGTCCAGTGGCTAAGACCTTGCCTTCTAATGCAGGGGGTGCAGTCCAACCCCTGGTAGGGGAGATAAGATCTCACCTGCCTTGGGAGGCCAAAAAACCAAAACCTAAAACAGAAGCACTATTATAACAAATACACTAAAGACTTTAAAACTGGAAAAAGAAAAATCAACTTGAAGTCTTCCTGGTCTCATCTCTAGGGCGCCTTCCAGCTTGCTGGGCAAAATTCACAAGACTGTAACCTGTACCGGGCAGACGCCAGGGCAGGGATGGCGGCAGTTCAGTGATTTCCCCTGCGTGTGGACCAAGGGCATGGAGAACTCGGGTCCTGGGGCTCCCAGGATCACAGGAAGTGGGCTCTACAGGGGCCTCCCCTATGATCCCGGCTCCTTGATCCCCCTTCCCGAGCGACCCAGGCTGGGGTGCGAATCCCTCCTGGCACTTGAGGGAGGCGGGGGAGTGTCTGTCCCATGGGCTTTGGCTCCGCAGAGCTTCAGGGGTTGCTTGGGGTCAGCCCGGGGTCACAGCTTCCTCCTGCTGCAGGGGTTGTGGGTCGTGACATCCTCTCCTCCAACTCCGCCCTGCTGCTCTGGGGCCTCCGATGCCAGCTCCCCCCAAGATCTTGGCTTCCGTGCAGCGCCCCCCCCCCCCCCAATCCCATGGACCCTCGAGAACTTCTAGGCTAAGAACTGCCAGAACCACTAGAACCCCCCGGCACCCAAGGCTGATCCCCAGGCCCCCTGGATTTAGGAGGAGAGGGCGAGGCCAGGGTCGCCGGGCCAGGTACTCAGGGATTGGCCAAGTCCTTGATACTTTGTAGCAACCGCACCTCGGAACCGCCTCCGGGTATCTGCGTGCTGAGCCTGGAAGCTGGGAACCCGGGCCTGGCTAGGGGGTGAGTTGGGGACGTCTGGATGAAGGTGGGTGAAGGGGGCGTTCAGGAGGGAGTTTATGGGGTACGGTGACTGAATTCGCGGTCCTGGGTGGGGGCCCGGGGAGGCCTCTTGGCCCCCACGGGGAGCAGGGCACCTGGAGAGGTGGGGCGGCGCAAGGCCACAGCCAGGCAGAGGGTGTCCAGGCAGAATGGCGCGATAGAGCCGTCTATCCCCGCGGAGCCGGGTCCCCTCAGTGCTCCGGGTCCCCCTCCTCAACCCCAGGATCCTCTTCGTGTGAGTTTGGCCCTTAGCCTCCTCCCTGCCCTTCCTGGAGCCCGGTGTGGGGTGGGATGGGGCAGTCGGCCCCAGAGGAAACCTGGGTCCCTGGAAGGATGCCAGGGCTCGGACCTCCTGCCCGTCGTGCCGGCAAGAAAGGTGGGGCCCTGGGACAGGAGCCGGTGACAAGGCGCTGAGGGCCGGGAGCGGCGACGAGGGTGCGTCTTGCGTCCCTTTCGCGCGCGTGTTCCTGTAGGTGGTACAGGGCGGCAAGAGTTGGAAACAGGCCAGACCTTTTGCCAGGAAGTGTGGCAAGTCTGTTCAGATTCTCACAGCATGTGTGGAAAGTGGTTTGGTAGCATCTGCTAAGTACACACCCTTTAATTTGGCTGCCATAGCCCTCAGGTAGTTGGAACACAGGTCTGGACTTTAGGTTTGAGAAAGTGCTCACTAGTGTGGGGCTGGGGAGGTGGTTACAGTTCCTCCTTCCACCTGGTCCTTTTCAGAACCCAGTGGAGACTAGGGGTCCTTCCTGCAGTGCTGCCAGACTAAGTATTGCCATAAGGAAGCTCTCTCGGTTTGGTGTATATGCACACAGTCAGACTGTAGTTTTAAAATGAGAGAAACAGAGAGCTGGTGATGTGGGCAAGGAGCACGAAGGGAACAGAGGTTCTGGGAGTGAGGAGTGAGGAGGACTCTTGCAGCCACAACACACAGCCAGGATCTGGACTGTTGTGGGAACTCACGGGAAACTCTGCGGGTCCCTGATGCCCCTGCCTTCGCTCGCTGTTGCCACATTACAAGTACCTGTGGCAGGAGAGGCCTGGCAGACTTGGCTGAATATAGATGTGCAGTCAGCTGATCAGCATGGGCAGACCGTGGTCCTGACTTGTCGTCTTGTTTGCAGAGGGGCCCAACCCGCCTGGCGATGCAGAGCTTCCTGCAACTGCTGAGGGGAAACGGGGGCCCCAGCCTGCCCTTGCCGGAGCTGGTGACCCTCGCAGGCAGGCTGTGCCGGGACCTCCAGGATGACCCCACCCAGGTGCAGCCCTTGGTCACAGCCGTGCTGGACAGCCAGTTCCGCCTGTACCTCTTGGACAATGCGGATGTGGCCCTGGTGTGTGCCAGCGTGCTGGCCCAGCAAGAGCAGCACCAGGCCGCTTGCCGGCTGCTGGAGGTAGAGCTGGTCTGTGAGATGGGGTTGGGGGATGGGGGTGTGAAGAGAGGGGAAGCGGCCACCACTGTCCTAAACATGACACAAATGCCCAGAGTCAGCAGGAGCTTGTGAAGAGGTGCCATAAACCAAGCTGGGATTATGAGAGTGGACCCACTCTCTCTCTAAGTAAAGTAAAGTCGCTCAATTGTGTCCGACTCTTTGCGACCCCATGGACTGTAGCCTACCAGGCTCCTCCCTCCATGGGATTCTCCAGGCCAGAGTACTGGAGTGGGTCGCCATTTCCTCCTCCAGGGGATCTTCCCAACCCAGGGATCAAACCCGGGTCTCCCGCATTCCAGGCAGACGCTTTAACCTCTGAGCCACTCTCTCTCTACTAAGTTTTAACTTGCCTGGTAACTGAAGATGAGACTGTCCAGTTTTGGAATCTTCGTGGTCCTGGCTTGGAAAGTTGGCATCCCAGTTAGTGAGACAAGCAAACAGACCCAGTCTCTCAGTCCCCTGGCTGTGGGTCTGCATTCGGGAGCTCTCAAATCACAAGTATGTTTGTCAGTCCTCTGGTGGCACTTTGAACCTCAAGTCATTTGGCATGAAAACCTGAGCTATGTCCACATGAAGCCAGTGATGTCTTTATCCACTTTTATGTTACTGTGGTACATTTTACTACCCAAATATTGGTATGTTTGGTTGCACGATGCTGCCTGCCCAGATCATACTGGAGTGGGGCAAATTCTGTAGTGTATACCTGTGTTACTTCTTAAAATGTGTGACGTTCTGAATTCCAAACTATGTGTGGCTTGAAAGGTTTTAATAAGAGATCTGGGGGCCAGTGTTTCCCTTTTTCACTCCATATGCCTGTATGCATGTACATCTATGCATAAGTTACGCTGAGTTTACTTTCAAGATACTCAGTTCTTTCAGTTCTTTCTATTTCTGCTCCCTCTCCCCCAAGCCCTGTGGCATCCACCTTTCTCCCTTCCCTCCCAGCACCCTGCCATGTTCTCTCTTGCTCCCTCCATCTGTTCCTCACCTAGCAGCCAGAGGGAGTTTTAAAACTGCAGATGGGACCATGGTGTGTGCTGAGGCGGTGGCCCCAGAGCCTGCCATCAGTGCTGGCTTGCTCTCCAGCCTTTGGACCCCTCCTCCCCCCCTTTGTCATGCTGGCTTTCTTGCTGTTTCTGGAACTCCTGAGATCCTCTTCTTTTGAATTTTGCAGGTGTCATTTCCTCTGCCAGAGGCTGGAGCCCCATTCTGTGTGGCTGGAGCTTTCCTCCGTGTCTGGTTTCTGCTTTAAATGTCACCCTGTACAGCTAGGGCCTCCTTTATTGTCAAGGATATAAAGGAGCCCTCATCCCCTTCTGTGGCTCCTTCCTTAGCTCATAAGTAGAAATCTGTTTATTTTTCAACTTGTGCTTTGTCTGCCTCCCCTCCTGCACTGCAGGCCCCAGGAGCAGGGGCGCATCAGTTCTGCTCATTAAAGGATCCCCAACACCTGCAACATAAGAGAACTCAGATTTCCAGCGATGTCAGACCAAATGGATGAACACACAGAGTTGTCATAGCTGCTGTGTAGGCAGTCAAGGATGAAATGTGATGCAAAACTCCCAGGAGAGGGACTATAACTCACTCGGGATTGTCTAGAAATGCCTTTGAGAAAGTGATGTGTTCTGAGACCTGAGAGAAGCCATGGGGCCACCACCTCAGAAAAGGGCGTTTCCTGCCCAGGGCCACTCATGCAGGTGGGAAGGTCCCAGGTGGTTTCCCTGCCCATAGGTTGTGCCCTGGGTCTGCTGCTTTATCCTGGGAGGAGACTGCAGGCTTCGACCCAGCAAAATGGGCTTTTTCTTGCTGTGGAGAGAAAGCTAAACGATTCTCAGCACCTCCCTCACCAAAATGGTCCTGAGAACACTGGGGTTAAAGCTCAGGGGCTGTGTCTAGGCGAGGCCTGTCCTCCGCATCCTTGGCCATCTCAAAAGTCAGGTCACGTGACCACGTCCCACTGGGTCTGGGAGCCATCAGTGGTGTGACCAGGACCCCTTCATCCCCTTCAGCTCAGAATGTGCTCTCTGAGACCCAGGGACCCACCCAGCTGGTGGGAAAGGCCTCTCATACAAGGCAGGGGTCACGCCTCAGGCCCCTCAAATCTGATCTTTCATATGGTCCTTAGCGCAGCTCTGCCTCCTGTGTGATGTCATAGCCCAGAGGTGGCTTTCCCCTTGCCTGCCCCTCACCTGTAGGGGGTAAAGGAGAACTGTGCCCCCCCCCCGGGGGCTCCCTGGTGGGGACTGGAGCCCAGCCATGGAGCTCATGCCCTCACCATTGGGCGCCAGTCAGTGGCTGGTCTTAGGGCTCAGGCAAGTGGACGATGGGGCTCCAGGGCAGGGGAGGGTGCGGATCTCAGAAGGCTCTTGTCCACAGGGGTGCCAGGTGCCGGGCGGCAGCCCCAAGCTGGTGCAGCTCTGGAATGACATCCACTACCGTCTGGCCATGAAGAGGCTCGGTGTGTCCACGCTGACACCAGTGCAGAAGTTCCGGTGCAGGAAGAGGTATGCGCTGGTCTTGGCTCTTATTCCCAGGGGCTCATGAGGGATTTGCCTTCCAGAACCATAGAAGGGCTGAGGTGAAGTAGAGGGAGGGAGGTGAGATGAAACAGTGATGTCAGTGCCCAACACTGAGCCACCTCTCCGCCTGCTCGGCTGTGGGAACACTGTCCCACCTCTGCCCATAGGGCAGGACAGAGAGCCGTTCCCAAGACCCAGACCAGGAGCCGCTGCCGGTCAGTGAGGACCTTGCAGGGAGGGAGACAGCAGGTGGGCACCCCCGACCTCACTTTCCTCCTGTGGGAGGAGGGATGCCCCTCATGTCAGCTAGTCCCCATGGTTAGGCTTTGCCAGTGGCCTGGCTGAGATTTCAGCACAGCTCCTCAGGGCTGCTGCTGCTACTGCTGCTGCTAAGTTGCTTCAGTCGTGCCTGACTCTGTGTGACCCCATAGACGGCAGCCCACCAGGCTCCCCCGTCCTTGGGATTCTCCAGGCAAGAACACTGGAGTGGGCTGCCATTTCCTTCTCCAATGCATGAAAGTGAAAAGTGAAAGGGAAGTCGGTCAGTCGTGTCTGACTCTTCGCGACCCCACAGACTGCAGCCTACCAGGCTCCTCCGTCCATGGGATTTTCCAGGCAAGAGTACTGGAGTGGGGTGCCATCGCCTTCTCCGCCTCAGGGCTGCAGGACCTTTTGAAGACAGATAGGTTGAAGTCTGGCACATGATAGCTGCTGAACAGATGTTAATTAACAATCACCACCATGACCATAATCAGCACTAAGTAAACATTACGACTACCAGTTATAACCATCACCATTCATGAATGAGGACACCGAGACACAGACAAATTAGTGACTCACCTGGTTACACACTAGAGAGACGCAAAGGCAGGATTCCAGCTTAGACATTGAGGCTGCAGAGCCTTTGTTCTTTATTTGGGTGTTCTCCACCGGCCAGAAGGGGCTGCAGGTCTCGCTCTGAGCTCCTGAAAGCCCAAGTGACAGGAGTTGCTGAGCCAAGGCCTGGTTGATGGAGGAAGAGATGGATGGATTCCTTTTGGATCAGACAGAATTTTTCTCACAGTGCCCACCAAATACGTCCTCAAAGCCCAGAAGTTAATCGGCCTTGAGGCTGTCAAGGATTGCAGTCAGTTCCCTCCTTATAGGTTTTTAGGGCCTGCCTGAGGGTGGTTCAGCAAAGTGACTTGGGGAGCAGTGTGCCGTGTTTGTGAAGAGGCCCCTGGGGCTCTCCTGGAGCTGCACTTGGGTGTAGATGACGGACTGGAGACTGGGGAACAAAGCAGATCCCCTAATTCAGAGCAAGGAATGCCAGACAGGACAAGCCCAGTAGAGGGCTGTGGCTCGGTGGTCCTTTGTTGTGGTGGGGGCTGCAGCACAGGGCCACAGAACCTGAGCGAGGCCTGGGCACAAGGACGGCACTCTCTGGGCACAAGGAGGGGTGATACACATTACAGCTGGTGGTCAGTGCAGGAGCAGAGACAGGAGGTGCTTGGAGGTTCTGGCAGAGGCCGTGGCTGGGGAACGGGTTGTGTCAGTATGGATTCAGGAAGATTTTCTGATAGGTTGAATGTATTGGAGAAGGTAAGATAATAAACCCAGGCTCGTGGCCTGATTGGCCGGGACGTGGTGTTCTCTCACTGGGATGGGCAGGACAGGCTGGGGGAAGATGTGAGAAGTGGGAAACTGAGCTTCACTGGGATGTATGGGGTGTGTTCTCGACCTTCATGGGGATTTTTCAATTGGTGTTTGGATATCAGATCTTGTAGAAAGCCGGTGTTGTTCACTTATATGTCATTTAAAGAAAATTATTTATTTTTGCCTCTGCTGTATCTTCGTTGCTGTGCAGGCTTTTCTTTAGTTGCAGTGAAAGTCGCTCAGTCGTCCCCAACTCTTTCTGACCCCACGGGCTACACAGTCCATGGAGTTCTCCAGGCCAGAATACTGCAGCGGGTAGCCATTCCCTTCTCCGGGGGATCTTCCAAACCCAGGGATCTAACCCAGGTCTCCCGCATGCAGGCGGATTCTTTACCAGCTGAGCCACGAGGGAAGCCTGTGAATACTGGAGTGGGTAGCCTACCCCTCCTCCAGGGGAACTTCCCTACCCAGGAATCGAACCAGGGTCTCCTGCATTGCAGGCAGATTCCTTACCAACTGAACCATCAGGGAATCCTTAGTTGTAGTGAGTGGGGGCTACTCTCTGGTTGTATTCTGCAGGCTTTTCATTGTGGCTTCTCTTGTTGCACAGCACGGACTTGAGGGTGCTTGGGCCTCAGTAGTTGTGGCTCCCAGCCTCTAGAGCACAGGCTCAGTAGTTGTGGTGCATGAGCTAGGTTGCTCCTTGGCATGTGCGTTCTTCCCAGACCAGGGATCAAATCCATCTCCTGAACTGGCAGGCAGATTCTTTACCACTGAGCCACCAAGGAAGCCCCCTGTCATTTTTTCTTTTGCAAAAAATTCCATTATACAGTCAGTAAAGCGGATAGCATAACCCACCTCAATATCTTCATCATCCACCTTCAGCAGTCAGGGCCACTGGTCAGTGAGGGGTGCTGGGAACCCTGATGAGAGTGTGGAGTGTGGGCCCAGGCACCACCAGGCCCCTCCCTGCTCAGGGCTTGGATCCAGGGCCTGCAGCACACGGTGGGGAAGAGGGTGGCCGGTGAAAGGAGAAGAGTCCAGAGGGGCACAACAGGTGCATCCAGAGGAGCAGGGGTCTGTTACCACCTACTCAGTGTCCTCCTCTAGGAATCCACCACCTGCCTCCCTCTGCCCTAATGGCCTTAAGAGCCGGAACTTCCCCAGAGAAGTTCGCCAGAAGCTGGAGGACTTTGCCTCGGGCGTGAGCACCAACCCCAGCAAGGCCGAGCGGGTAAGAGCAGATATAAGCATGGCCAGGCACCCTCCCCTTCGCCAACACTCCCTGTCCTTAGGGGAGGACCACCCTTGGTTGGTTCACCCCTACTGTCAGGTGGGGGACTAACACCCTTGGGGGACTGCCACCCTTAGGTGACATCACCACCTTAGGGGGTAGATCCACACCCTCCCTAGTGGCCTATCTGCGAGGGGGATGGTGGTCTCTGACCACCCTGAACTCCCTTGGGGATGACGCCCTATGGCTGGCAGCCCCTGCATGTCTACCCTGCATAGGTTGGGGAGTGAGTTTTGTCACAGGCATCTTAATACCCCGTCAGCCGGTGTGACTTCAGGAGACACTGAGCACTCGCTGAGGCCGGGGCTCCAGCAGGAGGGGTGGAGGGGGGCACCCTCCAGGAGCAGGTGGAGGGGGCAAGAGTCTGCCCCCTCAGATCCTGCTGCTCAGAAAGCTGGCTTGCTCTCTCCTCCCCGCGTCCAGTCAGCTGGGCTCCGCCAGAGCAGGGCTCTGTGGCCGGTGGTGCCAGTTCACATCTGAGACGTGCCTGGTTGCAGGGTTGGTCATGGCCGATATACTCTGGCACGGGTGGGTGGAGGGTCAGTGGTTGGGTGGCACCTCGGGAGGATCTGGTTTGCCAGCTGCTCGGAGCCCTCCTGGCTGTGAGTGACTGTCGGGTGGGTGGTGGCTTGCCTCCTTTGTGCCCCGGCCTCTTGGCTTGGGAGTGGGCTGGGGTAGTGGCGGGTTGTTTTGGGGCAGGAGGACCTGGCCTCTGAGACGCACCTGACCACGGAGCAAGTCTACAACTGGTTTGCCAATTACCGGCGGCGCCAGAGGGCCTTGATGCAGCGTGCAGCGCCAGCCCCAGACTCAGCAGACCTCACGTCAGGGGAGGCGAGTCGGCACCTCCCCCCGCAGCCAACAGACCACCCCCACCTTGGCTCTGGGCTTGTGGACAGGCCTCAGTGGTCAAGTGAGTGGCCCCTCTGACGAAACCTGTATTCAGGACCAGCCAGACCCCTCCCTCCAGCCCCAGTCTGCACGTTCAGCACCTCACCCTGTGGGAAGTGAGATCACTGACGCTAAGGGTCAGGTTGGGCTCAGGGTGGTCCAGGTGGGGCTGCAGCAGCATTTTGCATTGAGAGATCACTGTGAGGTCAGGCCCAGGAGTCGGGGAGTTGAGCCAAGCACCAGAATTGGGGTGGCCTGGGTTCATAATTGTGGGTTTCAGTTCAGACCAAAGACAGATCAAGGGTCAAACAAAGAGCAGCAGGCAGCCAGCATGACTGCTCTCAATCTGCTGGGAAGGAGGCTGGGACTCCAAGCATCTCCCAGCCTCCCTTCCTGTCTGATCGGCTTTTAGCAGGACCTGAGAAAAGTGGGCCTCTACAGACCCTGGAGACCACCCAAGGGCCGTGGGAGCCGCTGGCTCTGACCCCAGACTTCTCTGGAGACGAGACTATGCCCAAGTCACTGGCTCCCAGGTACTGCCACCGCACATAGGCCAGGGCAGTTCAGTTTTCCACTCTCAGTGGGAGACCAGGAATGGAGTGGGCATAGGAACACCAGCCAGACCCTGGGACGAGGTCTGTGATGGCTGAGGGCAGAGATAGCTGTGACTCCAGGTAGGAGGGGGAGCCACTGGCAAGGAACCCACATCACGTACAGCGCACTTGCTTCTTAGAGCCTGACTCACAGCCTAACTTCATGTAAATTTTGGAGAATGGGGAAACAGACTTAGAAAAACACGCAGACCTATCTCCTAAAGGCAGATAGCCTTCCTCGTGGTTTGTTTATCTCTAGCATTTGGCATGGTTGGTATATCTCTAAGTCAGTAACCACTAAGTTAATAAGTTCCTCCCACAGCCCAGGCAGTGTCTCACCTTACCTGCCGTTCCTGTGACGATGCACAGACTGCTCTGAGAAGAGTGCTGGCCAGCAGGGGGACTGAGTCTGAGCAAGACAAGCTGTGCCCACTTTTCCCTGTTACCCTTGTGTTATTAGCATCTCTCATGACATTACCTGGGCTGACACCTCATATTCAGGCCAGCACTACGCTGCCGTGTGGCCTTAGGCAAGTTCCCATGACCTCTTGGTGTCTCACTTTTCTCATCTGTGAAATGGGGACAGTGATAAGCCCTGCCATGCAGGTCTTCACACAGATTATAGAGGTGGGGAGTTGTTAACAAAAGCCCAGGAGCACCATCTGAGATACAGTGAGCATTTGTGGAATATTACTTCTTTGAATTATTAACTTCTGCGTAATAGTCCTTTAAGATCCACCTTCATATAGTCACTCAACTGTTAGGTTGTTCCTAATCATTTTCAGCTTTCAGTATTGCAGAACAATGCTTCATTGAAAGCACTTGTAAATAAACTGCTAATATATCTTAGGTTTCTAGCAGTAATACTTTTTACTCTTGCAGCCCCAGGGAGGATGGTAAAGGCAGCATGACTGGGAATGTGGTGGGCCCCACAGCCATCTGAGCCCAGATTCCCAGGCTGAGCTGGAATGTCCTCCCAGGCCCCCCTGTCCCAGTCTGAGGGAGCCTCTGCCCACCAAGGGGTGGTGTTCCCTATGTCCCCCAGGTCTCTGCAGGCTGGTGAGATACACCAGGAGGGACCTAACCATGATCCTGCCACTCTGCCCCCTGTCTGCTCTGGCCCTGGTCTCTGTCCTCTGGCTGCTGCCAACGATATGCTGGACCCCTCCCTGGCTGCCCCTGAGTCATGGCTGATGTCTCTCGCACTGGCATCCTCCAAGGAAGTTTCCTTCCAGACTGGGCAGCTGATCCACAGTCGTGGGCTGGACGTCACCATGCGCCCTACCGACGCTGCTCTGGCTGTGTCCTTTGCCGCCCTCAGGGAGCCCAGCCCCACAGGTGGGTCCACCCTAGAAAGACCACGTGTTTCTATGTCAGATGCTTTGACAACTTGTATCTCATTTGAAGGGGCAGGATTTTGAGGGGCAAGGACTTTCTGCTTGAATCCCATGTAGTTTATTAGACCCACAAACCAGTGCAGTTGGAACAGTCTCTTCCCATGAATAGCTGGATGTTTTTTTCTTTTATTTTTGTTTTCAAAATAAAATGTGCACATGACTAAAAAATAGGATAGTGAGGAAAGAGTTGAAATGAAATGGAATGGCTGCCAGCCCTGATCCAGTCCCCGTGACTAGCTTGTCCACATCTGCCAGCACAGAGGAGGGCTGAGCTGCTCGGAC
Source organism: Capricornis sumatraensis (assembly GCF_032405125.1). Lineage (NCBI taxonomy): Eukaryota > Metazoa > Chordata > Mammalia > Artiodactyla > Bovidae > Capricornis > Capricornis sumatraensis. Next base: position 51,223,331 of record NC_091085.1, on the reverse strand, counting down.
TTTACCCTCTTGTCCTGGTTTCGTTCTTAGTTGTAACTGTAGCTATACGTACCCTTAACGGAGATGTATTCAGGTATATATTTTGTGCACCAACCATGACAGCAGCTTATGACCTCCATAAGGAGGATATTGGCACTGAATTCAGCCTGTCACCTAAATTTCTTAGTCTTCTGTGGTTATGCATGCATGCTAAGTCGCTTCAGTTGTGTCTGATTCTTTGTGACCCTATGGACTGTAGCCCGCCAGGCTCCCCCGTCCTTGAAATTTCCCAGGCAATACTGGAGTGGGTTGCCGTGCCCTCCTCCAAGGGATCTTCCTGACCCAGGGGTCAAACACATCTTTTATGCCTACCTGCATCGGCAGTCTTTACCACTAGCGCCACTTGGGAAGTCCTCTTCTGTGGTTATATATACGTATGTCTCATTATAGTTTCTCGTTGCCTTTCTTTTTTCCTACATTGTCTGCTTTTGTCACGTCCTTAGCTTCTCCCAATATTTCAAGCATCACCTCTGAAGACTTGTTGCTGGGAACCTCCTTCTCCCTGTCCCCATCCAAGTGCAGTCTCCCTAGGCCTGGGATGAAGCCATTATCCTGAGAGCACCTGGGTTTGCTTCAGTGTTGAATCTTGGTTCCCCCGCCAGGGATCAAATCCACGTCCCCTTTGTTGGAAGGTGAACTCTTAACCATTGAACTGCCAGGGGAATTCCACTTCAGTGTTTCCTTAATTGCAAGTCTTGTTCTTTCTTGACTCTTGTTATGTTAGAGAATGTCTTTAACTTTACAAGAAAGGGTGACTACAGGTAAATTTTCTGATTCCTTGCATCTTCTGAAGTTGCCTTTAATTTTCCCTCATGCTTGATTAATGATTTGTCAGGGCCAGAATTCTGAGTTCAAAACACTTTTTTTTTCTTAGAAATTTGAAAGCAACATATCATTACAGCATTCAGTGTTGTCATCTTAAGTCAGATGTCATTCTGATTTTTACATGTTTTTTACATATGTTTCCTTTCTTGAAGCTTTTTATTTTTTAAGTCTTGGTGTTCTGAAATTTCACAGTGATGGTTCTAGGTGTGAGTCTTTTAAAATCACTTTGTTCTTAAGCTTTTCAATTTAAAGAGAGAGCAAGGTCTTCTTTAAGCTCCCGGCACTTTCTGTAATATTCTTTGATAGTTTCCTGATAATTTCCTCCTTCCAATTCTCTCTTTACAGCACAAATGTTATTTGGATGTTGGAAATCCTGAGCCAATCTCCCAAAATGCTTACCTTTAAAAAAGTTGCTTTTTATTGTATATGCTTTTGTCTTAAACTATATCTTCTGACTTTCTTATAAAAAATTTATTTACTTATTTTTGCTGCACTGGGTCTTGGTTGCTGTGTGCAGGCTTTCTCTTGCTGCAGTGAGCAGGGGCTACTCTCTAGTTGCAGTGCACAGGCTTCTCATTGCAGTGGCTTCTCTTGTTGCAGAGCACGGGCCATAGGCGCACGTGGGATTCAGTAGTTGTGACTCAGAGGTTTAGTTGGCATGTGGAAAATTCCCGGACCAGGAATCAAACCTGTATCTCCTGCATTGGTAGGCGGATTCTTAACTACCAGACCACCAGGGAAGTCCTATCTTCTGATATTGTGACAGTTATGTATTTTAAGAGAACTCTAAGCTCTCTTTTCTTAATTCTGATTTTCCTTTCTTCATAGATTGTGTTACTTTTTTATAGATGCAATATCTATACCTCTCTGAGTATCCTGCTTACAAGCTTCAGTAAATATGCTTTGTTGCCTGAAGGAGGAAATGTTAGGATGGTGGATTCAGGACCTTCCTTGGAAACAGGAAGAGGTAGGGCCTGAAAGTGGAAGAGCCTGGAGACTTACTTTTCTGAGGCAGTTTTTCCTCCTGAACAGATTGGTCTTTCATTTCAGAGACCCTTTCCTGTCCATGTGTACTAACAAGGCTGGAGTCAGGACAGGCAGTGGCCAGCCTCATACTGGGAAGTGGGGAGCTGGTCTTCACACCATGTTGAGCATATGTGAGGGGTGATGTTCTCTGGGAATTGGTGAGCTCCCTGCTGACCACCTGAGCACCTCATTTTCCTTCCCTCTCTGCAAACTCCTCAGGGTCCTTGACCCCTACTTACGCCCTGGCTTTCCTTCAGACACCCCACCCACCACCATGGCATTGGACGTGTGCCCTGCATCTGCCGAACACGGACACCCCCACCTGCTAATTGCCCTTCCCATGACACTCCCTTTGTTCTAGGCTCGGGGCTTTTTATTTCCCTTACTCTTAGAGGAAGAAGCTATAACCCATTGATCTATTCTCTGTGCATTGAAATGTTCAAATTTGCACTTACCCATATCTCATGGACCTCAGAGTATCTTTGAAGTTCTGTGGAAAGAAGATACAGTGGAGGTGGAGGCAGTCGTACAGCAAACGGTTTGGCCGGTCTGAGCAGCTGACAGATGAGATGGTTGCTCTGGCAGACAGGAGGGAAGACCATTGTTTGGGGTCTGAGATCAGGACACTTGCTAGTTTTATTGGCCAGGTGGACTTAGGGCACAAATGGACCTGACTTCTGAGCTTACTTTGCTCCTAAATGTCAACCTGGAACTGATCAAGTCCATGTGGTTTTCCTTTTTAGAGTGAAAGGCACCCTGAGAGATTTTCTACAACATTTTAAGTAAAGAAAAAGGGTGGGGCAAGGGAGTAACACCTCGCACTGCCATGAAGTCAAGGTGAAACCCAAGGAAAAAAGGGAGGGAAGCGGCAGGTGACTGGGCTCAGCCTGTGGTGAAGCAGGGAGGCAGAGAGGAGTCTGTCCTCACGCGGCAGTGGTGAACGTGGGCAGATTTGGATACTGAGTCTTTGTTGGGCTGGTATGAGGTCTAGAATGACAAAAACTTGAAGCCAGTGAAATTTGACATTGTTTTGGTCTCTGGAAGCCTGAAAAAACCACTGAGATGGACAGAAGTGGCTTCTCTTTCCTCAACGTGGAGCTGAGACCAGGGGTTGGCAGACTGGATGCTGCCTCTCCATGGACCTCTGTGTTGGGCTGCACATGGACTGTGCTTCCGGCTCCCAGCTCTGAGTTGTGGGGTTTCCTCCCCTGCAGGATTCACTGACCCTCCCAGCATCAACCCGCAGGGCACATACCTGGAGGAGGATCCGGGTTCCTGCAGTAGCCAAGCAGAACAACAGGCAGGCAACCTTCAGGTGACCCAGCCCCCAGCACAGGCTCCCAATTTCATCCTCACCCAGAGGTAAGTGCAGAGCCACCGGGCTCAGGTGACACTTCCTACGGGCCACGCATGGGGTGGTGCCTGGTCGGGAGACTCACCATCTGCCATGGGGCAGATGAAGTCTTTTCCTCATGGATTTCTGGAAACTTCAACAGTTCCCCCATCCTGCATGATCATAGTCTTTTCCCACAGACAAAAGAACACTTGGAAGCACAGGAGCAGATATAGGCATGTGGATGGTGCTTCCCCAGAGGTCTCCCTGGGCTCTAGCAGCCTCTTTCAGGCATTTTCTTTTCCCAAAGATTGTTTCAGTTTCTGGACAGCATCAAGAGCTGCCTTTATATTCCAAATTATAATTTTAAAGGAGCTTTAGAGGGCTGTGAATAGGGGATGTGCTGCAGACTGTGGCATGGGGGCGTGACAGTGGTTCAGATTTCATAGGAGAGTGTTGGGCCTTTGGTGAAGGGGGAACCTGTGATAGAGGGTCACAGGACAGGGTCCCCAGGGTTTGGGGTCTCCCAAATCTAGGAGCTGAAGATCAGGTGCCCAGTGAGGGCAGAATTACTGGGGGACGTGCGAGAGGAGGGGAGCAGCCTCCTGAGGAAACAGGCTCTGCTTGTGTAAACAGCCAGATGATGTGGCTTTATGAGCAGAAGCCGTATGGAGTGGAGTAGCCACAGGGCCCCCTCGGGGCTGCTTGGACTCTCCACTGGTTTTCTCACTCTTGGACTCCAGTGCTCCAGCTCATCTTTGTTCTGATCTGATAACCTTGATTCCTTATTTAAAAACAGCTTCACTGGGGCGTAAAGTAAACCAACATGTTTAGATGGTACAAATGACAGTTTTCTGAATGTGACTTATGTATTCATCACAAACCATAACTATTCTTTAGGTCATGGGCCACAGAGCTGTTTCCATCTGCCTCCACCTCTCACGCCCACCTCCCTAGGACCAAGGATCTGCTTTCTTTAGCTGCATTTTCTAAGAATTTGATATGAGTGAAATCATACAGCATCTGCCCTTTTTTTAATTATATGGCCTCGTTCACTCAGTGTGACTGCTTGAGACTTGTCCCTACTGCTGTGTATATCAACACCCCACCTCTTGTGTGTATCAACACCCTTTCTTCTGTGTGTATCAGTTCCCCTTCCTCCTATGTGTACCAATACCCCTCCTCCTGTGTGTATCAACACCCTTTCTCCTATGTGTATCATCACCCCTTCCTCCTGTGTGTATCAACACCCTTCCTCCTTTGTGTATCAACACCCTTCCTCTTGCGTGTATCAACACCCCTCCTCCTGTGTGTATAATCACCCCTCTTCCTATGTGTATCAGCATCCCTCCTCCTGTGTGTATCAGCACCCTTTCTCCTATGTGTATCCTCACCCCTTCCTCCTGTGTGTATCAACACCCTTCCTCTTGCGTGTATCAACACCCCTCCTCCTGTGTGTATAATCACCCCTCTTCCTATGTGTATCAGCATCCCTCCTCCTGTGTGTATCAGCACCCCTTCCTCTTTCTTGCTGAGTCCTAGTCTTGGTATGGATTGACGTCACGTGCTAGAGGCATTTGGGAGCTCCTGGTTTGGGTTTGGTGTGTGCCTTGCTGCACACATGGTGGCCTGCACATTTGCCTTCATGTCTCTGCGGTGTATACACCCAGCAGTGGGGTGACTAGGTCACAGGGTAGATGCGATTTGACTTCAAGGACCTGCATGACTGTTGTCCCGAGTGGCTGCACCTATCTCCAGCCCTGCTCCCCCTGCTGCTCTCCTTGATTTGGTTCTAAGGACCTTTTGACCTCTTCATGCATCAGGCCTGTCCCTTTGTGACCTTCTCTTCCTTTACATTTCTGCTCACCACCCCCTCTTCTGTGAGCTTGCCCTGATGTGCTTGCTCCCTGACTACCTGAGCCACCTGCTTGAGGTGTCCTGAGGCCCCTCCAGCATCCTGCACACCTGAGTGCCTTGCAGGGGGAGGCTGTTCCCAGACAGCCTGTCACCTGGAAGGGCTTCAAACAGGTAGAAAGCTCTCTGAGTATGGGGCTCATGGGGGACAGCGTGACCCTCAAATAGGGCCTGGCAGAGGGCCTGTCCTGACACCGTCCCTTTTCCAGTCCCTCAGACCTGACTCCGGCCCCACCAGGCTTCCCTGGCCCCATGTCTGCCGTGGAGCTGGGCCAGCCCCCTCCCTCCAGCCAGGTGAGACCCTCCTACAAGCACTGTGGGCTTCCTTCCTAACTCCTGGGTCCCCAGCTTGGGTCTTCAGAGTGACTAAAATGGGCAGAGCTGAACATGAGCCAGAGACGTCTGGAGGCCAGACTTAAAGGGAAGGGGAGCTGGGAGGCAAGGGTGCTGGGGCAGGGTTTCCTATTGAGTCCAGAGGGGTGAGTCCCAGGGTCGGGAGTGCCAAGTGGGAGGGCAGAACTGGCAGAGGGCATCTCCGTGTGTGACACTGTGTTGGCTTCCCAGGTCCAGTGGTCTGATGGGCAGACCTCCAGCGACGCCTTCTGGGGAGCCAGGATGCTCCTGGAGCTTTCAGCGGGTAGCCTGGGCTGAGCTGCCCCTTGGGAGCCTGGCCAGTGCTCCAGGGGAGCAGCTGTGGACATCCAGCAACTCGAGTAACAGAGCTTTATCCCTACTGAAGAAGGAGGTCCCCAGAGTTTCCTGGGGGTTCTGCTGAGCTCCCCATGCCCTGTTTGAATAGTTTGGTTGTCAACTTTCTGTATTGGAAGAAGCATCTGAGAAACATTCCTGAAGTCAGAAGTCAAAGGTGGGTCTGTTCTATGCAGGCAGAAGCAGAGTGCAGTCAGGTTCCAGGGTGGGTTCCGGGCAGTGAAGGCCTTTCTCAGAGAGGGGATGTTGCCCTTTGGGCCTCCCACCTGTCCTGTGACAAGGCCAGAGTTCTCCTCCCAGTAGATGTGGTGAGTGAGGTGTAGGCAACCTCTGGCATTTCTGAGTCTGGGGTTTGCACAGAGGCACGTGCACTGGGGGAGAGCCTGCCAGGCTGGGGGGGTAGTGCCTTGCCCAGGGTTGTGATTCAGTGTGTTTGCCCAGCAAATGTTCTGTTCAATTAAAAGTTTAATGTTCTGACTCCCTGCCCTTCATTCACTTAGCTGTCCTGGACACCTGCCTCTTTCAGGCCAGGCCCACATTTCACAGTGTGAGGGCACTAATCCATGCATCAGGACCCTGGGGATGGACATTCAGTGGGGCTCATGGGGGACAGCCACTTGCCAGTGGCTCTGTTTTATCAGCAGTGTCACATGGGCATCTCTGCCCTCTGCCTCTCACCTGGTGTTATGTCCCGGGAATGAGAAATCGCCCTTGAGATGGAAGCAGTGGGCAGGGAAGCACAGGCCCCAGGGCTGGGCTGGCTGCAGCTCCTGGTCCTCCTGTGACACGCTTGAATGGGAACTTTGATAACTAGGACTGTCACCTCCAGGAACGGGCCCTTGACCCACCCTTGCCTTCCCATCATGTTGGTTGACAGAGGTAATATCATGGGTAATAGAGTCAGGTTTGTGCCCTTGGGGCTCACAGGATAGTGAGGAGGCAGAGGAATAAAGAGGCACTTCCAGGTAGTTGCTGGAAGGTGGGGTGAAGTGGGGGAGCTGCTGAGAACCAAGGACACTTGAAGAGAACCTGTGAGCTTCCCTGGAGGGGACGTCTCAGCTGAGACTGCCTGTGTTCAGCCCCCACAGCCCTAGGACCCCCATGCTCACTGTTCCCCCCCGTAGCCCCATCCCATCCCATCGTCATTCCCAGAACCGCAGGGCTGAGTGTCAGGAGTGACAGATGTGCAGCTCAGACGGCCACTCACCTTCTAGGTCCCTAAAACTAGGGCCTTTCAGTTTTAAAACATTTATTTGGAAACAGTTGAAACCTTAAGAAAATGTTGAAAATGGAAAACAGGTATCTCATTTTCTTTGAACCGTTTGAGAATAGTTACTGACCAGATGCCCATCATCCCCCTAATGCTTCTGTGTGTTCCCTTCAGATAAGGCATTCTGCATGTCCGCAGCTCCTCCATCGAAATCTGGAAGTCAATCCTAATTGCTAGACCCGGAGGAAGTCCAGTTAGTTGTCCCAATATTGCCCTGAATGAAAGAATCCGCATCCACTCCACAACACGTGCTGCATTTACTCAGCAAATTTCTCAATGCCCTCCCGCCTGCGAAGGTCCCTGGTTTCTCCTGGACTTCCAGGACCTTGACTTGGGGATTACAAACCAGTTTCTGTGCAGAATGTCCCCCAAAGTGGCCATGTAATTTGGGGTATGCATTTGGAAGGGATATCCTAGAAGTAATGCTTGGTCCTTACTGCATCCTCTGGGCCTCACGTGAATCTCGCTTACCCCGTCACGGCTGGTGTTCATCTCCATCACTTGGTTAGGGTGCTCCCAGCCAGGCTTCTCCACTATAGTTACTCCTTTTCTCTTTGTGTAAGTATTTTAGGGGGCAGTGCTCTGAAGCTATGCAAATACCTGTTTCTCATCAAAGTTTGTATTAACTAATTCACTAGTCTCCCTAATCTGCTTACCTAACTCTCAGAATTCATGAGCACTTTACTCTCATTCCCCAGTTCTAGTGTCTCAAACATCACCAACTTGCCCCCACAGGCCCATACAGTGTTCACCCCATCACCAAGAGTCATTCTTCAACTTTATGGTTTACCCTTCACCCCATGGTGGTTGGTGTAAATAACTGAGTTCCACACGCATCATTAACCCGCTCTTATGAAGCACACTCTTTAGACTCACTCACCTTCATTCATCCAAATTCTGCGCAAAAGGGCAGCAGAGTTAGTGAACATACTTTAGGGTTAGGGGGTCAGGGCTTATAACACCCTGGGCTGCTAAGAGATGTGCCACCCCTCAACTTTCCCAGGAAACACGCAGAGCTCTGGGCCTGTCCAGGTCTCTCCTATGGTCAGCAGAGCCTGGGTGCCCGGCAAGGAGTTACCTGTGTGGCAGCTGGTCACATTAGAGGCAGGACCATGATGAACAGGTTGCATGAGGACCTCCATGGCGTTTTCCTCCTCCCCACTTTTGCAGACACGGCTCTATCCTGAAAGTCCTAGAGCCCTGACTTGGCAGCTATATCATGTCTGTTTTGGAGAAAATGGACTAAAGTGTCTGGAGCTGACCCTTGACAGACAGGACCTCCTGCAGAGAGCCACCTATGTGGGGTCAGATCTGTGGGTGAAGGCAGGAGGCTCCTCCCCCTACCCTCCTCCACTCAGCCCCTGAGGGGTTGGGGCTCTGCCCTCAGAGTCCTGTCAATCAGGCTGCCTGCTCAACCACTTCCCTCCCTGCTTCCTGGCTTGACCCCAGGCCCCTCTGAGAAGAGGCATGTTGGCCCCACAGTCTGTCCTGCCAGCCTGTCTATAAAAGGCCATGGACACCAGTGAGACGCCATGCCCATGTCTTCTCTTTCTGTCTCCCCTACTGAGATCAAGACACAGCGGTTGCTCCAAACTGCTGATGGCAGGTGGAGAGGACTGGAGGGAGGTGAAGAGTGGAGCTGGCTACTCCTGGACATTCAGAGCTCCAGGAGTGTGGGGACTGGGTGCAGGGTACAGTGTCAAGCTCCAGGGTGCCACCCCTCTTCCTCCTTGTCCTCATCCTCCCATGGCCCCCGGAAGCAGAGAGCTGTGTCCAGAAGTCCCAGCGAGTCAAGGCCAGAGGGCCCACTCAGCAGTGGGTCAGCCTCTCCCACCACCCACCTTGGTCTGGAGAGAAAGGAACAGAGCAGAGGGTGCTGGTGTCCATCCCTTAGGGCTGCTGTAACAAAGTACCGCAAGGAATTAGCTCCCTGGTGGTGCAGCGGGTAGGACTCTGAGCTCTCACTGCCTAGGATGCAAGTTCAGTCCCTGGGTGGGGAACTAAGATCCCACAAGCCATGTGATGCAGCCCAAACAAACAAAACCGCCCAAGGTTCCACAATTTGAGTGACTTAGAACAACAGGAATTTTTGGTCTCATGGTCCTGGAGGCTGGATGTCAATCTAGGTGTTGGCAAGGCCTGAGAGCACCAGGGGAGGATCTGATTCAGGGCTCTCAGCTTCTTAGAGTTCTTGTCTTAGGACAGCATAGCTCTGGCCCTCACAAGGCATTTTCCCTGTGTATATGTATGTCCAAATTCCCCCTTTTATACCAGTACCCCTAGGGTTAGGGCCAACTTGAATGACTTCATCTTGACTCATTTTCATATAATGTCATAGTCATAGGTACTGGGGGTTAGGATTTCAACACATGAACTTCTGGGGTTCATCATTCAACCTATAGCAGTGTTCTTGTCTCTGCCAGCGACGACCTTCTCCCTGCTGGCCCCAGATGCCATGGCCCTTCCTGGAGCAACCCCATCAGGCTTACTGGGGGCTCCATGCAGAAGACCCCACCCCTCCTGGCTGCAGGACTTGGGTCTGGAGCTGGAATCCTCTGCCCAGTGAGGGCTAGGAGGAGACTGTTCTGGAGTTGGAGGTGCTGAAGTATTAAAGGTGCTGAGCCAGAGGGCACCTCCCTGGGGGCTTCAGAGTCCCCTATGACCTGGACAGAAAGCACTTGCAGCTCTAGCCCCCCAAGGGGAAAGAAGGGGAAAGGAGGGGAAAGCCCCTCCTTCTGTCTGAGACAGGCAGCCCCTCCCCTGTAAGCCTGTGGGGCTCTGGGGTGTGGTGGGAGTGTGAGCAGAGCTGCATCCATGTTGGTGTGGCCAGAGGGCCCAGACTGCCTCCTTCATATCCAGAGAGTGGAGGGTGTGGACGGAAGTGAGGTGCAGACACCATCAACTCTAACCCAGTATAAAAACACTAGCATGGAGCCACCACCCCTTGGAGCCACCCCTGAGGAGTCCCAGGTCAGTGTGTGTATAGGCGGGGCTTCAACTGAATCTGGGCCCCTGCAAGGTTAGACCACTGGGAAGCCTGTCCTGTGTGGCCAGCGATGGTGTTCACTGGACTCAGATGCTTGGACCTTGAAAAGTGAAAGCGAAGTCTCAGTCACATCCAACTCTTTGTGACTCTATGGACTGTAGCCTAGAAGGCTCCTCCACCCATGGAGTTTTCCAGGCACGAGTACTGGAGTGGGTTGCCATTTCCTTCTCCAGAGGATCTTCCCCACTCAGGGATTGAACCCAGGTCTCTGGCATTGCAAGCAGATGCTTTTACTATCTGAGCCACGAGGGAAGCTTGCTTGGACCTTGGTGGTGCCCAAGTGAGAAGTCACCCAAAGCTTCGTGGTTGTGGTTGTGGTAAGCCATGCCCCCGACACGTGGGGCCCAAGGCACCTCCGTGTCATCACCTGAGCAGGATGCTACCCTCCGACAGCCGTGCTGTCCCAACCTAAGCTCAGGGACATGGGTGGGAGGGCAGATTGCAGGTGTGGCTCCTGTGGGACACATGGTATCGGATGTGGGCATGGGACCTTCGTCCTTGTGTTTTGCCCCAGGCTTCTCTTTACCTTCTCACTAGAATTTCAGCAGGACCACAGGCAACCGTTGAGTCAGGGGATTGGGCAGCCACCCTCTGTGGTCATAAGGGAGTAAAGTCTTATGGTCGCCCTCCTGCTCCTGGTTTCGCCTGGCAGATGCAACCAACTTGCATTGTGTATCAGTATCAGTTCACTTGCTCAGTCGTGTCTGACTCTATGCTACCCCACGAGCCCCAGCACACCAGGCTTCCCTGTCTATCACCAACTCCCGGAGTCCACCCAAACCTATGTCCATTGAGTCGGTGATGTCATCCAACCATCTCATCCTCTGTCATCCCCTTCTCCTCCTGCCCTCAATCTTTCCCAGCATTGTGTAGTTCTGCACTATTTCCTATTGGAAAAAATCCACATGGGAGTAGATCCGAGCAGTTCACACCTATGTTTTCAAGGGTCAATAGTATTTTACAAAAGCATCCCTGGTTAAGGTGTTCTTCCTCAGGGTGCAGAGTGGCGCTTCTTACAGAAGCCGTCACAGAGGTCCTCCTACAGAGCTGTACATGCACACAGGGACAGGCCAGTCCCACAGCCACCCGAGGGCCAGTGCCCCTGTGCTTTTGCTTGAAAGAGTATTCTCATGTTGATGCTGTTGGAAAAAGTTGACACATTGAAAAGTGTGTGTTAAAACTCACAATATTATTTAAGTTTAAATGTGGTTTTTATACCAAAATGAGAATATGTTAAATTTTTTTTCTGGTTTTAATGGAAGTAAACTCATTAACAACTTTTCCTTTTTGTTGTGAAAGTCACAGTTTAATAAGCAGTATATTTGTAATACTACAGAAAGTGAGTCTGTTTTGTAAACATGGACATCCTACACTAAATGAAATATGTAAGCATATCAAGCTTTGTTATTACAATCAGAATTTGTTAAAGGTCCTTTAACACTCAGCTATTAACTGTGAACCCAAGTGGTCCGGGGTCTTTTCCAGTGGAAGATTTCTAAGCACCATCCCAAGCTTTTCTGTACTAATTGATCTATTTGTGTGTGTGTGCTCAGTAGCTTCACTCCTGCGGTCTGTTTACACTGTCCTTATTTTTAGGTCTACTTTGTTAATGTGTGTTTTTACCAGGAAACCATCGTTTTTATGAGTAAATCGTCATTATCGTCTAGGTTTCCAACTTGAAGCAGTGGATTTCTCTTATTTGACTTCAATTTTTCTTCTCTTTCTGGTTTTCTACAGAATTGTTGCAATTGATGAGCACGTACTGATACATTATTTTGAACTGCAATCCATATTTTATTCAAGTTCCCTTCCTTCTACCTTTTTATGTTCCAGGATCCCATCCAGGGCACCACATGACATGCGGTCGTCGTGTCTGTTCAGGCTTTTCTGGGCTTGTACAGTTTTCGAGACTCCCTTTGTTTTGATGCCCATGACCCTGTGGAGGAGGACTGGGCAGGTCCTTTAAGGCTGTCCCATACTGGGATTTACTTGGAGTTTCTCTCACGATTAGACGGGTCATGGGTTTTGTGGAAACAGATCACAGAGGTCAAGGGCTTCCTCACCACTTTGTGTCAAAGGAGCAGAGCAGGCTTTCAAGACACTTATCACTGTTGATGTTAACTTCAGGCACCTGGGTGAGGTCCTTTGTCAGGTTTCCCACTGTGTGTTGAAGCCTTTCCTGGCTGCTCCCGTCAATCCTGACCGCTCCCTTTTCTGAGTTTCTGTAGCTCTGATATTCAAATCACAGTGTAGTCATCTGCCTCCTTCCTGTAGTATCTGTTCTCTGGGAATCACGTGTCTGAGAGTCTCCAGAAAGTTGATAGTTTCGGGGAGAAGGCAATATTCTGCTGTTCCTCCTGCCCCTGGCTCAGCCCTGGACTCATGGTAGGAAGGCGATGTGATTAAATCAAGCTTCGGAATTGAGTCCCCCCAAACCGAGTTCCTCTGCTGAGTTTATGACCCCCCTTTCTATCCTTTCTTCTTCCTTTTCTTGTCCCATCTGTGCTCCCCTTAGGACTGAGAAGGATCAAAGAAAATGGGAGGGGAGGTTGAAACCAAACAGGACTCTGCAGGGCCCTCCCAGGTACAAAAGACCCTCTCTGTCCCCCATTTCTTGTTTGTAGAGAAATGTTTATTCTCCTTGGCCTTTCCTGAGTACCAATGAGCAGACACGTGTAGTTTCTAGTTAGGAAAGAGAGAATGCAGGCAGGAAGGAAAAGCAGACCCAGATGGTCTTAGAGGAAACAGCCCTCATAATTGCCATTTTTAATGTTTGTGTGTTTCACCGGTTTTCGTGTCCTCAGAGGCAAAACAGCTAGCAGAGAGGAGATGAAGAGGTTGGAGTCAATTGTCATCTTGTGATGTTTCTTAATCATAGTTTTGAAGGTCAGAATGTCTCTGGGTTTGCAACCCTCTGGCCAAGTGGTCCATGGCTCGGGTGTAGGTGAGCTCACCTTGCTCTGGAGAAACAACCTGACTTTGTGTATTAATGATGAGACCTGCAACAGCACTGCTAGTCATCTGACCCTGGGGTGAGAGTCAGTGGGCACAGGGTTGAGGTCAGAGGGCACAAGAAAGTGGGTGAAGTTTTGGATAGAGAGGTTAGTCATGAACTTGGCCTGGGAGCTCAGTTTTAGGGGACATGGTTTCATGGAAGGTTGCTTCTGAGAACAGAGATTAAAGGGGGACTGCAGCACAGGCGAGGGAGACACAGGGATTCTGGTGGTGGGAGGAGAACTTGTAGATCAGAGAGCTAAGGAAGAGTTTGGAAGTCTGGCTGATGTGGAGGAAGGAATTTCCCTCCACCTCTTCTGGCTGGTCTTAGATTTAAGTTGATAGGAAAACAGATTAACAGGAGAAGGTCACATAAAGGTTTAATAACAGATATACTTGGGAGAGACCCAATAAAACTGTAACTCTCCAGAATGCTCTAAAACCTCACCTTTTCTTTTTTTTTTAGAGATAATTATATAAACATTTATATACACATTTATATAAACATTTATAAACACAGAAATGGTTACAACAAAGGTGGCCATATGAATGGGTATATATACATATATGAATTTTTATATATAAATCTGTCTGGCGACTGACTGTGGGGCTTAGGAAGGTAAGTCCAGTCATCGCATTTCCCCTAAACTCCCCCTTTTCTTCAGCTCCTCTTGTGCGGTTTCACAAAGAACCCACAGCTCCTTGGATTGGGAATGGGGAGATAGAGTACAGGGCCTCAGCTGGCAGAGAAGGGGAGAAGCTCCAAGGAAAACCATAACCCACACTTCCTAAGCCCCCTTGACCGCTTTGGGGATCTCCTGCAATCACGTCTAAGCCCTTGCCCCTTTACAGATAAAGGGCATCTGACTCCGCATCTCTTTCCAGCATTAGGTAGGAAGTGAAGTGAGATCATGAGGGGAGGACAACGGCTCCCAGGATGGGGGTCCTGGAGGAACCTCTATTCTTTTGCCAGCAAGAATAGAACGGGAGGCTGTTTGCATTTAGGGCTCCCTCTTATCTGACATCTGGGAGACCAGCCTCTAGCCCTTTCTCAGCCCAAGTTTGGAGCTTTATAAGGGTAAGGAGAGAGTTAGTGCCCATGCTGGAAATGTCTCTGTGAGGTCATTAGTGAACCCCTTCCCTGAGCACCAGCCCCCAATTTTAAAACCTTTGCTTAGGTGGGGAGGCTCCTGGATTACAACACCAGCTCAGAACTCTGCCCATCAGGAGGGCTGACGTTCCTTCCAAAGAGGAGTTGGGAAGAAGGATGGTATCCTGTGAACCAAGCCTGTGCCTGCGGCCCAGGGAGATGGAGCCACGGTCTGTCAAGAAGAGGATTTTTCCCACCAAGAGGAGTTGGGGAAAGAAGGGACCAGGACTTCCTTCCCTTCTTCCCAGTGGACAGCAGCACAGGTCTCTATAAACTCGCCAGGTGCGCCACCTGGGTGGGGCTGCAGGTGACAGTGAGGCAGATGTCCTTATGATGCTCCACTATCTTATAGGGGTTTAGGTCAAAGGAACACTGGAATGGAGGGTTGGGGTTGCTGTCCTCACATCCCCACCTTGCAAGACTGCCCCAGGGGACTGTTAGTTTCGTGACTGTGGCTACTGCTGCTGTGGCAGCTGTGAAGCCTGGGGGGCCTGGCATGGGCCTCAGGACAGACTGAGAACATGATCTTCATTAACAAGATGCAGGATCAGCTGTTGCCAGAGAAGGCTTGTGGGCTGGCTCTGCCCCCTAACCCCACCTTGCTGACAGTGCCTGCCTTGGTGTCCCTGCTCTTGGGCATCAGCATGGACACAGAATCAAAGTCAGACCAGCTGATGCCACAGAATCCAAGACAGACCAGCCAAGTGTCCATTACACAGAACATTACGGTGGTCACTGTGCCATCAACAGATCTGATGACCGCTGGAGTCTCCTGTTCTCAGAGGTGGAGAAGAGAAGTGAGTCAATCAAGTGTCCCGATTTGGTTATCACGTCCCTCTCAGGCTCCCTTGTGACCACAGCCTCGTTGGCTCAGACCTTCCCCGTTTTAGCTCTCATGACTGTCTTATCTCTTCCCCCAGCTCACAAGCCCTGCAGGTAGTCCCTGACCTCTCTAAGGAGGTAGCATTGACCCCCGCAAAGGAAGGAGGTGGTGGTGGAGCTGGCACCATGGCTGCCTCTGGGGCTCAAAGAAGAACCAGGTGCTGGAATCAGGGCTGCCTAAGATGAATGACCCATATGTTCTTTCCTCTAAGGATGAGGATGGTCATCAGAAAGACAGCAAGACCTTCAGGTGATGGATGTGCTCCCTGACTTTCTACGCAGGTCAGAGATGCAGACCCACTCCAAGTCACACACTGGGGCCAAGCCCCACAAGTGCCCACCCTGTTTCAAGACCTTCGCCAATAGCTCCCACCCAGCCCAGCACATCTGTATCCACTGAGGGGCCAAGCCACCTCAGTTGTAATTTCAATGGGAAATCCTTCTGCCAGCTCTCTCACCTCCAGCAGCACACCCAAATCCACACCACGGACAAGCTGTACAAATGTGCATACCCAGGCTGTGAGAGAGCCTCACACAACTCCAGCCTGTAGGCCCGCAGGCTGCAGCACAACAAAGATAAACCCCTCAGGTGCCACAACTGTCACCAGGCGTACACAGTTGCAACCTCACTGGAGGGGCACCTGTCCACACACACAGGGAAGTAACCCAAGGTGCACTCTCTGCACCCTATGTGTTGGAAACGTGCTTGATGAAACATGCACAAACACAACTCTCCTGATCGCCAGCAGCAGGTGCAGCAGTGGCAGTGACCGTGGTGGTTCAGACCTTCCCGTTAAACAACACCTTCAGCTAAAGACAAAAGACGAGGTGTAGGGGATAGTGGTTTGGGACCTCAAAGGGGAGGAAGGCAATTCACATGCAGATGGAAAAGCAAATGTTCGGTAAACAAATTGTTGGGCTGCACCTGCAGGCCTGCATGTCCTGTGCTTGCCCAGCCTCAAGACAAGAGAAAAAGTCTGGAGTCAGAGATGGCCACAGAGACATCAGTGGTTTAATGGATGGGGGATCTTACATGTGTGAAGTGAAGCCCTTGAGCGACACCCCACCATGTGTGGTAGAAGGCAAGCAGGACAGCGCAGCAGTCTTCCCTATCCAGGAGAAGTGAAACCATGTGTAAGCCCCATTTTCTTGTTTTTTGGAGTTAAGGCTGATTCAAGAGTTAAGTAGGAAATGAGAAGATGTGGAAACAAAGAGTAACTGTTGAGCTGTGAAACTGGTAACAATTTAGACTATAATTCCGAAACATAGAAGAATTACCCAACTCCAAGTTCCCTAAAAGATACAGATAAAGGCCTGACACAAACCAAGTTGTTTTTACAGGAAGCAGACTCTCTCCTGACTGCAACACTGTAAACCTAGACAGGTTGAAATCGGAAGGTTGATGATAGTTCAAACTTTACCTTGATGCCAACCAATCCGAGGACTGAACATGGGTTGCTTATGCCCTGCTTTGTGAACACTATAAAACTCCTCACTAGCCCCTCCTCCAGGTCGATCACACAGTCTTGAGGTCATTAGCCTGTTGTGAACCCTTTGCCTGGCTTAAAGCAATAAAAGCTACTTTTTTCTACTTCACCCAAAACTCTCTCTTGTTTCTATTCGGCACCAGTGACAGAGGCCGAGTTTTGTCAACAAGTCTTGATAAGCACAGATTAAAAACCAGTAATATTTTAGGCAAAAAAAAAAAAAAATGTTTTTCAACTATATTTATCAGCTTACTTAGTCCTATATAATTAGTTTTTTTTTTTTTTTTTGGACAGTTTTATGAAATCAGAGATTCCATTAGACTTTTAAAATACCTTGCCTAGTTTAGCAGTATGATTTAAAAGTTATCAGAAACATCCTTTCAATGACCCTTCTTTTTTAAAAATTTATTTGCTTGTTTATTTATTTTTGGCTGCTCTGGGTTTTAATTGCTGTGCTTTCTCTGGTTCTGGTGGCTTCTCTTGTTGCAGAGCACAGGTTCTAGGTGTGTGGGCTGAGAAGCTGGGGCACATGGGCTTAGTTGGTCTACCTTATGTGGAATCTTCTTGAACCAGGAATCAAACCTATGGCCCTACATTAGTAAGTGAATTCTTATTTACTGGACAGGCAATGAAGTCCTCTGTGACTCTTTTTGAAGATATGGCAGTTTTGCAAAGCATCAGCTTAGCTGCCTGTGGATGATAAAAGTCTTTAAAAGGCAAAGGTTAAGATCTGATTACAATTCTTCTTGGCAAAGAAGCTTATCCAAGTTGTGACATGCAACATTTTAAGATAACAACTAAAATTATAACATTATACCAGGACATATACAAATTTCAGGAACTTTAAATAATTTCTAGTGTACATATTAATAACATTTATTCATATTGCATAATCTGAAGAGGCTTATCATTCATTTGACAATGCTTTCTGTGCAACTTAACATACTAAGAAATTATAGTCAATTCCATATCTATATCTCTATATATAATTTTTTTCCCCCCTGAGATGCCTCAGGAGCTCTCTGAAGCATCCCAAAGCTAGCTGAAGTCAAAAGAACTGTCAGGTAGTTAGTATAGGAAAAATGAGTTCAAAATGGCGGTGACTAAAAGACAGACTGAAAAACCTGTGAAAGTGGAACAAAAGAAAATCTGCAGACTGGCGTGAGAACCTCAGGTGAAACAAACACACCCCCTTCTTGGCTAGCCCAATTTTCATAGGGCAGGCTCAAGGGGGAGGAGACAAACATATAAAAGGAGGAAGCCAAGGTGGATTGGGGCCACTCCTATGGGGTCAGTCTGCTTTCACGCCTCGGGGGTGTACTTTCTTTGCTTGCCAAATAAAACTGAGCTGTAACTGAGCTGTGACACTGGCCCGCTGTTTCAAATCTTTGCTGTGGCGAGACAGAACTGAGGAAATCATACTCTCCCCCAACATGTCTTTAATTAGAATTTGATAGTAGTTTGTAAGAAATATTTAAAAAAATGTTTTTTAAAAAATTTGGTCATATAGAGTATTTAAGAACAAATATAAATCAGTTAAAGGCAATATAGTTCAAACAATCTGTTATCAGACACAGCATTACTTCGTCTCTTAGCAAAGAGGTACCAAGTCTGGTCCTGCATCAGTCTACTATTAATAACAAAATCTATTTACCAAATTGAGTGTAATCTAATCTTAGCCTATGTATAAAATTCCTTTTTTACCCCAAACATATCCCATTTTCCTACTGTATAGTGAAATGTTTTATTATTTTTAGTAGCTTTAGTTACATATTTAAATTAGAATCCCCAACTCTTAAAAACTTTAATTTCTAGTGAAAACCAAGAGGCAAGTAATAGTTAACAAAATCTGGAGAGACTGTTTTAGATTTTTTGAGAACACAATTATTCCTAGGGAATTTACCTAAAAGCTCTTATCTTGTTCACTTTTAAAGTTTTACCATATCAGGTTATTTTTCTCTCTGACAAATTTGCAAAAGATATAATAAGATTTCATTTAATTTTTATTAAACCTAGGTGCAGTAAAAGTATTATACTTAATGTTGATAACTCTGAAGACATGTCTTTATTAATTAGATCAACAAACTTGAACATTAATACCATGTATTAATTTAATAATATACATTTCCCAGTTTATGTACTTTGGCCACCTCATGCGAAGAGTTGACTCATTGGAAAAGACTCTGATGCTGGGAGGGATTGGGGGCAGGAGGAGAAGGGGACGACAGAGGATGAGATGGCTGGATGGCATCACTGACTCGATGGATGTGAGTCTGGGTGAACTCTGGGAGTTGGTGATGGACAGGGAGGCCTTGCGTGCTGCGATTCATGGGGTCGCAAAGAGTCGGACACGACTGAGCGACTGAACTGAACTGAACTGAAAATTCATTTAGCTTAATTTCTTTTGTATTTAGAATTGTCTGCTTTATAAATGCTTACTTTTCTTTAGGTCAATTAAATATGGCTAATTTACAAATTAACTTCAGCAATGTTATCCAAAGACAAGGATATATATAAACATACAAACAGACCTCATAGTTCTTGTTTTAAAATTTCAGCCTTATAGTCAGGTAAAGCAATGTAAACCTATCAGTTTACAAAAGAAGTTGGATTAAAATTAAGTTTCTGGCAGATAGAACAAATAAAACTCACTTGTCTAGATAGATAAATATATACTTAAGATTTCTATTTAACTTTGATGAGTCAATTTCTAAATTACTTCACCCTCTTTTCAAAATTTGCATTTTAAAAAGATGACAGAAGTACGAGTTCCTGAGAAGGCCAGGTGGGACATTTGCATCTCAAAGGCACAAGCAAGTTCCCCCTAAGATGACTTTGCTTCCCCTTTGTTTAATATTTACAAGCCTCTTAAGATAAATAGGGAAGGTTTGTTGTTGTTCAGTTGCTCAGTCATGTCCAACTCTTTGCGATACCATGGACTGCAGCATGCCAGGCTTCCCTGTCCTTCACCATTTCCTGGAGTTTGCTCAAATTCATGTCCATTGAGTTGGTGATGCCATCCAACCATCTCATCCTCTGTCGTCCCCTTCTCCTCTTGCCTTCTATCTTCCCCAGCATCAAGGTCTTTTCCAAGAGTTGGCCCTTCCCACCAGGTGGCCAAAGTATTGGAACTTCAGCTTCAGCATCAGTCCTTTTGAAGGAGGAAACAAACAGAACAGGCTCCATCTTGAAAGCAGTACTTGATCTTGGGCTGGACTGTGGACTTTGAGCTATATGCTTAGTATCTATGGAAATGACATACCAATGGAAAACCAGACCCCCTGGATTAAGGAGCCTCAGGACTTGTACCTAGACTCTCCGATGCCTAAAATAATATGCTAATTATCTCTGTAACAGAACAAAGTCGTAAATCCCATTATGTTTATCGGGGTATGACCACAGGCCTATTGATAAATGTCCACTGTTTAACTATCTGGGCTTATGACACATGAATCATGGGTTAACTTTGATGGTATCTCTCTTTTACCTTGTCCAGACTAGTTTCAAGGAATTTGGGGAGGTGGGTTTGAGCACATACACTTAGGGTATATAAGGTTTTCACAAAAACTGGTCAGGGACCTTGGCTTAGAAGAGACTCTGCCATGGGCCCGCCGGTGTAATAAATTGCACTCCACTATCTGCATTGTCCTTCTGAGTGAGTTTGTTTCCCAGAACGCGCGGCTACTTCCAATGAATATTCAGTATTGATTTCCTTTAGGATTGACTGGTTTGATATCCTTGCTGTCCAAGGGATTCTTAAGAGTCTTCTCCAGCACTACAGTTCTAAGGCATCAATTCTTTGGCACTCAGCCTTTTTTTTTTTATTGTTTAGGTCTCACATCTGTACATACTGGAAAAACCATAGCTCTGACTATGTGGACTTTTGTTGGCAAAGTAATGTCTCTGCTTTTTAATATGCTGTTTAGGTTTGTCATAGCTTTTCTTTCAAGGAGCAAGCATCCTTTAATTTCATGGCTGCAGTCACCATCTGCAGTGATTTTGGAGCCCATGAAAAGGTTTGGGGAGTGGTAAAAGGATTGGTCCCCTTCATTGATTACAGCCTTGTTATGCTGAAGGGGCTTGCATAACTCAATGAAGCTATGAGCCACGCTGTGCAGGGATACCCAAAATGGATGAGTCATAGTGAAGAGTTCTGATAAAACGTGGTACACCAGAGGAGGCAATGATAACCCACTCCAGTATTCTTGCTTTGAGAACCCCATGGACAGTATGAGAAGCAAAAAGCTATGACACTGGAAGATGAGCCTCCCAGGCCAGAAGATGTCCAGTGTGCTACAGGAGAAGACAAGAAGACAATTACTAATAGCTCCAGAAGAAATCTTTTTGCCTTTTCTACTGTCCATGGAGTTCTCCAGGCAAGAATATTGGAGTGTGTTGCCTTTTCCTCCTCCAGTCAATCATAAAGGAAATCAACCCTGAATATTCATTAGAAAGACTGTTGCTGAAGTTGGAGCTGCAATACTTTGGCTATCTGATGTGAAGAGCTCATTGGAAAAGACCCTGATGCTGGGAAAGATTGAAGGCAAAATGAGAAGGGAGTGGCAGAGGAAGAGATGGTTAGATAGCATCACCAACTCAATGGACATGAATTAGAGCAAACTCTAGGAGATAGTGGAGGACAGAGGATCCTGAAGTGTTGTAGTCTATGACTTTGCAAAGAGTTTGACATGGCTTAGAGACTGAATAACAACAACCAGAAAGAATGAAGTGGCTGGTCCAAAGCAGAAATGACACTTAGTTATGTGTGTGTCTGGTGGTAAAAGTAAAGTCCAATGGTGTAAAGAACAATCTTAAAGAGGAACCAGGATTGTTAGGTCCATGAATCAAGGTAAATTGGATGTGGTCAGGCAGGACACATCAAGATTGAACATCAACATCTTAAAAATCAATAAACTAAAATTGCCAGGAATGGACGAATGTAGTTGAGATGACCATTATTATATCTACTACTGTGGGCCAGAATCCCTTGTAAGAAATGGAGTAGTCTTCATAATCAATGAAAGAATCCAAAATGCAATACTTGGGGGTAACCTCAAAAACAACAGAATGATCTTGGTTTGTTTTTAAAGGCAAACCACTCATCATCACAGTAATCCAAGTTTATGCCCCAACCACTAATATTGAAGAATCTACAGTTGACTAGGTTCTATGAAGACTTACAACACCTTCTAGAACTAACACCAAAAAAGATGTCCTTTTCACTATAGGGGATTGGACTGCAAAAGAAGGAATTCAAGAGATACCTGGGATAACAGGAAAGTTTGGCCTTGGAATACAAAATGAAGCAGGGCAAAGTCTAACAGAATTTTGTTAAGAGAACACGCTGGTCATACAATCACCCGTTTCCAACAACCCAAGAGACAACTCTACACATGGACATCACCAGATGGTCAACACTACAAGCCATTTGATTATGTTCTTTGTAGTCAGAGATGGAAAAGCTCTATGCAGTCAGCAAAAACAAGATCTGGTACTGACTATGGCTCAGATCATGAACTCTTTATTGAAAAATTCAGGCTTAAATTAAAGAAAGTAGGGAAACCACTAAGCCATTCAAATCCCATATAATTTACACAGTGGAGGTGATGAATAGATTTAGGGGATTAGGTCTGCTAAGCAGAATACCTGAAGAACTATGTATGGAGGTTCATAACATCATACAAGAGGCAGTGACCAAGTGGGCAGAGAAAGCCAAGATTTTGGTGGTAACATTTGGAGCAGTGAAAGCCTTATTGCAGGGCCATGCAAGGAGACTAAGCGGTTCATGCTCTGAAAAGCCCCCAGCTCCCTGAGGGCTTTGGCAAGGCAATTTTATTTTTATTTTTGTAAGTGTCAATGTTTTTATTACTATCTTAGAGCTATCATGCATTTAAGTAACTAATAGATAGATGCTGGTTCTCTTATGATCAAAGTTCATCTGAGAGACAAATTTCAGAAAGTATTATCATTCAGGGTATGGAAAGCTTATTATTCCTTCATGCATCCATGTATTCAGTTCAGTTCAGTTCAGTTTAGTCGCTCAGTCATGTCCGACTCTTTGCGACCCCATGAATTGCAGCACGCAAGGCCACCTGTCTATCACCAACTCCCGGAGTTCACTCAAACTCATGTCCATTGAGTCGGTGATGTCATCCAGCCATCTCATCCTCTGTCGTCCCCTTCTCCTCCTGCCCCCAATCCCTCCAAGCATCAGAGTCAGCAAGGCACTTTTAAAGGGTAGGTGAAGGGGGAGTTGGTGTTGCAAGGTATATGATCAGCTTGTGCACAATTCTCTGATTGGCTGATGGTGAGGCACCAGGGTGGTGTCACAGTGGTTCAGATTATGAGTCTTTAGGCTCCAGGAGGCCTGGGGCTATGTGCTCATGGTCATCAAGTAGTTCTTCCATTTGGTGGTGGTCGGGGGTGGGGGTGGGGGGTGGTTCACATCTGCAAAAGAACTCAGGAAATTTGCATCAAGTACTATTATCTGAGAACTTCAGAGAATAGCTAAAGCAGAGGATAAGGGGGAAGGCCTGTCCTGGGTAGGCCCCACAGGGTCCTGCTGTTACACCTTGAGCTGGCCCCAGGTGTCTGATCTGCCATTGGTACTGAGCTCCGTGTGGGGAAATGGTGGGCTGAATAGAAGAGATGGATTATCTTGGGGGCCTCCCCTAGAATCAGGGGCCCCTCTGGCTCTCTACCCGCCACTGCACTGTGTGCTGCAGACCCTTGCCGGTTCATCTCATGTCTTTCAGCTGGGCCAAGAGCGGAGGCAGCCACTCAGAGCTTTCACAGACTGCACAGCATCCCCTGAAGTGTTTGTATTTTAAAATAGTGCCATCATCATCTCAGTGGAACAAAGCTAGTGGAGGTGATGGAATTCCAGTTGAGCTATTTCAAATTCTAAAAGATGATGCTGTGAAAGTGCTGCACTCAATATGCCAGAAAATTTGAGAAACTCAGCAGTGGCCACAGGACTGGAAAAGGTCAATTTTCATTCCAAACCCAAAGAAAGGCAATGCTAAAGAATGTTCAAACTACTGCACAGTTGCAGTCATCTCACACACCAACAAAGCAATGCTCAAAATTCCCCAAGCCAGGCTTCAATAGTACGTGAACCATGAACTTCCAGATGTTCAAGCTGGATTTAGGAAAGGCAGAGGAACCAGAGATCAAATTGCCAACACCCATTGGGTCACTGAAAAAGCAAGAGAGTTCCACAAAAACATCTACTTCTGCTTTATTGACTATGCCAAAGCCTTTGGCTGTGTGGATCACAACAATCTGTGGAAACTTCTTCAAGAGATGGGAATACTTGACCTGCCTCCTGAGAAATCTGTATGCAGGTCAAGTAGCAACAGTTAGAATCAGACATGGAACAACGGACTGGTTCCAAATAGGGAAAGGAGTATGTCAAGGCTGTATATTGTCACCCTGCTTATTTAACTTATATGCAGAAATGCTGGGCTGAATGAAGCACAAGCTGGAATCAAGATTTCTGGGAGAAATATCAATAACCTCAGATATGCAGATGACACCATCCTTATGGGGGAAAGTGAGAACTAAAGAGCCTCTTGATGAAAGTGAAAGAGGAGAGTGAAAAAATTGACTTAAAACTCAGCTTTCAAAAAACTAAGATCATGGCATCTGGTCCCATCACGTCATGGGAAATAGATGGGAAAACAGTGGAAACAGTGACAGACTTTAATTTGGGGGGCTCCAAAATCAGTGCAGATGGTGACTGCAGCCATGAAATTAAAAGATGCTTGCTCCTTGGGAGAAAAGTTATGAGCAACCTAGATAGCATATTAAAAAGCATACACATTACTTTGCCAACAAAGGTCCATCTAGTCAAAGCTATGGTTTTCCCAGTAGTCATATATGGATGTGAGAGTTAGACTATAAAGAAAGCTGAGTGCCAAAGAATTGATGCTTTTGAACTGTGGTGTTGCAGAACACTTTTGAGAGCCAATACTTTGGCTACCTGATGTGAAGAACTGACTCGTTTGAAAAGACCCTTATGCTGGGAGAGATTGAAGGCAGGAAGAGAAGGGGACAACAGATGAGATGGTTGAATGGCACACCAACTTGATGGACCTGAGTTTGAGCAAGCTCTGAGAGTTGGTGATGGACAGGGAAGCCTGATGTGCTGCAGTTCATGGTGTTGCAAAGAGCTGGACATGACTAAGCAACTGAACTGAGCTGAACATCTCAGTGGGGAGTGAGCATCTGGGCTGGCAGCAGCTGCATCCAGCGCCTTGGTAAAGCTTCAGGCTGAGTGTGGGCCTGGGGAGTTCAACAGCCAGCACTCTGGTCCCAACTCCACTGCTGATCAGTCCTGCCATGGGGAGACTTGCTCAGCTTTCTGGGACTTGGTTTTCTCCTTTGAAACAAGTGATGGTGGCTGGATGCTGGATGGCAGGAGCAACTGGGGTGATGCTGGCTGAGCATTCAGCAAGGGCTTGGAGCACAGAGTGCAGAGTAGGCAGGGGAGCTGTGGTTCTGGGGAGGCCCCCACAAGTTATATGTCTCCTCTACTCAGCAACAGTCCCCGGCACACAGCCCAGTTCCACTGGCAAATCACACTCCCAAAACCAGTTCAAGTGGAGCAGCATTGTCAGTGGTGGGGACAGAGCTGGTTACTTGGGGTGCACCAGACCAGACCTCCCACACGGATGAGGATCCTTGAAGACCAGGAGGGAGGAGACCTTCGCACCCCACCTTCCTGACATTTCTGCCCCGGCACCTACTTACTGACTGGGGAAGGGTGATATTATTTGTTGTAAATAGTATGTACTAGGTTTGAATATTATATTAACATCCTGTTTCTTTCACAGCCTAGAGTTGTGATTTGGTTCTTTCACCATTCTGTGCTCATTGAAATGACATGCAGACTTTGACATTCTTCTTTTAATTAAGAAGTCTTGCAGGTTCATCAGCTTGTTGTGGGTGAAGGGAGAAGGGCCAGCTCTCTGGCTGGTGAAGGAAGCTCCAAGTCTCCCTCCTCAGAGGGCTGGTTCATTTCATGTCATTCAGCTGGGCCAAGAGCAGAGGCTGCCCCTCAAACTTTCACAGATCAAACAAGAACCCCTGAAATGTTTGTGTGTTTAAATAACACCTCCTGGGACTGGGTCCTGCACCTGGACAGTGGCTGCCATCCGACAGCTCTGTGGGAAGAGGAGACACTTCCTGCTTCTCTTGTGGAGGTTTCTTTTTGATCAAATATGAAGAATTTATAGTTTTCTGTTTTAATATCTTGAATTGCATTAGCTCTAAGTGAGGTAAACATGCAAAGAAATCAAGATGTGCAGGTAGATAGGATGAGGCCAGAGGAAGGTCATTTGTAGAAAAACGCTCCATCCTCAGGCCCTGCTAGGCCTAGATTCGAGTCCTGCTGGGATCCTGTCCATGACCTCAGATTTCCTTTTCCCAATGATTTTCTCTTCAGGGGTAAAGATTTGTGATGCAGATTTTGAGGCTACAGCTGGACCTTGTTGCATAAATATCATTGTTCCCTGTGACCAAGGATTTCCAGCATCCTTGCACTTCTGTTCTACAATCCCCTTTAGGGCAGGAATTCCCTGAAGGTTTGCCAGCCGATCAGCTATGTCGCAGTCACTTCTCCCTGGCTGGTCTTGATGGCTCCTGTTGAGCTCTGCTTCATAAGGATAACTGACTGTAATCCTGGCCAGTGTATGACCCCATACTTTCCTTGCTGTCCAGTGAGACTTCTGGGCCCCTGTGGTCTGAGGCCTATGATCTTGGACAATCGCTACTTTACATACTTAGTCATGTTGTTACTAACTGGTCCTAATGGGGAAGCTAGGCCCAAGCCCATGAGCTTATAGCAACACCCCCCGCCACACACACCCTTCCCCCCCATCCCTGGGATGACTGTGTGCTTTTCCACAGTCTTGTGCTGTGTAGTGTGGACCTTTCTTATTGGACCTTTGAAAGTAGAAGCATGAGAGGGAAGCATGTGAAGGTCCATTGGGGGAAATGCCACCAAACTGATGATCCACAGACATGCGTAGACAGAGCATTGATGATTAGAAATACAGAACACTTCCAATATGGGTGGTAAACACTGCTCCAAGCTTACCTGAATACCCACCCCATCTAGCATTTTGAACATCACCTCCTGGAAACACCCTTAAGAGCAAGGGCCACATGTAGGAGGCTCAGCCAAAACACCTGGGTCTGTTACCTAGAAGAGATCTCCCTGAGTCCTCTTTTCTCCCATCCAGGGTTCACAGGGCTTGGCTGGAACAGAATAAAGCAGAGTTGGACACCGTTTCTTGGTCTTTCTTGACCTGGCTCCTGTCTAGTTCACAGGGATCCATATAAACATTATTCTCTCCATTAAATCTTCAAGGAAACTGTGACTTGGGTCTTGTGGATTCACGCCATGTCATCCCTCAGAGATATCAGGATTGGAGAAACAGGCACAGACATAGCCTCAAATGAAATTGAAATGTGACCTCAAGGCAAGATCATCTCCCATCCCAGGAAACCTTGGGGCACATGTGTCCCTGGACTCTATGCCAGCCGTGACCTGCATCACTGTTTCTCCACACCTCCACCCCAAAGCCCCAACAGTCTCAAGCTGCCTAAGAGAGATTCCAGATTCATCTGCCTTGATGCCTCCTCTCCCCTCCTGGGTCCTTCAAGATGGGAAACAGGCCAAGACAGGAGGAATGAGTCATGAATATGGAGGAAATCACCCTACTTACTGGGACTTGAAACTGGAATGGCTAGGTCTCTGGGAAGCACGAGTCCTGGGGTAACACCAAGGCTATAAAAACAGTGTCTGTTTTGGATGTAAAGATGAATAAACTCAGGGAGGAAAATTTGAGGGAAAAACAAAGCAGTCTTTTTTCATTTTTTCCACACAGAATCCATTTAGACAGTTAAAGCAGAGGCTCCTCTACAAGTATTATAAACATGCCAGACATAAAGCAAGCTGTACTGTTTTGCCTTGAGTTTACTGAAGAGACGGTGCTATCTTTACACCTTATGCAGACAACCAAAGCTGAAGATGCCCAAGGACTAACAATTAAAATTACACTGATGTCACCCATTCTGCCTTTTCAGGCATGAGCTTCTGCTGCTCATTCTTAAGCAGTCATTCTCTGAAGATGGCAACAATGATGATAAGAGCTGTCTGCTGATGCTTGGTACCTGCTGAGCAGCATGGTGGGCAAACTCTGCCTGCATCATTTGGTTGCGTTTTATTTCCAGTTTATAGCTAGAGATATGGAAGATCAGATATTAAGTAACTTGATGAGGAAGGAAAAATATTACTTAGAACCTGAATTAAACACTTAGTCAAACTGTCAGAGAAAAAATAAAGGTGTTTTCCAACATACTGGCAGACCCAAAGTTGATCTCCCTAGGGTCACCTGTGAAAGCACCAGTAAAGAATGTACATCATGATGATGAAATGTGAACCCCCCAAAACATAAAAGGAGTCGTGAGGAAGAGAAAAAAATTAGTGTATCTAAATAATTACTGGCTTTAAAATAAGGCATTCTAACTAAAGTCCCAGATGATTGCCACATGCTAGAGAAGATTCAATTTAAAAATGTCTCATTTTGGGGGGAAGATATAAATAGAGACTCTATTTTTTTAAAAAAAAAACAACATCTCTCTCTCTCTCTCAGAAATTGATAAATCCACCAGGAAAAAATAAGTAATGATGAAAAGAATTTGAATAGTACAGCACACGTGTTCAGGCAAATAGACATATATATATATATATATATATATATATATATATATATATATATACACACACACACACACGTCCAGGCTTCTTATTAATGATGCTGAAAACAGTCCCTCTTGATAACATCATTTTCCCAAATGACATGTCAATTTTCATGAATGAAATTTCAAACACAAGTAGGTCTAGAAAACAAGGGAAAGTCTGGTATTCATTACTTGCGCTTCTGAATTCATATGCAACGAAACTCAGAAAAATGGAAAGAGATATCTTATTTGAGAATATAGATGTAAAATTCTTTTAATGAGATGTTTGGGAATCTATTGGGAAATATTACAAATACACACAAAAAATGTAATCCAGACTAGGGAGTTTGTAACTGTGAGAGCAAAACTTTGAGTAATCTTATGACTTTGATGACTCTGTTAACTTTAAAATACAAATAACATACATAGTAATTAAAAATGAGAGAACTCAACTTCCCACCTCAAAAGGAAATCCTTGTCTATATTTTCTGTCACACAGAATTTACAACAAAGGAAAGTATTAGTAGATCTTAGTTTCAAGAACTCAAAGCAAGAACACTGCAAAGAGATGTTAGTAAAGTGTTGTGTGAAATTTCATGTGCATCATCTTTTCTTCACAGCATTGGCCCAGGGCATCCTTCTTGGCCCTACACTTTCTCTGCCTCTCCAGCCAGTCTGTCAGCGACCATCACTATTGCCAGTCTCTCTCTTGCTGTCTTCACTCTCCTTTCCTGATTCCTGATATCCTCCTCAGTTACCAGACACTGTTTGCAGAGGAGCTGTGGGGTGCCAGAACCAGCTCCTGGAATGGTCTGTGACAAACCTGAAGACCACACAGGGGTGGCCATGGGGGTGGAGTTTGGACCACCTGTATGTACCCCTGGCAGGGACTCACCTGGGCAATGTGGTGCAAATTTTTGCAAGGCTTTGGGTAGATTCAGAGGACTTAACAGTTCTCCTGCACTGCTGCAAGCCTGGAGTCCTTGCAGTCTCTTCTGCCAGTATAGCTGTTGGGGATTGTTCAAGGTTTCCTCCCAGGGATAACATCTGACCTCATTGCTGGGATGGGATGTGATTCTAGTCACTGGTCTCTTGAATATATAACTGGACATCCTCAAAGGGATTGAGATGTTTAAACCAGGCTTTGGTTTGGATAGTTTTCCACAGTCACAATGCTTCCTCTGTGAAGTCTTCACCATCATACTTCTTGTCCTTGTACCCTATGAAAATAAACCATGAAATTGGATTCAAATGATAAACGAAATCTGCCTTCTCGGACCATTATTTTGGCTCTTTTGTACTCTCAGCCTCTCTTTGTCCCGCCAGGGTTAGATCGAACGTCATCAAGCAGATGTGAGTCAAGAACAGAAAGCTCAAGGTCAAACTCAAGGTTACCCCAGCTCATTCCTCCTTCACCAGTTTGTAACACCCCTTCCTTTATGAATATGACTATATTCTTTTTTGTCCTCATCACTCTCAGCTGCACAAGTTCGGGTAGTTTATGTCGCATGGTCTTCAGTCTTTTTCTAAATCCCAAATGCTTCAGTGTCATGTGACTTCATTTGGTTAACCCACTGACTTCTTCATAGCTGCTTTAGAGCTTAAGAATATAGTGACATTAACAATTGTCCCACCCTTAGCAACTCACCCATATCCCTGATGTTTACATCCACCCAGTTGGTCATTTTCTAAATAAATACTTCAGAAAACTTACTAACTCACTACTAATTTCTGATCTGTGATTTTTCCCAAGACTCCTGCAACAGATACTTGCTCCTCGAGATCCTGTTATACCAGATCACCATATCTTCATGTTAATTTCTTGCCTTCTACTCATATCAGTCCTGGGTTCCATGGACTATGATCTCAGTAATTCTCTTGGAATAATCCAAAATTCCTTCCTGCTTATCACATCTGTCTTGCAAAAAACAAAACAAAACAAAACTTCAAACCTGGCACTTGACTGCCTTACATACCATAGCTAATGCTGGTCTTATGGAAACTGCTAAGAAAAGCACACAACGTGATATTTTACTACCACTGCAAGTCCGAAATCATCTGCATCCATTGAAAAGCATCCATAATGCCTGGAAATTTCGTTTTCTTTTTATGTGTTGGCATATTTACTTTTGGATTTTCCCCAAAGTCTGTTTCAGGTTTTCTCCACTTTCCTCTTTCTTTCATACACATCTCATGTCCCTTAACTTGCCTGATATTTCACAGAGAAGCTGTTAACTACTACAATGAAATATTACCGTAGTAGTCCCCAAATCTGTAAATATCTCTGATTCCATTATTTTCAAAGTTCCTTTAATTATATTTAAAGAAGCATCTTTTTATCTTCCAATGCTGATCCTCATTTCTTCTTCCTTCTTAGTAAGTTCGCCATCCCAATATATCCCTCTTTACTTTCAGCCTCTCCTTTTCCACCGAATCCTTCCTTCAGCATTTAAGTACCTACAAATCTCTCTAAACTACACAGACAGACTTCACCTAGTCTTCCCAGGAACTTCCTGAACCACAGTCTTTCTACTACTGCCCCTTAGTTGTGAACCATTGAGAAGGGTGATCTACATCACGGTCTCTGCAGCCTCACCTCCAACCAAGTCCTCAGACCTCCTCACACTACTGTCTGACTTCACCATTCTATGGGGGCTTCCCTTGGTCAGGTCACAATGACCACTTTGTTACTAGGACAAGCATGGAGCTTTTCATTATTCATCCAACATGGTCCTTAAGTGTAAAATGTTTAAGTATCTTTGGATCAATTTAAACACGTGAATCTCATTTTATAGCTGTGACCCTTACAATCTAAATACGGAATAGGTATGTTGGATAAATTGTCTCACAAATTGGAATTGTGCTGCAAGTGAAAAGCACAAAATAAATTTCAGGAACTCAATACTGAAAAAGTAAATTATGTCATTATTAATTTTTACATTGATTGCATTCACAAATGAAAATATCTTTAGCTGTAATGGGTTAAAATATACAATTAAAATAATTTCACTTGTTTGTTTCTACTTTTTAAGATGTGGCTACTAAAAATATAACGTGCTTAAAGCTATTGTTGGACAGTGCTGGTTCAAGCCATGAGAAAAAATGAAGTCCACAGAAAGAGCTCAGCAAAGCTGTTTCCATGGGAAAGAGTCTATCTACCTCAACCTCACCCCAAGATGTAGCAGACTGTCTCATACACCCCCTCACACACTTTCTAAACCAAATATTATTCCCACCACTATGTCTCAAATGCCTTGAGGCTGCACTCCTACAGTCTTAACCAGAATAATCTTAAGAAAGAAGTCAGAAGTCAAGATAGTTTATCAATTATGATGAGTCAAAACCAGAGACTAAGGATAATTTTAGGGGGAATTTCCTGCTCATTGACTTCTGTTATTAATTCAATACTCTTGAGAAACTTTTCAAGGAGGGTCATTTAAAAAAATTACTTCATCTTTACTATGTAGAATATACAAGATATGTAAAGAATAATAACTGTAGCCAATAAAGGAAATCAGGATGATAGGATACAAACATTGCTATTAGTGAATCAGTCAGAGGACAGATGGTGTTAATTTGGGCCTCATTAGGTTGATTCTGATTGGATGACCAACACATCAATTGTATTATGCTGGCCCTCCTCCTAGTTAACTACCAAGCCCAACAACCAGACTAGTCCTTGCTGACAAATCCCCTGGCTCCACCCTCTGATAGCACCTGGAGAATTTTCCCAGCGTCACACTCTGTCACGTCTCTCTCCTTCCTGCCACAGGCCAGGGAAATATTTTCTCCATGGTTCATTCTCTGTGTATGCCCAGTTGTCCCTCAGGTAAAAGAAAGGACCAGGGTGCAGACTCTGTGAGCTGCAGGAAATAGGACAAAGACTGGGGTATGCTCACAGAAGAGGAGAAAATCTTTAATGTGCTGGGTACGTACCCAGGGACAAAGAAGCCCCAGTGAGTCCTGAACAGACTTGAAGAAGATGGTGCAGGACAGAGCAGCAATATTTCGGTGGGTGGGATTCTTTTTTTTTTTTAATATTTAAAAATTTTATTTATTTAGGTTGTGCTGGATTTCGTTGCTGTGCAGGTTTTTCTCTAGTTGTGGGAAGCGGAGGCCACTCTCTAGTTGCAGTGTGCAGGCTTCTCATTGTGGCTTCTCTTGTTGAGAAGCATGGTCTCTAGACACCAGAGCTTCAGTAGTTGTAGCATGTAGCCCTAGAGCATGAGCTCAGAAGTTGCGGTACATGGACTTAGTTGCCCTGAGGCCTGCAGAATCTTCCTGCACCAGGGATCAAACCCTGCAGTGGCAGGTGGATTCTTATTCACTGCACCACCAGGAAAGTCCTACTTTAATAATTTTTAAGTGTACTGTTCAGTGGTATTCGGCATACTCAGATTGTTTCGCAACCTTGACGACCACCATCTCCAGAACTCTTTTCATCTTGCAGAACTGAGATGGTGTCCTCATTAAACATTCATCATCGATTCCCCCCTCCCCCAACCCCTGCCACCCACCATTCTACCATTTCTTTAGGAATTTCACACCTCTCAGTTCAGTTCATTCGCTCAGCCATGTCCGACTCTTTGTAACCCCAGGAATCGCAGCACGCGAGGCCTCCCTGTCCATCACCAACTCCCGGAGTTCACCCAAACTCATGTCCATCAAGTCGGTGATGCCATCCAGCCATCTCATCCTCTGTTGCCCCTTTTCCTCCTGCCCCCAATCCCTCCCAGCATCAGAGTCTTTTCCAATGAGTTAGCTCTTCTCATGAGGTGGCCAAAGTACTGGAGTTTTAGCTTCAGCATCATTTCTTCCAATGAACACCCAGGACTGATCTCCTTCTGAATGGACCGGTTGGATCTCCTTGCAGTTCAAGGGACTCTCAGGAGTCTTCTCCAACACCACAGTTCAAAAGCATCAATTTTGGCGCTCAACTTTCTTCACAGTCCAACTCTCACATCCATACATAACCACTGGAAAAACCATAGCCTTGGCTAGACAGACCTTTGTTGGCAAAGTAATGTCTCTGCTTTTCAATATGTTATCTAGATTGGTTATAACTTTTCTTCCAAGGAGTAAGCGTCTTTTAATTTCATGGCTGCAATCACCATCTGCAGTGATTTTGGAGCCCTAAAAATAAAGTCTGATGCTGTTTCCACTGTTTCCCCATCTATTTCCCATAAAGTGATGGGACCAGATGCCATGATCTTCGTTTTCTGAATGTTGAGCTTTAAGCCAACTTTTTCACTCTCCTCTTTTACTTTCATCAGGAGGCATTTTAGTTCCTCTTCACTTTCTGCCATAAGGGTGGTGTCATCTGTATATCAGGTTATTGATACTTCTCCCAGCAATCTTGATTCCAGCTTGTGTTTCTTCCAGCCCAGCATTTCTCATGATGTACTCTGCATAGGAGTTAAATAAGCAGGGTGACAATATACAGCCTTGATGTACTCCTGTTCCTATTTGGAACCAGTCCTTTTTTCCGTGTCCAGTTCGAACTGTTGCTTCCTGCCCTGCATATAAATTTCTCAAGAGGCAGGTCATGTGGTCTGATAGTCCCATCTCCTTCAGACTTTTCCATAGTTTATTGTGATCGACATGGTCAAAGGCTTTGGCATTGTCAATAAAGCAGAAATAGATCTTTTTCTGGAACTCTCTTGCCTTTTTGATGATCCAGCGGATGTTGGCAATTTGATCTCTGGTTCCTCTGGCTTTTCTCAAACCAGCTTGAACATCCTGAAGTTCACAGTTCATGTATTGCTGAAGCCTGGCTTGGAGAGTTTTGAGCATTGCTTTGTTAGTGTGTGAGATGAGTGCAATTGTGCGGTAGTTTGAGCATTCCTTGGCATTGTCTTTGTTTGGGATTGGAATGAAAACTGACCTTTTCCAGTCCTGTGGCCACTGCTGAGTTTTCCAAATTTTCTGGTATATTGAGTGCAGTACTTTCACAGCATCATCTCTGAGGAGTTGAAATAGCTCCACTGGAATTCCATCACCTCCACTAGCTTTGTTCGTAGTGATGCTTTCTAAGGCCCACTTGACTTCACTCCTCTAGCTGAAGCTGAAACTCCAATACTTTGGCCACCTCATGTGAAGAGTTGATTCATTGGAAAAGACTCTGGTGCTGGGAGGGATTGAGGGGAAGAGGAGAAAGGGACGACAGAGGATGAGATGGCTGGATGGCATCACCAACTCGATGGACATGAGTTTGGGTGAACTCCAGGAGTTGATGATGGACAGGGAGGCCTGGTGTGCTGCAATTCCTGGGGTCACAAAGAGTTGGACATGACTGAGTGACTGAACTGACTGACTGACTGAGGGACCTCATATAAGTGGAATCATACAGTATTTATCCTTTCATGTCTGACTTATTTCACTGAGCATAATGTCTTCAAGTTCATCCATATTTTAATGTATGTCAAAAATTCCTTCCTCTTTAAGGCTGAAAAATATTCTGGCAGTAGGTAGTTGGTGTAGCTGATAGGAGAATAGCTGGCAGCTCTTTCCCTCCCTCTCCTCACCTCCCTCAGTCTGAGCCTCTCTCCCCTAGGGGCAGCTGATTCCCAGCATTCAAGGACCGTGGTGGTCTTGGAACCAGGAACAGCCCTCCAGCTGCACCTGGGAGATGAGGTCCTTCTCCTGGTCCTGTTGAGGCCTACAGCTCAAACTCCACAAGAAGGTTTACTCTTTTAAGACATATGTACACAGATAATTCAGAAAAAGATGAAAGGTGAACTTCCAAAGTCAAAAGGAATCATTCAAAGTTCTGAGTCTATAGCCTTCCAAGCAGTTGGCGAAAAGGACCCTGTGGAGTCCTCTACCAAGGTCACAGGCGTTGAACCCTGTACCAAGGTCACAGGACAAAATTATCCAGAACTGACTGAGTCCCATAGCAACTGTTTCCATGAGCTTCTCTAACCTAAACTGGCCTTCTTCATCTTCATATTAGGTAAAATATCCACCCTATAGCATCCTGACCAATCACCTAATGCTACACTTCCAGCAGGAATTTTCTTTGTCTTGAGGCTATAAAAATTGGCTATTAGCCCACAAGAGGGTTCAGCTCTCCTTGAGCTGGTCTGTTGTTCTAACACTATTTTCTGCTCTAACAAATTCTATTCTCCTCTCATTCTTTCTCATATATGCTGTGCCTCTCATTATCTCTGCCCTTTGTTCTTAATAAACTCACTCCCTTCTAAAATACTCCGTGTCTGGAAATTCTTTTCCAATCTGCACATAGACATGAACAGACCCTAAGATTCTCCTCCCAGACCCTGCTGTTCTGTCCGAGTAGTTGATGTCTCCTTCCTCCTTTTGACTTCCAGGCCTTGGGCTGTGGCAAGGGTCTGTCCTCGGCTTGTTGATTCTGTCCATCCCCTAGAAGAGGCTCAGATGACCCAGAAAATCACCTCCAGTTCCACCCAGGGAGTCCCCTCCCTACCCCAGAAGATCCCAGGAAGACTGACTTATGGCTACAAACTGTGAAAAGCCCCTTCTCCCTCCAGATCTGGAGTCTGACTCAGCTCATCACATGTGTGTTGAGAGGCTAGTGAGGCATAACTTCAACATATTGATCGTTCAAGTGTCCATCATGTGCTATGCGGTTCTTTCTACGTTCATCCAGGCATTAGTCCCCACCCTCCAGAGCATGCAAACTGTTAGATAATGATAAACACATATTTATAACATATAGACACAGAGCTTGAGATGTACCAGGGGTTCAAGCATTTTTCAGACATTCACTCTTTGATACTTTCCCTGATATTGCAGGAGGTAGAGTTAGTATTGCCAAGTATCGGAGAGAAAAACTGAGGCATAAACAACATTGCTTACAAACCTTGTATCTTCAGATGACACATGCTCAACACCTCATCATTTCTGTGACTCAGGAATCTTGACGCAGTTTAGCTGGGTGCTTTTGACTGACCTGCAGTGCCTCACAGGCTGGGGCAGCCATGTTAACTGAGGCTCTTTCAGGGGGATTTGCTCCCAAGTTCACTCACACGGGTGTTGTCAGGATTCTGTTTGAACTGACAGCCTATCTGTCTGTTGGATGCGACTTTCCCTCGATTTTCCCCGATGGGGCCTCCACACAGGGCAGCTCAAAGCACCTGTGGTTGTTCTCCCAGTTCCAGAAAGACCAAGTGAGAGAGACACAGAGAGAGAGACAGAGAAGGAGAGAGATGCTAACTGAGGAACAGAGGGAGAGAGGGAGAACTCAAGAGAGCAAGTAAGAGGGGAGTGGCAGTTTTTATTGTAATGGATGTGACATCCTATCACCTGGGCTGCACTGTTGCTCACACGAGGATGTCAGTGTCACATAGGGATGTACACACCTGGAGGCAGCTGTCACTGAGAGTCCTTGTGGAGCCTGCCCAGCAAATGGACCAAGAGGCACAAAGACCTGAATCTAAGCAGGGAGGGTTGGAAAGTTTATGCCAGTGGATGACAACATCTGAATCTCCTCTGATTTCTACCCTTTGAGGTGCAGACCTGAAAATGAGAACAGTGGGCAGTGACTTTCCCACAGTCACTTGGCTGGAACCCAGACCTGCTTCGAGGGGTATTCCCTGCAGTGTCCAACCCTTCTTGTAATAATGATCTGTGCCTCAGATACACGTGACACCAGCACACAGATGTTGAAGGCATTGTTTCACATTCACCAATGGTGTCCCCAGGAAGTAGATACCAGTCTGGTCCCCACTGTGCAGGTCTGGAGACAGGGGAGGACCCAGTCTGGGAGGCTTTTCCAGGATAGAGAACTGCCTTCTCAAAGCAGGATCCTGGTTCCATTTTCAAGAAGTGGTGGGGAGAGCTGTGTAGTCAAGATGGGGCTTTGAGTGGGTTTGAAGGAAGAAGTGACCTCACTTCCTCGGTGACACAGCAAAACAGAACTTGAAATGTGGTAACCCAGCAGCCACATTCTAGAGCCAGCTGGCTATCCTACTCATGTGACCAGAGGTGCTCAGTGCAGTGACCTGTTCTCATATTGTGGCCTGACATTCTGGGGCCCCAGCTTCTGGAAAGCTGAGAGTGGGGGCCATTTCAGACACAAGGTCAGCCCTCACTTCCGACACCTCTGGTCATTTGACAAGAGGCCCCCGAAGGTAACACAGGGCAGCCCTGGCCAGGCCTCCCAGGCCACAGCTGTAACTCCATATGGGCATCCCAACATATCTGGTCAGTTCCTGTGTGTGTTTGAGGGAGAGAGGTGGGGAAGGTAGGAGATGAGGGGGCAGGGGCAGGTTGTTAGGTGTTGGAAGTCTGTTCATCCGTCACTAGCATCCCAGGCCAAGGCTGGCAGGCTGGGAAGGTCAGCGCTGGGAACCAAGTTCCTCGCCCCCCATATTACCCATGCACCACTGAGGTGTCATCTTGGTCCCTTTCTGGCTCGATTCTGTGCAGATGGTCCTCTGCCTGACCTGGGGAACAAAACTGCGGTGGAGGCGCCCTGTAGTGATAGTCAGGCTTCCTCCTGATGCCTCCCGCCCTGGCTACCTAGCCCAGGAGATCCTGGAGGAGCCAGTGGATGCTTCAGCTACTCCATTGCCCTGGTAATGGGGCAGGTGTCCCAGGCCACCAACCACTGGGGCCAGCCTGATCTGAGAGTGGTTGTGGAGGGCCTGAGATGACCAGGGTGGGCCTGGAACCCCATCTGGAATCTGAAGCTCCCCGGGGCCCTGCCAGGGTTTTCCAACTAGAGTGCCTCTCAATCCCTCTCCCAAGGAAATTGACGTCCAATCCTCCCTCACTAGCAATGTCAGAGGGTAGAAAGTCACTCTTCACAAATTTGTTGGATAGTAGAGAAAAAAAATATTGTTTTCACTTAGCACTGTGCCATATGTATCTTTGCTTTTTTGTCCCTTTGTTGAACCTGGGATCTATATAAGGGAAGTCCCAAAATTCCCTACAATATGAAAGAAAACCCAAGTCTTTATTTGAAATCAGCAGAATCCCCATTGATTACATCTGCCCTGCTCACTGTCTCCTAACTGGGAAGGGAGGAGCTTCACCCAGCCCTCTCCCTCCACTTCAGGGCAGATCAAGCCTCAGGAAGCTCAGAGGGCAAGGCAAGCAGTCCACACTGCGGAGGGTCCTCAGCTCTGACCTCATGGCCCTGAGCAGCCAGCCGACATACCAAGCCTCTGTTTTCTCAGCTCAGCGGGGCTGTTTGTGGAGAATTCACTGGGATAACGGTCTTAGCGCTATTAACGCAGGGAGGCCTGTTGTTCCTCAGATAACAAGGTGCCTAGACTGCAGTCATTGTGTCACCCTTCTCTGTCCCCACCAAACCCAAATAGTCCCTGTAAAGGCCACAGCCTTTTCCAGTGGATGTGCTCCTGTCACTCCTCCTGGCCACGCCCCCGAGGGGCGGGGCCTCCTGGCTGAGCTCCAGGTCTCCACCCTCCTGCTGGTTCAGGTGGTATCTCTCCTCTCACCCAGAGTGAAGGGATGATGTGGTATCTGGTCATTAACTTATTCTCAAATGATTCAAAGACAAAAAGATCTTTGTTTTCCATTTTCAACTTTGTGTAAATTTTCTATCTTTTCAAAACAAAGAAACACTTTAAAACTGAAAGGTCTGAGTTTTAGGGACCCTAGAAGGTGAGTGGCCATCTGAGTGGCACGTCTGTCGCTCCTGACGCTCGGCCTTGAGGTTCTGGGGATGAAGATGGGATGGGATGGGGCTGCCGGGGGATGGGGTGGGGGGGGGGTAGGGGGAAGGAGTGAGCCTGGGGACCGTTGGGCTGTGGGGGCAGAGTAAGGTGGTCTTAGCTTAGATGCCCCCTCTGGGGAAAGTTGCCAGGGTCTCTAAAGGGGTCTTAGGTTCTCAGCAGCTCCCTACTTCACCTCACCTTCCAGCAATTACCTGGAAGTGCCCCGTTATTCCTCTGCCTCTCCCACTATCCTGTGAGCCCTGAGGGCGCAAACCTGGCTTAGTTTCCCGCTGTATCACCTCTGTTGACCAACACGATGGGGAGGCTAGGGTCAAGGGCCCATTCCCGGAGGAGATAGTCCTGGGTGTCAAAGTCCTCACCAAAGGGGGTTAGGGGTGCTGGGAGCTGCAGCCCACTCAGACCCAGGGCCTGTGCGCTTGACACTGCTGCTTCCATCTCCAGGGAAATTCCTTAATTCTGGGGCAAAACGACCAAGTGAGGAGCAGAGGGCAGAGATGCCCACAGGACGCTTCGGATAAAACAGAGCCATTAGAAAGGATTTGAGTGTTGATCATCAGGGTCCTGATGTGTGGATTAGTGCCCTCGGGCAGCGAAATGTGGGCCCAGTTTGAGAAGGGAAGGTGTCCAGGATAGTTAAGTAAATGGAGGGGCGGCGTGGCTCAGAACATTAAACTTTAACAGAACATTTGTTGGGCAAGCACAATCAAGTGCAATCCAGGGGAAGGCACCCCGCAGCCAGGAGGCTCTTCTGCAGCTCACGTGCCTCTGTGCAAGCCCCAGACTCAGAAAGGCCAGAGGCTGCCCACACCTCACTCACATCTATTGGGAGGAGAAGTCTGGCCTTGTCCCAGGACAGGCACAGAGGGTTGGGGCAGTGCGATACCCTCTTCTCTGAGGAAGGCC
This sequence comes from Capricornis sumatraensis, assembly GCF_032405125.1. Classification (NCBI taxonomy): domain Eukaryota; kingdom Metazoa; phylum Chordata; class Mammalia; order Artiodactyla; family Bovidae; genus Capricornis; species Capricornis sumatraensis. The sequence continues at coordinate 51,183,321 of NC_091085.1, read as the reverse complement.
TTCACTGTCAGGAACCTGCCCTGGAACTTGCTATGCTCCCCCCACCCCTCCATGCTCTGCGCGTGCTCCCGTTGCACCTCTGGAGAGGAGTTGGGGAGGTGCAGTCACTACAAAGTATCGAGGCCTCAGTCAATCAGTGTGTCAGCTCGGCTGGACAACGCTGGCCTGTGACCCCTAAATCCGGGGCCTTTCGGGGCCCACTTGGGTTCAGGGGGTTCTGGTGGTTCTTGGTGAGCCGAGAAGTTCTCCAGGGAACGTGCGTGGAATTCAGGAGGGCTGCCCGAGAACCAAGAACCGAGAGGTTGGCGGTGAGTCGGCGGCGCCATCCAGCCTGGGTCTGCGTATCCTTGGGCCTCAGAAGCAAGGGAGCCTAAGAGTCATGGGCTGGGGTGAAGAGGGTCCCATGATCCCCACCCTGTAGCAGGAGGAAGCTGTAATCCTGGACTGACCCCACAACACTGCCCTGGAGCTCTGTAGAGCCGAAGCCCTGCTGGGGTGGCAGCCTGTGGGGCAGACACTCTGATCTCTCTTGTGCCTGGGTAGATGTGCACCGCTGCACTGTGTGGGAGGGAGCGCCTTCAAGGAGCTCCGGTCGCAGCAGACGCCCCTGTGGATCTCACCCCCGTGGGATCCTGGGTGCTCAGCTCCGCGGGGTGGAGAAGCCTTTGTGATGGTGGGGGCCTGGGGACCTGAGTTCTCCAAGCCCCTGCTTCACATGCAGGGGAAACCACAGAACTGCCGTCACCTGCTTGGACAATTCTGAGGTCTCCCCTGTGCAGGTTACAGTCCTGTGAGTTTTGCACAGCAAGTGGAAGGTGCCCTAGAGATGAAACCAGAAGGAGTGTTAGTTGCTCAGGGACTCTTTGTGATCCCATGGACTGTAGCCTGCCAGGCTCCGCTGTCCATGGGATTCTCCAGGCAAGAATACTGGAGTGGGTTGCCATTCCCTTCTGCAGGGGATCTTCCCCAATCAGGAATCAAACCCAGGTCTCCTGCATTGCAGACGGATTCTTTACCATCTGAGCCACTTGGGAAAGCCCTATATATACATTCATTTTTGTCTCTGTTTGTGTCTGTCTTGATGCTGGGGCCTTTCTTTAGTGGGAGAGGAGGGGAAGGCTGGGGCTGCGGGGTAGGGGGGGGGAGGTGTGTGTGGCACTAGTCTCTAGGTGCAGTCCCCTGGCTTCTCATTGCAGTGATTTCTCTTGCTGCAGAGCACATGCTCTAGGTGCAGGGGCTTCGGTAGTTAGGGCTCTGGGAACTCCAGAGCGTGGGCTCAGTGCTCAGCTGAGGCACAAGGGCTTAGCTGCTTCATGGCATGTAGGCTCTTCCCTGATCAGGGATTGAACCCACCTTTCCTGCACTGGTAGGAGGATTCTTAACCATTGAGCCACCAGGGAAGCCCCTTCACATTGGTTTTTAAATGATGGTCTAAGTAAAAATTCTCTTGAGGTCAAAGCTCATGCCTAAGCTTATGCAACACTTTGGGGAAAAGAGAAACATTTCAGTGTCTGTTTACAGAACAATCTGGAAACAATCCAAAGATCTGGTGGGAGATTTGCTAAGTAGATCACACCGCAGAAAGAGGATGAGCTCCTGGAAGATAATTAGTAGTTGTGCCCAGGAAGATGCTTCCTGACTCAACTTGTAATACATTGTACCATGAAAACAGCCTGTTACAAAAACAGGGTGAGTGGTACAGAGCCCATTTGAAAAGATAAGACATGAAATGATATATACCACATTGTTATTTTGTTTTTATTTATCATTTTTATTTGGCTTTTAAATTTTTTCTTTTTTTTTTTTGCTTATCCACGTTTTCTAATTTTTATAAAAAGAATCGGTTTTTCTTGTTTTAAGGTTCAAGAAGTGAAAAAAACAAACCATAGACCATGGGGTTGGAGGAAGCACACACCCCCTCCCCCACACTGACTTAGTATACACAGGGGATGTGGGTGAACAGAGAGGAAATGAGAGGTTTGCTGTGGGAAACCCTGCCGCTGTGGGAATGCTATCTCAGGCCCTTTCTCCAGGGCCAGCTGGGAGTTCAGTGACAACTTTTCTGGTTGCTCTCACCCATTAAGCACCAGTGAAGTTAAAACCTCAATGGAACCCCAAATGTCCAAGTACCCATATTATAAAAGTAAATTTAATTTAACAAATGCCATGATTCTAATTTGTTGCTATAAAATCAATGACTTTTTGGCTGCCAGGTAAAAAGTTACTCTTTACAAACGTCTTATTTGAGCCTCCCAAGCCTCCTCTGGGAGAAGGCAATGGCACCCCACTCCAGTTCTCTTGCCTGGAAAATCCCATTGATGGAGGAGCCTGGTAGGCTGCAGTCCATGGGGTCGCTAAGAGTCGGGCACAACTGAGCGACTTCACTTTCGCTTTTCACTTTCATGCATTGGAGAAGGACATGGCAACCCACTCCAGTGTTCTTGCCTGGAGAATCCCAGGGATGGGGGAGCCTAGTAGGCTGTCGTCTGTGGGGTCGCACAGAGTCGGACACGACTGAAGCGACAGCAGCAGCAGCTAGCCTCCTCTGAGTGAGTGTTACGTTTCCTTGTTACTAATAAGGGAATAGATCTAGTGAATTTAAAAACTTTCCACTAGTAAGTGGCTTCTGTACCTGTCAGATTCAAAAGCTTACATTCTTAACTTAAGCACATAATAATTTTAAGTATTCTAAATCGGGGCAAACTCTTCATAAACTTCATTTTTTTTTTTTTGGAAACTAAACACATTTTAATAGAAAACAAAATACAAAATAACTCTTTTCAGAAAACAGAAATATTTAATCCTTTTCCCACAAATTAGAAGTCGCTTCATCCTCAGAGCATAGTTTTCGATGTGTGTGTTCATACTTAAGATTTGTTTCACAGACTGTTCATTAAACTGCTATTGCAAAGCAGGTGGGAGGGATGATCTCAGGAGGAAAAGATGCTGGAAAAGCCACACCTCAGAATCATTGGGAAATTCAACATTTTTAAATTCTTTCTTTTGACTTTTCACTTCTAATTATTGTCATTTCTTTACCACAATCCGTCCTTTCGGGGAAGAAAATTGTTAACAGAAGTGCAGCCACAAAAAGACTCTTTCTTTCCCACCATTGCTGTAAGAGCCCAAGACTTTCTCAGTCAAATCCACCCACCCACTTCTAGAAGCATGTCAGCTGGAGTGATCCAACTGTCACCCAGGAATTTTCCCTTTCTCCCAATACACTGTGCGACCAAGTTCTTTGAATTCCCTGAACCTCAAAATTCCAAGTATCACAGCCAGTGCCAGGAGTAAAACCTGAAAGATGAGAGCAGAGAAGGCCCCCTCTGCCAGTGCTAGGTTTCCTCTTCTCAATAATAATTATAATAACAATAATAAAAAATCCTGGTTCTTTGTAATCACAGAAAAGGAAAGACGTTTGCCAGGATGACCCCGCCCCCTTTCCTAATTCTCACTCCCACTTTCCTACCTGTATAGAGTCCCTCCCACCCAGTGACCCTGTGGCACTGCTCCCGGGGAGGGTGCCTGGCAAACATCCTCAGGTCAAGTGCAGCCCCAGCGAGGCAAGGGCACCTTGGCGCCAGAGATAGGGAGAGGCCACTAAACTTCATTTTTGATCGAGGTCTAACCTTCCAACAAAAGGTAGGCCAAAATTTAAGTATCCAACACCCACTGTAAACAGATGCTGCCTCCCTTCGTCCATGCTCTCTAGTCTGAAATGCAGTCATCACCACATAATGCATTCTAAAGCATACTGACCTGCTGTTTCCAGGTTTCCTGTTCTCTTCTGGACCCAGGGTACCTGGTGTGGACTCCCAGTTCAACTGTTTAATAGCTCTGTGACTTTGACCCTCTCTGTACCTTCTCTTCTCTTTGGTGAAGTTTATTATTTGTAAAAACAGGCCTTTCCTCATTGTGATTTCAGATGCATCCAGCAGTAAGCAGCTGCTTGCAACAAGCAGTGGCTGGAAGCAAGATCTTAGTTTTCTGGACCAGGAGTCCTAACCACTGGGCTACAGCAGTTAGGGTCAGGGTCCCTAGTCCTTGCCTGACTAGTCAAGAATGAATTCAGACAAGAAGGCAGAAGTTAAATTGCAAAGTAGAAAGTTTACTGAAAAGAAAAATACATGTGGAAAGGTACACAGGTGAGCTCAGAGAGAGAATCTTGAATTTGGGAAGTTGGGCTTCCCTGGTGGCTCAGAGGTTAAAGCATCTGCCTCCAATACGGGAGACCGGGGTTTGATCCCTGGGTCGGGAAGATCCCCTGGAGAAGGAAATGGCAATCCACTCCAGTATTCTTGCCTGGAAAATCTCATGGACAGAGAAGCCTAGTAGGTTATAGTCCACGGGGTCGCAAAAAGTCAGACACGACTGAGCGACTTCACCTCACCTTCACCTCACCTCAAATCCCTCATAAGGGGGCACTTTTCCCGGTTTTTGTCTTCCTTCAGGCCAGTCATCTTGCTTTGTCCCCCCTCGCTCCAGTTAATTTGTCTCAGGACCCTCCCCCTCATGTGCACACACACCTGTCAGCCAAGATGGATCTCAAAGTGAAATTTTCTGGAAGGAGCAAGACTCATTATGGCCTGGAATTATCCCCTGACTTTTGACCCCAAGGAGCTTTTCTGCCTATGTGTAGTGTCTCCCTTGTCCCGAAAAAGAGTTGGGGGTGTATGTGCAGATTCCTTAATCCTTTACTCAAAACACGGTTTTTCACCTCTTTGTCCATGGTTATTACCTTGACTGTTGCCATGACTGTTACCTTAAGGTGTTTACAAGAGACAAAGACTGGCTATTTACCCTGTTTCTCTTGTTACTTCCATTTTGGAGGGCAAGCAGGAGGCTGATTGTAAATCAACTGGAGCCCACTCATCTCTTGTCTCAGAAAATGCTAACAGTTATAAGTATCCAACCTGAAGCCCACTTCTTCCTGCCCCACGACAGGCAAACAGGAGGCCAGTTGTAAATGTCTAACCTGGAGCCCATCTATCTCCTACCTCAACTGGACTGAGATCATTAAATGAATCAATAACTCTTCATGTTCTATCTTCTTTTTCATCATTTTGTTTCTTACCTACATTCTTCATTTTTAACACATTCAAAATTTGGTAAGGTAACTTCTCCTTTATGACTTCTGTACAGAAATTTTCTGGCCATTAATGTACTTTCCCCCGTAATGATTACCTGAACACATTTTAAAAAATCCCTGATGCACAAAAGACTTAAAGCTCATCTGGATAGGGCCTCTTAAGCACCCCCTTTTCACCCTAAAGTCCTCTCTTCCATCCAGGGAATTACCTTCATCCCCAGGGTCTCCCTGAGGGAGTTCCTGCCCCACCCTCACTGCCCCAGGATGCCTTCTTGAAGCCCCCAGGGTAAGTACCTCTGGGGGGTGGGGTGGAGGTATCAGATTTGTTGAATGTCTGTCTGCATATTGGGTGCTTGTAGCTGTTGGAGACCAGTTCTTTGGCCCCTCCTTGGGTTCACAGAATTCCAGGGAGCAGGCCGTCTGGGGAACACCTTGGGAAAGCAATGCTGGACAGAAAAAGAGGGGATACTTTACATCCCAGGTAGAACGCTGTGAAGGACAGAGGAAGTGTAAGCAAGAGCTTCAAAGAGTGACTCAGCTGCCCTTCCTTCTTGGAAGAAGGCAGGTGGTAGATGGGGGCAGGGAACAGGAAGACCCTCCGCACACACTGACCCAGAGGCAGTTGAGGCTGCCAGCCCTGCTGGAGGATTAGACCCTGTTCTCCTTCAAGCTCAGATGAGTTGCATTCCAGTTACAGGTCTTTCAAGGGAACAAAGCTGTACAGCCCCCTCCTCTGGGTCCTGTGCAGGTCCTCTGTAGCACATCTCCTTCATCACCCTGGGTGCCAGCATCACCACTCAAGGTCATGACCAGCATGTGGGTGCCCGACACTCCCTGAGTCTGGATCTGTAAGGCCCAGGCTGGAGAACTTTACTGTCCAAATAAGGCCTGCACCAGGGGGAGGCGAGTGAGGAAACAAACAACTCAGTCATCAAGATAAATAGAATTTTAACACAGTATTTTTATTTTTAAAAAATATAAATTTATTTATTTTAATTAGAGGCTAATTACCTTACAATATTGTTTTGGTTTTGCCATACATCAACATGAATCCACCATGGGTGTACACGTGTTCCCCATCCTGAACCTCCCTCCCCATACCATCCCTCTGGGTCATCCCAGTGCACCAGCCCCAAGCATCCTGTATCATGCATTGAACCTGGACTGGCGATTCATTTCACATATGATATTATACATGTTTCAATGCCATTCTCCCAAATCACCCCACCCTCGCCCTCTCCCACAGAGTCCAAAAGTCTGTTCTATACATCTGTGTCTCTTTTGCTGTCTCACATACAAGATTATCGTTACCAGCTTTCTAAATTCCATATATATGCGTTAGTATACTGTACTGCTGTTTTTCTTTCTAGGTTACTTAACTCTGTATAATAGGCTCCAGTTTCATCCACCTCATTAGAAGTGATTCAAATGTATTATTTTTAATGGCTGAGTAATACTCCATTGTGTATATGTACCAGTTTTCTTTTCCATTCGTCTGCCAATGGACATCTAGGTTGCTTCCATGTCCGGGCTATTATAAACAGTGCTGTGATGAACATTGGGGTACACGTGTCTCTTTGCATTCTGGTTTCCTCGGTGTGTATGCCCAGCAGTGGGATTGCTGGGTCATATGGCAGTTCTATTTCCAGTTTTTTAAGGAATCTCCACACTGTTCTCCATAGTGGCTATACTAGTTTGCATTCCCACCAACAGTGTAAGAGGGTTCCCTTTTCTCTACACCCTCTCCAGCATTTATTGCTTGTAGACTTTTGGATAGCAGCCATTCTGACTGGCGTGAAATGGTACCTCATTGTGGTTTTGATTTGCATTTTAAAAACTTTTTTTTTGCCAGAGAATTCACAATGAACACAAAAAATTTAAAGACGAGTACTACTGATTTTTGCTTTTGCTTCATGCTCAGAGGTGGCTGGCAGTGGTGCTGTGCCCAAATAAGACCCACTTCACCTACTGCAACCCTTCTCTCCTGCTGGTGTTCGGTCAGGGATGAGGTGGGGACAGGGTCTTGGAGCCCAGGGACTGTTTACTGAGCATATGTGACTCTGTGAGGTGGGTATTTTGCCTCATTTCCAAATGACAAGGTACCCATCAGAAGGTTAAGTCACTGGTCTACAGTCACAGAACTGGCAGAGGGTGGGTTTGAGGTGTGTGGTTGTCCTGTCACCTGGCAGCACCCTGAACTGGAGGGTGGGAGAGGAGGAGGGGAGTCATGGTGTAACCTGCATCCTCATCACTCAGCCCACTTTCCTGATGCTGGTCATGCTCCAGGTCCACTCTGGACACTGACATCACAGACGAATGAGTGTCCCTGCATTTGAAGAACCCATCTTCTCAGGAGTTGCTGATTCCCTACTCTGTGCAGAGCACGAAAAAATCAATCTGTTTATCTATTTTTGTTGTTTAAAAAAAGCCTAGATATTTAACCAAAAGCATTTTAGATTAACATAATATTACATGCAAAAAGTTGAACAGACATACAAGTCCAAGGAAATGAAAGCACATTGTGAATGTTCTTGATGTTTTGATTCTCTATCTTTACAATTTATATAAAAGTGCATGAATCTTTAGGGCTTACCTCTGATTTCTTCATGTGCAGGTACTGTGTCCTCACCACTTACTTACAGCATGCTTGAAGGCTCTCTCATGCCCTGTCCAGTCACTATCCCTCCATGGTAACCACCCTTGATTTAAGTCACCAAACATTAGCTTTTCCTGTTTTTGCACTTGACCTGCCTTTTCAAAAGCTACAAGTTCCCCCCACCCCCCATAAGCTTCTAGAAGGTCTAATTTTCCCCTTCACATTTAGGAGTACAATTCAGCTAGAAATTTTAACTTATGGTGTAAGGTATGGGGGGGTGGGCGGTGTCAGTTCACTCCAGAGGATATCCAATTGGCCTACATGACTTATTGCATAGTGTTTCCACCACTACACTGCAGTGTCACTTTTTGTCGGAAATCAGATGATGGCACATGTCGGGGTCTGCTAATGGGTTCTCTGGTCTGTTATTCAACTGCTCTGTTTGTCTAGCTTTATACAAAACTATACTATTATAATAATCACTAAGTCAATGTTCAGTGTGTATCCTTCAGTTTTCCTCCTCTTTGTCTTTGCTATGCTTCGCCCTTTGCATTTTCGCATGGATTTCAGAATCAGCTTGTTAATTGTGACAAAAATGCATCTACTAGGACTGTGAGATAGCACTGAATTTATAAATTTGGGCAATGCTTGAAAGCAACTTGAGTCTTCCAATCCACAAATACAAAATAGATCTTACTTGTTTAATTTCAAACCTTTCTTTAGATTCATTTCTAATCATTTAATAAATTGATGCTGTTGTCCATGATACTTTTAGTTCCATTATCTACTTGTTTTGTAATATATAGAAATACAGTAGACTTTTGTGTATTGACATTCTACCTAGCAACTCTGCTAAATTCACTTAAATCTGTAAGTTTTATTTGCAGACTTCTTTGGATTTTCTAAGTACATAAACATATTGTGTAGGAATGACTTATTTTTCTTTCTTTCCAACCTTCTTTTTAAAAAACTTATTGTATGGGTTAGGACAAAAATATTCACAGTGTTAAAGAGGTAATAATGTATGCAGGGAGAGAGCATTAAATATTTAACTTGAAATCATGATATGTGTGCAACATGATGTCTATGATAGATTTCTTTTGTAGATATATATGCTTTGTCAGATTAAGGAAGTACCTCCGTATTACTAGTTTTAAGAGCTTTTTCTCTAAATGCCTGTTTAATACTGGCAGCTGTCTTCTGCACGTCTTGAGTTGTTTTTTCTCTTATTCTGTAACTGTTGGATCACAGTGGGTTTTGTTTGTTTTTTTAACCATACTTGATCATGATGTAGGTTTTACATATCATTAGATTCCATCTAATTCACTTTTTAGGATTTTTGCATCTCTGTTCATGAGAAATAAATGTCTACATTTTCATTTTTTTCCTAATGTGTCTGTTGGATTTTGGCACCAAAGTTATGCAGGTCCTGTAAAAAGTATCAGGAAGCATTCTCTCACTTTTTCTATTATCTGGAAATTTTTATAGAACTAGAATTTTTTCTTCTTTAAATCAGAAGAATTCACTAGTGAAGTCAGCTAGGCTTCAATCTCTTTGTGGAAAGGTTTTAGAATTTGGATTCAATTTCTTCAATAGATTTAGTACTAATTTTTTATTTCTTTTGCTCATTTTATTAATAAGTTGGGATTTCTAAGGAATTTGTCCTTATCATCTAAACTGTCAAATATGTTTGCCTATCACATAACCTTCTTATACCTTTATTTTCTTTCATGTAAAATCTTGTTGTGATATCCCTTTTCATACTGGTTACTGGCAAGGTATTTTTTTTCCTTTTTCTTGATCAGAAGTGAATTAATCAAATAATCAACTTTCTGTGGTACTTTCTCTCTTGTACGTATGGTTCCTGTTTAATCAATTTCTGATCTTCCTTATTGCCTTCCTGCTACGTTCTCTGAGTTTGCTTTTCTTTTGTGGCTTCCTAAAATAGAAGGCTAGATAATTAGTTTTCAACCTTTTTCTTAATAAAGTTATGCATTTTCCTTCAAACACGTTTTAGCATTGTATTTAACCATCATCTACCTAAAAATATTTCCTAATTTCTGAAATTTCTCAATCTAAAATAATACTTTTGTAATTAAGAAATATCCGAGAGGAAAATACTTTGAGACAAGTATTTGTTCCTTGTAACATTTTTGTTTACAAGTTTTAGCATTCATTAATTTCTGCCTGAAACAATCCTTACTATAGTTGCTGCCTAAAGACAATCTTCCAACTTCATCATTTCTTCTGTTTATCATGGGAATTCTACCATCATAAATGGTTTCTCTCCTGCCCTTCCCTGTTATTTCAGTGCAATCTATTTATCTTTACTATTTTTTTTCCTGTGTTGCATTATTTTCTTTCAAGTAATTTCCTTTGTAATTTAGGCTTCATATTTTTGTTCCAGTTACTTCTATATCATCTTCTAGTGCTCTGAATCTCGTGTTTCTTCACCTTTTATTATCAGCAGCCTAAGAATTAAAGTGGTATCCTTTGATTTCCTATTAATGGAAGTATCTTATTTTCCCCAACCCTCTCTTTCCTCTTTCTATGCTTACTCATGTTCTTACTTTACCAGAAAATATTTCTGTATAGTATTCTTCCATCTGCTCAACCCTCATTTTAGTCTTAGATGTGAAATTAAATATATTAAATGCTCACCATCAATCCTTTAGCTGGATGAAGCTCAACCTCTAGTATACTCCTCAGAAAATTGGTTTTTGTATATGGTTAAGTATAGACCAAGATACATATACATTTTTCTCAAATAGATGTGCAAGTGATTCAGCACCATTTTTTTTTTAAAGACTATCCTTTTTCCAATGAATTGTTTTTGTAATTTTGACAAAAATCAGTTCACTATGTAGTGGGTAGTTTTATTCAGGACTCTCTTCTGTTTTACTAGTCGATATGTCTGTCCTTTCAGAAGTCCATACTGTTATAGCTACTGTAACTTTATGATAGGCCTGGAAATAAAAGAGTGTATGTTTTGAACTGCTTTTCCTGTTCAAAACTGTGAGTATGCTAGTTCCTTTGCTATTTCACATGTTTCAGGATGCTTGTCAGTTTTCACAGATCTTCCTGGGAATTTGATAGGAAAGGGATTGAAACTAAAAATCCGTGTGGAGAACACTGACACTTTAACAACATTGAATCTTCCAATCCATTAACAGGGAACATCCTTTCAGTATCTAGGTCACTGTTACTCCCCTCTTCATTGCTGTTCTCAGCATTTCACTTGACTTACATTCAATTATTCCATGTTTTCTGGTCCTGTCATAAAGAGTGGTGCATTTAACTCAAACTTCCCACTGTATATTTCAAGTATGTAAAAACAGAACTGAGTTTTGAATGTTGATTTTATGTATTTTTTAAAAATTTCTATTTTTAATATAAATTTAATTGGAGGCTAATTACTTTACAATATTGTATTGGTTTTGCCATACATCAACTGAATGTTAATTTTATATTTTGCTGTCTTGCTAAATTGACTTGTTATGGTGGGTTTTTGGTTTTTTTTTTGGGTAAAGTTTTAAGAGTTTCAGTGATGACAGTCATGCTGTCTTTCAGTATGGCTGTTGTTCTTTCTTTCTAATCTCTATCCTTTTCTCTTTCTTGCCTAATGCAGTCAGCTAAGTCTTCTAGTACAATGTTGAAACAGAGTGGTGAGAGTGGATACAGTTGACTTGCTCTCAATTTTAGGGGAAGCTATTCATTTTCACCCTTACATTAACTATACACATTTTCCAGATGTGCTTCATTAGTTTGAGGAAGCGACTTTTTATTCCTGATTTGCTGTTTTTTGTTTTGTAACACTACGCATGAGGTTTCTTTTTGTTTTGGCTGCATTGAGTCTTTGTTGCTTTGTGCAGCCTCTCTCTAGTTGCAGTGAGGGGAGGTACTCTTCACTGTGGTGTGAGGGCTTCTCATTGCAGTGATTTCTCTTGTTGTGGAGTACAAGCTCTAGGAGCATGGGCTTCAGTAGTTGCAGCATGGGGGCTCAGTAGTTGCAGCTCACAGGCTCTAGAGCATGGGCTCAATAGTTGTGCTGCACAGGCTCATTTGCTCTGCAGCATGTGGAACCTTCCTGGATCAAGGATCAAACCCATGTCTCCTGCACTAACAGGCAGATTCTCATCTACTGCACCACCAGGGAAGTCCTGCTGAGGTGTTTTTTTTGTTTGTTCTTTTAATGGGTGCTGTGGAACTTGAACAGATGCTTTTACTACACCTATTGATGTGATCATGTGATTTCTTTTAGTTATTCAAGTATGAATTAGTGATTGAATTCTGAAATTGAATCAGTTTCCTATTCCCAAGATAAGCTCCCATTTATCTTCTTGTATTACCCTTTACTTATTTCAGGGTAAATTAACTAATATTGAAGATTTTACATCTGTGTTCATGAAGAACATTTGTAGTATCTTTTATTAAAAAATCAGAGTAATACTAACTTCATAAAATGAGTTAAGATTTGTCATCTATTTTCTGAAAGAGTTTGTATAGAATTGGTATTACTTCTATCAAATGTTTGATAGCAATGACCAGTGAAATGATCTGAGCTTGGATTTTTCTTTGTTCAGTTCAGTTCAGTCGCTCAGTTGTGTCCGACTCTTTGCGACCCCATGAATTGCAGCACGCCAGACCTCCCTGTCTATCACCAACTCCTGGAGTCTACTCAAACTCATGTCTATCCAGTTGGTGATCCCATCCATCCATCTCATCTTCTGTGGTCCCCTTTTCCTCCTGCCCTTAATCCCTCCCATCATCAGGGTCTTTTCCAATGAGTCAACTCTTCGCATGAGGTGGCCAAAGTACTGGAGTTTCAGCTTTAGCATCAGTCCTTCCAATGAACACCCAAGACTGATCTCCTTTAGGATGGACTGGTTGGGCCTCCTTGCAGCCCAAGGGACTCTCAAGAGTCTTCTCCAACACCACACTTCAAAAGCATCAGTTTTCTTCACAGTCCAACTCTCATATCCATACATAACCACTGGAAAAACCATAGCCTTGATTAGATGGACCTTTGCTGGCAAAGAAATGTCTCTGCTTTTTAATATGCTGTCTAGGTTGGTCATAACTTTCCTTCCAAGGAGTAAGCGTCTTTTAATTTCATGGCTACAGTCACCATCTGCAGTGATTTTGGAGCTCAAAAAATAAAGTCTGACACTGTTTCCACTGTTTCCCCATCTATTTCCCATGAAGTGATGGGACCAGATGCCATGACCTTACTTTTCTGAATGTTGAGCTTTAAGCCAACTTTTTCACTCTCTTCTTTTACTCTCATCAAGAGGCTTTTGAGTTCCTCTTCACTTTCTGCCATAAGGGTGGTGTCATCTGCATATCTGAAGTTATTGATATTTCTTCCAGCAATCTTGATTACAGCTTGTGCTTCTTCCAGCCCAGCATTTCTCATGATGTAATCTGCATATAAGTTAAATAAGCAGGGTGAGAATATATAGCCTTGACGTACTCCTTTTCCTATTTGGAACCAGTCTGTTGTTCCATGTCCAGTTTGAACTGTTGCTTCCTGACCTGCATACAGATTTCTCAAGAGGCAGGTCAGGTGGTCTGGTAGTCCCATCTCTTTCAGAATTTTCCAGTTTATTGTGATCCACACAGTCAAAGGCTTTGGCATAGTCCATAAAGCAGAAATAGATGTTTTTCGGGAACTCTTTTGGTTTTTCGATGATCCAGCAGATGTTGGCAATTTGATCTCTGGTTCCTCTGCCTTTTCTAAAACCAGCTTGAACATCTGGAAGTTCATGGTTCACATATTGCTGAAGCCTGGCTTGGAGGATTTTGAGCATTACTTTACTAGCATGTGAGATGAGTACAGTTGTGCAGTCATTTGAGCATTCTTAATGAAAGTGAAAGAGGAGAGTGAAAAAGTTGGCTTAAAGCTCAACATTCAGAAAACGAAGATCGTGGCATCTGGACCCATCATTTCATGGGAAATAGATGGGGTAACAGTGGAAACAGTGTCAGACTTTATTTTTGGGGGGCTTCAAAATCACTGCAGATGGTGACTGCAGCCATGAAATTAAAAGATGCTTACTCCTTGGAAGAAAAGTTATGACCAACCTAGAGAGCATATTCAAAAGCAGAGACATTACTTTGCCGACTAAGGTCCGTCTAGTCAAGGCTATGGTTTTTCCTGTGGTCATGTATGGATGTGAGAGTTGGACTGTGAAGAAGGCTGAGCACCCAAGAATTGATGCGTTTGAAGTGTGGTGTTGGAGAAGACTCTTGAGAGTCCCTTGGACTGCAAGGAGATCCAACCAGTCCATTCTGAAGGAGATCAGCCCTGGGATTTCATTGGAAGGAATGATGCTAAAGCTGAAACTCCAGTACTTTGGCCACCTCATGCGAAGAGTTGACTCATTGGAAAAGACTCTGATGCTGGGAGGGATTGGGGGCAGGAGGAGAAGGGGATGACAGAGGATGAGATGGCTGGATGGCATCACTGACTGGATGGACGTGAGTCTCAGTGAACTCCAGGAGTTGGTGATAGACAGGGAGGCCTGGCGTGCCGCGATTCATGGGGTCGCAGAGTCCGACATGACTGAGTGACTGAACTGAAATGAACTGAACTGAACTTGAGCATTCTTTGGCATTGCCTTTGTTTGGGATTGGAATGAAAACTGACCTTTTCCCGTCCTGTGGCCACTGCTGAGTTTTCCAAATTGGCTGGCATATTGAGTGCAATACGTTCACAGCATCATCTTTCAGGATTTGTAATAGCTCAACTGGAATTCCATCACCTCCACTAGCTTTGTTCGTAGTGATGCTTTCTAAGACCCACTTGACTTCACATTCCAGGATGTCTGGCTCTAGGTGAGTGATCACAGCATCATGATTATCCTGGTCTTGAAGATCCCTTTTGTATAGTTCTTCTGTGTATTCTTGCCACCTCTTCTTAATATCTTCTGCTTCTGTTAGGTCTATGCCCTAACAGTAATGCTGAAGAAGCTGAAGTTGAACAGTTCTATGAAGACCTACAAGACCTTTTAGAACTAACACCCAAAAAAGATGTCCTTTTCATTATAGGGGACTGGAATGCAAAAGTAAGAAGTCAAGAAACACCTGGAGTCACAGGCAAATTTGGCTTTGGAATATGGAATGAAGCAGTGCAAAGACTAATAGAGTTTTGCCAAGAAAATGCATTGGTGATAGCAAACATCCTCTTCTAACAACACAAGAGAAGACTCTACACATGGACATCATCAGATGGTCAACACTGAAATCAGACTGATTATATACTTTGCAGCCAAAGATGGAGAAGCTCTATACAGTCAACAAAAAGAAGACCAGGAGCTGACTGTGGCTCAAATCATGAACTCCTTATTGCAAAATTCAGACTTAAATAGAAGAAAGTAGGGAAAACCAGTAGACCATTCACATATGACCTAAATAAAATCCCTTATGATTATACAGTGGAAGTGAGAAATAGATTAAAGGGACTAATCTGATAGATAGAGTGCCTGATGAACTATGGACTGAGGTTCGTGACATTGTACAGGAGACAAGGATCATGACCATCCCCATGGAAAAGAAATGCCAAAAAGCAAAATGGCTTTCTGGGGAGGGCTTACAAATAGCTGTGAAAAGAAGAGAAGTGAAAAGCAAAGGAGAAAAGGAAAGATATAAGCATCTGAATGCAGAGTTCCAAAGAATAGCAAGAAGAGACAAGGAAGTGTTCCTCAGTGATCAATGCAAAGAAATAGAGGAAAACAGCAGAATGGGAATATATATTTACTCTGCTCTGAATATATATTTACTTCCAGAAAAGGGTGTCCACTTTTAGACTGGGAAATAGGGTAAGGATGACTGAATCTGATCTGCATTTCAACTAAGGTTTGTTAAGCTTTTTGTTGATTTGCAAACTGCCTTCAGATATTTTAAGGGCAGATTAATTTGAGCACAGAGATGTAGAGGTCTGCTTGTGCTCACAGTCAAGCTGCCAGCTTTCAGAGCTGTACAAAACATCTTGCCTTAAAGCCTGTAGTTTAAGTATTTACCTATAGTTCATTTTGGTTTTTCTAAATAGACAATGACAACTCCACACAATTGGATTTTTGTTTCTACCCGAAACCCCAATTCCTTACAACTTTTTGTTCTCACATATTGACTAGAACTGCCATTAGATTGATCAATAAAATTGATGAGCATGCTTTAAATGTTCTTAATTTAAAGGTATACTGTTTAAATTACAGTTTTATCATAAAGTATGACATTTCTGTTTTTGGAACATACTACTTACAAAGGATTTAACTTCTATCTCTAATTTAATAATAATTTAAAATCATCTATGGGAATTATAGCCCATCTACTGATTTATCTATGCACACTGAGATTATACTCATGGCTTCCCCTCTCCCCCACAGTAGTGATTAATTTTACAAAAACATTTTTTAATATTAAATCTTTCAAGCATCCTAATATGTTTTAATTAGGATCAGATTCAGGTGCATATAACAGAACAAAGTCTCCTCCCAACAACAAAAAAGACTTGGACAAGACAGTTCACCTCTCTTTTGTGTAAAAAGATGCCCAGACTTGGTATTCTAGGGTTGGTATCACAGCTCCATCATTACCAGAGAGCCACATCACTGTCCTCTCTCTACTACACTCAAGCAGATGGCTTCCATCCTCAAGAGGAATTCAGTTTCTAGGATGGCTGCTGAGTCTCCCAAAATCTGGCATACTGCATATAAAAAGAAAAGATTAAAGGACACTAGGGGGCCTCCCTCACATGTTTTTCTTCAGAAAAACCTTCACATTATTCCTCAGTAACTCCTATTTCCATTTCATTATTCAGAATTAGCACGATTGTACTTAACTACAAAGAGGATGTAAAAATGTAGCTGGGCACATTAACATTATGAAAAATACAGTGATCCTGTTGGTAATAAAATATTGGGTTCACTACTAACATTCTGCTACACTAAATAATGTCATGACAATGAAATAAAAACTATCCATTATTGGATCGAGTTTTTGCTATAATTCCATTTAGGATTTTAAAATCTATTACATGTTCACAAATGACTTTGTCGTTTTCCCCTCAAATATCTAATTCCTGTGAAACACTGTAAAACATCATAATTATCGTTCTCTTAATGTTCCTGAAAAATATTAACTATTACTGAAAGTCTCAGGAACATCTTTCTTTTCTGGGGCTAGGGCAGAGTTAGAGGAATTAGGTAGATTTTCAAGCCAGAGATTCAATTGTTAACTCTTTTTTGCTTACAAAAATCTATTCATTTTTGCTCAGTTTCATTCACCTGGAAAACTTTCCATTTAAGATCAAACCCAATCCAGCAATATCCTTTCACACAGTACTTGATTTACATCTCCAACATTACACTGACATCTCTGGCTTCTACTGGAGGAGGTTGAATGTGAATCTGCATCACACAACACAGCACCTTTAAAATCTAATAAACCTTGGAGAGTGGGACACAGAGTATGTTTATTCTTTATTATGTATATGTATCTTCCTTGGAACATCAATGACAAAATACATATTCATGACATTTTCCAAGTTTAGGGGATAGACTATAACAAATATCTGAAATTCTTTCCTTATGCAAGCTTTCTCTGCCCTTCTGTGAGTCATCATTCTTCACTCCAAGTTTCTTGACTTTTGACCCTGCATAAGGATTAGGGATTCAGAAATCAGTAACTATATCCTTCCTGGAAGAAACAGTTTCTTTGGGTAAGCAATGGGATTCCCCACTGAAGGGCACAAAGTAGTGGGTGCTTTAGAAGTATCTGCAGTTTTAAATCCTCATATTCCTCCAAGATAGCCCTAAACTTATTTTCAGGGTTGTAGCTCTTTCCAGATTAATGCTAATACATAAAAGGTAATTGGTGAGGTTATGAAAAAAACTGACTTTGTAAGTAAGCCACTGGTAGAATGACTTTTCACTGCCCTGAATCTACAGCTATACTTGCAGGCTTCAGCAGCATCACTTAAAGGTATCATTTAAATGTACTGGGAGGATACCAGATAGCTCAAATTAAGAGAGAAGTGAACTAGAATTAAGAAGTGACAACAACTAAAGCTATTCTGGGTAAGCTATATAGAAGGAACTAATTAATATTTGCAGCAAGATGTTACCTGAGAACAAAAGCTATGTTTGATTTTCTGTACTAAGGAGTCCATTAAAAATTTAAATTTTGGACTATCTCAGCCAACTCCTGGCAGGGTACCCTGAATGATGATCTGATCATGCATGCATTACATACACTGTCAATTCTCTTAAAGAAAATCAAGGTATTCTAATCAAAAAGGGAAGGACAGATTCCAGATATGCAAACACATGAAACGTGGGCTATAACTAAAGAGAGAGCTTTCAGGTCCATTTACAGAGGGTACAAAACAATAGTAAAGGTTTTAAGGTACTGAAATGCATTATATGCCATATTATTCTAGTAACAAGTTGTATTTTAAAGATGTTGCCATGCAGAGTATAAATCCCTGGGAAACAGTATTGTTATCTAGTTAATTTATCAAATGTGGCATCCATAAGAATATGCCAAAGTCCATAAAACATATTTTATAGTACAGAAAGGAAGAAAACACCTAAACATTGCTGTAGGGCTTTTGATGTGATCCGTATTATTATCATGATTATTACATTTACTCAGGTAAGAAAATCTTTATATTCTATAAAATGTTTATCATTGATAGTTGGATAGTTTTTTACAAGCTTTTCCTAAGAGTTTACAAGCATAATTTCCCCTAAATTTATAAAGGAAAATTTTTTTTCCAGATGAATCAAAATAGTAAATTTTCCTGTAGAGGCTTAAAAAATATTCATAGATCTTCACTCATTCAAATTTTTACTTTTTTATTAGAAGCCTGTCATTTCTAGGTGAAGAATTTTCCTAACTTTATACCATGGTTTCTCCAACATATTAGCTTCTGATGATGCCTGCAATACATTCAATTAACATTTTTTTCTCATTAAAATCCTAATTCCAATAAATTATGATTTTCAAAGGACTGTATTCTATATTCATTTGCATTATGGAATTGACTCTTTGCAGATGTTAGCATGTTAAGAAACGAGTTTCTGATATTCACTTCATTTATATTGTTCCTCAACTGCACAAACTTAAAGACATGGTGCGACTTCCTGCTAAGAACTTTCAGAGGGTTCACTGAATTCATACAGTTCCTGTGTACATTTACTGATTTGTGTGTGTGTGTATAAAAAACAGCTTTCTGTGGATTCCTTTCCACATGCCATACGTACATGGTGTACAATGAGATGATTCCATTTATAAAGTTTCTCTCCTGTATGAATTTTCTAGGAATTCCTGTGAATTCACTTTTGAGAGAAAGTTTCTTATATTTAACTCACCAATATGTTTCTCATCTGCATGAGTTCTCTGATGCATAATGAGTTGTGACTTCCAACAAAAGGCTTTCCCACATTCAGCGCATTTACAGGGTTTCTCTCCAGTATGAGTCCTCTGATGTGCACTGAGAATTGATTTCTGAGAGAAAGTTTTTCCGCACTCACTGCATTCATAGGGTTTCTCCCCTGAATGAGTCCTCTGATGTACAATGAGCTGAGACTTCCTAATGAAGGCTTTTTTACACTCATTGCATTCATAGGGCTTCTCTCTCGTGTGCATTCTCTGATGTACAAGGAGCCGTAATTTCCCACTGAAGGATTTCTCACACTGACTGCATTTATAAGGGTTTTCCCCTGCATGAGTTCGCTCATGTACAATGAGTAGTGACTTCCAAATGAAGGCTTTCCCACATTTGTGACATTCATATGGTTTCTCTCCTGAATGAGTTCTCATATGTATAATGAGATATGACTTGCTACTAAAGGCTTTCCCACACTCACTACACCCATAAGGTTTTTCCCCTGCATGAGTTCGCTGATGTGAGATGAGCTGGTCTTTCCTATTAAAGGCTTTCCCACAATCACTGCATTCATAGGGACTCTCTCCTGTATGAATTCTCTGATGTACAATAAGTTGTGAGTTAAAACTGAAGGATTTCCCGCATTCACTGCATTCATGTGGTTTCTCCCCTGTGTGAGTCCTTGTATGTATGATGAGGTAGGACTTACTCCTAAAAGCTTTCCCACATTCAATGCACCCATAGGGTTTCAATCCTGTGTGACTTCTCTGATGTACAATGAGCTGTGACTTCAAACTGAAGGCTTTCCCACACTGATTACAACCATAGGGTTTTACCCCAGTGTGTGCTCCCTGATGTACAATGAGCTGTGATTTAAAAGTAAAGGATTTCCCACATTCACTACAACCATATGGTTTTTCTCCTGTGTGGGTTCTCCGATGTACAATAAGGTTTGACTTTGTATTAAAGGCTTTCTGACATTCACTGCATTTGTAGGGCTTCTCTCCTGTATGAGTTCGCTGATGTATCATGAGCTGTGATTTCAAACCAAAAGTTTTCCCACAATCACTGCATTCATAGGGCTTTTCCCCTGCATGAGTTCTCTGGTGTGAAATGAGCTGGTATTTCCGACTGAAGGCTTTCCCACACTCACTGCATTCATAGGGATTCTCCCCTGTGTGAATTCTCTGATGTATAACAAGTTGTGAATTAAAACTGAAGGCTCTCCCACATTCACAGCATTCATGGAGTTTCTCTCCTGTGTGAGTTCTCTGATGTATAATGAGGTACGACTTGCTCCTAAAAGCTTTCCCACATTGATTGCATCCATAGGGTTTCACTCCTGTGTGACTTCTCTGATGTACAATGAGTTGTGACTTCAAACTGAAAGCTTTTCCACATTGATTACATCCATAGGGTTTGACGCCACTGTGTGCTCCCTGATGTACAATGAGCTGTGACTTGAAAGTAAAAGCTTTCCCACATTCACTACAACTATAAGGTTTCTCTCCTGTGTGAGTTCTCTGATGAACCATGAGGTTAGACTTTGTATTAAAGGCTTTCTGACAATCACTGCATTCATAGGGTTTCTCTCCAGTATGAATTCTTTGATGTATAATGAGTTGTGATTTCAAACCAAAAGCTTTCCCACATTCATGACATCCATAGGGTTTCAGTCCTGAATGAGTTCTCTGGTGGGAAACAAGCTGGTCCCTCCTAATGAAGACTTTCCCGCATTCACAGCATTCATAGGGATTCTCCTGTGTGTGAATTCTCTGATGTATAACAAGTTGTGAATTGAAACTAAAAGTTTTCTGACAATCACTACATTCATGTAGTTTCTCTCCTGTGTGAGCTCTCTGATGTGCAACGAGGTAGGACTTGTTGCTGAAGTCTTTCCCACATCCATCACACTTGTAGGGTTTTGCTTCTTCATGAGTTTCCTGATGCACCAGAAGGTTCGACTTGCTGCTAAAGGCCTTCGCACAGGAACTGCATTCAAACAATTTCTCTCCCATATGCACTGGTTGGCAAATAAGCAGTGGCTTTCTGTTGGCAGTTTTTCCAGATTCATCATTTTCACAATATTTTATGCCAATAACAGCTTGTTCATGTCTGGAAAGGAAGGATGATTCCCTCAATGCATGAAAGTCATTAGGATTCTTTCCAGCGTTATTACTGAAACCTGTATTACATTTCAAACTCTTCCCATTTGTGACACATTTATGAAGTCTCTGTCTTGAAGAAGCATTATTTGCAGTAATAAGACACAGTTTTCCAAATGCAGTACAGGGATAGCTTTCTGCCATACTTCCCAGCTTGCCTTGATTTTCCTGATGCCACTCCACACAACCATCAACTTCCCAGACTTCGTCTAGAAATGAAAATACTCATATGTTATAAATAGTGACATGATCATAGTATAGCATAAAACTGCCTTAAAAATTCCATGTCATGAGGTTTTTCTTAATTTCCAATATCAGTTCTGAATACAAATAAAATCTCAAATGTAAATGTACACAAACTCCTGGGCACCTGCAGGAACAAATCAAAACATGAAAATAGGCATAGAGATCTGGTAATAAATATAGCTTTGAATTTCAAAATTTTGTATAATAGCTTCTTTGGAAAGCACATGGAGGGACTTCCCTGGTTGCCCAGTGGTTAAGAATCAATCTTCCAATGCAGGGGATGCTGATTTGATTCCTGGTTGTGAAACTAAGATCCCACATACTGCAGGGCATCTAAGACTATGTGATCCAACTGAATGCCACAATGAAGATTCAGTGCAGCCAAAAAAAAAAAAAAAAGTACAAGGAAAAAAATGAGCTAAATTAAAATTTTCATTTCTCAGAGCATGGGGGTATTCCCTAAGTGGGAATTGATGTTTGGGAACATTTATAATTTGGAGGGTTTCTGTACAAATAAATAAGGGTTCAGATTTAGGATGTAGAGAAATCTGGTATGAGGATTAAGACACTGTGATGTTGCTTCTTCACAGCTGACCTTCTGCTGTGTTCTCTCAATGCCCTGCTCTGTCCTTCACCTTGGTCAGCATGTTACTCTGGTATATCTATTAATATGTCAACTTTACCCATTCTCACTTCTATTCAACCTCGAAATAAGAACTCAGACCTGTGTCTTGATCTTTATTTTGTTCTTTTTCAAATTTGGTGGGGGGAGGGGGTAGTTAATGTTTAAAGAGCATCTGTTCACTTGGCCTCTCTTTTTTTCATTCTCCTCAGAGGAAAAAAGTTTTGTCTCTTAGCTCTTTCTTATGGTATTTTCCTCCATGTTTTCTAAATAACAGCCTATTCTGTTGTACTTGATTTTCTCCTAATTACTCAGTGTGTAGGGTAGAGATTTAATTCCTTTCATCCTCGTCCCTGAATATTCCCCATGATATACACACTCTTTCCATACCTGCACCATCCTAATCAAGCTATTTCATATTTTTGTTTAAATCAGTCTTCAGGTTTTTCATCTTCACAACCATGTAATTTCTATTCACAGGTAAATCATGCAAGTGTACCATGGTTAGTTTTCGTTCATAAATCATTTTTTCTCTTGAGTTGTTTTACTTAGCTGCCAAGTTTTCTCTGTCATCTTTCATAAATTTAGAATTTACCCACCACAGACTCTTCTGCACATGTCTAAATAAATATTCTTTTGGTGAAGATCAGTTCAGACATGTCCGACTCTTTGCAACCCCATGAACTGCAGCACTGCAGGCTTCCCTGTCCATCACCAACTCCCAGAGCTTGTTCAAACTCATGTCTATCGAGTCGGTGATGCTATCCAACCATCTCATCCTGTCATCCCCTTCTCCTCCTGCCTTCAGTCTTACCCAGCATCAGAGTCTTTTCCAATGAGTCAGTTCTTCGCATTAGGTGGCCAAAATATTGGGAGTTTCAGCTTCAGCATCAGTCCTTGCAATGAATATTCAGGACTGATTTCCTTTAGGATTGACTGGTTTGATCTCCTTGTAGTCCAAGCGACTCTCAAGAGTCTTCTCCAACAACACGGTTCAAAAGCATCATTTCTTCTGCACTCAGCTTTCTTTATAGTCCAACTCTCACATCCATACATCACTACTGGAAAAACCAGTAGTTTGGACTACTTTGACTAAATGGACCTTTGTGGGCAAAGTAAGTATCTCTGCTTTTTAATATGCTATGTAAATTTGTCACAGCTTTTCTCCAAAGGAGCAAGCATCTTTTAATTTTATGGCTGCACTCACCATCTGCAGTGATTTTTAAGCCTCCCAGAATAAAGTCTGTCACTGTTTCCCCACCTATTTGCCGTGAAGTGATGAGACTGGACTCCATAATCTTAGTTTTTTGAATGTTGAGTTTTAAGCCAACTTTTTCACTCTCCTCTTTCACTTTCATCAAGAGGCTCTTTAGTTCTTCACTTTCTGCCATAAGGGTGGTGTCATCTGCAAATCTGAGGTTATTGATATTTCTCCCAGAAATCTTGATTCCAGCTTGTGCTTCATCCAGCCTGGCATTTTGCATGATGTACTCTGTATATAAGTTAAATAAGCAGCATGAAAATATACAGCCTTGATGTACTCCTTTCCCAATTTGGAACCAGTCCATTGTTCCATGTCCAGTTCTGTTGCTTCTTGACTTGCATACAGATTTCTTAGGAGGCAGGTCAGGTGGTCTGGTATTCCCATCTCTTTAAGAATTTTCCATAGTTTGTTGTGATCCACACAGTCAAAGGCTTTGGCATAGTCAATAAAGCAGAAATAGATGTTTTTGTGGAACTCTCTTGCTTTTTCAATGATCCAGTGGATGTTGGCAATTTGATTTCTGGTTCCTCTGCCTTTTCTAAAACCAGCTTGAACATCTGGAAGTTCATGGTTCATGTACTGTTGAAGCCTAGCTTGGAGAATTTGGAGCATTACTTTATTAGCGTTTGAGATGAGTGTGGATAATTTTAATTAGAGGTCACCAGGCCATGAAGAACCACTACCAGCTCTGATTAGAAACAAGGATCTAGACTTGCACTAAAATAGTGTAAGAATGAAAAGAGGGGTGGATAGAGTATTTTTGAAGATGGATGGGTGGAAAGAAGGGTGTGACTGGATGCTTCCTCACCAAAAAGGAAGATGTAGGTGGACACTGTTGCCTAGCTGACAGTTCTGCTGCCCTTCTCCTGGATGGCAAAAACCTGATTTTATGTTCTACATCCATCCATAAGGCCATGTGCTTCAGGTAGGAAACTGGAGACCCATCTCCATACCCCCTGCTGAATGGGAAGCATGATTTATCTGAGACAACAGTGAAGGCTTGCCATTTCCCTTGCCAGTCTGTTTTATACAGGATATGTGATAAAAATCTAGCCTATTGAACATGGTTAAGTCTGCTGGGGCTTCCTGAAATAGATTTTAATGTCTGATAAAAAGAGCCACGTGGGAAGGAACAGTCTTTATTCCACTGGTCACTGGTACATTTGCAGGTATTGGCTGGAACTGTCACAGCCATCTGATGACTATGAGGGAGGAAATTTGAGGAAAATACATAGAATGGCAAGGAAGGGGTAGATCTGTGGCAGTTTAATGAGTCAATCACTTGGTCATCCTTAGAGCTGACCCACTTTAGGACAATCGGTAATGTGTGATAATGAATCACTTCATCTTATAGGTTGGTTTAAGGTTAATTAAAAATTGCAGCTGAAACAATTCTAATATTAGGAAGATTAACTTTATTTAGAAAGGGTGTGAAAGTCACATGAGGTGAGATAAAGAGATAAAAGCTGCTTAAATGCATAATGAAATGAGTCTACTACCTCAGAAAAGAAAGAAGGAAGCTGAGAATACCAGAGAAGAAATAAGGAGCAAAAGATGGTTACAAATAACATAAAAGTACAAACCCAGAGAACAAAATGTCAGACCTCACACTGATTCTGAGTAAGGAGGAAAATATCTAAATGTCTTGGTTACTCACCTGAATGGCCCTGACTTGGGCTGTGCATCATCCACAGCTCTTCTTGTTCCAACTGGAAAATGATACTGGGTTTGGTGTATTGATATCCTGTGAATGGAAAATTATAGACAATCTGGATGAAGAATGCCTAGGACCCAGGGATTCAGAAAAACTGGGAAAATTTAGTTTAGAGGTGACATGATGAAGCTGCCCTTTTGCACTCTAACAAAGTAAACACCATTCAACCAGCATATTCTGATGCCAAAGGAAGAATAAGAAAACCTGGCCTCTAGGTATAAGCCCCAAATCACCCAGTATTTTACAAAAGTGCCCCAGTTTTCAGCCACCAAGAAGAAGAAGCCTGGAGATTACACACACTCCTTTCAAGGGGACAGTACGTACCCAGGGACACCAGGTTTCTATAGTTCTCCAACATCACACTCCTGTAAAGGTGCTTCTGAGCTGAGTCCAGCAACTGCCACTCTTCCCAGGTAAAGTCCACAAACACATCCATGAATGACAATGGTCCCTGAAATAGCAGACGCCTATTCAATCTCAAATCATTTTACTGAGCTTGTCATAAAAGCCAGCCAAGGCTCTCCATTATTTATATTCTTTAATATTTTGGGAGAAAAGCAAAATTTATTGAAAATATCCCATCAATATGCATTAAATCAGTTAACCTTTTATTCAACACACAAGAACACCATGTGTCAGGTATTCAACCTAGTGCAGGTAATATAAAATGGAGGAAAAGCAGTCCTGCCTGCAAGAAGTGTTCAGCATTGTAGAGAAAAACAAAGGTTAAATATGTAAAAAGGTAATAGGGAGTCAAAGATGCTAAGACAAAAGAACATGTGGAGAACATGGGCAAAAGGGAGGAATACATTAGGCTGAGTCCATGAAAGGGGACTAAAGGAGCCACCACTGAAGAAAGATATGTCAAAATTTGGTGGAATAAAGGCAACAGCTGTAAGTAGCAGCTACTTTGTGGGGCAACAGATCTGAGCATGATACACAGATGGCAAAGCAGCACATGAAAAGGTGCTCAACATTATATATCATTAGGGAACTACAAATTTAAAAAGTGAGACACCATTACATATCTAGAATGGCTAAAATTTTCAAAAATGGGCAACAATGAATTTGAAAATGAAATTTTAAATTTGATGAAAGACATGGATATAAACATCCAAGAAGTTCAACAAACTCCAAAAATGATAAAATCTTAAAGAAACATATACACTCAAATTTTCAATAGACAAACACAAAAAGAGAAAGAACCTTGAAAATATCAAGAAAGAAATGATTTGTTTCATACAAGAGCTCATCAGTAACATTATAAGCACATTTCTCATCAGAACCTTTGGAGACCAAAAGACTATGAACCCATATATTCAAAGAGCTAAAAGAAAAAAAAAAAAAAACTATCAGTCAAGAATTCTGTATGACAAAATTGTGCTTCATAGTGAGGTAGAAATGAATACATCCCCAGAAAAACAAAAGGTAGTTTGCTACCACTAGACCTGTTTGGAAAGAAATGTTCAAAAGAGTCCTGCGGGTGAAATGAAACCACACTACACAATAACTTGAAGCTGTTTTGAAGAAATAAAGATCTGAACAAAGGTAAATACCTGTGTAATCATTAATGGTAGTATTATTTTAACTTTGATTTGTAACTCTACATTTCATCCTCTATATACTTATAAGAGACTAATGCATTTGAAATAATTGTTAATTTTGGTTTGGGGCACACAATGTATAAACATGTGACATTCAACAACCAAAAGGAGATGGGACAGATCGGTAAAGGAGCAGTGTTTGTATGTCACTGAAGTTAAGCTGGCATAAATTCAAATCAGAATGCTATAACTTTAGCAAGCTTATTAAAAAGATTATACACCATGACAAATGGGATTTATTCTTGGAATGCAAGAATGGTTCAACACTGGAAAACTGCTCAGTGTAATACATCACATTAATAGAATGAAGTTGAAAAAATGATTATCTCAAAGATTATCTCAACTGAAGCACTGACAAAATTCCACACTCTTTCATGATAAAAACACTCAGTGAAGTAGGAACAGAAGGAAAGTATTTCAACATATTAAAAGTCATATCTTAAAATTCTACAGTGAACATCATACTCAATGGTGAAAGACAAAGCTTTTTCTCTAAGGTCAGGAATGAGGAACCAACGCCTGCTTTCACCACTTCTATTCAACACAGCACTGGAAGTTCTAGTCAGAGCCACTGGGCAAGAAAAAGAAATAACAGGGATCCAAATTAGAAACGGAGTAATATTATTTCTCTGTTCATGGACAATATCATCCTATACGTAGAAAACCTTAAAGATTCCATACACATACATACACACACAGAAAACCTAGTTAGAATAAATGAATTCAGCAAATAACAGGACACAAAGTCACCCACCAAAATGAGCTGTGTTTCTATGCACTAACAATGATCAATCAGAAAAGCAAATTATAAAAATGATTCTATTTATAACAGCATTATAAAGAACTAATAATTTGGACTTCCCTGGTGGTAAAGTGGATAGGAATCTGCCTTTCAATGTAGGGGATACTGGTTCAATTTCTGGTCTGAAAAGATTCCACATACTATGGGCAACTAAAGCCTATGTGCTACAACTAATGAGTCTGTGCTCTTGGGCCCGAGACACAACTAATGAGCTCCTGTGCCACAACTACTGAAGCCACGCACCTAGAGCCTGTGCTTTGTAACAAGAGAAGCCACAGCAATGGGAAGCCTGTGCACTGCAACGAAGTGCGGCCTGTTGACTCTCTGCAACTAGAGAAAGCCCATGGGCAGCAACAAAGACCCAGTGCAACCAAAAATAAATAAATAAATAAAAATTTAAAAAGTAATAACTTAACCTAGGAAGTAAATGAATTGTAAAATTAAAACTAAAAACCTTGTTAAAAGGAATGAGACATAAATAAAGACAAACATACTTTATGTTCCTTAATAATATGTTAGTAGTATTCAAAGTGATCTACATATTCAATGCAATCCCTAATAATATTTCAATGATATTTTTTTCCAGAAAGAGAAAAAGCCATCCTAAAATGTATAAAAAAGCTCAAAGGACCTTGAATAGCCAAAACAATCTTGAAAAACAACAAAGTTGGAGGACTCATACTTCCTAATTTCAAAACTTAGTAGAAAACTAGTAACCAAAATAACGTGATACTGGCATAAAGACGGAAAGACTGACATACAACATGGTATTTGCATAGAGGTAACAATGGAATAGAAGAGAGACCAGAAACAAACCCTTGCATATATGGTTAAATGATTGTTGACAATGGTTCCAAGACCATTTATGGGGAAAGAAAAGTCTTTCCACTAAATGACGCTACGAAAGATGGATATCCACATGAAAAAAATGAAATTGGACCCTATCTATTACCATATATAAAAACAAACTCAAAATAGATCAAAGACCTAAATGTAAAACCTAAAACTATGTAAAACTCTTCAGAGGAAAACATAGCAACCAAAGCTTCCCGATGTTAGACTTGACAGTGCTTTCTTGAATATGACAAAAGGCACAAGCAAAAAGAAAACACCAATCAATTGGACTTCATGAAAATTTAAAAATTTTTTGCATCAAAACACAACATCAACATTGTAAAAAGGCAATTCCCAAATGGGAGAAAGTATCTGTAAGTCACGTATTTTATAAGGGGTTAATATCCAGAATACATAAAGAACTAAAACTCAATGAAAGAAAATTCTTCAAAAGTGACCAAAGGATGTAAATAGACTTTTTCCCAAGGAAGACACAAATGGCCAATAAACACATGAAGATGGTGAACATCATTAATCATTAAGGAAAATGCAAATCAAAACTATAATGAGATTCGTCTTACACCCATTAGGATGGCTCTCAAATACCATGAAAATAACAAGGGCTGGCAAGGATACGGATTAACTGGAACACTTGTACATGGCTGGTGGGGATATAACGTGGTGTAATTGCTGTGGGAAACAGCTTGATGGTGCCTCAAAAATTAAACATTAGAATTACTATATGGTCCAGGAACTCCAATTCTGGGTATATCTCCAAAGGAAGTGAAAGCAGAGTCTTAAGGAGATATTTGTACATCCATGCTTATACCAGCATTGTCATTCACAGAGGCTCAAACGTGAAAGTAATTCAAGTGTCCATTGATGGATGAATGGATAAACAAAATGTGATATACACACAGCAAATTATTATTCTATCTTAAAAAGGAAGAAAGTTCTGCAATAAAACCAGGGAGAACCTTGAGAACATTATGTCAAATGAGATAAGTCAGTCACAAAAAGACAATTACTGTATGTCTGTATACATACAAGTACTGTATGTACTACTGCTGCTGCTGCTGCTGAGTCGCTTCAGTCGTGTCCGACTCTGTGTGACCCCATAGACGGCAGCCCACTACCGTCCCTGGGATTCTCCAGGCAAGAACACTGGAGTGGGTTGCCATTTCCTTCTCCAATGCATGAAAGTGAAAAGTGAAATTGAAGCCGCTCAGTCGTGTCCGAATTGCAGCGACCCCAGGGACTGCAACCTACGAGGCTCCTCTGTCCATAGGATTTTCCAGGCAAGAGTACTGTAGTGGGTTGCCATTGCCTTCTCCAGTATGTACTACTAGAGTAGTCAAAATCATAGAAACAGAAAGTAGAATGGTGCTTTCCAGGTGAGAGAGTCATTTCCTAGGCAGGTTGATAAGAAGTCTAGGGGTCCCCAAGGAGAGAGGGGTCTGGAATTCTCAAGGAGGA
Source organism: Capricornis sumatraensis (assembly GCF_032405125.1). Classification (NCBI taxonomy): domain Eukaryota; kingdom Metazoa; phylum Chordata; class Mammalia; order Artiodactyla; family Bovidae; genus Capricornis; species Capricornis sumatraensis. The sequence continues at coordinate 51,153,517 of NC_091085.1, read as the reverse complement.
AGAAAGGACAAGCTTTTTTTTCCTTCTCTACATTCCTTAGGATTATATAACAATAATGTATCCTGCCTGAGGACAGTCTCTGGATTAAACCTTCTGGCTAATTCTGTAAATTATGGGAATAGACCAGCTCTTTACCAGGATTATATAACAATAATGTATTCTGCCTGAGGACAGTCTCTGGATTAAACCTTCTGGCTAATTCTGTTATCTTAAAATGTAAATTATGGGAGTAGGTCTGGTGAGGTCTTTACAACCTCCAGACATTCTTTGGATTGATTGGAGAGTATATAACTTCATTGCTAACACTAACAAGGGGGTACTCTTTCTGCACCCTTCTGATGCCTACGTCAGAAGCTTTCTCTATCTCCTTTATACTTTAATAAAACTTTACTACACAAAAGCTCTGAGCGATCAAGCTTCGTCTCTGGCCCCGGATTGAATTCTTCTCCTCCAGGGGCCAAGAATCCCGGTGTCGTGATTCAACAACAACCTTTCACAGGGCTTATGGAGAGGGGGGAGTTCGGAGTTATGGTTTTGATGATATAGACTTGCAGTTGTTCAAGAGGAAGAGTTGTGGAGACAGATGATAGTTATGATTGCCAATTTTATGAATGTATTGAAGGACTTCCCTAGTAGGGCAGTGGACAGGAGCATGCCTGCCAATGTAGAAGACATGGGTTTGATTCCTGGTCCAGGAAGATTCCCTATGCTGCAGGGCAACTAAGCCTGTGCGCCACAACTACTGAGCCCACCACACTCTAGAATCTGAGAGCTGTAACTATTGAGCTAGTGTGCTGCAACTACTGAAGCCCATGCCTAGAGCACCAGCTCTAGGAGCACAACAGAGCAGGCCACCATAATGAGAGGCCCCCACTCACCACAACTAGACAAAGCCCTCGCAAAAGCAATGACGACCGAGTGCAGCCAAAAATAAATAAATAAAAAGAATAAATTTAATACCACTGAAGTGTCATTTAAAACGGTTAAGATGATAAAATATGTATGTAGAAATATGTATGCTCTAAAATACAGTGTTTTAAAAAATCAAAGATCTAAAAAAATGGAAAAGATGCAGGGTGTTCACAGGTTGGAAAACTCAGTATTGTTAAGATGTGAATTCTCCCTAATTTGATTCACAGATTTACTAACAAGTTTTTTTGTAGCTATCCACAATCTCTTCCATAATTAATATGAAAAGACAAAAAACTAGAACAGCCAGATGATTCTGAGGGAACAAAGCTTAAGCATTTGCCACTAGCCCAATTTGATGGGACCCCACTCCAGTACTCTTGCCTGGAAAATGCCATGGATGGAGGAGCCTGGTGGTCTGCAGTCCATGGGGTTGTGAAGAGTCGGACATGACTGAGCGACTTCACTTTCACTTTTCACTTTCATGCATTGGAGAAGGAAATGGCAACCCACTCCAGTGTTCTTGCCTGGAGAATCCCAGGGACGGGGGAGCCTGGTGGGTTGCTGTCTATGGGGTTGCACAGAGTTGGACACGACTGAAGAGACTTAGCAGCAGCATAAAATCTAGAGAGCATGATACTAGTGAAACATTAGACACAAAAATCAATGAACAGAAATGAGAGCCTAGAAACAGACCCACATGAACACTGTCTCTTGAAGATTTTGTTGTTGTTGTTTTTTAACAGGACACAAAAGCATTTCAACAGAGAAAGGATCATCTTTACAACAATGGTGCTTTACAATGGTGCTGGACCATTGTACATCCACAGACATAAGAAATGAAACTCAAAACATATCCCATATGAAAATTAACTAATGCATCATAGACTTAATGTGAAAACTAAAACTATACAAATTTCAGAGAAAAAAATTTTATCTTATGCACTTTTGTTTAGGCAATGAAACTTTAGATATGATACCAAAAGCAAAACCCATCTTAAAAAATTAAAATTTAGAAAACAGACTTTACCAAAATTAAAATATTTTGCTGTGAAAGTTGTTGTCATGGAAATGAAAAGACAAACCAGAGACAGGGAGAAAATATTTGGAAATCACTTATGAAGGATTTAAATCTAGAATAAAAAAACTCTTAAAAAACTTTTAAAAATCAATGACAAGAGATAGCCAAAAAGCACATGAAAAGATACTCAACATCACTAATTGTTACAGAAATGCAAATCAATACTACAATCATCTCACAGATGATACTGGTATCATCTCACACCAGTCAGAATGGCCAACATCAAAAAAAATCCACAAACACTAGATGCTGGAGAGGGTGTGGGGAAAAGGGAACTCTGTGTTGTTGATGGGAATGTAAATTGGTACAGCCACTATGGAGAACAGTATGGAGGTTCCTTAAAAAACTAAAAAGAGAATTATCATATGACACAAATATCCAACTTCTAGTCATATATCTGGAGAAAACTGTAAGTTGAAAAGACACATGTAGCCCAATATTCACTGCAGCATTATTTACAGTAGCCAGGACATGGAAGCAATCTAGATGTCCATCTACAGGGGAATGGATAAGAATGTGGTATGTACATATTTAGAGAGAGTCTAAATATGCAGCAGCCATGAAAAACTGCAGCCATGAAATTACAGGACACTTGCTCCTTGGAAGAAAAGCTATGACAAACTTAGACAGTGTATTAAAAAGCAGAGACATCACTTTGCTGACAAAGGTCCATCTAGTCAAAGCTGTGGTTTTTCCAGGAGTCATATACATATGTGAGAGTTGTACCATAAAGAAGGCAGAGAACTGAAGAATGAATGCTTTCAAACTGTGGTGCTGGAGAAGAATCTTGAGAGTTCCTTGGACAACAAGGAGTTCAAACCAGTCAATCCTAAAGGAAATCTATCCTGAATATTTCACTGGAAGGACTAATGCTAAAGCTGAAGCTCCAATACTTTGGCTACCTGATGTGAACAGCTGACTCACTGGAAAAGATCCTGATGCTGAGAAAGACTGAGTGCAGAAGAGGGTGACAGAGTATGAGATGGTTAGATGGCATCATGGACTCAATGCACACGAGTTTGAGGAAACTCCAGGAGATAGTGAAGGACAGGGAAGCCTGGTGTGCTGCAGTCCATGGGGTAGCAAGGAGTCAGACACAACTGAGTGACTGAACACACACACACAATGGAATATTACTCAGCCATAAAAAAGAACAAAATAATGCTATTTACAGCAACACAGATGGACCTAGAGATTGCCATGCTGAGTAAAGTAAGTCAGAGGAGAGATATATATATCAATTATATGTGGAATCTTAAAAAAGGGTACAAATGAGCTTATTTACAAAACAGAAATATTGTAAATCAACTATACCTCAGTAAAAAAAAAAGAATTAAAAAAACCAATGACAAGAAAACAACCCAATCCATTTTTATTAAAATGAGGGAAAGCTCTAACAGATATTTCACCAAAGATATAAAAAGAATAAAACACATATAAAAGATACTCAATAACACTAGTTAGCCATTAGGAAAATGCAACTTAAAACCACAATGAAATACCACCTTACTTCTATTAGAATGGCGAAATGTTTAACAACTTGACAATACCAAGTACTGGTCAGTATGAGGAACAAGGACTCTCATTCACTGCAGGTGGGAATGCAAAACTGCAAGCCACTCTGAAGACAGTCTCTTACAAAGCTAAACAGAATCGCCATACAATCCAGCAATCAAGCTCCTAGATATTTACCCAACTGATCTGAAAACTCATGTTCCCACAAAAACCCACACATGAATGTTGACAGCATTCATAACCAAAACCAGAAGCATCTGGATAGCAAGACATTATAAATATAGTCTGAAACTGGCTTAAGGATAGAAAAGTAGACCAATAGAACAGAATGAGTTGTGAAACCAAACCATTTTTATGGACTCCTGATATACAACAAGGTGGAACTGCAGAGACATAGGGAGAGGTCAATCACTTCAGTGAGACTGGGCAATTAGACAATATGATGAAAAAAAACACATCTTGACTCCTACTCACACGAAACATAAACAATTCTACATGTATTATGAGTCTACCTGTGAAAAGATAAATCTGAACAAAGAATGATGTCTTCATGAGCTCTGGATAAGAAAAAAGATTTTAGGTTGGACACAAAAAGCACTAGTAATAAAAAAAAATATATAAACTAAGTTAAAATTAGAAACAGCTGTTCATCAAAAGACAGCATTAACAGAATGAAAAGGCAAAACAAACAAACGAAAACCCAGCTTGTAAACAAATACTGAACAACAGTTACTGCTATGCAAACTGAAGAGGGAGGCATGCTGATGCCTGAAATATATTAAGAAATACACCAAAAATAAGCTGGGATGAGAGATGCAGAGGGATGGAAAGATGGACAATGTGATAAAACAAATACAATAAAAATGTTAAAGGTAAATTTAAGGTGATGAGTATACAAATGTTCACTGTAAAATGCTTTCAATTTTGCCCTGTGTTTGAAAACTGTCAAAACAAAATACTGGAGGTGAAAGAAGCACTGCAGGTAAAACATGAATATGGATTTGGTATCAAGTTTGCTTTGAACGTCAATGTGCACGAATCACTGAATCTTGTTAAAACAAAAGTGTGATATAACAGGACTGAGGTGGGGCCTGAAACTCAGCATTTCTAAGAAGCTTCCAGAATATAAAGAATGGCTTTTAAAGGATGAGAAAAGGCATAAAACATCCACATAAGGTAACAAAATATCCAAAAAACATGCCAGCAGGAAATGCAAAGCAAACCCATACAGAGATACCACCATACCAGAATGGCTCAAATTAAAAAGAATAAGAGCACTTAAAAGTTGACAGAGAATGTGAGGCAAAGGAAGACCCAGACACTGCTGATGGTCATCTAACAGGATGGTGCTTAATGAAAAATATAAGCAATAGAGCAGGAGATACACATGTACATGCCATCAAGATATATTAAAAATGGATTCACATCAATAATGATACACATGTTGTAAACACATAAAAAGAACAATGTACATTATAAAAAATTATGGGGTGGAGGAGCTGAAAATTGAGTCTGCGGAAACCAGGAAACAGGGACTTCAGGGACCTTCCATGACCTAAGGAGAAAGTTACTTTAACCTTCCCACCTAAGGACCTCCATCCCCCTCCCTACCAAAAAAATTTTAAAAGGAATAAAGAAAAGAAGTGGAAATAAACAAACAAGGACTCACCCAGGATTTCTTGGCTTCTGGCTGCTCCTGGGAAATAAGCAGCCACTCCAGGACCTGTGCTGTCCCAGGTCTCCTGGGCCTCTGCCGGGGTCCTCCAGGGAGAGGCTTCTGGTCAGGGGTCCCTTGACCCAGGACGGATTTCTCACTTTGGAGCTTTCTGCTCACATTGCATGAACTGTCTCGCTCCTGAAGAGGTGGCACCTGTAGACCCAAGAGCAAGCACACATCTGAGAGTACATTTCTAACCTTGGTCTCTTTTGCTAGTGAATGCACTCACCCCGGCTGCGTCAGGGGTTCTGCGGACTGTGGCCAGTGCTGCTGAGAGGACAGAAGTGAGAGGAAATGGAAATAGGGAACCCAGCACACTGACTATAGCCTCCCACCCAGACTCTGCACAGACCCCCAGGAACCCCGAAAGGGCAGCAACCACCTTGAGATTTAAACAACTTCGGGCAGACACTTAAAAAGAACACGATGCCAGGTGCTAAGGAGTAAATGACCCTGCTTTCTGTGCTTCTCTCATAGCTCAGCTGGTAAAGAAACCACCTGCAATGCAGGAGATCCCAGTTCGATCCCTGGGTTGGGAAGATGCCCTGGAGAAGGGGAAAGGCTACCCATTCTAGTATTCTGGCCTGGAGAATTCCATGGATGGTATGTATAGTCCATGGGGTCACAAAGAGTTGGACACAACTGAGTGACTTTCACTTTCACTTACTTTAGGTGGGTGGACACTGGAAATAGATCTTGGATGAAACAGTCTGTTTCAGTAGAGTTTCTTCTCAATAATCTGGATGTCCATGAACAACTCAATTAATCTCTCTCTCTGAGTCTTACTTTTTGTTATGAAACATTAAGAGTAGGGTGAGATCAGGGTGGCAGTGTAGTCTTTTAATCTCCCAATAGAAACAAGAGGCTATCAGAATAGTAAAAGAAGCCAGAGACATCCACAGACAAATGGACCCAGGTAACAAACCTGGCTCCTCACAAACCTCAGAATCTAGCAGATGCAACCTAACTGCATTGCTGGGGGGAGCAGGGGCCACTCCAAAGTCACCAGTAAATGAGCACCCCCAAAGAGAGAGCACCTCCCAAATGGAATCTGAACCCCTGAGGCACAGGGCTGCAGGTGACTAAAAAAGATGTTCCCAAAGTTATTAAGTGATCAAACAGTGTTGGGGTCTCTGAGAAATGATGGGCAAACAGCCCCTCCTAGGAGGCTGGGTCTTCACTGCGAAATGGAGACCAAATTAATCAGCAGAATTAAAAAAAAACAAAACATTCAGGCAAAGAGAGGGATGAAGAGAAAAGAGATTCAGAAGATGAGAGGGAAAGGGGAGAAAAGGGAGGGCAGAAACGCATTAAGCAGTCAGAAGGAAAGGCCCAGAGGACGCTCATTCCAGAAGCTGTTTTAACAATAAAATACAAGGTGTAAAAATGGGTGAAACACGTTAGAATACAAGGCATACTGAGCTCTAGGAAACCCAGGGCAAGAGGCAGAAAAAAGCCTTCCTGACAAGGCTGTGTTGAGTCAGGTCAAGTATGTATGTATTTACTTCCAAAAGAATCACTAAAATGAACTAGAAACTTGGATTACCTCTGGAGGAGGGAAGGGACAGAGTAGGAGAGATGGAAGCTTGTCTGGATACAGGCATGCTTCCATCTTTTACTTTATACATTAAAAAAAAAAATTGGAGGACAACTGCTTTATAATATTGTTGACCTCTGCCATACATCAACATGAATCAGCCACAGGTATACATATGTCCCCTTCCTCCTGAACCCCTTTCCCATCTCACACCCCATCCCACCCCTCTAGGTTGTCACAGAGCACCGAATTGAGCTCTGTGTCTACAAAGCAAATTTCCACTTTCTGTATTACATATGGCAATGTATGTTTCCATGCTATTCTCTCAACTCGTCCTACCCTCTCCTTCCCCCACTGTGTCAAGTCTGTTCTCTATGTCTGCATCTCCATTCAGTTCAGTCGCTCAGTCGTGTCCGACTCTTTGCGACCCCATGAATCACAGCACGCCAGGACTCCCTGTCTATTACCATCTCCCGAAGTTCACTCAGACTTGCGTCCATCAAGTCAGTGATGCCATCCAGCCATCTCATCCTCTGTCATCCCCTTCTCCTCCTGCCCCCAATCCCTCCCAGCATCAGAGTCTTTTCCAATGAGTCAACTCTTCGCATGAGGTGGCCAAAATATTGGAGTTTCATCTCTAGCATCATTCCTTCCAAAGAAATTCCAGGGCTGATCTCCTTCAGAATGGACTGCTTGGATCTCCTTGCAGTCCAAGGGACTCTCAAGAGTCTTCTCCAACACCACAGTTCAAAAGCATCAACTCTTCGGCTCTCAGCCTTCTTCACAGTTCAACTCTCACATCCATACATGACCACAGGAAAAACCATAGCCTTGACTAGGACCTTAGTCGGCAAAGTAATGTTTCTGCTTTTGAATATGCATCTCCATTGCTGCCCTACAAATAACAGGTTCATCAGTACTATCTTTCTAGATTCCATACACATACATTAATATACAATATGTCTTTCTCTTTCTGACTTACTTCACTCTGTAAACAGGCTCTAAGTTTGTCTACCTCATTAGGACTGACTCAAATGCATTCTTTTTATAACTAAGTAATATTCCATTGTATATATGTATAGTAATTTCTGTATCCATCCACCTGTAAATGGACATCTAGGTTGCTTCCATATCCTAGCTATTGTAAAAAGTGCTGCAATTAACACCAGGGTACATGTGTCTCTTGGTTTCCTTAGGGTATATGCCCAGTAGTGGGACTGCTGGGTCATATGGTAGTTCTAGTCCTAGTTTATCAAGGAATCTCCATAGTGTATCAATTTACATTCCACCAACAGTGAAAGAGGAAAGTGAAAAAGTTGGCTTAAAGCTCAACATTCAGAAAACGAAGATCATGGCATCTGGTCCCATCACTTCATGAGAAATAGATGGGGAAACAGTGGAAACAGTGTCAGACTTTATTTCTGGGGGACTCCAAAATCACTGCAGATTGTGACTGCAGCCATGAAATTAAAAGACGCTCACTCCTTGGAAGAAAAGTTATGATCAACCTAGAAGCATATTCGAAAGCAGAGACATTACTTTGCCGACTAAGGTCCTTCTAGTCAAGGCTCTGGTTTTTCCTGTGGTCATGTATGGATGTGAGAGTTGGACTGTGAAGAAGGCTGAGAGCCGAAGAACTGATGCTTTTGAACTGTGGTGTTGGAGAAGACTCTTGAGAGTCCTTTGGACTGCAAGGAGATCCAAGCAGTCCATTCTGAAGGAGATCAGCCCTGGAATTTCTTTGGAAGGAATGATGCTAAAGCTGAAGCTCCAGTACTTTGGCCACCTCATGCGAAGAGTTGACTCATTGGAAAAGACTCTGATGCTGGGAGGGATTGGTGGCAGGAGGAGAAGGGGATGACAGAGGATGAGATGGCTGGATGGCATCACTGACTCGATGGACATGAGTCTGAGTGAACTCCGGGAGATGGTGATGGACAGGGAGGCCTGGCGTGCTGCGATTCATGGGGTCGCAAAGAGTCGGACACGACTGAGCGACTGAACTGAACAGTGCAAGAGGGTTCCCTTTTCTCTACATCCTCTCCATTCTGACCAGTGTGAGGTGATACTTAATTGTAGTTTTGATTTGCATTTCTCATCTGAGCGATGTGAGCATCTTTCCATGTGTTTGTTGGCCATCTGTATGTTTTCTTTGGAGGAATGTTTGTTTACACCTTTCGTCCATTTTTTTGATTGGGTTGTTTTTCTGGTATTGAGCTGCATAAGCTGCTTGTTTATTTTGGAAATTAATCCTTTGTCAGTTGTTTCATTTGCAATTATTTTCTCTCATTCTGAGGTTTGTCTTTTAATCTGTTTATTGTTTTCTTTGCTGTGCAAAAGCTTTTAAGTTTAATTAAGTCCCATTTGTTTACCTTTGTTTTTATTTCCATTTCTAGTTTTGAATAATGTAAATATTTTACATGATCAAAAGGAGGAGGGAAGGCAATCACTGAAGTGGAAAATGTCAACAAATATATCTGTTTATACAACTGGAAACAAAACTGTAAGAGACAATCATATTTCTTCCTGACCTTAACATGTGGTATTTAACTATGTATTCCTCGGAGAAAATGAGGTACAAAGACTTACTAAACTTCATTTAGTACCCCTGTCAGTAGTAACAAATTGCCATTATTTTAAAACCACCTTATGTTTGCTATAGGACATGACAGTTATATCACTGTTATTATGACCCAAGATATCTAGCACATGACAAAAAGATACAAGAGTAAAGTTTTTAACCTTCCTGCACAGCTGGTGGGGCTGTAAAATGGAGCAACCACTTTGGACCCAGCTTGGAAGCTTCTCAAGGTGTTAAACCCAGGACCACTGTATTACCTGGAAATCCCATTCCAAAGTATCTACTCAAGAGAATTAAAAGCCTATGTCCACAGAAAGGCTTGCACACAAATGTTTTTAATGGCATGACTCTAACAGTCAAATACCTATCAATGGATGAATTGATAAACCAAATGTGATCTACACATTATTTAGCCATAAAAAGTACTGAAGAATGCTACTATATGATGAACTTCTGTACTACACTGTATAGGTATCTGACAATTAGCTGTTTTTGACTATAATGCAAATGCCTGATTGTACTAAAAGCTTCTGATTTCTGAGGTACCACTTCAGAGACATCAATCTTGGGTAAGTTCATTTCCAGCCACACAACTAGATAAAGAGCCAGGCTGCCCACCTTGACAGTCCCCTTGTAGAAAGCCCTGGGTGACCGGGATGACTGCTCATTGAGTGATCCCGCTCTCCCCTTCCTGTGCCTTTAATTCTTAATTATATTTTAAATTCACCAATAAATAATGAACCAGCAAGCCCCAGTGACCCAAATATAGGCAGAACTCCAAGTCCACGTTCTCACTCTCTGCTGTGTGGCCCTGGTGTGCCACCTACTCCTAGGGTGCTCAGTAATAAACTTTTATGTTTTTAAAGATCCCTGGTGGTTGTCGCTGAGATGCATCTTGTAATCACAATAAGAAGCACAAGGGCAGGTCCAAACATGGCACTGGCTCATCGGGGAAATGTCTGTGGGGGCTGTGACTAGTGGGGCCCAGGTGAGCCCCAGCCCCACGCATTCCTAGTCACAGCATCACTATTGACAGGCTGAGACCAACACAAAGCCACCTTGAAAACAGTGTTAAATGAAAGAAGCCAGATACACAAGGCCACACATGTGATATGATTCTATTTATACCAATGTCTAGGAAAGGGAAATTCATGAAAACACAAAGTAGGCTAAATGGCTGACAAGGGGACAGGGGAAGGAGGGGATAGACAGTGGGTTTTGAATGGGGACAGGGTTTCTTTTGGAAGTAATGATAATTTTCTGGAATTGGACATGGTAATATTTAGAAAACTGTGAAAACTAAAAATGAATGTACACTTTAAAAGGGTGAGTTTTCAGCCATAAAAATGAAGGCATTTGAGTTAGTTCTAATGGGGTGGAAGAACCTGTAACCTATTACACAGAGTGAAATGAGTCAGAAAGAGAAAGATAAATACCATATTCTAACACATATATACGGAATCTAGAAAAATGGTACTGAAGAAATTTATTTACAGGGCAACAATGGAGAAACAGACATAGAGAACAGACTAATGGACATGGAGAGAGGGGAAGGGAGGGTGAGATGTATGGAAAGAGTAATATGGCAACTTTCATTACCATATGTAAAATAGCCAACGGGAATTTGCTCTATGGCTCAGGAAACTGAAACAGGGGCTCTGTATCAACCTAGACGGGTGGGATGGGGAGGGAGATGGGAGGGAGGTTCAAAAGAGAGGGGATATATGTATACCTATGGCTGATTCATGTTGAGGTTTGACAGAAAACAGCAAAATTCTGTAAAGCAATTATCCTCTAATAAAAATGAATTAATTTTAAAAAAGTGAGTTTTATGGTATATAAATCATACCCCAATAAAGCTTCTATAAATGAGTATTTTTTTAATTCAATGATTTTTAATAAATGGAAGTTTTAATCCAGGTTTGTAGCATTCCTACTGTCTCAAAGATTCCTCTGAAACCAAGGTCATTCTCACCTCTGATCCCCAGGCAACCACTGCCTTGCTTCTGTCTGCAAATCTGCATTATCTGGACATTTCATATGACAGGGACCATACTAGATACTGTGCCTGGCTTCTTTCACTCAGCACAATGCTCTGGAGGTTTATTCATGTTACACACACACCCGCGGTTTGCTCCTTTATTGCTGAATAGTGTTCCATTTGGTCTGTACATTCACGACTTAATCCACATTTATAGTTCTGAGTTATTATACAAATCTTTGTGTGAACATGTTTTCCTTTACCGTGGGTAAATTCCAAGAAGTAAAATCGCTGCATTGTATAGTAAGTTTATATTTAACTTTATACTTAACCTTTACAAAGTGACAGCACAATTTTATATTCCCACCAGCAATCTATAGTGGTTCCAATTTCTCTGCATCATTGTCAACACTTTCTGTCTTTTTGGTTACAGCTATTCTAGAGGGTATAAAGTGGAGCTTCATTATGATAATTTGTATTTCCCTTATGACTCATGATGTTAAACATCTTTCCAGGTGGTTCCCATCTATTCATCTTCTCTGGTGATGTGTCTGTTTCAAATCCTTTGCCCGTTTTTTAAACTAGGTTGTCTGTCTTATTGAACTGTAGCGTTCTTCATAAACTCTGGATATATCTGTTGTTAGGAACCTGATTTGCAAATATAATACTATCTCCCAGTCTGTGACTTATCTTTTCATTTTCTAAATAGTGACTTTGAAGTTCAAAAGTTTTTATCCTGGCGTTGTCCATTTTTAACTCCAAAAGCACAGTCTATAAAAGAGCTTTCTAAGAACTTTAGCCTCAGAGAAGGGTGTGAATATTTTCCCCTGTGATTTCTTCTAGAAATGTTATAGCTTTTGCTCTTACATTTAAGTCTATGTTCTATTTTGAGTAAATTTTTTTGGTATTGGTGAGGTAAGAGTCACAGCTGATCTTGTGATAACATAAAACTTATGATCTTAACCACTTTTAAGTGAACAGTTAAGTGCAATGAAGTACACTCATGGTGCTGTGTAACCATTACCAGCATTTACAGTCATCTTCAGAACTCTTCACCCTGCAAAACTACATCCTCTGAACAATAACTTCCCATTCTCCTCCTACCATGGCTCCCTGACAACCATCATGGATCATACGTTCTATGATTCTGACTCCTCTAGGAACTGAAACCATGCCCCATAGGATTAACAGAAAGGATTAAATGACCAACAGTAATTCTTGAGCCTGTCTTACAGAACAGTAGCTAGGGGAATAGCTTGTTAAAAACCCCTCTACTTATAAGCCACCCTCACTGACCAAGTTTGCCTTAATTATCTTTTGATTCCCTAACCACCCCCTAGGTAACACCTCTGATGTATGGGTCATAGTAATGAGCTCTTAAGATGTTTTTAAGAAACCTGGAGTCAGCGCTCGTCCAGTTCAAGGCAGCCAAGACCGGCTAGGACCACTGACTCTAAAAACTGGTCCTGCACACATGTCCAATGAATGACCTTCTGACGTCAGAGGGCCTAAAATTCTACCTCAGATCATGCTAAGTGCTTCTACTTTTGAACATGTATTCCATAAAGAAGCATGTAACTGAGATAGGCCTGCCTATCTTTTCCCTACCTCGAATATCACCTTTCCATATACCTTCAAGATGATCCCTTGAAGAAGGAAATGACAACCCACTCCAGTATTTTTGCCTGGAAAATCCCATGAACAGAGAAGCCTGGCAGGCTACAGTCCACGGGGTTGCAGAGTTGGACACAACTTAGCAACTAAACCACCACCACCAGTTCTTTATCCCATAAATATCTCAAGTCCCTCACCTTCAAGGAGGGAGATCTGAGATCTGTTCTCCCATCTCCTCACTTGGCTGGCTCATGAATAAACTCTCTCTGCTACAAACTTTAGCATCCCAGTATTTGGCTCACTGCATGTTAGGTGAACAAACCTGGTTCAGTAACAGAACCTCATGTAAGTAGAATCTTGTAGTATCTGTCCTTTTTGTGACTGGTTTATTTCACTGAAAATAATGTCCTCAATGTTCATCCATATTGTAGCATGTGTCAGAATTCATTTCTTTTTAAGGTTGAATATACACATACACATTCCATTGTTTATCCATTCATCTCACAGTGAACAACTGGGTTACTTCCACCCCAAAGAGAGTAATTTAAAAAAACAAAATTGAAAACTCTATAATTTGAATTGGAAACGTCAATATGAACTGTAATTTTTTTGCTTTCCAAAGATCCCTAGGTCTCCTTACTGAAACAGCCTAGAGGTAATGACATTCCAGTATCAATTGAGGTCCCCAAGCACATTCCCTCCTAAAAGGTATAGATTCCTGGAGAAAAGCTTGATTCCACATCTGGGACAGGAAATAGTCAAAGGAGCCCTGAGCATCTTCTTGGGCCCAAAATCAAGGAAGCCAGAAAGCCAGCTAAGACAAACAGTCTTCCAAAAAAGGCTCAGAGTCAAGCTCAAAAGATTCCCTTTGGCTAAGGCTGGGACAATGTAACCCACTAAAAGAATACTGACTGCAACTGATTGAAACTAAACAAATGTATTAAGATGTATGAGTTTCTTAATCATATTCAAATTTTAAAAAAAGAAAAAAACATCAGTGGGCTTCCCAGGTGGTCCAGTGGTTAAGATCTTCCTGTCAATGCAGAGGACAGAGGTTCCATCCCTGGCTCAGGATGATCCCACATGCCGTGGGGCAGCTAAGCTCGTGCACCACAACTGAGCCCATGCTCCACAATGAGAAGCCCAAGCATCACAAATGGAGTAGCCCACATTTGCTGCAACTAGAGAAAGCCCACGTGCAGCAAAAAAGACCCAGTGCAGCCAAAAATAAGCAAATAAATAAACAAAAAACAACTCACTGTTGTCACCGATGGAGGTAACTGGGGCACTACTCCCTTAGTGAAAACTGGCAATGAAAGGAAAAAAAATTAAGCATGTATCTGCCAAGCCTATCCAAACTGTGTCTCTGGATTAATGAACAGTTCTATTAATGAAGGAATGTTCTATTTTAGAGAAGGGTTGTAAATTCAGAAAACTGCTACTAATATGGAAAGAATGATAGAGTTAGCAAGTCACTACTTTGTAAATACTGTGAAACAACTGGCTGAACGGAAGGTCATTAAAGGAGGAAAACTATGAGAAAAGGTTGATGGGACACTTTCCAACACCACCACCACACCATCGCCCCCTGACCCCACCAATCAATCTTTGCATTGTCAAGAGAGAGTCAACCAGACAACATGCTTCCTGAGGTGAAAAAACAAGGCGTCAACAAGAATCCTTGCCCCAAAACATTAATAAATGAATCTAAAAGTCTTTAAAGCTAAATTTCAGTTTACCAGAAATGTTGGTGACAGAAAATATGTTAAAGTGACCAGAAGAAAACAGAGATAAACGTAAAATGAAGGATATTCTATGGGACAAATGGCTCAGCCTCTTTAAAACGACAATGGGGGGATAAAAGAATGAATGATGGGTTACTCTGGATTAAAAGAGACTTAATAGTAAGAAGTGTGTATCTTGTTTGGATTTTGATTTGAAAAACTGCCAACATTAAAAGGGGAAACAGGAATCTGAACAAAAAGCAGGTATTACATGACACCAAGGAATTATTTTGTTAGGCGAAATAGTAGTATTATACTTACTTAAGAAAACGTAGGTTTTTTAATGCCTGGTGAAGTACATACAGATGAAATAACTGATTCTCCTTCAAAATATTTCAAAGTATTTTGGACCAAGGTACCCTCATCCCACATTTAAAATTTTTCCTTAGAGATATTTTTAAGAACAAATGACCAGCCCACAAGAAAAGCTTTCAGAAAACAATGACATGAACAAGAACCAAAAAACAACAGAAAATCTCGAGGCCAACAGACAGTGCAACTGATGAATGCTGGTTATATATCAAATATTAGATTTAAAGACATAAAAGCAAGCTTCATGACTTGGCAAGGGTTTGGACAAATGACTTAGCAAGCACATTTGAAAAAGAACTTAAAAGAACTTACAGGAATGAAAAAATACATTAACCAAAATCTGTTTAATAGCAAGTTAGGATAAACTGGGCTTCCAGAGGCTCAGCCGGTAAAGATTCTGCATGCAATGCAGGAGACCTGAATTCAATCCCTAGGTTGGGAAGATCCCCTAGAGAAGGGAATGGCTACCCATTATGGAGAATTCCATGGACAGAGGAGCCTGGCGTGCTATAGTTCATTGGGGTCACAAAGAGTTGGACACGACTAAGCAGCCAACACTAGGATGAATTAGTAAACGAAAAGACAAACTGGAAGAAATTCTCTACAAGTACCATGGAGAGACAGGTGGGCAAGTGAGAAGTAGGTGACACACAGACCAAGAAAGTCTATCATAAGCTGCACTAGAGTCTAAAAGGAAACAGCAGAGCAGATTAAAAAATGAGGGGAAGGGAAGGCACAGCTTTCCAACAGCAGGTAGGTATCTAATGAGTGTAAAAGACAACAAAATTAAATTCATTTGTCAACTAGTACAAAAAAACTCACACAAGAGGAGATGGGCTGCTGCTGGGGCTTCCTGGGCACTGTGGGGCTGCTGGGCTTAGACCAAGGTGGGACACAGCCCTCAGAGACAGCAGAACAGAGGTGCTTCTGCCAGGATCTTAGTTCCCCAACAAGGGATGGGAATTGCGCCCTCTGAAGTGGAAGCGTCAAGTCTCTAAGAGCTTAATTCAGATATCATGTTCTGGATGTTGAAAGTCCAAGTTCAAGGTGACACATTTGGTTTCTTCTGAGGCCCCTCTCCTTGGCTTGTTAAAGTCATTATCTCCTCATCGTGTCCTCCTGTGGCCTTCTCTCTATATATGCACACCGATTGCCTTTTCATTTTTGATGGTTTCCTGTGCTGCGCAGAAGCTTTCTAGTTTGATGTATTAACTGTGGTGTTGGAGAAGACTTTTGAGAGTCCCTTGGACTGCAAGGAGACCAAACCAGTTCATCCTAGAGATCAGTCCTAAGTGTTCATTGGAAGGACTGATGTTGAAGCTGAAACTCCAATACTTTGGCCACCTGATGCAAAGACCTGACTTATTGGAAAAGACCCTGATGCTGGGAAAGATTGAAGGCAGGAGGAGAAGGGGACGACAGAGGATGAGATGGTTGGATGGCATCACTGACTCAATGGACATGAGTTTGGGTAAACTCCGGGAGCTGGTCATGGACAGAGAAGCCTGGTGTGCTACAGTCCACGGGGTAGCGAAGAGTCGGACACAGCTGAGCAACTGAACTGATTCATACTTAGTTAAGTTTGCTTTTGTTGACTTTGCTTTTGGTTTCAAATCCAAAATACTGTCAAGACCAATGTCAAGGTGCTTATTCCTATTTTTCTTCTAGTTTCACCACTTCAGATCTTGTATTGAAGACTTCAATGTATTTTGAGTTGATTTTTGTCTGTCGTATAAAATAGGAGTCCAGTTTCATTGTTTATGTTATGTGGCTGTCCAGTTTTTCCAACCCCATTTATTGAAGAACCTATTTTCTCATTATATATTCTTGGCTCCACTGTAGGAAACTGACCATATATGCATGGATTTATTTCTGGACTATCTATTCTGTTATATTGAAGAAGGAAATGGCAACCCACTCATGTTCTTGGGATAATCCCACAGACAAAAGGAGCCTGGCAAGCTACAGTCCACAGGGTTGCAAAGAGTCAGACATGACTGAGCAACTGCACAAACATACACACATTCTGTTCTACTGATCCCTGGGTCTGTTTTTATGCCAATACTATAGCGTTTTGATTACTACAGCACTGTAATATAGTTTAAAATCAGGAAGTATGATACTTCCAGCTTTGTTATTCTATCTCAAGACTGCTTTGGCTATTTGTAGTCTTTTGTGGTTCCAAATAGACTTTAGGAATTTTTTTATATCGCTGTGAAAATGTCATTAGAATTTTGATAAGGATTGCACTGAATCTGTAGGTTGTTTGGTGAGTATGGACATTTTAATAGCATTAATTCTTCCAATTCATGAGCATGGAATACGTAGTAGACCCTTGACTAACATGGGGGTTAGAGGCATTGACTCCTGTGCAGTTGAAAATTCACACATATAACATTACAGTTGGCCCAGAGTATCTGCAGTTCTACATCCACAAATTCAATCAACTGAAGATTGGGTAGTACTGGCATATGTATTTATTGAAAAAGTATCCACATATAAGTGGTTCCCTGCAATTCAGACTCATGTTGTTCAAAGGTAAATTTATTTCCATTGTTTGTGCCTTCTTTTTTTTAATTAATGCCTTAGAATTTTCAGTGTACAGATCTCTCAATTTCTGGTTAAATTTATTCCTACTTTATTCTTTTTGATGAAATAAATTTCTTTTTCTGATATTTTATTGTCAGTGTATAAACTTCCAACTGATTTTTGTATACTAATTTTGTATCCTGCAAATTTACTAAATTTGTTTATTAGCTCTAGCACTCTTCTGGTGGAGTCTTTAGGATTTTCTATATATAATAACAAACTATCAGCAAAAAAAGACAGTTTTTTCTTCTTAAAAAAAAACAAAAACAAAACTTCATACAAGAATCATGCATGAGGGCTAAATGAGTGGGTCAAAGTTTAAGGAGTAAGAAGATATTTATTTAGTCTCATTAGTATCTTCCAGGGCTTCCCTGGTGGCTCAGCGGGTAGAGCGTCTGCCCGTAATGCAGGAGACCCGGGTTCGATCCCTGGGTCGGGAAGATCCCCTGGAGAAGGAAATGGTAACCTACTCCAGTACTCTTACCTGGAAAATCCCATGGACTGAGAAGCCTGGTAGGCTACAGTCCATGGGGTTGCAAAGTGTCAGACAACTGAGCGTCTTCACTTCACTTCACTTCAGTATCTCCCAACTGATACTTAATTACAAATGGAAGAGAGAGTAACTTGACAGGGGAGAAAGCACAGACACCACCTTCACCAAGTGAGTCAAGTTCACACCAGCAGTCACCAGTGCCCCGATGCGACACAGAGTAGAATACGTCATTTCAGAAATGAATCAGAAGCAGCAGCAGACAACCCCAAACTGAGGGATATTCCACAAAATGCCCTGGACTCCATAACCATTATGTCTTGATAAGAAAGACTGAGAAACTTTTTGAGAGAGTTAATTCTTAGGTAGGTTGATAAGAAGTCTGGGGTCCTTTGGGAAGAGAAAGAGGTCTGGGGCTCTGAAGGAGAAAAGGACAAACATTTTTTTCTACATTCCTTCATCTTAGTCACATAAAATGTTCAGTAACTGTATGTTGTGGGAGTGGGTCTGGTAAGATTTTTCTATTGTTAGTTCTAATCCCATTATCTTAAAATGTAAATTGTGGGAGTGGGTCTGGTAAGACCTTTACAAACTTGAGACATTCTTTTGATTTACTGTAATAACCAATTGAAAAAGTATATTAACTCCCTTGCTAAGATTAGTGAGGGGGGCACTCTCCATCCCCCTTCTGATGTCTTCATCAGAAGTTTTCTCTGTTCCTTTCACTGTAATAAAACTTTTGCCACACAAAAGCTCTGAGTAATCAAGCCTGGTCCCTGATCTCAAAGCTAAATCTTCTTCAGAGATCATGAATCCGATACCATTCACTGAAAGGTATCATTTCCAGGTTAGATGAAAGATCCAGGACAACCCACTGCAATGCACACTTCAAGTTATTCTTTACCTATCAAGGACAGTATTCTCAAAATTTCTATAAAGAACATTTGGCAAAATCGAAATAAGACCTGTAAATGAAATAACAACATTGTATTAATGTTAATATCCTGAATCAGCGGTTATATAAAATATTATTCTCATTGGTAAGAAGAACTAAAGTATTTAGAGATAAAGGAAAATCATGCCTGCAAATAACTTTCAGTTAAAACACAAAACAAAACAAAAAAACTGTATGTACATGGAGAGAAACAGAGGAGAGGAGCCAGGAACGAAGTGAGAGAAAATAAAGCAGGTCCAATAAAATTTTAGTATTGAGGAATCTGAATGAAGGGTATAAAACAACTTTTGTATTATTTTTGCAACATTTCTAAGATCTAAAACTATGTCAAAATAAAAACTTAAAATTAAAAAAAAAAACTTTTAAGTAAGAAATAACGTGTTTAACCTACTATAGCACAGGGAACTCTGTTCAATGTTACACGGCAGCCTGGATGGGATGGGGAGTTTAGGGGAGAATGGATACATGTGTATGTATGGCTGAGAACCTTTGCTGTCCACCAGAGTCCCTTGGACTGCAAGGAGATCCAACCAGTCCATTCTGAAGGAGATCAGCCCTGGGATTTCTTTGGAAGGAATGATGCTAAAGCTGAAACTCCAGTCCTTTGGCCACCTCATGAGAAGAGTTGACTCATTGGAAAAGACTCTGATGCTGGGAGGGATTGGGGGCAGGAGGAGAAGGGGACGACCGAGGATGAGATGGCTGGATGGCATCACGGACTCAATGGACGTGAGTCTGAGTGAACTCCAGGAGATGGTGATGGACAGGGAGGCCTGGCGTGCTGCAATTCATGGATTCGCAAAGAGTCGGACACGACTGAGCAACTGAACTGAAAACTATCACAACATTGTTATCAGCTATACTTGAATACAAAGTAATACATTCAAATTTTATAAAGAGAAAGAAATATTGTGTTTGATTTCCAAACTGCTTAGAGAGAAAAAAATAATACAAAATTATCAGTATAAAAAAGGCAAGAAAGAAGAAACAAAAAAACAGATCAGGTATAGCATATAGAAAAAATACAGTAAGACGGTAATTTAAACTCAAACATATCAGTAATTACATTAATGATCAAGATCAAGAAGTGTTCCAGTTAAGTACAAGGACTGACAGACTGATTTATTAAAAAAAAAAAAAAAAGAATGATGCTATTTAAGAGACACATCTAGGACTTCCCTGGTAGTCCAGTGGTTAAGAATCTGCCGGCCAGTACACGAACACTCTTTGATCAGGGCTCTGGGAAGATTCTGCATGCTACAGGGCAACTAAGCCTGGGTGCCACATGCCCAGAGCCCATGTTCCACAACAAGAGAAGCTGCTGCAATGAGAAGCCCAAACACTTACAACTAGAGAGTAGCCCCTGCTCACCAAGACTCAAGAAAGCCCATGTGCAACAACAAAGACAACGCAGTTAAAAAAAAAGAAAAAAAGGGGGACGATGGACTAGTTGACAAGCATAAGCTGATTCTCAGAAAAGAGGATTCGACTTTGAAACACACCTCAATTTTGTCTAGGTTCTCCGTTTCTACTGTGCTAGACAGCACACTCACCACCTCTCATTTGGACCCCTGCAGTCACCTCTGCCCTACTTCACTTACACTTTACTTAGCAGCCAGAAGGGCTTTGAAAAACCAAGTTAGCTCATGTTGTGCTTTTTTCTTAACACATCAGCTTCCCAGCCTGATTGGGCCTCTGACATCCTTTTGTCTGTCTCCTCCCCTCCCCTCCCCCACAACCATAGCCACAGGGGACTTTCTTTCCTGTTTACAAAGGCACCAAACCTCCCCCACCTCGCGGCCTTGGCAATGGCTGTTCCTACCCTGCATGTTCATTCACCTGCTTCTTCCAAGGCTGGCCTGCTCTGGTACCTCAGACCTGGCAAACGTCACCTCCTCCATGAGGCCTTCTCCAAGCACCCAATCTCACATCAACCAATTTTAACGCCATGTATAACATAACAATGACATTTCCTGTTAAGCAGTTTCTTCATCATTTGTGTCATCTGTCTTCCTCATGAGGTTGCTGTGAGGATTAGTTTGTATCAACAAAGTGCTGAGATCCATGGCTGGGAAGTGCAGACACTGTATTACTGAAGTTGTAAAGTTTTCTTTGTGTAAGTACTCTGCATTGCTTAGGTTCATAGTAATTCAACTGTTTTATCGCCACTGTAAATAAGCTAACTGATAACCAGGAAGCCGACTGATTTTGTACCATGGTACCTCACTGGATTCTCCTCAAGCTACCACTCTCTTCCCACTAAACAGGCAACCAACATGTTCCCTCCATCCTTCTCCTTCCACTTCTGCCCAATATACATCTACATTCACATTCTGCTCTGGAAATATTACCAGCAAAACCCACCACTACCATCACCACCATATCCAATGTGAACTTCTCTGATGTAACATTACTTAACCTCTCTGGGTCATCTCATGGGTAACCATTTTTGAGGTTTCTTTTTCTGACTCTGAAACACAAATCTTCCCATTTCTCTAATTTCTGATGGGCTCCTCAACCTTCAGCCCCTCCTCCACTGTCTTCACTTGTTCATCACGTGCACACTGCCCTTGGTCCTCTTCCCAGGGCACAATTGCTCTTTGAGCTCACCTAGCTGGATCTATTCATTGTAACCTGTCCAGACCTTTGAACTGAGACACATGCCTACCCATCTGCCCACCAGCATCTGCAGGGTACCACCATATCCAACAGAAATGTCCACCTGGCCCTCCTGAACAACTCTGATAGTCTTTGCGGACTCAGGAAATGGTACCTCCCAACCCAGGGCCACAAAGTAGACCTCTAGCAGTTATGCCTGGCTCTTCTTGCTCCCTCACCAACATCCAACTAGCTACCAAGTCCACTTGCTTCTGACTCTGTCTCTTTTCTCAAAACCACTAGTGTACATAAGCCTTATCATCAATTGCCTGATGTTGACTGTTCCACCCAAAATTCCTTTGGAAAATACTTCAATGAATCTTTCTCCACTAGAGGATAAAATCCAAGGGCTTTTTTTTTTTTTTTTTTTGCAGCACCATGTGGCTTGCAGGATTTCAATTCCTCAACCAGGGATTGAACCTGGGGTCACAATGATGAAAGTTCCAAGCCTTAACCACTGAACTGCCAGGGAAGTCCCCAAATTCAAGTTTTTAATGTGACCCTCAAAGCCCTCTACGATCCAATCTCTACCTATGGCTCTGGCCTCATTTCTTACACTCCGTCACCACCATCCCCTGCAAAATCCTAAACTCTACATTTCAGCAACTATAGTGTTCAAAGTTCACCAACATATTAGATCACTTGAAGCCTCTAAAATTTGCACACTCCTTCCTTTTCCTAGGCTGTCCCTTGTTCACCTCACTTACCTTTCAAATCAGTTTAAGACTCCCTTATTAATCCCTGAGGCACTTCTTGGAGTGTCCTTATTTCCAAAACTGACCCTGTGCTGTAGGTCCCCACACATTTTCACAGCTTGCTTTCAGAGGACCCCTAAGGTGTCACTGTGCTTGTACATTTTCTTGCCCACCATCCCTACCAGATCACGACTCTTCCAAGGCAAGAATGACTTATCTTTGCACCCTTAGCACCTGCCCTAGGATCCAGCAAACAAAAGACAATAAAACTGTTGAATAACTAAAGAGACAAATGCGTAATTTCCCAAATGGGGTCCCAAAATCTTAGACACAGAAGGGAAAAACTAAGAAAATGTGTGTCGGAGAAACTGGAAGATGGATGATTACGTCTTTTTAACTCAAGGTTCATGGTATAGAATTGGCAGAAAAGAGACTGAAGTGAGTAAGTTAACAGTATGATGACAAGAAGCGCTTCTGGACGGTCTAACGTTACCTAAAGGAGGCCCAGTGGTTTGGCAGCGGGATGGGGAGAGGGAACTCCATGCAAACGCCAACCCTGGAAGAGACGGATGAGCACACGTCGGTCTTTAGGGAGTTTTTCAGAAACTAAAGAAAATCCCTACTCACCCAGATGGCAGCTGTCCGGACCCTGGTGGCCATCCCCACAGCCAGTTTTGAGTTCCCTGCAAGAGAGTGACAGGACCCGATGGCTGCGGGAGGAGAGAATCGTGAGGGAACAGATCTCTCCGCCAAGCCCGCGCCCACGCGGGACCCTCTTGATACCAGAGGACGTGCACCTCCCTCCTCTTACGCTGCCGCGGCGTCACTTCGTCCCCACCTAGACACACGCGACTGGGCCAGGGCAGGCGTAAGGGAGGCCAGACCGTCTGCACGGTCCCGCCCCCTTGATTTTGGAGGGAATTGGCGCGCACCGCTCCCCCGAACCCTGAACTGGAAGAGCGGGGATGCGGGAGAGATGCGCTCCCAGCCGACCTCCTGGATCTTGCAACCAGATCTGCTCGTTCTCCCTCTCGACTTTGAGTCACCCGCTCTGGGCGCTTCGGCCACGGCCCTCGGGCAGCCGAGGTCGGCCGGCACCAGCTCAGGTCACCGCGACCGGCATGGAACTCGGCCCACCGAACAGGGCTCTCCCGGGCCGGTGCCGAGTGGATGGCGGCTGCTAGGGACGCACAGGAATTGCGTCAGTGAGACCCACGGGCAGGACAAACTACAACTCCCAGAAGCCTCCGCGGTCATCCCTCCTCCGGGGGTGGCTCCGGCCAAGGGCCGCCGGGAGGGGGCGCTGCAGCCGCGAATCGCAGGGTTCCAGGCCCCATCCTTGGGCGGGCGTTTGGGGGCTTTCAGAAATACAGAGGATTAAAAGAATTGATAGCAATAGCGCAAAGTAGGGAGGGGTGTGCGTTGACTTTAAACTATTTTGATTCCTGCTTTCCGATGGCAGAAGTACTAATTTAAAGTTTAATAACAAAAAGATATATTCCGTTGTATAAGGGACATTTTCATGTAAATTAAATTTATTTTCCAGAAAAATTCGGAATGGCATTGTTTTCCTTTGGGGGTGGGGATGGGAGAATCTTTTAACTGTCCGGCTTAATGTAAAACGGCTGGATTCTCATATGTGCTTCTGCATTCACTCTGGTTGTGTATGTTGCTTCTGTGGAAGTATATTAAAACATCTGGCCATACATAGGTATGTCGTTGGGAAAGGACAGTATTTTAATATATTTAGATAATTTTACTTCTTAGTAAAACCTGAACAGGCATAGGTCAGTTGCAGTATACCATCTAAAACCATATAGGTAAACTTTTTCACTCTATTAAAACTCATTGGTTTGTCTTGCACTTTGAATGGCCAGTTTTATCAGGCATGATTTCATAACATCATACATTGGTCATTTGGAAAATATGGGTTCATTGACTAATGCATATCTTCCAGATGTTGACACCTTTCATAGCACAATATGAAAGCTGCTATTTATCAATATCACCACTGACCTTAAACTATTGAGAATCTGTGAAGTTCACAGTGGCAGATACAAGATTTCCAAAATTCCATTTTCACTTGAAAACTCTAGTTTTATGTTGGCAAAAAATGCTGTCTTTGTTTCCCTTTAAGTGACAGCTTACTTGGTTGACTGTTGAGATGTCTGCCACATTCCCATGTCTGCCTCATCTTTCAGTTTTTCTTTCACTCCAAGTTCAGCTCCCAACTCATATAATCACACCAGTGATTTTCCTGGAGACTACTGTGGAATTTCAGGATACAGCACAGAATACTTGTTGCAAAGATACTAAAAAGATGTGGACTCAAGAGTTGAGATTTAATAAAAATATTTTTCACTGCTCCATCAAGAAGCGAATTGGTCTTTTTGAACAATGAGATAGTTATAAAAGAATAGAAAAAAGACTGCTGTCTCACAAAGCATTTAAATTAAATTTTAAATATTAAACGAGGAAAGGAAGGACATGAGTTTGAGCAAACCAAGGGAGATAGTGAAGGACAGGGAAGCCTGGCATGCTGCAGTTCATAGAGTTGCAAAGTCTAAGACGTGACTTAGTGAATGAACAAGTTCTATGCTGAAATGTGGAGTTAGCATCCTTTGCCCACTTGTTTGTTAACCAGTCTCTGTAATCTACTAAGTTCTCATTCTGTGTTGGTTTTCAGTGGGTGCTATAACAAATCACCACAAACTTGGTGCCTTAAAACTACTCACATTTATTATCTCACACTTCTGAATGTCAAAGTTCCAACAGAGATCTTTTGGATTAAATCAAAGTGTTGACAGTGAGACCTGGGACCCTTTACTGCAATGCACTTGGACACACCTCTCCTCAAGCAACAAGGTACAAAGAAACTCTATGGGACTAAAAACAACTTCACATCTGGGAAGCTGGGGCAAATTCTGGACAAATGATACAAGGAGACCAAAAAACCCAAATGCCACTTTTGAAGAGCTGGGAGCAAAAGCAGAGTACTGCTCGGACCCCTTGTTCACAACACCACCTAAGGGGTGGGCAAAACACCTAAGCCAGCCCTTCAGCCCGACTCCTGGTCACACTCCTACTCTCACCCCCTATAAGGAACCAGCTCATGCCCACCTTAGGGAGTGAGCAAGGGAACATATTACCTGTTCTCACTCCTCACTGCTGCAGTAGAAGTCCTGAATTTCTTGTCTGGCCTCTGATCAATTTCTATTGACTACAGAGGCCAAAAACCCTGGTTGATAATGTCAGGTCTATTTATTTCTCTCCCTTGGTTCTTGCCTTGTCATAACAGATTTGGAACAACAGACTACTTACAGCTCAGGCAGGATTTCTTGACCCTTGTCTCATTGTAGCAAGGATTCAAAACAACAGACTGATTACAGTTCAGTTACAAGCTCTTCCCTGGTGGCTCAGATGGTAAAGCATCTGCCTACAATGTGGGAGACCTGGGTTCGATCCCTGGGTTGGGAAGATCTCCTGGAGAAGGAAATGACAACCCACTCCAGTACTCTTCCCTGAAAAACCCTATGGACAGAGGAGCCTGGTAGGCTACCGTCCATGGGGTCACAAAGAGTTGGACATGACTGAGTGACTTCACTTTCACTTTACAGTTCAAGCAGATAGATCTTTATAAACAGCGGACAGAACAAAAGAGTGGCCACGGTCCCTCTTGGCTTCCCTTTTTATACTCCCTGTCTCCTCCTCTCCTCCTCTTGGTTCTGCCCTGTGCAAAATACAAATGGGTGTATGCTCAGTCAGGTAAGGGGACATGTCTGGGCATACGTGAAATAGAGTTTTTACATATTCATCTAGCTGGGGATGGACTGAAAGTTTTGACAGTTGCAAGTTACATAACAACAGACTCTATAGTGCTTGTCTTTCCCATAATTCAATCTGTTAATAATCAGATGAGTATATGTATAAAATATTTATGAACACTTAGGGCTCCTAGCTGCATAAGGTTACTTGAGGACACAGTTGTGCATCAGGGGTGCATGTGCCGTAGTTGGAGAAGCCCCTATGGTCAGTTTGTATCCACTGTGTGCCTAGGGCACATGTGCAGGAGTTGGAAAAGTCGCTGTGGTTATTTTGGCAGTGTATCTGTGAGCTCTCCCAGGTGTGCCTGGGGTGGGGTTTAGAGATCAGCTTGCATCCTTTCAAGCTAGCCACTTCTAGTTGCTCATGCCTAACTAACTTCCTACCTAACAGTAACAGCAGAGCTGCATTCCTTTCTGGAGGCTCTTGGGGAAAATCCTTTCCTTACCTTTTCCAGGTTCTAAAGGCCATGAGTATCTCTTGGCTCAGGGCCCCTGTCTTCCATCTTCAGAACCAGCAATAGAGTCCTCCTCACACTGCATCACTCTGGCTCGTTTTCTGCCTCCTCCACTTTAAGGACTCATGTGATCACATGAGGCACACACAGCTCTCCAGGATAATATATTTTATGGTGGGCTGAGAGCAAACGTAGTTCCCCTTTGCTGTGCAAGATAATATATTCATAGGTTCCAGGATCGGGATGTGGACGTCTTCCAGGGGCCACTACTCTGCTGTTCTGTTTCTTAGTCTCTTTATTTTGTTCCATTGATATTTTTGCCTCTAATGGGGGTCTGCAAACTTTCTCTGTAAAAGGCCACTGTGTTAGTTTTCTGCTACTGCTGCTAAGTCGCTTCAGTTGTGTCCAACTCTGTGTGACCCCATAGACGGCAGCCCACCAGGTTCCCCCGTCCCTGGGATTCTCCAGGCAAGAACACTGGAGTGGGTTGCCATTTCCTTCTCCGATGCATGAAAGTGAGAAGAGAAAGTGAAGTCGCTCAGTCGTGTCCAACTCTAGCGACCCCATGGACTGCAGCCCACCAGGCTCCTCCATCCATGGGACCCTCCAGGCAAAAGTACTGGAGTGGGGTGCCATTGCCTTCTTCGGTTAGTTTCTAGAGTTTCCATAATAAAATACCAGGTGGCTTAAATAACAGAAATGAATTTTCTCACAGTTCTGGAGCTGAACATCTGTGATACCTGCATTAACAGTGTTGATTTTTGCTGAGGTCTCTTTCCTTGGCTTGTAGCTGCCAGCTTCTCCCCATGTCCTCACAGGCCATCCCTCATGCAGTTCTGGGTCCTAATCTCCTGTTCTTGTAAGGACACCAGTCATATTGGATTAGGGCCCAACCTAATATCCACATTTTGACTTAAGAAGTTTAAACTTGAAAGATCCTAAGCAGGGACATTCTGAATTATGGAGGATCAGAACTTCAACACAGGAATTTGGGGGGAACACAATTGAAAGTATGAAAAGGCAAAATGATAGGATACCAAAAGAGGAACTCCCCAGGTCATTAGGTGCCCAATATGCTACCGGAGATCAGTGGAGAAATAACTCCAGAAAGAATGAAGGGATGGAGCCAAAGCAAAAACAATACCCAGTTGTGGATGTGACTGGTGATAGAAGAAAGATCCGATGCTGTAAAGAGCAATATTGCATAAGAACCTGGAATGTCAGGTCCATGAATCAAGGCAAATTGGAAGCGGTCAAACAAGAGATGGCAAGGGTGAACGTCGACATTCTAGGAATCAGCAAACTAAAATGGACTGGAATGGGTGACTTTAACTCAGATGACCATTATATCTACTAGTGCGGGCAGGAATCCCTCAGAAGAAATGGAGTCGCCATCCTGGTCAACAAAAGAGTCCGAAATGCAGTACTTGGATGCAATCTCAAAAACGACAGAATGATCTCTGTTCGTCTCCAAGGCAAACCATTCAATATCACAGTTATTCAAGTCTATGCCCCAACCAGTAACACTGAAAAAACTGAAGTTGGATGGTTTTATGAAGACCTACAAGACCTTTTAGAACTAACACCCAAAATAGATGTCTTTTTCATTATAGGGGATTGGAATGCAAAAGTAGGAAGTCAAGAAACACCTGGAGTAACAGGCAAATTTGGCCTTGGAATGCGGAATAAAGCAGGGCAAAGACTAATAGAGTTTTGCCAAGAAAATGCACTGGTCATAGCAAACACCCTCTTCCAACAACACAAGAGAAAACTCTACACATGGACATCCCCAGATGGTCAACACCGAAATCAGACTGATTATATTCTTTGCAGCCAAAGATGGAGAAGCTCTATACAGTCAACAAAAACAAGATCAGGAGCTGACTGTGGCTCAGATCATGAACTCCTTATTGCCAAATTCAGACTCAAATTGAAGAAAGTAGGGAAAACCGCTAGACCATTCAGGTATGACCTAAATCAAATCCCTTATGATTATACAGTGGAAGTGAGAAATAGATTTAAGGGCCTAGATCTGATAGACAGAGTGTCTGATGAACTATGGAATGAGGTTCGTGACATTGTACAGGAGACAGAGATCAAGACCATCCCCATGGAAAAGAAATGCAAAAAAGCAAAATGGCTGCCTGTGGAGACCTTACAAATAGCTGTGAAAAGAAGCGAAGTGAAAAGCAAAGGAGAAAAGGAAAGATACAAGCATCTGAATGCAGAGTTCCAAAGAATAGCAAGAAGAGATAAGAAAGCCTTCTTCAGTGATCAGTGCAAAGAAATAGAGGAAAACAACAGAATGGGAAAGACTAGAGATCTCTTCAAGAAAATTAGAGATACTAAGGGAAAATTTCATGCAAAGATGGGCTTGATAAAGGACAGAAATGGTATGGACCTAACAGAAGCAGAAGATATTAAGAAGAGGTGGCAAGAATACACGGAAGAACTGTACAAAAAAAGATCTTCACGACCCAGATAATCATGATGATGTGATCACTAATCTAGAGCCAGACATTTTGGAATGTGAAGTCAAGTGGGCCTTAGAAAGCATCACTACAAACAAAGCTAGTGGAGGTGATGGAATTCCAGTTGAGTTGTTTCAAATCCTGAAACATGATGCTGTGAAAGTGCTGCACTCAATATTCCAGCAAATTGGGAAAACTCAGCAGTGGCCACAGGACTGGAAAAGGTCAGTTTTCACTCCAATTCCAAAGAAAGGCAATGCCAGAGAAAGCTCAAACTACTGCACAATTGCACTCATCTCACATGCTAGTAAAGTAATGCTCAAAATTCTCCAAACCAGGCTTCAGCAATATGTGAACCATGAACTTCCTGATGTTCAAGCTGGTTTTAGAAAAGGTAGAGGAGCCAGAGATCAAATTGCCAACATCTGCTGGATCATGTAAAAAGCAAGAGAGTTCCAGAAAAAACATCTATTTCTGCTTTATTGACTATGCCAAAGCCTTTGAC
This sequence comes from Capricornis sumatraensis, assembly GCF_032405125.1. Taxonomy (NCBI): domain Eukaryota; kingdom Metazoa; phylum Chordata; class Mammalia; order Artiodactyla; family Bovidae; genus Capricornis; species Capricornis sumatraensis. Next base: position 51,123,844 of record NC_091085.1, on the reverse strand, counting down.
AATAAACTGTGGAAAATTCTGAAAGAGATGGGAATACCAGACCACCTAACTTACCTCTTGAGAAATCTGTATGCAGGTCAGGAAGCAACAGTTGGAACTGGACATGGAACAACAGACTGGTTCCAAATAGGAAAAGGAGTGCATCAAGGCTGTATATTGTCACCCTGCTTATTTAACTTCTGTGCAGAGTACATCATGAGAAACGCTGGACTGGAAGAAACACAAGCTGGAATCAACATTGCCGGGAGAAATATCAATAACCTCAGATATGCAGGTGACACCACCCTTATAGCAGAAAGTGAAGAGGACCTAAAAAGCCTCTCAATGAAAGTGAAAGAGGAGAGTGAAAAAGTTGTCTTAAAGCTCAACATTCAGAAAATGAAGATCATGGCATCTGGCCCCATCACTTCATGGGAAATAGATGGGGAAACAGTGGAAATGGTGTCAGACTTTATTTTTGGGGGCTCCAAAATCACTGCAGATGGTGACTGCAGCCATGAAATTAAAAGACGCTTACTCCTTGGAAGAAAAGTTATGACCAACCTAGATAGCATATTCAAAAGCAGAGACATTACTCTGCCAACTAAGGTCCGTCTGGTCAAGGCTATGGTTTTTCCTGTGGTCATGTATGGATGTGAGAGTTGGACTGTGAAGAAGGCTGAGCACTGAAGAATTGATGCTTTTGAAGTGTGGTGTTGGAGAAGACTCTTGAGAGTCCCTTGGACTGCAAGGAGATCCAACCAGTCCATTCTGAAGGAGATCAACCCTGGAATTTCTTTGGAAGGAATGATGCTAAAGCTGAAGCTCCAGTACTTTGGACACCTCATGAGAAGAGTTGACTCATTGGAAAAAACTCTGATGCTGGGAGGGATTGGGGGCAGGAGGAGAAGGGGATGACTGAGGATGAGATGGCTGGATGGCATCACGGACTCGATGGACGTGAGTCTGAGTGAACTCCGGGAGATGGTGATGGACAGGGAGGCCTGGTGTGCTGCGATTCATGGGATCACAAAGAGTCGGACATGAGTGAGCGACTGAACTGAACTGAACAATTCAGCCAATAACATTTAGGGGGCTTCCCTGGTGGTACAGCAGATAAGCATCCATCTGTCAATGCAGGGGGTATGAGTATGATCCCTGGGCCAGGATGATGCCACATGATGTGGAGCAGCTTTGCTCAAGCACCACAATTACTGAACCTGCACTCATTAAAACCTTTAGCCAGAACTACTGAGCCCACATGCTGCAACTACTGAAGCGTTTGAGCCTAGAGCCCATGTTCCCCAACAAGAGAAGCCAGTGTACCACAATGAAGAGTGGTCCCCACTCATCACAACTAGAGAAAGCCCACAGGCAGCAATGAAGACCCAGTGCAGTGAAAATAAATAAATCATTTTAAAAATCAGTTAGTAAATGTCACGCGAGTGTATGTTCCTCGGTTCTTTGTCTTGTCACAACAAAGATTTGGAGCGATGGACGTTAAAGCCCTCAGCATGTCACAGCTCTCGGATCTTGGACAAACCATGTTATAGCTCTTAGGCAAATCAGTGTTACAGCTCTATTTTATTTAGAAGATAGCAGGAGAATCCATCCTCGAAGTGTGAGGGCATGCCAACCCAAAGACTTGAAGAGAAGAGAGTGGAGTAGCATGTGGGGGAGGGAGAGAGAGAGAGTGAGAGAGGGAGAGAGAGAAGGAGAGAGAGAGGGAGAGAGAGAAAGCTCTTTGGCTCCTCCTTTTATATGTTTTTTCCTCCACCTGGGCCTGCCCTATGCAAATTGGGCTTGGCCAGGAGTGCTGTTTCTTCTACCTGAAGTCTTCACTCTGGTCCTCAGACCTTCCTTTGATCTTCCTTGTCTTTTAGCCACCGCCATTTTGGACTCCTTTTCCCTATTCTACCTACCTAACAGTAAATATTTTAGGCTTTGTGGGCCATTGTCTATTGTAACTACTGAATTCTGCCACTGAGGCACAAAGGCAGCTACAGATACTACATAAAATGAATATGGCTGTGGGCCAGAAAAACTGTGACAGCTGCCATATTTGACCTATGATCCGCTATTTGCCAACTTTTGGTCTACACTATGCTTTATCATTGTCTTGTTATTATGTCATTACAGCAAGCCATAACAAGCAGTAGGTCAAAGCCCTTTCTTATTGTTGTTCTTCAACAGGGCCTCAGTTCTTCTTCCTTTGGTCTTGCATGTACATTTTAAGCTTTGCTTGCCAAGTTCCTTGTAAAGCCTCCATAATAAATAGTGACAGCTGTTAGCATGTACCTCCATGGGGCAGGCACGGCCATGTCACTATCCAACAACTCTCCTCTTGCCTTCTCGGCTGAAAGAACACTGTGTATGCTCAGGTACAGGTTGGCTGTACATTTGTGGCAGCTCCCTTTCCAGATTCAGTGGATGGATGTTGGCTTCTTCATCAATTCATTGAAGTAATTGAATGAATATTTGCTGAACACCCACTCTGAGCTGTACATCAGTAATTAAAGTGAAGCATTCATGCTGGCAGGGAAGACAGATAATAGACAGATACGTAGATAGAATGATAGATTAAAAGGTAATAAGCACTGTGGAAAAATGAAAAAGAATCAGGTAAAGGGGATTAGCAGTGCCTGTGGGGTGGTACTTTCAAATAAAGCAGCATCTTAGTTTCTTAGGCCTGCTGTAACAAAGCACCATGGGGTGTGAGCTTAAGCAACAGAAACTTATTGTTTCCCAGTTCTGGATGGTGGAAGTCCAAAACCAAGGTGTGGCTGGGAGGGGTTCCTTCTGAGGGCTATGAGGGAAGGGCCTGTCTTAGCCTTCCTCCCAGACTTGTGGACCCTCTGTCACCTGTGTCTCTTACCATCTTGCTTTTGTCTGTATCTTTGTGCCCAAATCCCACCCCCTTCTTTTTTTTTTTAAACTGAGGACACTAGTGATACTACTTCAGGGGTCACCCTAAGGACCTCACTTTAACTTGATTACCTCTATAAATACCCTTCTTTCAAGTAAGGTCACATTCTGATACTGGAGGTTATGACTTTAACACATGAATTTGGGGAGGACACAATTCAATCCAATCTCCTTCCACAGGGCTGTCTGACAAGGGATCTTTGTCACTAAAAATATTTAAAACTTAATTCCTAATATATGGAGCCAAAAGCAGCTAGCTTTTCCAGCCTCCTGAGGCCCCAAATCTGTGGAATCCCTATTCCCTTCTAGCACCTGAATTTATCTCATTATTAGAACATCCTGCTGATCTAAACTACTAGCTGTTTATAATACACCATTGCTTTCTTTTCAACCAGGGCCAGTGCAGCTGAGACACTAGACACATAGCCAGCTTGCAACTTGTTTAAAGACAAAGTTAACTAAATCAATTTTTTTTCCATTTCTTGCCATGTAACAAGAAAACCATTCCACAGATGAAATCAATGTGTGCTTCAGTAATGGATGAGTATAAAGAAAGTATTTTCTGATTCCCCATGTGCCTACAGCATTGAAGGCTGAGATGCTGGGCCTTTCTTAGGATTACTCAGTGCTTTCCCATTACCATGAAGAGCATGCCAGGATCCTCAGCCAGATGTGTAGGCAGTAAGGAGTGGCAGAAAACCTGCACATGTTGGAGCCCAAGTGATCTGGGTGCCTCCACTTCTTACTGGTCCCTGGGGACAAGCCACTCTGAACTCATGAGATAAAAAGAAGGACACACAAACTGCTGTGAAGACAAAATGTGCTGTAACTCATGTGTTCCATGATACTTTAACATGATTAGTTCACTTTCGTCATGTTAGAACCTAGTTTCCACTTAGTAGCTGTGTCATTTTAAGATAGCAAGAAATCAGGGCTTTCCTTGTGGTCCAGTGGTTATGAATCTGCCTGCTAATGCAAGGGATATGGATTCAACCCCTGGTCGGGGAGGGTCCCACATACCACGGAACAGCTAAGTCCATATGCCACAATTACTGAAGCTTGAGTGTCTAGAGACCATACTCTGCGAGAAGAAGCCACCGCAATGAGAAGCCCACACACCCCAACTAGAAAGTAGCCTCTGCTACTACAACCAGAGAAAGCCTGTATGCAACAACAGAGACCCTATAAAACAAACAAACAAACAAATAAACAAACAAACGGTATCAAGTCACCAACACAACGATAATACGAAGATGGAGACATCTAGAGGATGTTATTGATGGAGGTCTAAGTGAACTTGTCTCAAGAGGAAATAGCAACAGTAGAGCATATTTTTTTTTTACATTAGAATAGAAGATTTTATAAAAACTTCTCCCCTGTCAGCCTTTATCTTATCTGAGGCCTGCCATACTTGATAGCTGTTCTACAAAGCTCTGCCATTTACAAGCTATGTGATTTGCGGCAAATTCCTTAAGAATTCCAAACTCTAGTTCCCTTAACTGTAGGGTGAATGACATTAAGCTCCTTATAGGGTTATGGATAGAGATATTCTAATGTGTTAAAGGGCTTCACAGACTGGCTATCTCGTATTAAGCTGTCTATAAATGAAGTAAAGTGAGTGAAATGAAAGTTGCTCAGTCGTGTCCGACTCTTTGCGACCCCAGGAATCGCAGCACGCCAGGCCTCCCTGTCCATCACCATCTCCCGGAGTTCACTCAGACTCACGTCCATCGAGTCTGTGATGCCATCCAGCCATCTCATCCTCTGTTGTCCCCTTCTCCTCCTGCCCCCAGTCCCTCCCAGCATCAGAGTCTTTTCCAATGAGTCAACTCTTCGCATGAAGTGGCCGAAGGACTGGAGCTTCAGCTTTAGCATCATTCCCTCCAAAGAAATCCCAGGGTTGATCTCCTTCAGGATGGACTGGTTGGATCTCCTTGCAGTCCAAGGGACTCTCAAGAGTCTTCTCTAACACCACAGTTCAAAAGCATCAGTTCTTTGGTGCTCAGCCTCCTTCACAGTCCAACTCACATCCATACATGACCACAGGAAAAACCATAGCCTTGACTAGACGGACTTTAGTCGGCAAAGTAATGTCTCTGCTTTTGAACATGCTATCTAGGTTGGTCATAACTTTTCTTCCAAGGAATAAGCGTCTTTTAATTTCATGGCTGCAGTCACCATCTGCAGTGATTTTGGAGCCCCCAAAAATAAAGTCTGACACTGTTTCTACTGTTTCCCCATCTATTTCCCATAAAGTGATGGGACCAGATGCCATGATCTTCGTTTTCTGAATGTTGAGCTTTAAGCCAACTTTTTCACTCTCCTCTTTCACTTTCATCAAGAGGCTTTTTAGCTCCTCTTCACTTTCTGCCATAAGGGTGGTGTCATCTGCATATCTGAGGTTATTGATATTTCTCCCGGCAATGTTGATTCCAGCTTGTGTTTCTTCCAGCCCAGCGTTTCTCATGATGTACTCTGCATAGAAGTTAAACAAGCAGGGTGACAATATACAGCCTTTATGTTACCAGCTGTGAAGTCCTACTTCCTGGTTTTGACTTGGATTTCCCTAATGACTGATGATATTGAGCATCTTTACATGTGTTTGGTTTAGTTGCCAAGTCATGTCCGACCCTTTGCGATCCCATGGACTGTAGCCTGCCAGGCTCCTCTGTTCAGGGTATTTCCCAGGCAAGAATACTGGTGTGGGTTGCCATTTCCTTCTCGAGGGGATCTTCCCACACCAGAGATCAAACACAGGTCTCTTGCACTGGGGGTTCCCTGGTGGCTCAGAAGGTAAAGATTCTGCCTACAATGTGAGAGACCTGGGGTCAACCCCTGGGTGGGGAAGATCCCCTGAAGACGGGAATAGCTACCCACTCCAGTATTGTTGCCTGGAGAAGAGCGTGAACAGAGGAGACTGGCATAGCATTGCAAAGAGTCAGACACGACTGAGTGACTAACACTTTTCACTTTCTTTCCTTACTGAGTGAGCCACCAGGGAAGCCCTCCATGTGTTTACTGCCTCAGTTCAGTTCAGTTCAGTCGCTCAGTTGTGTCTGACTCTTTGCGACCTCAAGAAGCGCAGCACACCAGGTCTCCCTGTCCATCAACAACTCCTGGAGTCCACTCAAACCATGTCCACTGAGTTGGTGATGCCATCCAGCCATCTCATCCTCTGTCGTCCCCTTCTCCTCCTGCCCTCATTCTTTCCCAGCATCAGGGTCTTTTCCAGTGAGTCAGCTCTTCGCATCAGGTGGCCAAAGTATTGGAGTTTCAGCTTCAACATCTCCTTCCAATGAACACCCAGGACTGATCTCCTTTAGAATGGACTGGCTGGATCTTCTTGCAGTCCAAGGGGCTCTCAAGAATCTTCTCCAACACCACACTTCAAAAGCATCAATTCTTCAGAGCTCAGCTTTCTTTATAGTCGAACTCTCACATCCATACATGACCACTGGAAAAACCCTAGCCTTGACTAGACGGACCTTTGTTGGCAAAGTAATGTCTCTGCTTTATAAATATGCTGTCTAGTTGGTAATAACTTTCCTTCCAAGGAGTAAGCATCCTTTAATTTTATGGCTGCAATCACTATCTGCAGTGATTTTGGAGCCCAGAAAAATAGTCAGTCACTGTTTCCCCATCTATTTCCCATGAAGCAATGGGACCGGATGCCATGATCTTAGTTTTCTGAATGTTGAGCTTTAAGCCAAATTTTTCACTCTCCTCTTTCACTTTCATCAAGAGGCTTTTGAGTTCCTCTTCACTTTCTGCCAGAAGGGTGGTGTCATCTGCATATATGAGGTTATTGATATTTCTCCAGGCAATCTTGATTCCAGCTTGTGTTTCTTCCAGCCCAGCGTTTTTCATGATGTGCTCTGCATAGAAGTTAAATAAGCAGGGTGACAATATACAGCCTTGACGTACTCCTTTTCCTATTTGAAACCAGTCTGTTGTTCCATGTCCTTTTCTAACTGTTGCTTCCTGATCTGCATATAGGTTTCTCAAGAGGCAGGTCAGGTGCTCTGGTATTCCCATCTCTTTCAGAATTGTCCACAGTTTATTGTGATCTGCACAGTCAAAGGCTTTGGCATAGTCAATAAAGCAGAAATAGATGTTTTTCTGGAACTCTCTTGTTCTTTCAATGATCCAGCAGATGTTGGCAATTTGATCTCTGGTTCCTCTGCCTTTTCTAAGTCCAACTTGAACATCTGGAAGTTCACAGTTCACGTATTGCTGAAGCCTGGCTTGGAGAATTTTAAGCATTACTTTACTAGCATGTGAGATGAGTGCAATTGTGCGGTTGTTTGAGCATTCTTTGGCATTGCCTTTGTTTGTGATTGGAATGAAAACTGACCTTTTCCAGTCCTATGGCCACTGCTGAGTTTTCCAAATTTGCTGGCATATTGAGTGCAGCACGTTCACAGCATCATCTTTCAGGATTTGAAATAGCTCAACTGTAATTCCATCACCTCCACTAGCTTACTTTGTAGTGATGCTTCCTAAGGCCCACTTGACTTTGCATTCGAGGATGTCTGGCTCTAGGTGAGTGATCACAGCATCGTGATTATCTGGGTCGTGAAGATCTTTTTTGTACAGTTCTTTCTATTCTTGCCACCTCTTCTTAATATCGTCTGCTTCTGTTAGGTCCATACCATTTCTGTCCTTTATCGAGCCCATCTTTGCACGAAATGTTCCCTTGGTATCTCTGATTTTCTTAAAGTGATCTCTAGTCTTTCCCATTCTATTGTTTTCCTCTATTTCTTTGCATTGATTGCTGAGGAAGGCTTTCTTATCTCTCTTTGCTATTCTTTGGAACTCTGCATTCAGATGCTTATATCTTTCCTTTTCCCCTTTGCTTTTCGCTTCCCTTCTTCTCACAGCTATTTGTAAGGCCTCCTCAGACAACAATTTTGCTTTTTTGCATTTCTTTTTCTTGGGGATGGTCTTGATTCCTGTCTCCTGTACAATGTCATCAATCTCCATCCATAGTTCATCAGGCACTCTGTCTATCACATCTAGTCCCTTAAATCTATTTCTCACTTCCGCTGTATAATCATAAGGGATTTGATTTAGGTCATACCTGAATGGTCTAGTGGTTTTCTCCACTTTCTTCAATTTCAGTCTGAGTTTGGCAATAAGGAGTTCATGATCTGAGCCACAGTCAGCTCCTGGTCTTGTTTTCGCTGACTGTATAGAGCTTCTCCATCTTTGGCTGCAAAGAATATAATGAAGCTGATTTTGGTGTCAACCATCTGGTGATGTCCATGTGTAGAGTCTGGTCCATATGTAGAGTAGTTTACTGGCTACCTGTATGTATTCTTTTGTGAAGCATCTGGCAAATTATTTTGCACATTTTTTCTTCTTACTATATAACTTATGAATTATATGGGTTCTTTGTATTTTGGACACAAGTTTTTGTCAGATACACATATTATTGCTTAACACTAGTCTATGGCTTGCCTTTTTATGTTCTTAATGGTGTTTCCAAGAGTAGAAGTTTTAAAGTTTTATTATGCCCAATTTAGTTTTTCTTTCATGATTCATGTATTTTGTTCTATTTTTGTTTAGCCAAGGGTCATAAACATTTTCTCTTGTTTTCTTTCAGATACTGAAAAATTCTAGCTTTTGTATTTTAAATTTGTGATACATTTTATTTCTCGATGGGATGTGAAGTAAGGGGATGGTTTTTTTCCATACAAATAGCAAGTTGTTACACCACCCTTCATTTAAAAGAATGTCTTTTCCACATTTATTTTGGTTCTCATGTCAAAAATTAATTGACAATATTTTTGTATGTCAATTTCTGAATTCTCTATCCTGTTTTATTGATTTATATCCACCCTCATGCCAAGATTTTATTTGTATTTTTATATAATACACTTTGAAATTAGGTAGTGTAGACCGTTTAAACTTATTCTCTTTAAATAGTTTATTTGGTTATTCTAGGTCCTTTGTATTTCTGTACAAATTCTCGATTAACTTGTCAATTTCTTTCTTTTTTGTTTTTATTTTGGTCAATGTTTTTATTACACAGCAGGTAAAATGAGAAAGCCAGATATATATATATATCAATTCAATGTTTTTAAGATTAAATTTGTATTTTCCCTATAAACTAATAGCATTTCCATTTGAGTCAAATGTCCATTCTTTTTAGGTATCTGTTTCTTATCCATACACAGGCATTTTTGTATTTTCTGGATACTACTTCTTTATTGGTTATAATTTTCCCATATTTATTTTTTAGCAGATAACTCGACTTTCATTTTGTTTTGAAGTTTCTAATGCACATAATTTTTAAATTTTAATATAATTAACTATGTCAGTGTTTTCTTTATGATTCATGCTTTTTTGTTTTTTAAATATAAATTTATTTATTTTAATTAGAGGCTAATTACAATATTGTATTGGTTTTGCCATACATTGACACAAATCCACCATGGGTGTACATGTGTTCCCCGTCCTGAACCCCCTTCCCACTTCTCTCCCCATCCCATCCCTCTAGGTCATCCCAGTGCACCAGCCTTGAGCACCCTGCATCATGCATCAAACCTGGACTGGCGATTAATTTCATATGATATTATACATGTTTCAATGCCATTCTCACAAATCATCCCACCCTCGCCCTCTCCCACAGAGTCCAAAAATCTGTTCTATACATCTGTGTCTCTTTTGCTGTGTCACATACAGGGTTATCTTTACCATCTTTCTAAATTCCATATATATGCATTAGTATACTGTACCTGTGTGTTTCTTTCTGGCTTACTTCATTGTATAATAGGCTCCAGTTTCTTCCACCTCATTAGAACTGATTCAAATGTATTCTTTTTAATGGCTGAGTAATACTCCATTGTGTATATGTACCACAGCTTTCTTATCCATTCATCTGCTGATGGACATCTAGGTTGCTTCCACGTCCTGGCTATTATACTGCGATGAACATTGGAATACACGTGTCTCTTTCAATTCTGGTTTCCTTGGTGTGTATGCCCAGCAGTGGGATTGCTGGGTCATATGGCAGTTCTATTTCCAGTTTTTTAAGGAATCTCCACACTGTTCTCCATAGTGGCTGTACTAGTTTGCCTTCCCACCAACAGTGTAAGAGGGTTCCCTTTTCTCCACACCCTCTCCAGCATTTATTGCTTGCAGACTTTTGGATAGCAGCCATTCTGACTGGCGTGAAATGGTACCTCATGGTGGTTTGATTTGCATTTCTCTGAGAATGAGTGGTGTTGAGCATCTTTTCATGTGTTTGTTAGCCATCTGTATGTCTTCTTTGGAGAAATGTCTGTTTAGTTCTTTGGCCCACTTTTTGATTGGGTCGTTTATTTTTCTGGAATTGAGCTGCAGGGGTTGCTTGTATATTTTTGAGATTAATTCTTTGTCAGTTGCTTCATTTGCTGTTATTTTCTCCCATTCTGAAGGCTGTATCTTCACCTTGTTTATCGTTTCCTTTGTTGTGCAGAAGCTTTTAATTTTAATTAGGCCCCATTAGTTTATTTTTGCTTTTATTTCCAATATTCTGGGAGGTGGGTCATAGAGGATCCTGCTGTGATTTATGTCGGAGTGTGTTTTGCCTATGTTCTCCTTTAGGAGTTTTATAGTTTATGGTCTTACGTTTAGATCTTTAATCCATTTTGAGTTTATTTTTGTGTATGGTGTTAGAGAGTGTTCTAGTTTCATTCTTTTACAAGTGGTTGACCAGTTTTCCCAGCACCACTTGTTAAAGAGATTGTCTTTTCTCCACTGTATATTCTTGCCTCCTTTGTCAAAAATAAGGTGTCCATATGTGTGTGGATTTATCTCCGGGCTTTCTATTTTGTTCCATTGATCTATATTTCTGTCTTTGTGCCAGTACCATACTGTCTTGATGACTGTGGCTTTGTAGTAGAGCCTGAAGTCAGCAGGTTGATTCCTCCAGTTCCATTCTTCTTTCTCAAGATTGCTTTGGCTATTTGAGGTTTTTTTTGTATTTCCATACAAATATTGAAATTATTTGTTCTAGCTCTTTGAAAAATACCGTTGATAGCTTGTCAGGGATTGCATTGAATCTATGGATTGCTTTGGGTAGTATACTCATTTTCACTATATTGATTTTTCCGATCCATGAACATGGTATATTTCTCCATCTATTTGTGTCCTCTTTGATTCTTTCACCAGTGTTTTATAGTTTTCTATATATAGGTCTTTTCTTTCTTTAGGTAGATATATTCCTAAGTATTTTATTATTTTTGTTGCAATGGTGAATGGAATTGTTTCCTTAACCTCTCTTTCTGTTTTCTCATTATTAGTGTATAGGAATGCAAGGGATTTCTGTGTGTTGATTTTATATCCTGCAACTTTACTATATTCATTGATTATCCCTAGTAATTTTCTAGTGGAGTCTTTAGGGTTTTCTATGTAGAGGATCATGTCATCTGCAAACAGTGAGAGTTTTACTTCCCTTTTTCCAATCTGGATTCATTTTATTTCTTTTTCTGCTCTGATTGCTGTGGCCAAAATTTCCAGAACTATGTTGAATAGTAGTGGTGAGAGTGGGCACCCTTGTCTTGCTCCTGACTTTAGGGGAAATGCTTTCAATTTTTCACCATTGAGAATAATGTTTGCTGAGGGTTTGACATATATAGCTTTTATTAAGTTGAGGTACGTTCCTTCTATTCCTGCTTTCTAGAGAGTTTTTATCATAAATGGGTGTTGAATTTTGTCAAAGGCTTTCTCTGCATCTATTGAGATAATCACATGGTTTTTATTTTTCAATTTAAAACGCTGGACTGGAAGAAACACAAGCTGGAATCAACATTGCCGGGAGAAATATCAATAACCTCAGATATGCAGATGACACCACCCTTATGGAAGAAAGTGAAGAGGAACTAAAAAGCCTCTTGATGAAAGTGAAAGAGGAGAGTGAAAAAGTTGGCTTAAAGCTCAACATTCAGAAAACGAAGATCATGGCATCCGGTCCCATCACTTCATGGGAAATAGATGGGGAAACAGTGGAAACCATGTCAGACTTTATTTTGTTGGGCTCCAGAATCACTGCAGATGGTGACTGCAGCCATGAAATTAAAAGACGCTTACTCCTTGGAAGAAAAGTTATGACCAACCTAGACAGAATATTCAAAAGCAGAGACATTACTTTGCCGACTAAGGCCTGTCTGGTCAAGGCTATGGTTTTTTCCAGTAGTCATGTATGGATGTGAGAGTGGGACTGTGAAGAAGGCTGAGCACCAAAGAACTGATGCTTTTGAACTGTGGTGTTGGAGAAGACTCTTGAGAGTCCCTTGGACTGCAAGGAGATCCAACCAGTCCATTCTGAAGGAGATCAGCCCTGGAATTTCTTTGGAAGGAATGATGCTAAAGCTGAAACTCCAGTCCTTTGGCCACCTCATGCGAAGAGTTGACTCATTGGAAAAGATTTTGATGCTGGGAGGGACTGGGGGCAGGAGGAGAAGGGGATGACAGAGGATGAGATGGCTGGATGGCATCACTGACTCGATGGATGTGAGTCTGAGTGATCTCCGGGAGTTGGTGATGGACAGGGAGGCCAGGCGTGCTGTGATTCATGGGGTCGCAAAGGGTCAGACACGACTGAGCAACTGAATTGAACTGAACCGAATGTGGTGTATTACACTGATAGATTTGCAGATATTGAAGAATCCTTGCATCCCTGGGATAAAGTCCAATTGGTCATGATGTATGATCTTTTAAATATGTTGTTGGATTCTGTTTGCTAGAATTTTGTTAAGGATTTTTGAATCTATGTTCATCAGTGATATTGTCCTGTAGTTTTCTTTTTTTGTGGCATCTTTGTCAGGTTTTGGTATTAGGGTGATGGTGGCCTCATAGAATGAGTTTAGTTTACCTTCCTCTGCAATTTTCTGGAAGAGTTTGAGTAGGATAGGTGTTAGCTCTTCTCTAAATTTTTGGTAGAATTCAGCTGTGAAGCTTTCTGGTCTGAGCTTTTGTTTTTTGGAAGATTTCTGATTACAGTTTCAATTTCTGTGCTTGTAATGGGTCTGTTAAGATTTTCTATTTCTTCCTGGTTCAGTTTTGGGAAGTTGTACTTTTCTAAGAATTTGTCCATTTCTTCCAGGTTGTCCATTTTATTGGCATATATTTGCTGATAGTAGTCTCTTATGATCCATTGTATTTCTGTGGTGTCTGTTGTGATCTCTCCATTTTCATTTCTAATTTTATTGATTTGATTTTTCTCCCTTTGTTTCTTGATGAGTCTGGCTAGTGGTTTATCAATTTTATTTATCTTCTCAAAGAACCAGCAAAGAACCACAAAACTTCTCAAACCAACAAATTTTCTCAAAGAACCAACAAAACTTTTGGTTTTGTTGATTTTTTGCTATGGTCTCTTTTGTTTCTATTGCATTTATTTCTACCCTAATTTTTAAGATTTCTTTCCTTCTACTAACCCTGGGGTTTTCATTTCTTTCTTTTCTAGTTGTTTTAGGTGTAGAGTTAAGTTGTTTGACTTTTTTCTCGTTTCTTGAGGTATGCCTGTAATGCTATGAACCTTCCCCTTAGTTAGTTAGTTCAGTTGCTCAGTCATGTCTGACTCTTTGCGACCCCATGAATTGCAGCACGCCAGGCCTCCCTGTCCATCACCAACTCCCGGAGTGAGTCTGAGTGAACTCCTGGAGTGAGTCTGAATGAACTCCTGGATTGAGTCTGAGTGAACTCCCGGAGTGAGTCTGAGTGAACTCCTGGAGTGAGTCTGAGTGAAGTAAAGTAAATAACCTAACTCTACACCTAAAACAACTAGAAAAGAAAGAAATGAAAACCCCAGGGTTAGTAGAAGGAAAGAAATCTTAAAAATTAGGGTAGAAATAAATGCAAAAGAAATGCTATGACCCTTCCCCTTAGCATTGCTTTTACAGTGTCCCACAGGTTTTGGGTTGTTCTGTATTCATTTTCATTTTCATTCATTTCTATGCACATTTTGATTTCTTTTTTGTTTTCTTCTGTGATTTGTTGGTTATTCAGCAGTGTGTTGTTCAGTCTCCATGTGTTGGAATTTTTAATAGTTTTTCTCCTGTAATTGAGATCTAATCTTACTGCATTGTGGTCAGAAAAGATGCTTGGAATGATTTCAATTTTTTTTGGATTTACCAAGGCTAGCTTTATGGCTCAGGATGTGATCTATCCTGGAGAAGGTTCCATGTGCGCTTGAGAAAAAGGTGAAATTCATTGTTTTGGGGTGAAATGCCCTATAGATATCAATTAGGTCTAACTGGTCTACTGTATCATTTAAAGTTTGTGTTTCCTTGTTAATTTTCTGTTTAGTTGATCTATCCATAGGTGTGAGTGGAGTATTAAAGTCTCCCACTATTATTGTGTTATTGTTAATTTCCCCTTTCATACTTGTTAGCATTTGCCTTACATGTTGTGGTGCTCCTATGTTGGGTGCATATATATTTATAATTATTATATCTTCTTCTTGGATTGATCCTTTGATCATTATGTAGTGTCCTTCTTTGTCTCTTTTCACAGCCTTTGTTTTAAAGTCTATTTTATCTGATATGAGTATTGCTAGTCCTGCTTTCTTTTGGTCTCTATTTGCATGGAAAATCTTTTTCCAGCCCTTCACTTTCAGTCTGTATGTGTCCCTTGTTTTGAGGTGGGTCTCTTGTAGACAACATATATAGGAGTCTTGTTTTTCTATCCATTCAGCCAGTCTTTGTCTTTTGGTTGGGGCATTCAACCCATTTACATTTAAGGTAATTATTGATAAGTATGATCCCGTTGCCATTTACTTTATTGTCTTGGGTTCCAGTTTATACACCCTTTCTGTGTTTCCTGTCTAGAGAAGATCCTTTAGCATTTGTTGGAGAGCTGGTTTGGTGAATTCTCTCAGCTTTTGCTTGTCTGTAAAGCTTTAGATTTCTCCATCATATTTGAATGAGATCCTTGCTGGGTATAGTAATCTGGGCTGTAGGTTATTTTCTTTCATCACTTTAAGTATGTCTTGCCATTCCCTCCTGGCCTGAAGAGTTTCTATTGAAAGATCAGCTGTTATCCTTATGGGAATCCCCTTGTGTGTTGTTGTTTTTTCCTCGCTGCTTTTAATATTTGTTGTTTGTGTTTAATCTTTCTTAATTTGATTAATATGTGTCTTGGGGTGTTTCACCTTGGGTTTATCCTTTTTAGGATTCTCTGGGTTTCTTGGACTTGGGTGATTATTTCCTTCCCCATTTTAGGGAAATTTTCAACTATTATCTCCTCAAGTATTTTCTCATGGTCTTTCTTTTTGTCTTCTTCTTCTGGGACTCCTATAATTCAAATGTTGGGGCATTTGACATTATCCCAGAGGTCTCTGAGGTTGTCTTCATTTCTTTTAATTCGTTTTTCTCTTTTCCTCTCTGTTTCATTTATTTCTACCATTCTATCTTTTACCTCACCTATCTTCTGCCTCTGTTATTCTACTGTTGGTTCCCTCCAGAGTGTTTTTGATCTTATTTATTGCATTATTCATTATATTTTGACTCTTTTTTACTTCTTCTAGGTCCTTGTTAAATCTTTCTTGCATCTTCTCGATCCTTGTCTCCAGGCTATTTATCTGTAACTCCATTTTGTTTTCAAGATTTTGGATCATTTTCACTATCATTATTCGGAATTCTTTATCAGATAGACTCCCTATCTCTTCCTCTTTTGTTTGGTTTGGTGGGAATTTATCCTGTTCCTTTACCTGCTGGGTATTTCTCTGCCTTTTCATCTTGTTTATATTGCTGTGTTCGGGGTGGCCTTTCCATATTCTGGCAGTTTGTGGTTCCTCTTTATTGTGGAGGTTCCTCACTGTGGGTGGGGTTTGACAGGTGGCTTGTCAAGGTTTCCTGGTTAGGGAAGCTTGTGTCGGTGTTCTGGTGGGTGGAGTTGGATTTCTTCTCTCTGGATTGCAATGAAATGTCCAGTAATGAGTTTTGAGATGTCAGTGGGCTTGGTGTGACTTTGAGCACCCTGTATATTGAAGCTCAGGGCTATTTTCCTGTGTTGCTGGAGAATTTGTGTGATATGTCTTGCTCTGGAACTTGTTGGCCCTTGGGTGGAGCTTGGTTTCAGTGTAGGTATGGAGGTGTTTGATGAGCTTCTATCGATTAATGTTCCCTGGAGTCAGGAGTTCTCTGGTGTTCTCAGGATTTGGACTTAAGCCTTCTGCCTCTGGTTTTCAGTCTTATTCTTACAGTAGCCTCAAGACTTCTCCATCTATACAGCACCAGTGATAAAACATCTAGGTTAAAGATGAAAAGTTTCTCCACAGTGAGGGACACCTGGAGAGGTAAACAGAGTTACATGGAGAAGAGAAGAGGGAGGAGGGAGACAGAGGTGACCAGGAGGAGAAGAGGGGGAATCAAAAGAGGCGACAGCAAGCTAGCTAGTAATCAATTCCCTATGTGCTCTCCACAGTCTGGATCCCTCAGAGATGCTCATGGTGTTACACAGAGAAGAGAAGAAGGAGGAAAGGGACAGAGGTGGCCAGGAGGATAAAAGGGGGAATCAAAAGGAGAGAGACAGATCTAGCCAGGTATCAGTTCCCTAAGTGTTCTCCACAGCCCAGAACACAGAGATTCAGAGAGTTGGGTAGAGAAGAGAAGGGGGAGGGAGGAGATAGAGGCGACCTGGTGGAGAAAAAGGAGAGTCCAAAGGGGGAGAGAGCAGTCAAGCCAGTAATCTTGCTCCCAAGTAAAAATGGGTACTGAAGATTGGGTTCTTAAAGGTACAAAAATGATAACAAATACCAAAGAGCAGAGATTAAAAACCTGGAGTAGAGGTTGGATTCTCAAAAATACAATATTAAAGAAAAAAACAAAGTCACAAAAATTATAAAATATATATATATGAAGTTTGCTTTAAAAAAATAGGGTCTTTTTTTGAAAAGTAATAGTAGGTTATAAAAATGAAAATTAAAGGAGTAATAGAGGACTTAAAAATTAAAAAAATTTTAAATTAAAACAATGATAATGGTAAAAATATATCTAGGACTTTCTCTGGTGTTGTTGTGGACAGTGTGGGGTCAGTTCACTTTCAGATAGTTCCTTGATCCAGCTTATACTCAAGATCTATAGGCCCCTTCCTATGTAGTCAATGCTAACTACAGGGTTTTAATCTATTGCACCTGTCACTTCCAAGGCGGTTCCCTCTGTTTGTTTTAGCTTGTTTGCTGGTCTCTTCAGTGCCTAATTTCCACCCTGACACAAGGGGGCGGTGGTGGTCACTTTTTAAGGTTCACTAGTTCAGTCGTGCCGTGGGGGAAGGAACACTGCAAACAAATAACACTGGCATGTGCTCGCAGTGTCTCAGTCACACTGGGTTTGCCCCTGCACACAGCGTGTGTGCTTTTCGTCTACCCTGCTCAGGCTCTAGGTTGCTCTGCTAGGAACTGTCTGAGGTGGGCCCTGAGTTGTATGCACTTCCCAGGTCTAAGCTGGTCAGGTTCAGGTTCTTGGGTAATCCACAGAGGCGCAGACTTGGTTGGGCCTGTGTTTTGTGCCCTTCCCCAGTCCGAGCAGCTCAAGTGACCAGGTGCTTGGTAAGCGCGGTTGCCCCGAGGTGGGGGCTGTGACTTATCGCCTCCCCCATCCCTGCCACTTGGCTTTCTGGGTGTACAACCAGTGCACCTTCTCAGGTGTGCTGTGTCTCTTCTGGGGAGCTGATCTCTGGCTGTAACCCTCCCGGCAGATGTTGACTGTCCAGAATCCCAAGAAGTCTTGGTTAGCAACAAAGCCTGCTTGTAGTTTGGTAGAGGATGCCTCTCTGTGCCCGCGATTGCCCCCTTCTGGCTCTGGCTGCCCTCACCTACCTGTCTCCGGCAGGGGATGGGCCGGTCCACAGCGAGCTAGCTTTGCTCAGTCCTTTGTTCTGTGAGTGGGCCTGGCAGTCTTAGGTTAGGGCTTTTCACGGGATAGCTATCCCACAGTCTGGGATGCTATCACAAATTACTTCCCTCAGATTGCCCTCGGGGCATTCAGGCCCGGTCCTTACCCTAATCAATGCATCCCTTAATTGCTAGTAGTGGATGTGAGCGTCTGCACTCCTTATCTTCAGGGAGTTGTCGTTAGGCACATAATCTGTGGGTTTTAAGTATTTATTTATTTTTCCTCCCGGTTATGTTGCCCTCTGAGGTTCCAAGGCTTGCCACAGACTCGCCAGTGAGAGTTTTTCCTGGTGTTTGGAAACTTTTCTCTTTTTTAAGACTCTCTTTCTGGGACAGATCTCCATCCCTACCTCTTTTGCCTCTCTTTTTATCTTTTACATTTTTTCCTACCTCCTTTCAAAGACAATAGGCTGCCTTTTTGGGTGCCTGCTCAGATCATGAAGTCCTTATTACCAAATTCAGACTTAAATTGAAGAAAGTAGGGAAAACCACTAGACCATTCAGGTTTGGCCTAAATCAAATCCCTTATGATTATACAGTGGAAGTGAGAAATAGATTTAAGGGCCTAGATCTGATAGACAGAGTGCCTGATGAACTATGGAATGAAGTTTGTGACATTGTGCAGGAGACAGGGATCAATACCATGCCCATGGAAAAGAAATGCAAAAAAGCAAAATGGCTGTCTGGGGAGGCCTTACAAATAGCTGTGAAGAGAAGAGAGGTGAAAAGCAAAGGAGAAAAGGAAAGATATAAGCATCTGAATGCAGAGTTCCAAAGAATAGCAAGAAGAGATAAGAAAGCCTTCTTCAGTGATCAGTGCAAAGAAATAGAGGAAAACAACAGACTGGGAAAGACTAGAGATCTCTTCAAGAAAATTAGAGATACCAAGGGAACATTTCATGCAAAGATGGGCTTGATAAAGGACAGAAATGGCATGGACCTAACAGAAGCAGAAGATATTAAGAAGAGGTGGCAAGAATACACGGAAGAACTGTACAAAAAAGATCTTCACGACCCAGATAATCATGATGATGTGATCACTAATCTAGAGCCAGATCTTGGAAAGTGAAGTCAAGTGGGCCTTAGAAAGCATCACTACAAAGCAAGCTAGTGGAGGCGATGGAATTCCAATTGAGCTGTTTCAAATCCTGAAAGATGATGCTGTGAAAGTGCTGCACTCAATATGCCAGCAAATTTGGAAAACTCAGCAGTGGCCATAGGACTGGAAAAGGTCAGTTTTCATTCCAATCACAAACAAAGGCAATGCCAAAGAATGCTCAAACAACCGCACAATTGCACTCATCTCACACGCTAGTAAAGTAATGCTCAAAATTCTCCAAGCCAGGCTTCAGCAATACGTGAACTGTGAACTCTCTGACGTTCAAGCTGGTTTTAGAAAAGGTAGAGGAGCCAGAGATCAAATTGCCAACATCTGCTGGATCATCAAAAAAGCAAGAGAGTTCCAGAAAAACATCTATTTCTGCTTTATTGACTATGCCAAAGCCTTTGACTGTGTGGATCACAATAAACTGTGGACAATTCTGAAAGAGATGGGAATACCAGACCACCTGACCTGCCTCTTGAGAAATCTGTATGCAGGTCAGGAAGCAACAGTTAGAACTAGACATGGAACAACAGACTGGTTCCAAATAGGAAAAGGAGTACGTCAAGGCTGTATATTGTCACCCTGCTTATTTAACTTATATGCAGAGTACATCATGAGAAATGCTGGACTGGAAGAAACACAAGCTGGAATCAAGATTGCCGAGAGAAATATCAATAACCTCAGATATGCAGATGACACCACCCTTATGGCAGAAAGTGAAGAGGAGCTAAAAAGTCTCTTGATGAAAGTGAAATAGGAGAGTGAAAAAGTTGGCCTAAAGCTCAACATTCAGAAAACGAAGATCATGGCATCTGGTCCCATCACTTTATGGGAAATAGATGGGGAAACAGTGGAAATGGTGTCAGACTTTATTTTTGGGGGCTCCAAAATCACTGCAGATGGTGACTGCAGCCATGAAATTAAAAGACGCTTACTCCTTGGAAGAAAAGTTATGACCAACCTAGATAGCATATTCAAAAGCAGAGATATTACTTTGCCAACTAAGGTCCGTCTAGTCAAGGCTATGGTTTTTCCTGTGGTCATGTATGGATGTGAGAGTTGGACTGTGAAGAAGGCTGAGCGCCCAAGAATTGATGCTTTTGAACTGTGGTGTTGGAGAAGACTCTTGAGAGTCCCTTGGACTGCAAGGAGATCCAACCAGTCCATTCTGAAGGAGATCAGCCCTGGAATTTCTTTGGAAGGAATGATGCTAAAGCTGAAACTCCAGTCCTTTGGCCACCTCATGCGAAGAGTTGACTCATTGGAAAAGACTCTGATGCTGGGAGGGATTGGGGGCAGGAGGAGAAGGGGACGACCCAGGATGAGATGGCTGGATGGCATCACGGACTCGATGGATGTAAGTCTGAGTGAACTCCAGGAGTAGGTGATGAACAGGGAGGCCTGGCATGCTGCGATTCATGGCGTCGCAAAGAGTCAGACATGAGTGAGCGACTGAACTGAACTGAACTGAACTGATGTCCTCTGCCAGCATTCAGAAGTTGTTTTGTGTAACTTACTCAGTGTTCAAATGTTCTTTTGATGAATTTGTCGGGGAGAAAGTGGTCTCCACATCCTATTCCTCCACCATCTTAGGACCGTCCCCTAACTTGTCAATTTCTACAAATGCCTCTGAACTTAAAGATCAGTCTGGGGAGAATTACTCTCCTACTATATTGAGTTTTTCCATCCTTGGCCATAGTGTATTTCTCCACTTATAATCTGTTTATTATGTGTTTTCTGTGTTCCCGAATGTCTTTCAGCAATGTTTTATACTTTCATTGTATAGATCTTGCTCAATTCATTAAATATACTTAAATATTTAATATTTTTGTATCATTGCAAATAGGATGGTATTTCATTTACAAACCGTTCACTGCTTATACAAATCAATTTTTGTATATTGATCTAGTATCCTGCAACCTTGCCAATTCCCCGTTTTAAAAGTTCCAGTAGATTATTTGTAGATAAGAACTTTCAAAGAAAAAACATTCCATCACTGAAGAGACTGTTTTCCCTATCCTAAAAAGGAATATATATTCTTTGAAGAGACTTTGGAAAGAAAAGTACCAAGAAAAAGAAAAGCAAACACCAATTCTCCCAATATGTAGGTTAACTGTTATTATCTTTTGACAAATCTCCTTAAAGTTTTGAGTGAGATTCATTTCAGTTGTTTGAAGTAATTTATTTTACATATCTGAGCTTACTCTATATTGACAATTATTTATCATGCTTTTTTCATAACATCACAACATTTTTCATGTTATCAAGCTTTCTGTTTGTGAAACTTTAATGTCTATAAATAACAACTTTTCTATTATCCATTTTTAATATTGCAAATTTCACAGTATTATAAGTAATGCTTCAGTGATCATCTACAGACGTACATTCCTTAGGGTGTTAATAATAGTAACATTATTATTATTAATAGCTAAACACATACAGTACTTCCTATGTGCCAGGCACTGTTTCAAGTACTTTACACATTATTTCACTTAATCCAAACAACTACCTTCAGAGGTAGATACCAGCAGTATCTCCACTACACAGTTCAAGAAAACTGAGCCATGGGGAGGCACAGCTGAGGGGCTCCTCTTTTACACCCACAAAGAATCACTGCTTGCAATCAAAACCATTTCTGGTAGGACTACATTAAACACATGAATGGTGTGTAATCACTGAGGAGTTACTCAGCCATAACTGAGGTGCCAGGAGGTTCTCAAAATGTGAGGCCTGGGCCAACTCGGTTCTCCTCAACTGCACCAGGAGGAATGAGCTGTGACCTCTCACTTCTGCAGGTCTCAGGTCTCTCAAATCTAAGGAGCATTTCTAGATTTGTCCTGGGAGAGAAAGCAAGGGTGTTGTCCTGTTGTTCTCAATAGTATATCATTCAGCAATCATTGAGCATCTACCATATGTACCAATATGTATCATTTGCTAGAAAATGGCAAATGATGGTCAGCCCCTTCTCCCACCCCAGCCCCCTACACACACACACACACACACACACACACACACACACGAGCCAGAATGAAACAGAATTAAAACAGATTCTCTATCTAAATCTGTTTTGGGTCATGGACTTAACAGAAAATATGAAGACTAGGATCCTCTCCCTTGAAGGGAAAACCTCTGTATAAAAGAGATTGCTTTTGCACACAAGATTAAAAGTTGTTTACTGATCCTGATAAATTTATCCAAACACCCACTGAGGGTGAGTGATTCCTTGGGTGATAAGTTCTAATGTGGGTAAAAGGGAAGATATGTGTGACTGGAAGGGAAATGGGAACGCAGCCAGTTCTTGCCAGCAACTGAGTCAGTTTAAAGTAAACGACAGAGAGTTTAGTGGGACAATAAAGTAATATTAATAATTGCAGCTAATGTAATAAAGCACTTCATACATGTCAGGCATATTCTGCACTGTTTGTATGTTACTTGTTTACTACTAACCACAATCCCATGAGGTAAATGATGTCATCCCTAATCTGCAGAGAAGGACATCTGTAATTCAGGCACAGAGAGGCCAAGCAGCATGCCCAAGGTTAACCAGCAAGTGATGGACAGAGGTGGGATTTCAACTTGGGAGTCCAGCTCAAATATACACTCTTGACCACTGCTTTCTTCATAAAGATATGAGACTACTTTGGAAGGAGGGTCGCCTTGGGCAGCACTGTTTAAGAGCATACTTGTGCTAGGTATTGCCCACGCACCCGCTCAGGATCAAATGGAGACCCTTTCTAGTGTGCCCAAATTTGCCACTCTTTTAGGTCCCAACATCCAGAGAAGCATTGTGTTTAAGCTCCCAGGAGCCTTTGGCAGCTTGTCCCAAAGGAGTACAACTCTATGACTCCAAACAACTTAGAAGTGATGGGAAAATTTGCTAGCAGGAGGTTCTCAAGCTTCACTAATAGTGGAATAGAGAAACCAATATCCTTTTTTAATATTTAAAAGTATCTTCAAATTGTTACAGTGACACTGGCTAGACTATAAAACTTATTCATAATTCCACTATCTAACAACTCAATTTTGTTCATTTATCCATATACGTGTTTTCAGTTCTTGCCCACATGCAAATATAGCCAACCTGGGTAGTACTGGTAGTAAACTTGTTCTTCCTTCACCATTTTTCATGATAAGATCTTCCCTGCTGCTAGCCAAAGGGTGGTTTATACCAGACACATAAAACTAACTGAACACTACAAAGTGTCCCAGGAGAGAGGGATGATCAAGTGAAAAATGGGATATTAACTCACTGGAATATAATTTTCTATTGTCTGTTACCATAACTACACCCATTTTTTATTCTCCTCAGCAACAGCTTTCATTTGTCTTTTTGAGGTAGCGCTCTCATTTGTTTTGAAGCAAACAAAGCTGGATCACTTATCAACAACTCACTTACCTAATGGTTCCTTCTCAGATTTTAGCATTTAAGGTTTGTCCATGAACGCTCCCCAACCAATTACTTTTGTAGGAATTTGGAAAAAGAAGACAATCTGACGTATTAAGGTGAAATTTTTGTGTTTTTCCCCCTCCAGGGCCAACTTTCTAGTGCACAAAAGTGTAGGAGCAACTTCTCTCCAAAAGGAGCTCTCAAGTGCTAAATAAAGTTATTGCTCTTTGGGAAGTAGTCCATCTTTATGACCTTAATATGCATTTTCCCTAATAAGATTTGTCTGGTATCTAATAACATTAGGGGTATTAACAAGTGCTGTCCCACACTGATTACATGTTAGGAACTGCTCTCCAGTATGAGCTATTTGATACACTATAAGTGGAGAGTTCTGGCTGAAGATGATTCCACACTGATTACATTTATAGGTCTCATCTCCAACATGAACCCTCTGATGCTTAATAAGGTCATTCTTTCTAATGAAGGCTTTCCCACACTGACAACACTCATATGGTTTCTCTCCAGTATGAATTCTCTGGTGCACAATGAGGGCAGAACTCTGGCTGAAGGATTTTCCACAGTCATGACATTCGTATGGCTTCTCCCCAGTATGGGTTCTCTGATGTGAGAAAAGGTGAGAGCTTCGACTGAAGCATTTTCCACAGTCTTTGCACTCAAAGGGTTTCAGCCCAGTGTGAGTTCTGTGATGGACAACAAGGTGAGATCTCTGGCTGTAAGACTTCCCACATTCACTGCATTCATAGGGCCTCACTCTAACATGAGTTCTCTGATGCAGAATGAGATGTGTGCTCTGTCTGAAAGATTTCCCACATTCAGGACATTCATAGGGTTTCTCTCCAGTGTGAGTTCTCTGGTGCCTAATAAGCCTAGAGCTGTGAACAAAAGACTTTCCACACTGACTACATGTGTACAGTTTGTCTCCTGTATGAGTTCTCTGATGGGTAACAAGGTGAGAGAACCAGCTGAAGGATTTTCCACATACTTTACACTCATATGGTTCTTCACCAGTATGAGTCTTTTGATGTCCTATGAGGTGAGAACTTCGGCTGAAAGATTTTCCACATTCCTTACATTCATAAGGTTTTTCTCCAGTGTGAATAAGACGGTGCCTGGTAAGATTAGAGCGCCAGCTGAAGAATTTTCCACATTCCTTACATTCATAGGGTTTTTCTCTATGCACACCCTTTGATATACCAAGGGATGTACCATGAGTAAGAGAATTGTTATCAGGGCATCTGTGTGATTTATCTCTTGCTTGAGTTCTTGCAAATTGAATAAGGCGGATGTTTTGACAGAAAGTTTGACTGGATTCATTACTGTTGCTTGCACAGCTTTCCTGATGGCCACTGAAAACCAAATTGTGTTTCAAACCTTTAGGATTTGAGTCATGTTTACAGAAATACTCTTGCAGTACTAGTTGAGCAGGCAGAAAACAGTTTCCCCGATACTTCCCACTTTCACATACTCTCTCCTGAGGAAGTACTTTCTTTTGGGTGAATGCCACTTGCCTCAGATGTCTCTCCTGGCTGTCCTGGGGCCTGTCCAACTGACCACCACAAGTCCAGACTTCTTCCAGTGACAAATACCAGAGATCACTCTTTGCCATTCTTTCCATTTTAACATCACAGGAGTATTTATCATTAGAAATGCTCTTAGTGGAAGTTGATTTAATTTCAACGGAAGTTTCCAAATCTGAAAGAAATGGAAAAGCTTCTATAACTAAAAGAAGTATTAAGGTCAGAATGGTAGGATGGATGTAGAAAAAAGTATGTTAAGTCCTGTAGTGTTGCTTTCAAATATGGTTTTGTAACTGTGATAGAGAAAAAGGGATAGAAGACTCATTGACAGGAAATGTGATGGGCTATAATATGCATATAAAAGGAGCAAAGAGTAAGAGAAGCCACAGGATTAGCTGTGACATGTGGGATCAAGATATTCAGTGCTGGGGTGGCAGTTTAGGAAAACCACAGAAGGGGCTGCTGCCATTAGCTAATTCAACTAATGATGATATAAGAGCCTAATGGGTCTTCTTGCTGCCAGGCCCTTCTCTGACATGAATTCTTCACATTCCTAAACCATGAACACAGTTCTATGGAAGGAAATGGTTCTTATGTATATCACCAAAGCAGTGTAGAATAATTCCAGGTGTCTGACATGGCGAACCTTTCAGAAAGGCTGTGTGACAGACTGGAAGAGCAACTGCACCTAAGTTACCCAGATATGGCTTCTAACCTAAGCTTTGCCACTACTAGTGGTGAATTTAGACAAAGTGCTAAACTTTTCAAAAATCATATTGCTTATGTGTCATCTAAGGACCTATAAGGTTATCCTAAGTATCATATAAGGTGGAAGTTCATCATCAAAGCAATACAGTTTGTAATGCTCACTGCTGGCATCATTCCCGCCTTCTGCTTTGATTCCTTTGTTCTGAGACATCAAGACTTTATTAAAATTGACAGGACTAACACAGGATATTAACTCAGAACCTGAACCCTAATTCACATTCTCCTGGACTTTTCGCCCTTCTACTTATACACATGCATACTACTGCAAGTTACTTTCCCTGCTTCAGAGCCTGTATTTGTTTCTCAATGCCTTTTGGCTAAAATGTTTGTTTCTGAAATCTAGAAAAAAATCCACAATTTACCCAATATCACCTCTTCCTATGTAAGTGGGGAAATATCTATTCTTACCTGACATACGGGGTGAATTGTGTTCCCCAAAGAAGATATGTTGAAGTCTTAACCCCCAACATTACAGCTTATGACCTTATTTGGAAATAGGATCATTGCAAAAGTAATTAGTTAAGATGAAGTATTACTGGAGTAGGAGGACCCTAATCCCATCTGACTGGAGTCCTTACAAGGAAAGGAGAGGAGACACAAAGACAGACACACAGGGGAGGTGACCATGTGAAGATGGAGGTGATGTGTCTACAAGCCAAAGCGCACCTGGGGCACCAAAGTTAGGAGAGGCAGGAAGGCTCCTCCCCTGAAGCCTCAGAGGGCACACAGCCCTGCCCACACCTGGACTTCAGACCTCTAGAACTGTGAGAAAGTAAATGTGTTGATTTAAGCCACCTGATTTGTGGAACTTAGTTTTGGTTGCCACAGGAAACTAAGACACCTGGCAAAACAATCCCTGTGCCAGGCTCCTAACTGCCTTCTTTGTACAACCCAATCCCCATTCCCAGTCCTAATTTTCATTCACAATTTTGTTAGTCATTTGTTTCTTACCCACTCTGATTTCTTTTTTTAAAAAAATTGTGATTAAAAAAATACATATAACATAAAATGTACCTATGGCTGATTCTTGTTGATGTATGAGAGAAAACCACAAAATTCTGTAAAGCAATTATCCTTCAATTAAAAAAATTTTTTTAAACACACCATCTTAACCATTTTTAAGTACATGATTCAAGTATTAAGTATCTTCACATTGTTGTGCAGTCATCTCCAACAGCTGTTTTTATCTTCTAAAATGGAAGCTCTATACTGTTAAACAATAATACTCCAATCTTCTCTCAACCCAGTGCTCAGCAATTACCAGTATATTTTGTGTCTTTATGATTTTGGCTACTTCAAGTGCCTTATATATGTGGAATGATACACTATTTGTCCTTTTGTGACTGACTTATTTCACCCAGCAGACTGTCCCCAAAGTTCATCCATGTTATAGCAAAGTGCAGTTATTTACTTCCTTTTAAAGGCTTAACAACAGAGTTCATTGGGCTTCCCTGTGGCTCAGTGGTTAAGAATCCACCTGCGAATGCAGGAAATGTGGGTTTGATCCCAGGTCAGGAAGATCTACCTGGAGAAGAAAATGGCAACTCACTCCAGTCTTTTCGCCTCGAAAATCCCATGGACAGAGGAGTCTGGCAGGCTACAGTCCATCAGGTTGCAAAAGAGCTGGACATGACTAGCAATTAAACAACAAACAGCAATAAAGTCCATTACACTTACAAATACCTCTACCTTGATGAGTTTTGACAAGCACATGCCATCTTTTTCCTCTCCTCTACTCCATGCATCCAAATCCCATGGATAAGTTTTTCAAACTACAAATGCCAGCTGGAAAATTCTAAAATGAACACATATGATGAGGGGTGGAGCTGGGTATGGATGGACAAGTCTGAGTAAAGCAACAGAAAAATTAAATGTATTAAAGTCCTAAAAATATTCCACATATTCTGTAACATGGGAGATAACCCACCTGAGTTATCTTCAAAATCTGTAGCAGCCATTAATGAACTCATCTGAGTTTTTAAAGCCATCACCCATAATACTTTTCATTTTAATAATGAAGTTCCTATGGCTTGTAGATTCCCTCAAATTCCAGGTGATTAAGCACATGTATGGAACTTTAGTATTTCTTTGACAATAAATTTTCCACCAAAATGTAAACTGTTGGTTATACAGTTATTTTTGGATACTTGTCAACAGATAGACATCCAGGAAAGCTTGCTAAACTCAACACAGGATTGGAAAAAATACAGACAGGAAAAAATAGGGGAAAAAAAGAAACAGAGAACAGTTTTTCCTGCCATGGCTCCAAAGCAGCTGAGGGATCAAGTACTTTCCAGTGTCTAAGAAACCTTCCCTGAGACAGGTATTTGATACAGTCATCTACAAGGCCCAGTGTAAAAAGGTCTGAAAAAATTTATGACATTTAAACAACTTAAGACATTTATGACCTTTAAGAGTAGAAACAGGACTTCCCTAGTGGCACAGTGGATAAGAATCTGCCTGCCAATGCAGGAGACATGGGTCCAGTTCTGGTCTGGGAGGATGCTAGATGCCACGGGCAACTAAGCCCATGCATCACAACTACTGAAGCCTGTGCGCCCTGAAGCCTATGCTCCACAACAAGAGGAGTCACTGCAATGAGATGGCTGTGAACCACAACTAGAGAATAGCCCCCACTAGCTGCAACTAGTGCCAACAGCAATAAAGACCCAGCACAGCCAAAAATAAATAAATTATTTTTTAAAAAGTATAAACAACATGAAAGCTCAGAAAACCTTAAGGAACCTGTACTTAACAAGTCAAAAGGTTTCACAAAGAATAGGAGGTGAAACTTCTAGCATGACTGAGACTCTGGTTACATCACACGGGAAGCCTGAAATGCAGGGAATGCCTGGTATGTGTGGATGTGTCAGAGGGAAATGGTTGTGGTGGGTTACAGCATGCCTGGACTGCACTGGGCCTGGGGGGCCATGGTGCCCACAAGGGCACAGGGGTCACTGGCACGTGTCCTGGCTTCTCTGCCACATGTGAAATTGACCATAGGCAGCATGATCCAGACCAGAATGGCTGGGCCAAGGAGAAAGATGTCAGGGCACTGAGCTTAGAAACAGAGGTCAGGGAAATGATCAGTCAGTGGGAACAGAGGAGGAGGAAGATGGAGGACTGCCTTCTATTTCTCAGCCCAGAAGGCTGATCTGCTCTACACAGGGAAGTTGGGAAAAGGAATGATGCTAGGAATCCTCATAACAATCTGCAAATTGGAGATGTTAAGATTAAAATGAATAGGAGTAAACTGAAAAAGAACATTAAATAAAGCTAGATGACAGTGAGAAAACAGGTGTTTTTGAGAGCAGCAATTCTGGGAAGGAAAGAGAGTTACGTCAACAAGGACTGTTGACAGTGAGTTGTCTGTAGCTGTCTTCTACCTGGCAGAAAACAAACCCAGAGCAGGAGTGGGCGATGAGGTCCCAGAGCAGAGCTTACACAAAGCAGCAGAATGAAGGCTATGGGAAGGGACACAGGGCAGGGAAAGGACAGTTAAAGATGAGAAGTAATTCTATGATAAACAAGAGGGTGCAGATGCTAGAGCTAGTGGTAAGAATCGAGAAAGCACTATGAACAGGGCTAGAGCCAAGCACATCCACAGAAAGATAATTTTCATGAATGCAAATTGAAGTGTGACAAGACTGAAGAAGGCAGCCGAGCAATGGGGAAACAGAAGGTAAATAAACTCAGTCCTTGTCTTTGAAATATGGAAAACTAGAGACCAGCAATTCCTTCTCTGAGCAGGGGTCTGGTCCTTACCTGGATGGGTCTCTTGGTGAATCTCTCTCTCCACCAGCCACGGCTCCTCCCCCTTCTCCAACCGCAGGATCACATCTGGTTTGGGAAGCTGATGCCCTGTTTACAGTGAAAGATAAAGTACTGGGCAAGGGTTAGGAGCTCTGGGCTAGACACAAAGAAACATCCCAGTTCAAGCCCAACTCCTGACCCTTCAACAGTCCTGTGGGGGCTCTGAAGAATAGACATGGTAGGGCTACAGAGGCAGCAAAATATATACTTCTTAAAATATAAAACATATAATTATATACAAAATATACAATTTCTTAAAATTCAACAAATCAAAACAATTCCCACCCACTGCACAAAGAGAGGTTGGTCTCACCTAAAGACACCAGGTTTCTGTAGTTTTCCAGCATCACATCTTTGTACATGATCTGCTGAGCAGTGTCCAGCAGTTTCCACTCTTCTCTGGTGAAGTTCACAAGTATGTCCTTGAAGGTCACCAGTGTCTACAACATGAAGCAAATGTGAGCCTGATGTGTATCTCTGCTCCCCCACTTTCCCAAATATTAACAGGAAGATTAGGCAGATAGCCCTTGGGTAGGGAAAGAGAATAGAACAGAATTTATTCTAGGAATGAGTAGCATTTATGTCTACTTCGGGTCAACCCCTAAAAGGAATGGTATGCACTGTCTAGAAACCAGCTTCATGTTACACTTTAGGTTAAGAAACTGTCAGAAACACTCTCATTTAAATCAAGTATGTTGTAAACAGCTAAAGCAAGGAGAATCAGTCAATCTACACTTATGTGAAATAATTAGAACCTAATACAAGGCAGGAAAAGAAGGGAAAAACAGTCTTGAATTCAAGTACAACTTAACACTTAAGAAACCAATGTGGCCATGTTTCATGACCTCAAATAATTTCTAAAACATTTTTCTTAAACATTGATAGGCATTAAAAAATGGAGAAGAGCTTATATTTTATGGCAACAAAATAACAGATACAGAAGCAAGGTTTTTATTAGCCACATCAAAAAGAACTGTAGATGACACACAGAAGGAAAAAAACCCATTTGAATGATTGAGTGTTTTTCATCAAAGATCTGTGAAGATAAAAAGATAGTGGAATAGTGGGCTTTTGTAATGTTGAAAGAAATGAACTGTCATGCAAGAATTTCAATGCTAGGTGAAAGTATCTTTCAGGAATGATGAAAAATACATTCTCAAATAAAGTTAAACAGGATTTGTTACCAGCAGACCAGCTCTAAAGGTATGCTAAAGGGAATTCTTCAGGCAAGGAAAATAATACAAGAGAGAAATTTTACATCTAAGGAATGACAGATAAGAAAGACAGAGAGCAAATATTTGGGGACTTCCCTGACAGTCCAGTGATTAAGACCCTGGGCTTACAATGCATGGGGTGTGGGTTCCATCCCTGGTCAGGGATCTAAGATCCCACATGCCATGTGGAGTGGCCAAATTAAAAAAAAAAAAGTAAATATCTGGATAAATACTGTAGATTATTTTTCTTAAATCCTTCAAAATATGTAGGACAGCCCAAAGCAAAGGCTATGTTCTCTGGTAGGGTTTTCAATACACATGAAACATGAGGGGGTGATCTAGGGGAGAAGCTGAGAGAGGCTGAAGGAGGGTTCCCCACCCAGTCACTCTGTCCCCAGAGGATCCACCCTCCCCCAGGCTCTCCCTGTCTTCATTTTAGTTACTCCTGGATAATTACACAACTTATCCCCAAGCTCCTCCAAACAGGCAGTCCCCAGGCAGGAACTAACAAGCCAGCCACACATCCAAGACCACCAGGGACTAGAGAATCCCTCAAAAAGGCACCAGTATCCCCAGTTCTGTCATTATCTTTGAGGGAGAAAGCTTGCTGTGTGCTCAGTTCCTCACTGTGGACAAAGAGCATCTCATTAGAATCCTTGATAATCCACACATTTCTGTCCAAGCTGTGTTGCTTTGATATGAAAGGAAATAAAACAACTATAAATAAAGCAAACAAAATAGTGCCAGTCTGCAGGGGGAGGTGACTGACATATGGATCCCTTAAGAACCTTTAACCAAAAATGGATTCCCAGTTGGAAAACAAAAAAGAATGAAGGCAGCCCAACTTACGTGGGACCGGACAGTTAGCAACTCAGCCTCCATGCCCTCCTTGTTCCTGACAGAACTTCCTGAGAAGCAGGAGATATCGAGCAAGTGAAGCTGTGGGAAAGGAAGAAACTTGAGGAGAGGTGCTGTGATCAGGGGCTTGTTAATCATGAGCCTAGAATCCCTCAGACCAGCTGCATGTACCTACACACCCACACAGAAGACGTCAGACTATTCCAGAAATACATGTACAGTGATCAAAATCCCCAGGAGTAGGAAGAAAAGAGCTCCAAAGACTGCCTCCACTCCACAATCTCTAGATTTCTGTGTTAAATTTTATTTGGAATTGAATGGTTCTAATACTATATTGAATCCTTTCTCTTGTTTAAAAAATCTCTTTTATTATTCAAGTATAGCTGATTTTCTACTTTGTGGTAGTTCCAGATGTATAGCAAAGTGACTTAGTTATACACACACACATACATTCTTTTTCAGATTTGTTTCCCTTATAGGTTAAAAAGAAATCATACTATAGTTGATTCAAATCATATGTCTGTGTCTGGTTTATTTTGCTCAGTATAATATTTTTATTAACTACAAATTGGCACTTGTCATCTACCTCTATAATGATTAAGTCATATGCTGCTGCACCTGCTAACCTTCAACATTCCCTGAAAGGAGTTCAGGGTGGAAAGCAGAAACGAGGTATTCTGTGCTCGGTGGGGGCAAAAACTGACAGGATACATCTTCAGTTAGATATTTTTCAGGAGCAGATTTAAGGAGCCAAATTCTTGTTTCTCTTCATATCTAGAAAGCACTGAAATCCTTCATGTTGATGATTGTTCCTTGTGACAAGCAAAAGCTTCACCAGACTAGCAGAAACCTTTGGGAAGATAAGTACTTGATTGTCGGAGAAGGCAATGACACCCCACTCCAGTACTCTTGCCTGGAAAATCCCATGGGCAGGGGAGCCTGGTAGGCTGCAGTCCATGGGTACGTGAAGAGTCGGACATGACTGAGCAACTTCACTTTCACTTTTCACTTTCATGCATTGAAGAAGGAAACTGGCAACCCACTCCAGTGTTCTTGCCTGGAGAATCCCAGGGATGGGGGAGCCTGGTAGGCTGCCGTCTATGGGGTCGCACAGAGTCGGACACGACTGAAGTGACTTAGCAGCAGCAGCAGTACTTGATTGAATGAATTCCCCCTTCACCAAAATCACAAATATACTGACTTTCTCCCCTGCCTCTTTGGAACAGTTTCTCAGAGTGGTTTCAGATGTTGTCTCCTGGGCTCCAGTCCTCGTTTTGCCCCAAATAAAACTTAACTCACAACATTCATGTTGTGCATTTTTTCAAGTTGACATTTTGGTTCATACAAGTTGTAGCCTGAACCAGCATTTCTCTCTTTTTAATGGCTAAATAATATTCCTCTGAATAGATCCACCACATTTTATTCATTCATCTGCTGATGATTATACCTAAGAGTGGAATTGCTGGCTTATATGGTTACTTTATGTTTAGCTTTTTGAGGACCCACTGAAATGTTTTCCATAGTGACTACATCATTTTATTTTCACACAAGCAACATACAAGGGTTGCAACTTCCCCACATGCTTGCCAACACGTGTTATACCATCTTTTAAAATTATATACCATCCTAGTAGACAGTTAACTTTAGTCGACATCCCTAATGTGACTAACACTGTTTTAGCTGGCATTCTGGATGGCCTTCCTTAGGTGGCGAAGGGGTAATGAATTTGCCTGCCAATGCAGGAGACATAAGAGATGTGGGTTTGATTCCTGGGTCAGAAAATCCCCTGGAGTAGGAAGTAGCAACCCACTCCAGTATTCTTGCCTGGAAAATTCCATGGACAGAGAAGCCGGGCAGGCTACAGTCCATGGAGTTGCAAAGACTACAACATGACTGAGCATACACACACAACTTGGATGACAATCTGTCTTTCCTCTTACTTCTTTTTTTTTCTTTAACAGTATATCCTGTATATGAAGTATAGCTAGAACTTACATTTGCCACCTTCTCCATATACTTTGGGTGGGATCTATATAATTTTGATGTCAAACTTTTTGTCAACCTCTTGAGAAATGACAACCTCTTCTTTGATATTCATACCAGGTGTTAGATTATGTACAAATTTGATTAAGTGCTCTAGTGTCAAGAGAAAACACAAAATGTAATTATGAGATGAGTCTGAAAAATAAAACTAGTTTAAACACATACACACTTCTAGTTAAACTATTTGATTCAAACAACAAAAAGAGAAAACTCAACAACTGAGGAGAAGGCGATGGCAACCCACCCCAGTACTCTTGCCTGGAAACTCCCATGGATGGAGGAGCCTGATAGGCTGCAGTCCATGGGGTCGCGAAGAGTCAGACACCACTGAGTGACTTCACTTTCACTTTTCACTCTCATGCACGGGAGAAGGAAACGGCAGCCCACTCCCGTGTTTTTGCCTTGAGAATCCCAGGGACGTGGGAGCCTGGTGGGCTGCCTATGGGGTCGCACAGAGTTGGACACGACTGAAGTGACTTAGCAGCAGCAGCAGCAGCAGCAGCAGCAGCAGCAACAACTGAAGGAGTTAGACATGCAGGTTTTGTTTTTTTTTTTAAAGACCAACACAAACTTGTTCTATTTTAAACACTGAAAATACTAATATGACACGCAATTCTGAGGAAGATAAATGATAAAATAATTTCAATATGTAAAAAGTTTTTATTTCAGAGTAAGAAATAGAAATTGGTCCAGCTCTTTTTGGCACAAAACTTATTAAATAAAACTTATTTTATCAACGCTTGGAGCATATAACTTTTACAGTATCCACGACTAGAATACAGTGAAAGTGAAAGTGAAGTCGCTCAGACGTGTCAGACTCTTTGCGACCTGTGGTGTGTGTGTATGTATATACATACACACACACACACACACATATATATACCCACTCCATTGTTCTTGTCTGGCGAATCCCAGGGACGGGGCAGCCTGGTGGGCTGCCGTCTATGGGGTCGCACAGTCAGACACGACTGAAGTGACTTAGCAGCAGCAACACACACATATATATATATATTTCAAAACCAGTATAACCACGTCGGATTTCTTTTATGAACGTTAACACATTCACAGTTAAGAAATTTCCTGCTCTAACAAAAAAACAGCATGATCAGATCACGTTTAGCAGACGCTGGAAAGGCCAGATGCAAAAATTTAAACCTCTGGCCTCAGCTGGGAAGAAAAAGGAAACAGGAACAGAAGAATCCTTCATCGCTGAGACTATGTGGCTCGGACTCCCCAACACCGTCCGGCGCAGCGGGCATCAAGGTCCAATCCCACCAGCGCAACCACGAGAATCCAAGGGGCTCCGGGGATAGCTCAGCCCAGGAAGACCATAGGGAAGAACCATTGTTGGTGAAACGATCGTCCACCTCGGATGAGGTGAGCAAACCGCGGTACCCGGTCCTCTAGCAAGCAAACCACGTCCAGCCCTCCCATGCATACCTACGATCGGCACCTGCAGGCGCAAAATAACCGTCACAAAGGCAGCAGCTCTGCTTGCTAGCTCACAGCCGAGCTCCCGCGCCTCGCGGGTCCACAGGGCAGGCGGCTGCTGCGTGGGCCCCGCCCGGCCTCTTGCTCCGGCCCCAGCAGCCCACGCCGCGCCCCAGCCCCTCGCGCACGCGCTCCACGTCCACTCACGACCAGCCGAGAAGCATATCCGAACGCAAAACCCAGAGACGCTCCGTAGGGTGGCGCGGGGGCTCCTGGTAAATGTAGTCCTGGCCCTGGCTCCGCGGCCAGGCGAGCGCGCGCCCCTGCCCTGCTGCTCTCGGATGAGAGCTTCGGCTCGGCTGCCTGCACCTTGTGCTCGCTGCTCCCTTTCCACCGCGGCCTGGTGGTTCCGACCCGGGGGGCTTGAACCTTGAGGACAGGTGAGCGCGTAGGCTCACGGACGTCAAGGAGATGCGGTAGGGAGAGGGGACAAGGGGCTGCTGCTTTCGCCAGGCAGTCGGCCGTGGGTAGGGGGAGGCGTTCTTGTCGCCCGGGTTTCCTGGGACTGACTCAGGCTCGGGGTGGGTGTTTTGGGGTGAGCAGCGCCAGGCGCTGGGGTAGTCTGACTTTCTTCCGTGAGTGAGAGGAGCAGAGGTGTCCAGCTTGTACTTCTTACTTTATCCTGGTGCTTTTTTTTCAGTCGGTCTTTACACCTGTCAGTTGAAAAAAAAAAAGCATAACCTAAAAGTTGAGAATTATGTTTTTTTTAGGGGGTGTACTGTTGAGAAATTAAGCCAGGGCGCAGCCTCTCAGCTCTGAGGAACCTTCCCAAGAGGTAAGGGGGGAGCCAGGATATACAGGAGATTTGCGATAAAAGCCAGGTAGTTAGAATAAAACAAAATTACGTTAATTAAAGAAAACCAAACATCAAGTTAATGATCTTAGCACTTTTTGATGTATGAGAAGATGTAAGAGTCTGGGCTTATTGAAAGCATTCCTCTGATAAGGATTTTAACTCTTCAGGGACAGTATCCTTTGTTTCTCCATCCTGAATCCCTTCAGGGTGCTGATCTGCAGTGGCCACATAACCTGAAGGCTGCAGCATTCTTTGCTGATATGGCAGTTGACATTCTTGTAACACAGTGGTTCGTCTTGGTCATAATATTTCATGACAATTCTTTTTTTTTTTTTGACTATGCCATGGCATGTGGAATCTTAGTTTCTACACCAGAGATAGAACCTGTGCCCCCTGCAGTGGAAATGCAGAGCCTTAATCACTGGATCATTTGGGAAGTCTGCATGACCAATTTAGTCCACTGTGCTGGGAAGGCTCTCATCCCTAAATCAGGAAAAGATTCTGTTGATAGGCCATTTGATGTGCTGAGGATTTTTGTTTGGTCCTTGGTGGCTCAGATGGTAAAGAATCTGCCTGCAATGCAGGAGACCCAGGTTCAATCCCCCGGAGAAGGGAATGGCAACACACTCCAATATTCTTGCCTGGAGAATTCCATGGACAGAGGAACCTAGCCTGCTACAGGCCATGGGGTTGCAAAGAGTGGGACAGGACAGAGCGACTAACACTTTCACTTTTTCACTTTATGTTTTTTGGGGTTAGACCCTGTTGATCGTCTAAAATTCTCTGGATTGCTTGTATTATTGTGATCCAGTAGATGTTTTCCCTTGTTGCTTCTAACCATATTTAGAGTTGTACTATTACACTAATTATGTGTAGAGTTATATATATGATTAACTGTTTTGAGATATTAATTTTGTTGGAGGCCTAGTTACGCATTGTGTAATGCAAGAGACAACAGTCTTGTAAAACAGAATATAATGCAACTGGTAACATTAATACCATAGCAGAGAGAGACACAAGGCATAAATAATTTGAAAATGAGAGAGAGCAAATTAAAACAATGATTAGTATAACTAGTTGTAATCTTGACATAATAGGCCAAGTCATCTGGAGTCAGTCAGCTGGAGAAGCCAAATTATGGAAGGATCAGGTAGAGAGAAAAAGATAAATGTTTTATCTTTGTTTACAAAAGCATTCTTCTTAGAATGACATGGTCAAAGGTCTAATTACAAGGCAATAGCCAAGAAACTTGCATATTTCTGTGACATAAAACATTTCAATAACTAGAATTATGACTGGTAACATTATACCAGGACATACCATATTTTTAGAAATTCCAAATAAGTTTTGGAATATCTGTATTAATGACATTTACTGATAAAATATAACCTAAGATTTATCTCCAATCACCTGACAATGCTTCTCAAGTAATTCAACATACCAAGTAAGCCTAGTTTAATATTCCTCTGTGAGATGTCTCAGGGCTCCTTTGAAGCATCTCAGAGTTGGCTAAAGGTTAAAAGAACTTTTTTTAGTTAGAATTTGACATGTACAAAACTACTTTTTCAGGGCTCCTTTTCTACAAACTTTCCAAAACTTTCTGTATCCATATTAGGTTGTCCCTTATTATTTTTTTTTATCAAGAATTAAGCAACTACAGGACAAAATCACCCGTATTTACCCAACAGATTCACTTCAATTCTTCATACCTTCTTTTACTGAAAACATAAATTCTAATTCCCTTGCACATTAAAATGCTTTCCTTAATATTTATTAATTATATTTCAGTTTTAACCCTTAAAACCTTAATCTCTAGGGAAAACGGACATGCAGTATGTAGTTGTGAACTGTTTGTCATAGCAGCATTTCCTGGTTGGCAAACTTGGAATTTTCCATAACCCCTAGTAACATAAATTTTCTGACTTCTTTCTTCAGTGTCTTATAAGACATGTGTCTAAAAATCCCAAACATCTTTAGTTTCTGTCTCATAAGGAGACAAAAGGAGGTAAATTTAGATCTGTTTACCAATTAATGTTCACGTGTTTTATCTTACCTGAAATGACCTGGCTATTTAATGAATTCCCATCATTTAGCTTAACTTAGCAAAACTCAAGTTACTAAAAATCAGGAGAAACTATTTTAGATATATAATTATTCCTAAAGAGTTCACTTGAAAACTCTTAACTCATTTACTTTTATAAGTTATGAAAATACCATCCTACCAAGTTAATTTTTTGCTAACAAATCTGCAACAGAAATAACATGAACATATTGACCTTCAATAAACCTAGGTACAATAAAAATAAGACCTGTCTATATTGAATAAACCAGCAAGCTTAAGCTAGGTTTAATACCAGATGTTAATTAATATTGAGTATTTCCTCTAGATCATGTGAGCCTGGAATTCATTCTGACCAGTTTCTTTTATATTTTGAAATATTTAATTTGTAAGTGCTTACTTATAAGCCAATTAAATAGAACTCTTTATGAGTTTAATTTTGATAATATTTTCTGAAGGTAGAGACATCTGTATGTATAATGTGTACACACACATATAAACAGACAAAACTAGCGATCTCATAGCATCACTTAAAAACTTAGTTCTGAATCAGGTATTACAATATAAATTTAGTTTATAATTAACAATGGGAATAAATTAAATTTGCTTGCTTAGATGATTCAGGCTTTATTATTTGTGGAAAAAAATTTTAAGATTTCTGTTTGTCCTTAATAAACCGTTAAGTAGGCTATGAATCAGATTTGGGGTGAGATGATTTCCAAATAAACTGAAAATTAAGAGTTCTGTGTACTATTCATAGAACTTTAGGGTTCACTGTCTTCAAAAGCTTGAGTAAGGCATTCAACAAAGGCCCTCTGAGTACACAGATTAGACCCAGAACAAAATCTATGTTATTAATTTTGTTAGTCCCTGAATATCGGTCCCAGTTTTTACTTTATATTGTATGACTCTATTGGTTTCCTTTAGTAAGTTTAATATTTCTTGAGGGGCATATCTACATGCTGTCTTATAATAACAATACCAAGCAGGCCACATAGTACCCATTGGTCCCCAACAGTAAAGGAAGCCTATCAACAAGTCTTGGTCTTACAAGCAGTCATGGAAGCTTTGCCTTCTTTTATCCCCTGACCTTTTATCTATTTTACGTAAAATGTTCTGGGACCCTAGTAAAGGGTTGAACCAAGGGACTCAGGCCTTTTTTTGTCAATCTTTTAACTTGGTTAATTGGCCTGTTGCCCCAAGTAATTGTTGGTCAGCTATCTCAGTGTTAATTTTTTGTAGCCCTTTATGTGTGTGTGTGTGTGTGTGTGTGTGTGTGTGTGTTTGGTTTGATCTCGGTGGCCTTGGGCTTGCAACAGCTTCAGTTCATGGACAGAGATTGAGGTTGAGTTGTGGGACTGAGAGCACCGAATCCTAGGGATTAGACTAGTGGTCAGTGGCAAGGCCCTGGCGCTTCAGCTTTGCAGAAAATAAATCCCACAAAGATGGAAAGTAGTGAAACAAGTAAAGTGTTTATTAGGAGGAAAAAAGAATCCATTACTTGTGTATAGATACATGGGTGGACTCAGAGAGTTGCACCCTTGGGGCAGTTTAAATCACTTACATGGAGCATTTCTTCTGGTTTTCCTTTGGTCAGTCCTTTTTGATTTGCCTGATTTGGAGTACATATTTGGTATGTCTCAGGATCCTCCCAAGCATCTCTTAGCCAAGATAGGTGCTACAGCAGAGGCCTATGGGTAGTTAGCCTCATTTGCTATGGGATGGCACCCCCTAGTTTTTGTCCCCTAAGGAACTTTTCTGTGTTTGTGTAGTTGGGGAATCCTCCTGACTTTAAGAATGAAAAATAAGTGGTCACTTATCTTTTGTCTGGCCAAGGCCCAGCTTCCTCAGTTGTCCTGCTGTTTTCATCTTGGAGTATGGATCCACAGAGAATGAAACTCCAATTATTTGCCCTGAGGGCCATCTATCTCCTGAGGTGAAGGTGAAGTCGCTCAGTCGTGTCCAACTCTTTGCGACCCCGTGGACTGTAACCTACTAGGCTTCTCTGTCCATGGGATTCTCCAGGCAATAATACTGGAGTGGATTGCCATTTCCTTCTCCAGGGAATCTTCCTGACCCAGGGATCAAACCCGGGTCTCCCACATTGGAGGCAGACGCTTTAACCTCTGAGCCACCAGGGAAGCCCATAATCTGAAATTTATGGAATTATGTGCTGTATCTGTGTTGAAGTAAAGGTGAAAGTTGAGTCGTGTCTGACTCTTGGCGACCCCGTGGACTATATAGTCCATGGAATTCTCCAGACCAGAATACTGGAGTGGGTAGCCTTTCCCTTCTCCACGGGATCTTCCCAACCCAGGGCTCGAACCCAGGTCTCACATATTGCAGGCAGATGCTTTACCAGCTGAGTCACAACAGGGTAAATAAGGTGGACTTGTTTGGGGCCCTTTAATGTTGGGGACCAATGGGGATCCCTTTGGCCCATCCAACCTGAGATAGTATTGCATCAAAACTTTTTGTTTTAATTCCCTTAATGTCTGTTTTATTTATCCCATTTCTTAATAACCATCGAGAGATTTATCTTTTTGGGGATGAGTCACTTTAAAATTTCCCCTTGTTAGGAAAAAGTCTATAGACTTTCCCTTCAGTTTTTTAAAATTTCTTGTTAACTTACCTAATTAACATTAACTTGTTTTTATTAGCATCTGTAATATCCATTGAGGGGAAGCAGAGGCCACAAATAACACTTCGCAGACTGTTTTTTTGTCTGTTTTAAATTAAGAGTTCTTAGGTTAATCATCTTATGTGTGTGTGTGTATGTGTGTGTATAAATAATTTTATAATTTTTCCACCATTTAATGTGGTTTATTTCCCCCCATAAGTACCAAGAAAACAACTGTTTATAATGAGAGCTCTTTAAAAATTTACCAGTTTAGAAGTTTCTTCCATTTGATGGTTCCATCATCTGGCCATTAATGAAATATATGATAGTAGTGACTCAAACTAATAAGATGCAAGAGGCTTCCCTACAAGACAGTATAAAGGATGCCTAGAAGGTTTACTCCCAAAAAGAGTTTAAGAAAGTGAAGGTCTTCATTGTACAGACTGACACAATGAAGGTTAGGATGGCAAAAAGCCCCTAACAGTTGGTACAGTCAGACGAAAGACTGATCAGGACCCCAGTCTATTTGTCATCAAATGAACATGATATGTGTGCCTTTTGGATGGCAGAGACCAAGTTCTCAAGTCACACACACATATAACACACAAGACGAACAGATAGAACATTTAGTCTCAAAGACACAGGAAAGAGAAATGCAGGTTCACCCTAGAAGGGCTTTTATCTTTAAGGTCAGAATTCTGAAAAGATGTTTTATCAAGCTAACTTTCTCTAACTTGACTGTGTATGCAGGAAAAGGGCCCCATCATAGTCATTTTCAGGGTGAGATTTCCTTTAATCCCCAATTAAAGGTTCTTGCAAGTATGAGCTCTGTATGTACATAAATCTGGCTAGGGTGTTAGTTGGAGGTTGGCTTTCTGATTCCCCTAGTTTATCTGAGAGAATCTATTTCCCATTTTAAAATTGAATTCGTTGAGGATAAAATTTACCAGTGAAATTGTGTGGTGGACCAGTGTGCTGCTTATAAGCTTAATTCCTCTAGGTTTTTACCCCAGAGTCTTCTCTGCTCCTCTAATGTGTCTCAGTTATCCCTCTGGTAGTAGAAGACCATCAGGGTGCTTTGATCACAGAGTGGCTAGTTCTTATTTCTGTCCCCAGGAGAGCAAGTTTTTAAAGTTAAGTTGAATGGATTTCCCTATAGGGACAGCTGGACACTATGAAGATTTGCCTTTACCACTTCTGCAAGTTTCTCAGTTGCCTGAGAAAGCCATTGCTGGCCATGAGATGTCCCTTCTTCAGAGCTGAAAGCTATCGTAATGTTTTCACTTTTATTCTGACAAATTCTTGTTAAGATAGCCTTTTGAGGAAAAACATCAGGTCAACCTCCTACCTAACCACTCAGCCCAGATTACTCAGTGTCTTTCTTAGTTTAAGTGTCTTTCAATTAAACAAATCCTGCTGTCTTTCATCCTGAGTCCCCCAGGATCTTCCAACTGTCTATGTGAAGAGGGGTGGTGGCAGTGGTTCTTTTTCATAGTGTCTGTCAACCAAGCAACCCTAGTATCTTTCACCTGGTGAGCCAAGTACCTGTTATACATCCCCAAATAAAATGCAGTATCATCAGCAAGTAATTGGGAGAACCAGGAGAACCAAGAGAGATTCACCCATATTCATATTCAAGTTCAAACTTGAATTCTTTGAGGAGGCAGATGGGCACAGGAGGCCTGTACTAAGACTCTGGCTCATTGTAGAGTTCATGTGAAGGAGAGAAGTCTACTCTGGGTCCCTTAGTTGGTTGCCAGAACTGTTAACTGAAGAAAATACACAACCTGAAAGTTGAGAATTATATTTTATTCTGTGGATCTTCTCAATAGCTTTGAGAGATTGCTCCAAAGAGAAGGGAGGAGCCAGGATATATAGGAGTTTTTATAAGAAAGACCTGGTAGTCGGAACATCAAAAAAATACTGTTAATTAAAGAAAACTAGATATCTCAGGTTAATGAATTTAGCACTTTTTGTGTATGGGAAGGTGCAAGAGTCCAGGTTTATTGTAACCATTCCTTTGCTATGCACCTTATCTATCTAGGGTCAGTATCCTGCGTTTCTCCATGCTGAATCCCCTCAGGATACATAGTCTAGGGTGGATGTAGTGGCTGATGGCTTGAAGGCCACAACATCCTTTGTTGTGACATCCTTTGTCCGCACACCTTAATCTGTTACTGAGCTGTACCACAGTAATGAGATATTGTTTCTCTGTGGCAAACTTGAAATTAAAGAATGTAAGATTGTATGAACGTTGTTTCAACCATGAGTCAAAGAAACAAGGTGGGAGAGGGGTTACACATTTATGAGATAACAGAAAATTTTCAAGACTGCCTGGTGTGTTTGACATTAAGGAATTATTACTAGTTTTGTAGGTGTGATAATAGTATCTTGGTTATGAGTTTTTAATTTCAGAGATAAATTCTGAAATATTTATGAGTGATACATCATTCCCAGATCTGTTTCAAAACAAGAGTGATGGATACAAGAGTGTTCATTATACCCTGACATTATAATAACAATAATAGTTTTTCTAC
Organism: Capricornis sumatraensis; assembly: GCF_032405125.1. Taxonomy (NCBI): domain Eukaryota; kingdom Metazoa; phylum Chordata; class Mammalia; order Artiodactyla; family Bovidae; genus Capricornis; species Capricornis sumatraensis. Next base: position 51,080,833 of record NC_091085.1, on the reverse strand, counting down.
TTTTCAACCATTCCTGCATTCCTGGTTAAACCCTGCTTGAATGTGACATTGTATTATTACTTTAATATACTGCCATATTCAATTTACTAATATTTTACTTAGAACTTTTCAATGTTCATAATTAAGATTGCACTTTAATCTTTCTTTGTACCATCCTTGCAAGATTTTACTAGTCTCATGAGTAATCCGAGAAGCACAGATTTTTTTCTTCTATTTGGTAAAATGATTTTTCCCTTGAAAGTTTTGGGCTCAAAATCTTTTGGGATAGATATTGGACTTCTGATTCAATTTTAAATGGTAGTGATTAATTTCAGTTTGTAGTTGTTAATTGAGTCAGTTCTGGGCATGTGTGATGGGGAGTGTTCTGGATACTCAGGATACCTGGCAAGGAACAAATCAGATGTATATTTTTATATGATTTACATTAAAATGACAGTCTTATGTACACTTCTGGATTAGGTACATAAAATCTACCTGTTGACAATCTTTGTCTAAATAAAAATGTGAGTTCTCTAATTTTGTCCATTAAACCTGAACTCTATTAGAGTATAATTCTGAGATAGAAGTCTTATATTTGAAAGTTATTAACCTTAAAAAAGTGAGATTTGTAAAAATATTAGCATAATATATTATTGCATGATTTCTTGTGATCCTTAAAGTCTCCAAGCATTCCTCATTTCTACTCACAGAAAGTGTCAGTTGTTTCAATATTTATATTATAAAAATTATTCAGGAAGTATTATACCATCTGAAATTTAAAGGCCTCAGTCTCAAAACTTAGAACATAGCTCATGCCTCTTTGTTAACCCCATTCAAGTTTTAGATAGAATGAATTATCATAAGGAAATATGGACTTTGGGGACAGAGATTAAATTGAAGGTAATCAAATGAAGTCACGTTTACCTTAAACAGCTCCAATAAAATTAAAAGTAGGGTAGCAGCCAAATCATTAGTCCTATTAATTATATGTAAGGTTGTTTAGGTAAATACTTAGTTACATATACAATAAATAAATTTACATAAAACAGTTGTGATTAGCAGGAAAATTATTTTTTATTTTAAAAAGTGAACTGAAAAAGTAGTAAGGTATGCATGAAATTCAAGAAACTATGCCTTTTTAAACTGATTCTCTTTGACTTCAATTTTTTAAAATCTTGTTTTTCTACCCAGAGCTGAGTAGTAGTCTACAGGAGAAGCCAGTATAAATAACCAAGGCAGCAGTTCTAGAAGGGGGCCAAAGATGACTATATTGCATATCGATACAAATCCCAATAAATGTTTTAAATTGATGAGACCTTACTGGAAGGTACAGGGGAGGGTCTACAATTTTTTTTTTTTTTTACCTTGCTTCCCATGGAACCCTGTTTTTACCTTTCTTCTTTTACCTGAACCTGCCTCTTTGGCTACAGGGAGGACACCCAGTGAAATGCATTCCTGACCTGATTGGACCAGAGAAACAAAAAAAGAAGTATCCAGATCTCTCAGCCCTGTTGTACAGGTGGATGTCACATTCAAATGCTCAAGATGGCAGCCACTGACCTATCCTCAATATGGGCTCTGCCTGCACAGGACTCTGCCTGTTTCTATATGAGAAATACTAAGGGGGAAAGGATAGTGCCAGGATTTCCAGCAACTTGGTTACAGGGACCAATGTCTTTTAAAGATGTGGCTGTGGAGTTCACCCAGGAGGAGTGGATGATGCTGGACTCTGCTCAGAGAAGTATGTACAGAGATGTGATGTTGGAAAACTATATAAATCTCACCTTAGTGGAATATCAATTATGCAAGCCTGTGATCTCCCTGTTGGGTCAAGAAGACATAAGAACTGTGAAAAGCAGAATTCCCCAAGGCACCTGTTCAGACTGGGAGATTCAATTCAAAACCAAAGAGTCAACTTCTAATCAGAATATTTTGGGTGAAAAATCATCTGGTGGCATGAAAATAATAAGATTCACAATGGATGATTTGTCTTCTACATTAAAAGAAGACTGGGAATGCGGTAGGATCAGAAAACAGCACAAGATCCCAGAGGGAATTTTGAGGCAAGTGACATTTACTCAAAAGAAGACAGCATCTCAGGAGAGATTGTTTGACTATCATGAATTAGAGGAAAACTCTAAACTTAGATCAGCACTTGTTTTTTCAAGGAGAGTTTCTACCAGTAAACATTGCCATAAATGTTACTTAAATATTGAGTGTTTGAAACATAATCCAACCCTAAACAATTTTGAAAATATCTCTGTAAGTGAGAGGCTCTGTGAAAGTCATGAATATGACAGAACTCTGTGGCATCTTGAAAGAACTCAAATAGCACAGAGAGTGTACACATATTGCAAATGTGACACACACTTCAAACATAATAATATGCTTCCTATATGCAACAATTTTTGCATGGTGGAGAATTCCTGTGAATGTAATAAAAACAAAATCTTTTGTCATCATTCATCCCTTGAGCAACAGGAGCAAACTCCTACTGAAGAGAAACATGAATGTAATCAGTGTGGAAAAACTTTCAAAAGGATTTCTAATCTTATTTTGCACCAGAGAAGTCACATGAGTGAGAAACAATATGAATGTAAAGAATGTGGGAAAATCTTCAATGACTCCTCGACCCTAAGGAGACATGTAAGAACTCACACTGGTGAGAAACCTTATGAATGTAATCAGTGTGGAAAAGCTTTCAGTCAAAAAACATCTCTTAAGGTTCATGTGAGAACTCACACTGGAGAGAAACCTTATGAGTGTAATCATTGTGGAAAATCCTTTGGCACAAGTTCTTACCTTATAGTGCACAAGAGGATACACAGTGGGGAGAAACGCTATGAATGTGATGACTGTGGAAAAGCCTTCAACACAAGCTCTCACCTTAAAGTTCACAAGAAAATACACACTGGAGAGAATCTTTATGAATGCACTGACTGTGGGAAGGTTTTTAGTGGTCTCTCATCTCTTAGAATGCATGTGAGAACTCATACAGGGGAGAAACCCTATGAATGTAAGGAATGTAGGAAAACCTTCAGTGTTTCCTCTTCTCTTAGAAGACATGTGAGAACTCATACTGGAGAGAAACCCTATGAATGTATTCAATGTGGAAAAACCTTCAGTCAGAGTTCTTCACTTATTATACATAAGAGAATTCATACTGGAAGAGAAACCCTGTAACAGTTAAGAATGTGAGGTTGCCTTTTTCATTGTCTTAAGGTGGATTTCAAGGTCATTGTTTCAGTGTCCTCTAAAATAAGCATTTGAGGCTATCAATAGTCCTATAAACACACCTATAGCTATATAACACATTTTGGTCTAAGATAATTTTTTTTAAAAATAAATTTATTTAATTGGAGGTTAATTACTTTACAATATTGTATTGGTTTTGCCATACATCAACATGTATCTGCCACAGGTATACACATGTTTTAAAATCTAAGTGTTGTCTAATATTCACTATGATGTTGTCTTTTTTGATACATAACTTTAAAATTATGTGTTTTTAATATGTTTGCAGTTACCTTATTGATTAAGTTAATTGCATTAAGTTCAAAGTATCTGAACTATATGATACTACTTTACTAGCATTTTCTTGAGAGTTGCTTTCTGGCCTGGCGTGACAGATATTGCTAGTAGCTAAATGAATATTCAGTTCATCCCTCCCTACTGGCAATCCTATTTTAGCTTATATCAACATGTCTAATTATAGAACTCTTTTCAGCAGCTTTGCTGCCATGTGGAGCCATTCCCCTCATTCCTGATGAATCAAATATAGACAGTATTACTGGGGACAGGTCTATCTAGTGTTTTCTCTTTGCCTTTTGCACTGCCTTTTGCATTCTGTCTTCCCTAGTCTTCTCCCTTTGGATTTTGCACTCATAAAGCTGAATGAGCCATCTTGTGACCAGGAGGATGACAAGCATGGCCTAAATAAGGATGATGTCAGAGAGATCCTGGTTTCACAAAGATATCTTCAAATAGTTGTACCAGCACTATACTGCTTATATTTGGGCATATTTTTATATGAGAAAAATAAGCTTATTGGAATAGAGTCAATACAGTAATCTTGTTTTTAAAAAAAGACAAAGGTCACAAGGTTTGTAGTTAAATATTTTATGCTGACTGTACAAATTTGGATAAGACCATAGAAAAGGGAGGAATGGAAGTGATATGTTGATAGAACTTTTGGGCTTAGTGTAGAGTGGATGGAGCTGAGGTCATTGAAAGCAGGTGTCAGAGAAGCAGGAAGGAAATCCCGACATTTCAGCATGAGAAAACCAGTGAGTCTTCAAGTAAAGGGGAAGTTACCAATTTTCAATACTGAATGAACCCTTGAGATTGGCTACTTGGTCTTACAGATACTGACTAGAGTAGTTCTAATTTATTAAGAAACAAAATACAGAATGAGGAACTTATGATGGAAGTAAAAAGCAGTAGTTGCAATTTGTCATGCTCATGTTATATGAGACATTAGATGAGCAGGCTTATATGTTGATCTGGACATGAGGAGATGTCTAGGATGGAGATACAATTTTAGCAACATCAGGAGATAGACTGGGTAATGGGTTTTGTGGAAGTTACTAAAATTGCACAGGGAAAATTGATAGTGTGAAAAGAGAATGTCTACCACTGACCACGGAGACCTATATCTAAAGTAAGTAAAACTAGAATTTTACTAAACCAGAACAAATTAGTGTTTGAAGAAGGAAGGCAAAGTCGGTTGTTTAAATGCTGCTATGAGGTTAAACTAAGATCATGGCATCTGGTCCCATCACTTCATGGGAAATAGATGCGGAAACAGTGGCTGACTTTATTTTCTTGGGCTTCAAAAATCACTGGAGATGGTGATCGCAGACATGAAATTAAAAGACAGTTACTCCTTGGAAGGAAAGTTATGACCAACCTAGATAATATATTGAAAAGCAGAGATATTACTTTGCCAACAAAGGTCCATCTAGTCAAGGCTATGGTTTTTCCAGATGGATGTGAGAGTTGGACTGTGAAGAAAGCTGAGCACTGAAGAATTGATGCTTTTGAACTGTGGTGTTGGAGAAGACTCACGAGAGTCCCTTGGACTGCAAGGAGATCCAACCAGTCCATCCTAAAGGAGATCAGTCCTGGGTGTTCATTGGAAGGACTGATGGTGAAGCTGAAACTCCAGTACTTTGGCCACCTCATGCGAAGAGTTGACTCATTGGAAAAGACTCTGACGCTGGGAGGGATTGGGGGCAGGAGGAAAAGAGGACGACAGAGAATGAGATGACTGGATGGCATTACCGACTCGATGGACATGAGTTTGAGTGAATTCCGGGAGTTGGTGATAGACGGGGAGGCCTGGCGTGCTGTGATTCATGGGGTTGCAAAGAGTCGGACATGACTGAGCGACTGCACTGACTGACTGACTGGCTGACTGATGAGGTTAAGTAGATGAATTCTTAAAAAAAAAAAAAAAAGGCAACATGAAGACTATCGTTGACCTTAGGTGTGAAGGAGATCAGTCCTGGGTTTTCTTTGGAAGGAATGATGTTAAAGCTGAAACTGCAGTACTTTGGCCACCTCATGTGAAAAGTTGACCCATTGGAAAAGACCGTGATGCTGGGAGGGATTGGGGGCAGGAGGGAAAGGGGACGACAGAGGATGAGATGGCTGGATGGCATTACCAACTCGATGGACATGAGTTTGAGTGAACTCCAGGTGTTGGTGATGGACAGGGAGGCCTGGTGTGCTGTGATTCATGGGGTCGCAGAGTCAGACATGACTGAGCGACTGAACTGAACTGAACTGAACTAGGTGTAAATACTGAATGATATGTTGAGGATGGGTGGTAGATTGGGATGAGTTTAATGATAAAGGATGAGGAAGTAAAGAATAAACATGGACGAATTTGGATAGTAGGAGAAAGATAGGGAAGTTGCTGAAAAGAGGTTCGGTCAAGGTGTTATAGCCAAACGTTCCAGGAAGCAAACTCAATCAGAAGGACGGTGTGGATGGTGGAGTGCAGATTGTTGATTTATTTTTTTAAACTTGATTAATTTTGGCTTCCCCAGCTCTTAGTTGCAGCACTCAGGATCTTTTAATTGCGGCATGTGGGATCTTTAGTTACAGCATGCCAGCTCTTAGTTGTGGAATGTGGAATCTAGTTCCCTGACCAGGGATCAAACCCAGACCCTCTGCATTGGGAGCTTGGGGGCTTAGCCACTGGACCACCACGGAAGTCCCCTGAAGTGCAGTATATTACACCAGTGGGTCCCCAACCGATTTTTGTGACAACCTTTTATACCCAAAGTGTACATGTCCAAGCCCACATCCTCAAGTTCTCCAAAGTCCACTCTGGACAACGTTAGTAAGAGATACAGTCAGGTTACAGCCATGAATTTACATTCTAAAGCTATCTGGACATACAGTTTGGTCTACGTCAATAAGTATTATTAAGATTACATGGTGGACGTTGCATTCCTTCTGGCTCCAGGAGGTCTAGCTATGGGGTCTGCCTGGCCTGGTTTTTATCCACCTGGGAGGCCTGCTCAGCCGTTGGCATTTTATCTCTATGGCTTCCCAGGTATGCAGTCCAAAGTTTGCCAAGAGTGTAAGATGGAGTACCTTTTCTTTTAAAGATGGAGTCAGTCCAGTCAGGGCAACCTGCTCCTTTCCTTCTTCATTCCCCCTTCTTGATGCTCTCAACTTCTAGTATGAGCATCACTCATAGGGATATATTTGGTATATATTTGTGTGAATGCAGCCAATCTCAGTGACACCAACCAGACAATACACTGGACAAGGTCCACATAACAAAATTAACAGAGCAACTATAACAATGATTACATAGTCTTCCACTAATTGCCCTTTATCCATGGGCAAACAGAAGTCCGAAAAGGAGGGTTATCATTAAACATAGATTTTACCTGGTTTTTCATGTTATCTAGAGCAGCTGATACATTGCCAGATAAATCAGGAATATATACACAACATTCAATTTTAATTATAGCACAGGTCCCTCCTTGGGTGGCTGTAAGTATGTCTAAAGCCATCCAATTTTGAATCACTGCCCTTCTTATTTGTATTTATTCTTCATTTAAAGCTTGGATAGCCTTTGTGTTGTCCAGGAGGGCCTGTTTCTTGAAATTAGTTAGAGCTTCTACTTTAATTATAATATCTGTTGTTCCTCTAGATGGTATGAACAAGGCAGCTAAGTAATCGTACCATTGAAATACAGACCTTGCCCACCGCACATGTAAATACAGCAAATTTACTGGGGCTTGTTTTAAGGATGGCTTAATAATTCCACGAGCAAAGGCAAATCCTAAAGTGCAGTGGCTGACCCAACCGGCTGGAAGCCAAGGCCATAAATTTGACCTGCACAGCCATTGAGTGCTGTTAGGGGCCACCCTTTGGATCCCAGGGTTGTTTTTCCAGTCTGAGCCAGGCCAGCGAGCTGGTAAATCTGGGCAATAGGTGACCTCTAATATTTGTTTACATTGCTCAGAAGATAAGTATCCCATGTATTTCAATTCTTTTGGATCTACAGCATGGTCACCAAATCCAATCTTTTGTTCCCTTTGTTCCCAGCAGATAGGGGTAGGGACAATAAGCTGGCCTTTTTCTGGAGTCATCCAAAAATATTCACCCCATATCTGGTAAAACTGTTCAAAGTACCTGATGGATTGGCCCCTTTTATTGGCCATAGAGTTCTTATCTTTACTATTTTTAAAGTAAAAAGTATAGGCTTTTGTCACTTCTGTAAAGCTTGCATTTACATCAAATGTCACCTCATGGCCTTGGTCAATCTGATTAGATTTCAGTTTACACCAAGAAAGAAGTGACAGGTTGTGAGTTACCAAAGAAAGATTGTTGTTTCTTTGTTATCTCAAAAAGGAACAGAGGGGGCTAAAGTCCCCTCTGTGGAGGGGAGACACCCACCAAGGGAATCTATCCATTACTGATAAAGGCATTGCCCCACAAACCCAACAGTTAGAAGTGTTATGGAAGTTCGCATAGGAATGTGCCATGAGATAAAAATGTTTTGTGTTGAAATTATGGTTAGTCCCAAGATGATACAGGAAAGTCCATGTAGCAGGAGTTGATAGCAGAGCTTCATTTTTTCTTTTTTTATTTTTAAGATGATCTTGATTTCATGGGGATCAGTGGGGTCCTTCTGTGCAGTCCACTCAGCATCCTCCAGGTCTGCGTGGTATGTCCTCTTCACCCTTGTGTAATGGATCCAGGGAGTGACACCTGCAATTTTAACTGCTGTAGGTGTAGTTAGAACAACAGTGTATGGACCCTTCCAGTGTGGGGCCAGAGAATCATGCTTCCAGTCCTTGACCCACACTTGATCACTGGGCACAAATTCATGAATCTGTTCCCCAAGGGGGAATGGCACCCTTTCTTGGACAAACTTAGTTACCTGGTTTATTACCTTACTTAATTGTTCCATTTGCATGAAATCCCATCCCCTCTTACCTGTGGCAAATTTGCTAATACCTGTCTTACTATGGGAGTGTGTTTCCCATAGACAATTTCATAAGGAGAATAACTGTGGGAATGTGGGGTCACTCTTAATTTGAGCAAGGCCACCGGAAGTAAGTCCATCCATGAATAATCAGTCTCTATAATCCATTTTGAAAGTGTTTCTTTAAGGGTTCGGTTAGTTCTTTCCACCATTCTGGAACTCGGGCCTATATGCTGTATGTAATTTCCGTTTGACATTTAGAGCTTTATATACCTGTTGAATTAAATCAGCTACGAAAGCAGGGCCATTGTCTGATCATATACTGGGTGGGAACCTGAATCTGGGGATTATATCCTGAGGCAGACAGCAAGCCGTTTCATTTGCTTTTTCAGTTCAGGTGGGGAAGGCCTCCACCCATCCTGAGAAGGTACATACCATGACCAGTAAATAACGATCATGTTGGCAGGGTTTCATCTCAGTAAAGTCCACTTCTAAATGTTCAAAGGGCACAGTGTCCTTTAACTGTATTCCTGGAGAGTTCTGCTTATGTCAGGGGCAGCATTGACCTCTGAGCAAGCAGAACAGTTCTGGGATTCCATTTTACACAGGGAAGAAAGCCGTGGTATTAAGAAATATTTCCAAATTAGTTTTTCCATTTTGTCACGTCCCAAGTGGGTAGTCTGGTGTACCTGAGACACTAATGAAGGGGCTAATGCCTCGGGAACTAGCAGCCTGTGATCCAGCAGTTCCCACAAACCCTTTTCACTTTTGGTGGCCCTTTCTGTTTCAGCCAGCTGGTCTTGGGCCAGGGTATACTGTGGGAGAGTTGAAGTTAACTCAGGCATTCTCGAGAGCACAAGAGTCTTAACAGTCGCACCCCCAGCACCTCCAAATTCCTCAGCCACTTGTTTTGCGGCTTTATCTGCCAGTCGGTTTTCCCCGTCATTGCGGGGTGGCCTCTTTATTCTCTGCAACCAACAGCAGGTCGTCTAGTACTATTACAGCCAGCATCTAAATCTTTCTGGGTGGAATGAGTCCAGATCGGAAGCCGAGGCTTCCCCGAAAATGGTCGGGAATTCTTAAATCCTTGCAGGAGGTGAGTCCAAGTGAGTGGTCACTTGGTGCCCCCTGCTAGATCTTCCCATTCAAAGGCAAAAATGGGCTGAGATACTGGAGCAATGCAGAAACAAAAAAACTGCGTCTTTTAGATCCAGGCAAGTATAGATCTTAGCACTCCGTGGGAGGAGGCTGAGCAAGGTATAGGGATTAGAAACAGTGGGGTATGGGGTTACAGCTGCTTGTTTGACCAGTCTGAGGTACTGCACAGGCTTGTAGTCTAGACCTCTTCCTTCTTTACAGGTAGGATTGGTGTGTTCCCGGCTGACTGGCATTCAATCAGGATGCCCGCCTGTCATAGCTTATTAATATGTGGCAAGATGTCAACTCTGGCCTCCAGAGGTAGCAGGTACTGACGTTTCCTGACTGGTATGGCACTGGGTTTGAATTCTGTTACCACCGGAGCTTGATATTGGGCGAGCCCGGCGGGGGCGGAGGGGTGGGGTACGGGGTATATTCTGCACAAATCTCAGGGAATTGTCAGATCAGCTCTCTCTCTTATGATTGTTTAGCCCATCTGGTTTCAACCTCCATTCATCTTGAGGGGTTATTGGGAGGGAGAGTAAATAGGTGGTTGAGCCCACCCAGAGAGTGGGCCTGTCTTGGGGGGAAAAGGTCACTTGTGTCCCAATTTAGACAACAAGTCTCTCCCCAACAGAGGTACTGGGCATTCAGGAATATACAGGAATTCATGAGTGACTTGATGTCCTCCCATCTGGCATTTCCAGGATAGACAAAATGGTCTGATTAGCTTTTCCCCGGTTATTCCTTCTATAGCATTGGCCTTTTCTGACAGGGGTGCCACTGGTTTGGTCACCACTGACATTTCAGTTCCAGTATGCACCATAAAGTCAATAATTTGGACCCCCACTTTTAGTTTTACCATGGGTTCTTCACAAGGGACCTTGTGTCTTTGAGCCCTGGCACCCCTATTCAGTCTCTAGTCTGGCCAGCCCTATAACGGCCAATGCCAGTTCTTTTTCCCTGTTATTCTGGGGGCATTCATTTTTCCAATGACCAAAGCCCTAGCATCAGGCACATTGGTTTGGTTGCAGGGCTGTCCTGGGCTTTCTTGCAGGAAGCTTGCCAGGAGAACAACTCCGATTTAGAGGGGGTGGAGGTTTGGGGGAAGGCCCAGGGAGGGATCTTCCCAAGGTCGTGGCCACTACCATGGTCCTCTGATTGGTTCTCTTGTTATCTTCTCTCTGTTTTTTATCAGCCTCCTTTTTTGCCTCCACATCTCTGTTTCTGAATACCTTATCAGCAATCTCAATTATTTGTGAGGTGGTCATGGCTAATACTCCATTTGCCTTTTGGAGTTTGTCTGATATCAGGGTAGGCTTGAGATACAAAGGCTGTGTTGTAGCCAAACACTCCGGGGAGCAAACTCACTCAGAAGGACAACGTGGATAGTGCAGTGCAGTTTATTACCCTGGTGGGTCTGAGACAGATTTCCTGTTTAGCCAGGGGCCTTGACCAACTTTTGTGAAAACCTTATATACCTTAAGTGTACATGCTCAAACCCACATCCCCAAATTCCTTAAGCTTAGCCTGGGAAATGTTAAAGAGAGATACAATCATGTTACAGTCATGATTCATAATTTAAAAGGTCAGCTGGTTATACATTGTAGTTTACATCAGGTGCCATAAAGATTACAAAAGTGATTGACTGCATAGGGGATGGAATTCCAGTTGAGCTGTTTCATATCCTGAAAGATGATGCTGTGAAAGTGCTGCACTCAATATGCCAGCAAATTGGGAAAACTCAGCAGTGGCCACAGGACTGGAAAAGGTCAGTTTTCATTCCAATTCCAAAGAAAGGCAATGCCAAAGAATGCTCAAACAACTGCACAGTTGCACTCATCTCACATGATAGTAAAGTGATGCTCAAAATTCTCCAAGCCAGGCTTCAGCAATACGTGAACTGTGAACTCCCTGACGTTCAAGCTGGTTTTAGAAAAGGCAGAGGAACCAGAGATCAAATTGCCAACATCTGCTGGATCATCGCAAAAGCAAGAGAGTTCCAGAAAAACATATATTTCTGCTTTATTGACTATGCCAAAGCCTTTGACTGTGTGGATCACAATAAACTGGAAAATTCTGAAATCAATGGGAATACCAGACCACCTGACCTGCCTCTTGAGAAATCTGTATGCAGGTCAGGAAGCAACAGTTAGAACTGGACATGGAACAACAGACTGGTTCCAAATAGGAAAAGGAGTATGTCAAGGCTGTATACTGTCACCCTGTTAATTTAACTTCTATGCAGAGTACATCATGAGAAATGCTGGGCTGGAAGAAGCACAAGCTGGAATCAAGATTGCCAGGAGAAATATCAGTAACCTCAGATATACAGATGACACCACTCTTATGGCAGAAAGTGAAGAAGAACTAAAGAGCCTCTTGATGAAAGTGAAAGAGGAGAGTAAAAAAATTGGCTTAAAGCTCAACATTCAGAAAACGAAGATCATGGCATCTGGTCCTATCACTTCATGGCAAATAGAAAGGGAAACAGTGGAAACAGTGTCAGACTTTATTTTTTGAGCTCCAAAATCACTGCTGATGGTGACTGCAGCCATAAAATTAAAAGACACTTACTCCTTGGCAAGAAAGTTATGACCAACCTAGACAGCATATTAAAGAGCAGAGACATTACTTTTCCAACAAAGGTCCATATAGTCAAGGCTATGGTTTTTCCAGTGGTCATGTATGTATATGAGAATTGGACTGTGAAGAAAGCTGAGCTCCAAAGAATTGATGCTTTTGAACTATGGTGTTTTAGAAGACTCTTGAGAGTCCCTTGAACTGCAAGGAGATCCAACCAGTCCATCCTAAAGGAGATCAGTCCTCAGTGTTCATTGGAAGGACTGATGTTGAAGCTGAAGCTCCAATACTTTGGCCACCTGATGTGAAGAGCTGACTCATTTGAAAAGATCCTGATGCTGGGAAAGATTGAAGGCAGGAGGTGAAGGGGATGACAGAGGATGAGATGGTTGGATGGCATCACTGACCCAATGGACATGAGTTTGGGTAAACTCCGTGAGTTGGTGATGGACAGGGAGGCCTGGCGTGCTGCAGTCCCTGGGGCTGCAAAGAGTTGGACATGACTGAGCGAGTGAACTGAACTGAGCTGAAAGTCTACAGGTCTCACATGGTCTTTCATAAAACTCAGTAGGTGTTTTCAGTTTCCTTTTGGATTACTTCGATTAGGTTTTGCCATATTAACAAGACTTCGGGTCCCCCTCTTGAGACCTTGCAAAATAGCCACCCCTTCCTTCCCTCTGTGTTATAGTCCTAATTGGACCTTTTTTCAGGGGTGGCTAATTCTGCCCACCGCTGTGGGTTCGTGATACCCCCAGGGACCGTTTCTCATAGCCATTTTCTAGCCTCAGTATGGATCCTGTATCTGTCTTCAGTGCTGAAGAGTGAGAGTAGTAACTGAATTATGCTGTCTCATGTAAGACAGTGGGTTGGAAAAATAGTCTCCATCAGCCTTATTATGCCTTGTGGCACCTCCGAGTATGGTGGAGTGTGTTTCTGCCAATTTAATATGTCCATAGAGGAAAACGGTTGGTAACGATAAGCTACAGGAGGTTAGTGGTAATGTCCGTCTGCTCCCTGAACTGGGGCTGTTGAAGCTGTCCGAGGGGCATTTGTAGTGGAGCCCTTTCCCCTAGCTCTTCGGCAGAGTGTAGCCTCTGTTTAATTCCAGTGTTTCCTTCCCCCTTCCCTGTCAGTACTCACCAGGAGAGGTGGGTATAGTTTAGGAGATTCGTCTGGGGCTGAATCCTGTGGGCGTTGACTAGAGGCTCCTTTGCTGGGATTGCAGCCTGCCAAGATGGCAGCTCTGCGATCTCTGGGGGAGCTGGTGGGAGGGCAGCTGCGGGAGCACCAGCAGGCCCTGGATCGGGCAAGGTGGCCTCCGGTCCAGATGGAGCATTGGATGGCAATGCATCATCCAGTATGGGGCAAATCGTCCCTGTCTGGATCCTGCAAAATTTGTTTTTTGTCATCAATTTTTGTACCATTAATATTTTCCCTTTCCTTTTCTGAATGTAGAGCCTTGCCCAAGGAGGAGGATCTCGAGCCAACCATAGCTACAAGTCAATATATGGATATTGATCAGTGTCCTAGCTCTCCTGTGACTACTGTATAGACTGCTTCCACTATTTTTAAGGACATGGTGCCCTCTGGTGGCCATTCCTACCCCATAGTGGGCCATTCGACTTCAGAGTATGTGAAGGTGGTTAGGCACCATCTTCACCCCATGCTGCTGCTGCTGCTGCTGCTAAAGTCACTTCAGTCGTGTCCAACTCTGTGTGACCTCATAGACGGCAGCCCACCAGGCTCCCCCGTCCCTGGGATTCTCCAGGCAAGAACACTGGAGTGGGTTGCCATTTCCTTCTCCAATGCATGAAAGTGAAAAGTGAAAGTGAAGTTGCTCAGTCGTGTCCGACTCTTCGTGACCCCATGGACTGCAGCCCACCAGGCTCCTCTGTCCATGGGATTTTCCAGGCAAGAGTGCTGGAGTGGGGTGCCATTGCCTTCTCCATCTTCACCCCATAGTCTCCTCCAAATCCCTTCTTAAAATTTTAATCATGCACTCCAACACAGTTGCTTTAGATTCACTTCCCCCCATCTTGCTTACCTTCTTGGACCTTCTTCTTCCTTTCCTTTTTGTTCTGTTTACGAAGTTCTCTATGCCCTATGTACTTCTGCTATTTCCACTCAATGAAACACTTAAATTGCCATTGGGGTGAGAAGAGCCTTACCTGCCAGATCCCAGAGGGAGAAGGGGGATCTGTGTGTCTTCACCTGCTGCTTGGATGGCCGAACCAGAACACCACGTGGTCTAAGTCTGTTCTACCTTGGTGGGCTTGATCAGGTGCAGATGAAAACACAGATGGGTTAAATATCCCATGTTCCAGGCCGTCTCCAGAAAAGCCAATTCATACTCACTTATGTATCCCCCTCCTTCTAGCCTGACAATTCTGAGGGGATCAAGAATTTTGCAACAGATGGGACACCTCCTCAGGGGGAGCAGAATATGAACACACAAAGACCAAGTTTCTTTCCCCCAAATCCCTCTCGCAATTGCCTGGTAATAATTTACCCCAAGACGACGTGGACACCACCTTCTTTGTGACATTCACCCAAGTTTTTCCTTCAAAAGCTGTCTCACAATCGCCTGGTAATAATTTACTTCAAGACAACGCGGACAGCATCTCCTTTATAACAGTCACAGTCATTGTCTTCCCCATTCCCTCCCAGGGGGTTGATCAGGTCCCCTCTTCCACCCTGCTGGGTGGGAACCTCCTTACTTGAGTGCTCAACTCCCCTGCTGCTGTCCACTACCCACTAACATGAAAGATCTGGGCGTCGGGAAATGGAATCTTTGCAGAAGGGCGAGGCGCCTTCCCCTGTCCAGAAGATCTGAGTCGCAAAGTCTCAGAGTAGCCCCAAATGGGACTTGTCTCCTCACAGTGAGGAGCTTCCCAGCCAATGCATGAAATGTTATAGCCAAACGCTCCAGGAAGCAAACTCAGTCAGAAGGACAGCGTGGATAGTGGAGTGCAGTTTATTATACCGGCGGGTCCGAGGCAGAGTTTCCTCCTTAGCCAAGGATCCCAACCAATTTTTGTGACAACCTTTTTTTATACCCAAAGTGTACATGTCCAAGCCCATGTCCCCAAATCCTCATCCCCAAAGTCCACTCGGGACAATATTAGTAAGAGATACAATCAGATTAAGGCCATAAATTTACATTCTAAACCTATCTGAACATATGGTTTAGTCTACATCAATAAGTATTATTAAGATTACATGTGGACATTGCATTCCTTCTGGCTCTGGGAGGTCTAAGTACGGGGTCTGCCTGGCCTGGTTTTTATCCACCCGGGAGGCCTGCTCGGCTGTTGGCATTTTATCTCTGTGGCTTCCCAGGTTTGCATTCCAAAGTTCACTGAGAGTGTAAGATGGAGTTCCTTTTCTTTTAAAAATGGAGTCAGTACAGTTGGTGCAATCAGCTCCTTTCCTTCTTCAAATGGAAAATATTTTTTAATGAAAAACTAGGACATGTTTAATTCCTAATGTAATGTATCCAGTATGGAGGGATTAAATGTGCCTGCATAAGAAGAGGGACTGTCAGTACCATTAAGTTCTGAGAAGGGGAAAGAGGAATCTGAGCACATATAGACAGATTGATGTTTTCTACCAGAAGGGATACTTGTACCATTCTCTCAAAAGGAAAGGTTTTAATTACCTCTTGATTTACTTATATCTAAGAGCTGTCTTAAGAGTATCTGAGCCATACAATACAGCTTGTTTGGTTTCTTAAGAACTACTTTCTGGCCCAGTGTGGCAGATAACTGCTAATTGCTATGTTTCCTCCTTCTCCTTTACTAACAGTAGCCTGGTTTTGCTTAGAGAACATGTGTCCAGTTACAGAATTCCTTATCCCAGGGCAGGCTACATGGCCAAGATGAGTCGTTCCCCCTGTTCTTGGCCAACAGAAAGAATATAGAAATGAGACTATAGATTTCATGCCAAGATAATCTGCCAAGAGTAAAATGAATGAAAGACTGATCAGAGGCTTTAGAGAAGAAGACTATGTATGTGAAAGCGACCCCCCACCCCCACTCCCGGCCCCCCCCCCCCCAGCCAGTTACCAGTAGGCCTCCCCTGGAGAAGACAGTAAAACAAATAGGAAAGTCTAAGTGAATGATGAGAGTCCAGTTGAACAGAAGGTAACAACAAAGAAGAGAGAAAGTTGTAACTAGCTGGTATGAGTCTCAAATAGTTTTTTCATTTTGGGCGTTTTTGTTTTGTTTTTTTTACAAGAGGTAGCAATTGATTAGAACAGCCTATAGATACAGAGTGCATGGGAATAAATAGCCCTTTGGTGTGATTTTTGTTGAGTGGGTTTTTTTCCAAGCTTCCCTGGTGGCTCAGTGGTAAAGAACCTGCCTGCCAATGCCAGTGCAGGAGATGTAAGAGATGTGGGTTTGATCCCTGGGTCAGGAAGATCCCCTGGAAGAGGGTATGGCAACCCACTCCAGTATTCTTGCCTGGAGAATATCCCATGGACAGAGGAGCCTGGTGGGCTACAGTCCGTGGGTCTCAAAGAATCAGACACCACTGAAGCATCTTAGCATGCACACAGTGTTTTTGTCAGGGGGTAGCCAAGTTTGTTAATGCAAAGAAATGAAGGGAATTTGTAGGGAAGTTATTGAGGAATAAAGTAGTTTCTTTATCACTCAGGGAAATCTCAGAGGGCACCAGGAAATTTTCCAGAAGGGCAGGCATTTGGAGTTTATGACTGTGGCATGAGGAATACAGAAGATTGTCATGATGGCTATACAGACAGAAAACATCAGAGCTGAGGTTAGGCTGATATTGGGCTGTGACCAAAGAAAACAAAATTTATAGGGGCCTAGATTAAATCCCAGAAGATTCTAAGATGAGGGATACTCTAATAGGATTCACATGTAGCTTGGAAATGTCAGGTCGGTTTATTTCTCTCCTTTGGTTCTTGTCTCATCATAACAAAGATTTGGAATGATGGACTAATTATAGCTCAGGTAGGATTTCTTGGCTCCTATCTCATCATAGCAAGGATTTGAGACAACAGACTGGTTACAGCTCAAGCAAACATATCTTTTATTTAATAGAGGATAATACACTCCCTAGATGTGAAAACAGGCCAGCCCCAAAGGATTGGCCACAAGCCCTCTTGACTTTCCTTTTTATTTTCTCCATCTCCTCTTGATTCTGCCCTGTGCAAAATAGGGCTTACATCCACCACCAGTCAGGAAAGGGAATGCAAATGGGCATACACTCAAGGCCAATTGAAAGTTGCAAGTTATATAATAACAGACTCTATTGTGCATGTCTTTCCCACAACTCAGTCTGCTATAATCAGATGTATGTATATTTAGGATATTTATGAATCCTTAATGGGCTGAAAGAAAGGCAGTGCCAAAGAATGCTCAAACTACCGCACAACTGCACTCATCTCACATGCTAGTAAAGTAATGCTCAAAATTCTCCAAGCCAGGCTTCAGCAATATGTGAACTGTGAACTTCCAGATGTTCAGGCTGGTTTTAGAAAAGGCAGAGGAACCAGAGATCAAATTGCCAACATCTGCTGGATCATGGAAAAAGCAAGAGAGTTCCAGAAAAACATATCTGCTTTATTGACTGTGCCAAAGCCTTTGACTGTGTGGATCACAATAAACTGTGGAAAATTCTGAAAGCAATGGGAATACCAGACCACCTAACCTGCCTCTTGAGAAATCTGTATGCAGGTCAGGAAGCAACAGTTCGAACTGGACATGGAACAACAGACTGGTTCCAAATAGGAAAAGGAGTACATCAAGCCTGTATATTGTCACCCTGCTTATTTAACTTCTTTGCAGAGTACATCATGAGAAACACTGGACTGGAAGAAACACAAGCTGGAATCAAGATTGCTGGGAGAAATATCAATAACCTCAGATATGCAGATGACACCACCCTTATGGCAGAAAGTGAAGAGGAGCTAAAAAGCCTCTTGATGAAAGTGAAAGAGGAGAGTGAAAAAGTTGGCTTAAAGCTCAACATTCAGAAAACGAAGATCATGGCATCCGGTCCCATCACTTCATGGGAAATAGATGGGGAAACAGTGGAAATGGTGTCAGACTTTATTATTTTGGGCTCCAAAATCACTGCAGACGGTGACTGCAGCCATGAAATTAAAAGACGCTTACTCCTTGGAAGAAAAGTTATGACCAACCTAGATAGTAATATTCAAAAGCAGAGACATTACTTTGCCGACTAAGGTCCGTCTAGTCAAGGCTATGGTTTTTCCAGTGGTGATGTATGGATGTGAGAGTTGGACTGTGAAGAAGGCTGAGCACCAAAGAATTGATGCTTTTGAAGTGTGTTGGAGAAGACTCTTGAGAGTCCCTTGGACTGCAAGGAGATCCAACCAGTCCATTCTGAAGGAGATCAGCCCTGGGATTTCTTTGGAAGGAATGATGCTAAAGCTGAAACTCCAGTACTTTGGCCACCTCATGCGAAGAGTTGACTCATTGGAAAAGACTTTGATGCTGGGAGGGATTGGAGGCAGGAGGAGAAGGGGACGACAGAGGATGAGATGGCTGGATGCCATCACTGACTCGATGGACGTGAGTCTGAACTCCGGGAGATGGTGATGGACAGGGAGGCCTGCTGCGATTCATGGGGTCACAGAGTCGGATACGACTGAGGGACTGAACTGAACTGAACTGAACTGAATGGGCTCCTAGCTGCCTAAGGTTACTTGAGGACATAGCTGCCATGTGCAAGAGTTGGAGAAGCCCCTGTGGTTAGTTTGTATCTGTAGCATATCTGTGAGTTCTCCTTGCCATGCCTGGGGTGGGGTTTAGAAATCAGCTTGCATCCTTTTTGGCTAGGGCATCCTTGTTGCTTGCTCATGCTTAACTTCCTACCTAACCTTTCTAGGTGCTCCTGGAAAGCAGCACCTGCAGCCATGCTATGGCACCCAATATTCCCTTTGTTCATTAGGTGTTTGCAGCCCTCCGGGTATAGCAGTAGCAGGCAGCAGTTAGAAAAGGATCCCAAATGCATGTGGTCCTTGCATGAGGAGATCATCTTAAATGATGTTCAGCAAAGGAGTTGTGGTCTGCTTAAATGGGGGTTGGAATTTATGTACTAGTTTTGGCTCACTAATAACTTGGTACACCAGCAGCTGTGGACTCAGGCCCAGTCTCACCCAGCATATTTCACCTTGGTTTTTTCTTATTATGAAAATTGAGTCATAGCTTTTATTCTATATCTTTTTAAAAAGCATATCTTTCTCCCTCTCCCACAGAGTATGGGGAGGGAGGAGGGAGGAGTTTCAGGATGGGGAACACGTGTATACCTGTGGCGGATTCATGTTGATGTATGGCAAAACCAATCTAATATTGTAAAGTAATTAACCTCCAATTAAAATAAATAAACTTATGTCAAAAAAATAACAAGCATATCTTTCTATGTCAGTGCATGCTGTTTCATTCTTTCATTCATTTCATTCAAATAGCTTAGTATTTGACTATGTGGATATACTATAATGTACATTTAATCCATTTTCCCTTCCAGATATTTTGTAATTACAACCAATACTGCATGAATAAGATTGTTAATACATTTTGCTTTCCTTTCATCTGTGTTCGACACTGCTCCCAGGGTGATTAGTGTAAGGTACTAATCTGATGGTATTACTTTTCACTTTTAAATCCTCTACTGTCTTTTCCCTCCTTTTGAATGTTTTACAAGACCTTTTATGCTCAAACTTTTACCTGTCTTTTCAGGCCACATCCCTTGCTACTCCATCTCTTCACTCTCTCTGGACCTTAACCTGGCCTGTTCATCCTTTAGGTATTGTATCCTATATCTGCTCTAACATGCTTTTCAAACTTTCACAGTATTTCCTATTTAATTATGTATCTTACAATCTAAGCTTTAAGCTTTGGTAAGATGGGAACTCTAACTTGTTAATTGTTTTATTCCTAGTACTTGGCCCATAATAGGTACTCATTTAAATATTTGTATCCGCCCCCCCAAATTATGTGTCTTTTGTTTACTTAGTGTTTCAATGGAGGATAAACTTAAAATAAGAAATTTAAGTGATTGTATAAGGCAAAAATTGCTTGGAATCAAAATTTCTTTTCTCTTTTAAGCACGAGAGTCACAGTCAGCATAGCAAGATATTCCAACAATTGACACGCATGCAGAAACAGACTCTTGAGAGAACTGTAGTTTAATTATTCATGTTCCCTCCCGCTGCCTCCTCCGTCCTCAAATTCATATACTTTGATCACTGTTCATAGAAAAGGAGTGAAATGACCCAAATACTTGTGACAGTGCTTTGTTCTTTAGGCTACTGATGGAAGCAAAAATTCATAAAACCTTTCTGGGGGACAGGTAAGCAGTATATTTGCAGAGTGAGAATATTCCTAGCCTTTAACCTAACAATTTTTTCTTAGCTTTTATAGAAGAATCCTTCATTCAAACATGTATAAGTAACAACAGTCACCTGAGTTTCATGCTGTAGTGAAAAACTAAAATTCCTAAATTCCCTCTAACAGCTAATTGTTTTTTCTAAATTATGTATTTCCATAAAATGGAATATAATATGGTCATTAAAATGTTCTGTGTTTATTGATAACTGGGAATATACTGTATTTTGATTTTTAAATTGTTGCTGTTGTTCAGTTCCTAAGTCATGTCCAATTCTTTGCAACCCTATGGACTGCAGGATGCCAGGTTCCTCTGTCCTCCGCTCTCTCCCAGAGTTTCCTCAAATTTATTACCGTTGTGTGAGTGCTGCTATCTACCATTTCATCCTCTGCTGCCCCCTTCTTCTTTTGCTTTCAGTCTTTCCCAGTATCAGGGGGCCAAAATATTGGAGCTTCAGCTTCAGCATCAGTCCTTCCAATGAATATTCAGGGTTGATTTCCTTTAGGATTGACTGGTTTGTTCTCCTTGCAGTCCAAGGGACTCTCAAGAGTCTTCTCCAGCACCACAAAGCAGCAATTCTTCAGTGCTCAGCCTTCTTTATGGTCCAACTCTTACATCCATACATGGCTACTGGAAAAACTGTAGCTTTGACTATACAGCAAAGTGATGTCTCTGCTCTTTAACACACTGTCTAGGTTTGCCATAACTTTCCTTTCAGGGAGCATTCAAGCATCTTTTTAATTTCATGACTGCAGTCACCATTCTCAATGATTTTGGAGGTGAAGAAAATAAAATGTCACTGTTTCCACTTTTTCCCATTCTGTTTGCCATGAAGTGACAGGACTGGATGCCATGATCTTAGTTTTTTTAATGTTGAGTTTCAAGCCAGCTTTTTCATTCTCCTCTTTCACCCTCATTAATAGGGTGAAAAGTTTTCACTCTCTGTCATGAGAGTGGTATCTTCTGTGTATCTGAGGTTGTTGCTATTTCTAACAGTAATCTTGATTCCAGCTTGTGAGTCATCCAGCCTAGCATTTCACATGATGTATTCTGCATTTAAGTTGAGTAGAACCATGTTTTTGTTAAAATATATATTGTAAATATGTGTGTATATATGTGCATTGAACTATCCTAGAAGAATATGTTCCAAAATATTATCAGTGCTTATTTCTGAGTCATAATTTTTTTTTGTTTTACTTCTTTGCTGTTAAAGTTTCTAGGTAAGTTGTGTATTTTTTAAAATAGTAAACAATTCCATCATGAAATACTTAGATAATTTTCAAAAGTATGATTTTAATATCTTCAAAGTTACAAATATATTTTCTCAGGCTATTGTTGAATATATAGGTTCTAGCCATTTAAAAATATCAGATAATTTTTTTTAAACATATTTTAAGCCAGCTTTTCTGTCTACAGTTTTTTAAAGGCACGTTTTGAAAATGTTGCTAAAGGGCCTGAGCTCTTTTTAGACTTCATCTAAATTGACCTCTAGGCAAAATTCATAATATAAGGGAAACAAATGAGGTGTTATAATAGGGAAACATATGTTAGATAAGGCAGTCAGGAAAGGCTTCCATGAGATAGTGACATTCAAGCTGAAACCTGAAGGAAAGGAAAGGAGTCATCCATGGGGAATTGGAGAGGTGGAGGGGCAGAATAGCTTTGTAAGTAGAACAGCAAAAACAAAAGTCCTCGTTTGTTTATTTAAATAAATCACAGGTCAGTGGCTGGAACATGGACAGGCAAGGGGGTAAAGAGAAGAATATATGAGACTGGGTTGGAATGTAGGCCACATACCAGCTCCAGCATGAGTGTATATTTTATTTGAAGAGCTAGCAGAAGTTCTTTAGAAATCTTTCCTCAGAGGTTGAAATTATTGCTTTAAAAAAACTTATACTGGCTATTGTAAAAATCCTGGGAAACTAGGAGTCTACTATAGCAGTTCATGTGTGAAATTTGAATTACAGAAAATTGTCATTTACTTAGCGTAAAGAGTTCTATTAAGATAGTAATTAACATATTTAACATCAGTAGGGAATTCACAGACTAATAAATGTAATGACATAAACTGCCCTATAATTTAAGAAAGGCACAGAAAACAGGTAAAATTATATTTTTTACCAGTCAACAAAATTTCACATTGAATCTGAAATTTCTATTTTCTGATCAATTTCAATTTTTATACATAATGTTTTCCTCTGTGATATTGAGAGTATTGGTGTTACAGAATGTAATACTTAAAAAATTAATTTTTAAAAATAGTTTTAAAAGAATAACAAATTTGTTTACCTTTTGGTTTACTACCTTTCCTCTCTCCTACCCTTTAAAGGTAGACTCTTTGAAAGTGTTACTGAAGACATGTTCTCTTTCTCCCAAGTCATTAACACCCAGTCTCCAAGGTCTCCTGCCTTTTTGCTTTGAAATTTCTTTAAAGGATTTAACAAGTTTCCTGTCCTGAGACGTACTGTATAATGTTCAATAGAAAACTCTTTGAAGTCATTTCTCAGTAACAACACTTGACCCAGCCTTAACTCTGTGTGGATATCTTAAGTGCCCTGAAGCATTGGTTGCTGCTTTCTAAGACAATATGGAATTCTTGTAGTAACTTCTTGTTTTAAAGTTGAAGCTTAATAATCTTTTGGGAGACTTATAAAAACTTTTTTTTACTGAAACATAATAGAGAAATGTGTATGGCATATTGAATTTTCTCAAGTAGAATATACTTATTAATTGGCCCCTAGATCAAGAGAGAGCCGAACAAGTACTTTTACCACTTTCCCAGTGCTGGCTAGAATCTTACACTCCATCCATCCCCTCTTCAGTTCAGTTCAGTTCAGTTCAGTTCAGTTCAGTTGCTCAGTCGTGTCCGACTCTTTGCGACCCCATGAATTGCAGCACGCCAGGCCTCCCTGTCCATCACCAACTCCCGGAGTTCACTCAGATTCATGTCCATCGAGTCAGTGATGCCATCCAGCCATCTCATCCTCTGTCATCCCCTTCTCCTCCTGCCCCCAGTCCCTCCCGGCATCAAAGTCTTTTCCAATGAGTCAACTCTTCGCATGAGGTGGCCAAAGGACTGGAGTTTCAGCTTTAGCATCATTCCTTCCAAAGAAATCCCAGGGCTGATCTTCAGAATGGACTGGTTGGATCTCCTTGCAGTGCAAGGGACTCTCAAGAGTCTTCTCCAACACCACACTTCAAAAGCATCAATTCTTCGGTGCTCAGCCTTCTTCACAGTCCAACTCTCACATCCATACATGACTATTGGAAAAGCCATAGCCTTGACTAGATGGACCTTAGTCAGCAAAGTAATGTCTCTGCTTTTAAATATGCTATCTAGATTGGTCATAACTTTTCTTACCATGTATTAATTATCATGCTTCTCTAGTTTCATGTATATTTTAAACTACAAACTACTGTGTCAAATTCATTTATATTTCTTGCATAT
Organism: Capricornis sumatraensis; assembly: GCF_032405125.1. Lineage (NCBI taxonomy): Eukaryota > Metazoa > Chordata > Mammalia > Artiodactyla > Bovidae > Capricornis > Capricornis sumatraensis. The sequence continues at coordinate 51,056,852 of NC_091085.1, read as the reverse complement.
TCATCTTTTAAAGCAACCATTTAAAATATTACCTATTATTAGCTCACAGGCCTTGATTTGGACCATAGGCCTTAGTTTCCCAATACTTCTGTATTGCAAGTTTCCATCTAGGATCAGCTCATACTGCCTGAAGAGCTCATTGTATTATTTCTTTTAGTCATAGCTGTGCTACACACATTCCCTCCGTTTTTATCTGAAACATCCTTATTTCAACTTTAAAGGATTTTTTGGTTGGTATAGAAATCTAGATTGGTATCAGTATCAGTTCAGTAACTCAGTTGTGTCTTAACTCTTTGTGACCCCATGGATGCTGCATGCCAGGCTTCCCTGTCCATCACCAACTCCTGGAGCTTACTCAAACTCATGTCCATAGAGTCGGTGATGCCATCCAACCATCTCATCCTCTGTCATCCCCTTCTCCTCCTGTGCTCAATCCTTCCCAGCAACAGGGTCTTTCCCAGTGAGTCAGTTCTTCACATCAGGTGGCCAAAGTATTGGAGCTTCAGCATCAGCATCAGTCCTTCCAATGAATATTCAGAACTGACTTCCCTTAGGATTGACTGGTTGGATCTCCTTGCAGTCCAACAGCCTTTCAAGAGTCTTCTCCAACACCACAGTTCAAAAGCATCAGTTCTTCGGCACTCAGCTTTCTTTATAGTCCAACTCTCACATCCATACATGACTACTGGAAAAACCATAGCTTTAACCAGATGGACCTTTGTTGGCAAAGTAATGTCTCTGCTTTTTAATATGCTGTCTAGGTTGGTCATAGCTTTTCTTCCAAAGAGCACGCATCTTTTAATTTCATGGCTGCAGTCACCATCTGCAGTGATTTTGGAGCCCCTGCGCTGCCCCACCAAATAAAGTCTCTCACCATTTCCACTGTTCCCCAGCTATTTGCCATGAAACAATGGGACCGGATGCCATGATCTTAGTTTTCTGAATGTTGAGTTTTAAGTCTACTTTTTCACTCTCCTTGTTCACTTTCATCAAGAGGCTCTTTAGTTCTTCTTTGCTTCCTGCCATAAGGGTGGTATCATCTGTGTATCTGAGGTTATTGATATTTCTCCTGGCAATTTTGATTCCAGCTTGTGCTTCATCGAGCCTGGCATTTCGCATGAGGTACTTTGCATATAAGTTAAATAAGCAGGGTAACAATATACAGCCTTGACATAGTCCTTTCTGTTGTTCCATGCACAGTTCTAACTGTTGCTTCTTGATCTGCATACAGATTTCTCAGGAGGCAGGTCAGGTGGTCTGGTATTCCCATCTCTTGAATTTTCCACAGTTTGTTGTGATCCACACAGTCAAAGGCTTTGGCGTAGTCAATAAAGCAGATGTTTTTCTGGAACTCTTTTGCTTTTTCTATGATCCAACGGATGTTGGCAATTTGACCTCTGGTTTTTTTTCCTTTTCAGCACTTTAAAGGCATTGTTTCATTATCATCTGACTTCCATCATATCATTTGAGGAGGAAGTTTCCAGTCTTATTGTTGCTCCTTTGAAGGTAATCTCTCCTACCCCATACCAGTTTTAGATAACCAGGTTTTACTTTTTATTACAATGTGCATAGTTGCCTGGTTGGAATTTGCTCAGCTTCTTGAATCTATAGATTATCTTGCATCATTTCTAAGATTCTTGAGTGAATTCCTCAACTATTTCTTCTGTCATTCTCTCTTCTTAAAAGACTATAACTACACATATGTCAGAACTTTTGAGTTTGTCCTAAATGTCTGTGCCTTACACTCATCTTTTTTTCCTTCTCTCTCCTCTGTCTCTGTTTTAGTATGGATAATTGGATAATCATGACAACAGAGTAATAAAAATATTGTAACTCTTTCATAGCTACAATGGTTTCCTTCCGGTGTTTCACATCTTTTGAGTATGCAAACCTAAGATAATTGTGTATCTGAAATACAAACTCCTTGTACTACATAGATTAAAATGTTCATTTTGGATGTTTACCCTTTCACATGTATTGAGATGGTCACACTATATGTCACTATTGTTTCTTTGTCAAACAAATTGGAACTGAAATAATATACGAGTAATTTAAAGTACAACATATACTTTATTTCTGCCATTTTCTTTTCTATCTTGTGTTTGGCTGGCCATTGTTACTGAATTTCATCTTGAAAAACAAGAAGCTTTTCTTTTAGTCTTCTGCTACCTCTGCAATAACTTATTAAAAAAAAAAGATTGTTATGTTAACCATGGAAAGATGTAACACAGATTTCTGTACTGAAATTGAGTGAAAGCAACATTGCCAGCACTGCACTGCTATGACAAAGAAAGCATACTATATAAATGAAAATACCAAAACTTTCACTTTCTCTTTTCAGTGTTTTGACGTATCTTTTATTGTATAATTTAGGAATTAACTATATTTTAATGTATTTGATGCATTATCTGTACTTTAATTAAATGAAAAACAATAGCATAGTTCTTATTTTCTGAAGTATTTTACCACAAAGAACAAGAGGAACTTTGGGTGAATTATGTAGTTCAGAATGATGCTGCATGAAGTAAATTTTGGGGGGAAAGTTCTTATTTTTTACAAAATTATTCAAGCAACATATCTGGAGAACTGACTTTGTGGTGGCCTGCAAAGACACTCTGTTCCTAAGTGCTCTTCCCTCACTTGAGCATAGGCCTGTTCCCATTTTTTCCATCATTCTTCATTCTCCCTTGCTCCAGTAAGGAGACCATATTTGGTTTAGAAATAGAAAGTCCTGCTTATAAGGAGAAGACAGATAATTCGAAATATTATGGTTTCCCTAGATCCTAGGGAAGAGAAGCAGTAGAAGAACCAAAGCAGAATGCATGCCACTTCCAACTTGTACCAATTTAAAACATTACTTCAAGAACATGGACTACAAATTCAGCCAGGCAACTTGGAGCTTACATCCTGATATTTCCTATGGAGAAGGCAGATTCCTAAATTCAGATTCTGAATTTGGAGGAATAGTACCCACCTTAGACCAGATTCCCATAGTCCTCCATCATTACATTCCCATACAAAAATTTGGAGCAGGGTTTAATCAGCCCTCATTCCTCCTGGGAGAAGTTTATGGTCATACCTCTGAATGTAACAGATATATTTGAGATGACAAATATATTCTTGTTCATCAAAGATTGCCACAGGGTGCAAGGGAAAATAATCATATTGGCCACCACTATAGGAAAATGGGGGTTTATAGAGTGGAGCTGTTCTAATAGTTTGAGGTTTTGAATGGTTCTAGAAAAGTAAATATTAGACAGCAGCTATGTGTTTTGTTGTTACATTGAGTGGAAAAGAAGTATCTAGCTCTCATCTTGTGAAAGAACATGAAAAAATATGCACTAATGAAGCACTTGCTGCTGCTAAGTCCTGGAAAAGGCAATGGCAACCCACTCCAATACTCTTCCCTGGCAAATCCCATGGACGGAGGAGCCTGGTAGGCCGCAGTCCATGGGGTCGTGAAGAGTCAGACATAGCAGCTGCTAAGTCACTTCAGTCGTGCCTGACTCTGTGTGACCCGAGACGGCAGCCCACCAGGGTCCCCCGTCCCTGGGATTCTCCAGGCAAGAACATTGGAGTGGGTCGCCATTTCCTTCTCCAATGCATGAAAGTGAAAAGTGAAAGTGAAGTTGCTCAGTCGTGTCTCACTCTTTGCGACGCCATGGACTACAGCCTACCAGGCTCCTCCGTCCATGGGATTTTCCAGGCAAGAGTACTGGAGTGGGGTGTCATCACCTTCTCTGAATGAAGCACTTATCCGAGTGCTAATCACATATTTCGTGTACTAAATGCAAGAGAAGTTCTTAGGAGGCAGTCAGATGCCTCAAAGATAACACAATCTTTAAAATGGGAGAATAAAGAATGGGCAGGTATATGTGGAGATGAAAACAATATGATTTGACAAATGTGATTACAAAAGAAATGTTCTTACTGTAATTGGAGCAAAAGAGGAAAACCTTGGCATTTTCCTCTGATGTACCTTATTTACAGTTATTTCAGACTGATTAAGACATCTAGTCAGATTCAAGGGTAAACATGAATTATCATAATCTTAGGTCCAAACTCTGACTCAAAGTTAAAACCATAAAATATCTAAAAATGCTTCTATGTCTTTATAATGTTTACAAAAGCATGCTACTCTTGCTGATGTCAATATTGTGATAGTTGCAGTTTCATAATCACACTTGCTGTGAAGAAACAAACTCAGCCAGTACCACATTTAATTTACTATAAATCAAAAGATTTATTCATAGCTTTAATGAATTTGCTTTTTAAAAAAGCCAAAACAAACATTCCCATTAAAAAAAAAAAAACCTCCCACATCAATTCTGTCCAGTATAACTTCTTAGAACTCTAAGATTTTGCTGCACTCTTTATAATGGTGGTTTTTCCCCAGGATAATTTTGTAGGTTTGAAATACTGAAGAAAGTCACCCTATGTTAAGTTCATTTATAGGGTTGCTTTCCCCCCCTTAGGAAGAGTATTTTAAAATTTCTTATTGTGTTTGACTTTTCTTCATTATGAATTTTCTGATCTCCAGGAAGAAGTACAGGCTTCCCTGGTGACTCAGCGGTAAAGAATCTGCCTGCAATGCAGGAGATGCAGGGTTGATCCCTGGGTCAGGAAGATCCCCTGGAGAAGGAAATGGCAAAGCACTCCAGTGGTCTTGCCTGGGAAATCTCATGGACAGAGGAGCCTGGCAGGCTACAGTCCATGGGGTCGAGTTGGACACGACTTAGTGACTAAACCACCACCACTACCACCACCACCAGATGAAGAATCTTCTCAATACTGATTGATTTCATCTTCTATTGTTATAAAAGAGAATGAGCAGCTATTAATGGCTTTCCCAAATATTCCTGGGCGTTTTCTCCAGAATACTGACTACAGCATAGATCACATTTTAATCACAACATATTCACATAAGGCTTCTTTTCAAGAGTTCACTGAAGTCAAAGTAAGGCATTAACTACTTTTTTTTTTTAAATCTATACATTTTTAGGTTTTGTCTATCATGTGAATTCCCTGATGTTCAGTAAGGAATGAGTGGTAATTAAATGAATTTTCATACTCATAGGAGTTCTCTAGAGTGTGTGTTCTCTCATGTTTAGCAAGGTTTGAGCTCCAGCTGAAGGATTTATTGCATACCTTACATACATAGGGCTTCTCTCCAGTATGAGTTATCTGATGTAGAATGAGGGAAAAGCTCCTACTAAAGGTTTTGTCACATTCAGTACATGCGTAGGGTTTTTCTCCAGTATGAATTTTCATATGTTGTGCAAGAGATGCATGCCATGTGAAAACTTTACCACATTCATCACATTCATAGAGCTTTTCTCCAGCATGAATTCTCTGATGTTTGATAAGGAAGGAGTGGCAACGGAAAGCTTTACTGCATTCATTACATTCATAGGGGGTTTTGGAGGTATGGACACTCTGATGACGGGTAAGATGTGAAGAACGGCGAAATGCCTTCCCACACTCAATGCATTCATAAGGTTTCTCTCCAGTGTGTGTAATCTGGTGACGAATGAGTTCAGAGCCACTGCTAAAGGCCTTCCCACATTTCCTGCATACATACTGTTTCTTTCCTATGTGAATTCTCTGATGTCGAGTGAGGTTTGAGGCACGACTAAAGGCCTTTCCACATTCAGTACACTCATAGGGTTTTTCCCCAGTATGTGTTCTCTGGTGTTCAATGAGGAAAGAAAGGTAACTGAATGTTTTATTACAGTCTTTACATTCATGGGGTTTCTTTCCTGTATGTATCATCTGATGTTTTACGAGGTTTGAGATCTGGCTAAAGGTTTTCCCACATTCCTTACATACATATGGTTTCTCTCCAGTATGAGTTCTCTGATGTAACACAAGGGAAAAGCGCCGACTGAAAGTTTTTCCACATTCATGGCATCCATAGGGTCTCTCCACAGTACTGACATTCACATGCTGAGACAGGGCTTCTTGATGGGGAACTGTCACTTGCCTGATGCATCCCTGATTTCCCTGCAGCATCTCAGTATCACCCTCACATTTCCAGCCTTCTTTAAAACTGGAATACTCAGAGCCTTGGCTTAGAAATCTTTCCATTATCAAGTACTGGGATGAATCATCTTCTAATATGACATTTTTTGGAGAAAACTCTTGGATCTCAATATTTGACTTTGAAGCTGAAAAAACAAAGCAAATTTTTTTTTAATTTTTTGTATTGAGTAACATAAAAGCCATTCTTCCATTTTAAAATGAGAATTATAGTGAAAAAAAAAATCTTAGCATTGCATGACTTTTATAGTTGTCATGTCCAGAAGACATTAAATAAGAAAGATGTAGGTGAATTAGGAGACTAAAAATAAGTAATTGAAGGTGAGGGAAAAACAAAACTATTAGGAAGATAAATAATTGTAAAGGATAGGTGGTTAATCTTCTTCACCTCTATTTAAACTTTATTTGCTGTCAGAATGTCTTGAAAATGACAATTGCATTTGCAACTCTGGAAGTTTAAAATTATTTCCAACTTGGTACACAGATTCAACAAAATTCCAATCAAAATCCCAGCAAGTTATTTCATAGATCTCAACAAATGGACTCTATACAAAAAAGAAAATGACCTAGAATACTTAACACAACACTGAACAACAGTCAAAGGACTGACTCTTGACTTCAAGACTTATGTAATGCTACAGTAATCAAGATAGAGCAGCACTGGTGAAAGACTAGACAAGGAGATAAATGGAACAGAGGAGAGAGCGCATGCATGAGATCTGCATGATTACAGTCAGCTGATCTTTGACAAAATAGCAAGGACAACACAAGAAGCAAATACAGCCTTCTCATAAAATGGTATGGAACAACTAGACATCCACATGCATAAAAACGAGCCTAGACACAGATTACATTGTTAACAAAAATTAACTCAAAATGGATCACAGAACTAAATGTAAAACAAAACTATAAAACTTCTAGAAGATAACAAAGGAGAAAACCTAGATGATGTTAGTTATATTGATGACTTTTTGGATATAACATCAAAGGCACAATCCATGAAAGAAGTAATTGATAAGGTGGACATCACTAAAATTAAAAACCTCTGTTCTGAAATAGCCAGTGTCAAGGGAGTAAGAAGACAGGATGAAAAGACTGAAAGAAAATATTTGGAAAAATACATATCTGACAAGAGTTACTACCCAAAATATACAAAGAACTCTTAAAACTCAACAATAAGAAAATGAACAACCCAATTTAAAAATAGGCAAAAGACATGAACAGACACTTCACCAAAGAAGATATATAGGTGGTAAGTAAGAATATAAAAAGATACTCAACATCATATGTCATTAAGGAATTGTAAATTAAAATGATATACCACTACACACCTATCAAAATAGTCAAAATACAATTCTCTAACAACATATGCTGACAGGGATGTGGAACAACAGGAACTCTTATTCATTGCTGGTGGGAATGAAAAATAGCACAGGCCTTTGAAAAACAGTTTGTCAGTTTTCTATAAAATGGAACATCCTCTTACCATACAATTCAGCAATCACATTCCTTGGTATTTACACAAATAATTAAAACATGTCCATACAAAAACTTACACATGGAAGTTTACAGCAGCTTTATTAATAACTGTCAAAACTTAGAAACAGGATGTCTTTCAGTAAGAGAATGGCAAACCATGATACAGCTAGACTATGGGATATTACTCAGCACTAAAAAGAAATGAGCTATCAAACCATGAAAAGGTATAAATGAATAAGCCTTAAATGCATAATATTAACTGAAAAAAGCCAATCTGAAAAAGCTAAATACTATGAATTCAACTATAGGATACTCTGGAAAAGGAAAAACTATGGAAACAGTAAAAAGATCCATGGTTGCCAGGGGTTGGGGGAAGAGAGTGATGAGTAGGCAGAGAATAAGAATTTTTAGGGCAGTAAAACTATTCTGTATCATACTAACATATGGATACATGTCATTACACATTTGTCAAAATGCACAGAATGTACAACACCAAGAAAGAACCTTTAAGGTAAACTATGGACTTAGGGTGATAATGGTATGTCAAGGTATGTTCATCAGTTGTGAAAAATGTAATACTGTGGATGTTGTGACATTGTGCAGGAGACAGGGATCAAGACCATCCCCATGGAAAAGAAATGCAGAAAGCAAAATGGCTGTCTGGGGAGGCCTTATAAATAGCTGTGAAGAGAAGAGAGGCAAAAAGCAAAGGAGAAAAGGAAAGATATAGGCATCTAAATGCAGAGTTCCAAAGAATAGCAAGAAGAGATAAGAAAGCCTTCTCAGGGATCAATGCAAAGAAATAGAGGAAAACAGAATGGGAAAGACTAGAGATCTCTTCAAGAAAATTAGAGATACCAAGGGAACATTTCATGCAAAGATGGGCTCGATAAAGGACAGAAATGGTATGGACCTAACATAAGCAGAAGATATAAAGAAGAGGTGGCAAGAATACACGGAAGAACTGTACAAAAAAGATCTTCACGACCCAGATAATCATGATGATGTGATCACTAATCTAGAACCAAACATCTTGGAAAGTGAAGTCAAGGTGGCCTTAGAAAGCATCACTACGAACAAAGCTAGTGGAGGTGATGGAATTCCAATTGAGCTGTTTCAAATCCTGAAAGATGATGCTGTGAAAGTGCTGCACTCAATATGCCAGCAAATTGGGAAAACTCAGCAGTGGCCACAGGACTGGAAAAGGTCAGTTTTCATTCCAATTCCAAAGAAAGGCAATGCCAAAGAATGCTCAAACTACTGCACAATTGCACTCATCTCACACGCTAGTAAAGTAATGCTCAAAATTCTCCAAGCCAGGCTTCAGCAATACGTGAACCATGAACTCCCTGATGTTCAAGCTGGTTTTAGAAAAGGCAGAGGAACCAGAGATCAAATTGCCAACATCCACTGGATCATGGAAAAAGCAAGAGAGTTCCAGAAACACATCTATTTCTGCTTTATTGACTATGCCAAAGCCTTTGACTGTGTGGATCACAATAAACTGTGGAAAACTCTGAAAGAGATGGGAATACCAGACCACCTAACCTGCCTTTTGAGAAATCTGTATGCAGGTCAGGAAGCAACAGTTAGAACTGGACATGGAACAACAGACTGGTTCCAAATAGGAAAACGAGTACGTCAAGGCTGTATATTGTCACCCTGCTTATTTAACTTCTATGCAGAGTACATTATGAGAAACGCTGGACTGGAAGAAACACAAGCTGGAATCAAGATTGCCGGGAGAAATATCAATAACCTCAGATATGCAGATGACACCACCCTTATGGCAGAAAGTGAAGAGGAACTAAAAAGCCTCTTGATGAAGGTGAAAGGGGAGACCGAAAAAGTTGGCCTAAAGTTCAACATTCAGAAAACGAAGATCATGGCATCTGGTCCCATCACTTCATGGGAAATAGATGGGGAAACAGTGGAAATGGTGTCAGACTTTATTATTTTGGGCTCCAGAATCACTGCAGATGGTGACTGCAGCCATGAAATTAAAAGACGCTTACTCCTTGGAAGAAAACTTATGACCAACCTAGACAGCATATTCAAAAGCAGAGACATGACTTTGCCGACTAAGGTCCGTCTAGTCAAGGCTATGGTTTTTCCTGTGGTCATGTATGGATGTGAGAGTTGGACTGTCAAGAAGGCTGAGCGCCGAAGAATTGATGCTTTTGAACTGTGGTGTTGGAGAAGACTCTTGAGAGTCCCTTGCACTGCAAGGAGATCCAACCAGTCCATTCTGAAGGAGATCAACCCTGGGATTTCTTTGGAAGGAATGATGCTAAAGCTGAAACTCCAGTCCTTTGGCCACCTCATGCGAAGAGTTGACTCATTGGAAAAGATTCTGATGCTGGGAGGGATTGGAGGCAGGAGGAGAAGGGGACGACCGAGGATGAGATGGCTGGATGGCATCACTGACTCGATGGACGTGAGTCTGAGTGAACTCCGGGAGATGGTGATGAACAGGGAGGCCTGGTGTCCTGCGATTCATGGGGTCGCAAAGAGTTGGACACGACTGAGCCACTGAACTGAACTGTGGATGTTGTCAGTGAGGAAGACCAGGCAAGGGTGGGAATGGGCAGGGGAACTGTGTACTTTCCACTCAGCTTTGCTGTGAACCTAAGACTGCTTTTTTGAAAAATAAAGTTTATTAATTAATAGAAAAATCATTATATTATTTGCAGGGAAAGTTTAAGATATTATTAAAATGCTACAGTAAAGACTGAGAGATAAATATACAAAGTCATTAGCATTCTTATAGAAAAGCAATATAACTTCTTAGAAAAGAAACTTTAAAAAGTTGCTTAAGAATAAATTCAACAACAGGGGTATGGAGATTTTACAAAGAAAATTCAAATCTTGAGAAGCTGTACCACTAACTCCTAAATGTGTACTTTAACTCAGCATCAGTATCACGGGGGCTTGTTAAAAATGTCAATTCTTGAGTTCTATCCCAAACCTAATGACTCAAAATTTCTGGAGAGGGGCCTGGAAGTATGTTTTAAAACAATCCAGAGGACTAAAATTTAAGAAGCACTGCGATCTCTCTCTTAAGATCTAGACTATGATACTGAGTTGCCTACTGAATTTATATACTTGAGTAACCCAAAGATCCAAAATTTAGCAAGTTACAAATTGATATAATCTTTCTTTTTTCAAACTTGCTCATCCTTTTTTTCTTCCAAGAAATAATAATACCAGCCAAAAAAGTGATGTCAATCACAATTCCTCAGTCATCGTCATGTCATTTATCTAGTCAATCACTGGGTCTTTTTGAGTTCACTTCCTTACTTTGTTGCCATCTGTATACCTTCTTCCATTCCCTGGACACCTCCATGGTTCAGGTAATGATTACATCTAGATTAGGTTATGGAAACAACTCTTAAATGGCTATCCTGTTTCCTAGGCTTGCTTCCAATAAATCTGTTTCCCAAACTTCAGCCAGAAGGATGTCACTAAAGTGCTCGCTTGCCTAACATCTTTGGATGACTCCCTATTAGCCTAGGGATGAACTCTAAGTTCATTAATACAGCCTGTAAAATACCTGCATGATCTGACCAGTGCTTTCCAGAACCATCCTTAATTCCCACCATTTTCCTCTTACACTTTATACTTTTGCTCAATCTAAACTGGGCCTCATCCTCTCACTTTATTAGCATGATCTTTACGCATGCTGTAACTGTTTTTTTTTTTCTTCACTTATAAAATATGAGTGGCTCCCAGCGTGTACAGATGGACTAAGTACACTCTGACTGGCTCTCCCACTAAGTACAAGTGAAAACCATGAACAGTCCATAAAGGAGCTAGCTGAGTACTCTGAAAGGTAAATGGTAGCAACCTGACTGCAGAAGGAAGTCAGAACACAAAGTAACACAACTGGTGGTGAGTTTCTTGTATTTTTTCCCATCTCTACTCTCTCCAGGCCTAAAGTCAAATGCAACCTGAAAGCAAAAACTGGGGAACAGGTAAAGAGCTCCAAGAGAAGCCTTTATTTCTGTCTTATAAATGGGAAAGGGGAGCCATACAGAGAAATCTTATTGTTTGTTCATTTCCCATTCTCTTCTGCTCAAACCCAAAGCATGCTGCAGCAGTGATGGCCATATAGGCAATTAACACTCCAAGGCAGAGTAACATTTCCTCCCTCAGCAGAAAAACCTATCGTCCTAAGAGCACAGGGGTAATACCCCTCACCTTGTTTTTTTTCCTCTGTCCCCTTGTTGCATGGCGACAGAGGCAGACAAAGTTACAGAAGTGTAGAGGGGAACCTAAAGGTCTACCTTTCTATCCAGAAGACCTGAAAGAGGGGGCCCTGGGAGTCAAAAAGGAAAGGGGAGATTGTGAGAAAAGGAGCTCAAGAAAGTGATCTCGTGAAGTTGTGTATGAAATTCTGGGCTCATCCTTGAGCTGTGCATGCATGGATCTGACCCTAAATAGCACACCTAAAGCTGAACCCACTGTCTAAGTTCCAGAAAGGCCACTAAGAGGTGCTTATGGGGACAAATGAAATAGACCTGCAAAGGCTTTGAAAACCAGACTGTCGTTGGAACCATGTACAGAGAAAACAGGTTAGAACTTACCCATGTTGACAGCCTGCTTAAATAAAGTTAATATCTCAACAGGATTTAAATAAGACCCAAAGTCTTAATATTTAAAAAAAAGTTACAACTCAAAGTTACAGGACATAGAGGAACATTTCATCATCCCACAGGGAAAAGACAATCCAGTTATAAACACATTTATGAATCATTTATATATGGATACTGCATTAAAACAAAATTAGGGAAAACTGTTATTCTGATGTGAAAATATTCCAATTGTATAGAAAATATCCCTATACTTTATACATAATGAAGTACTATATAGTGAAATGTCAAGATGTCTGTAAATGACATTATTCAGCAAAAAAAGGAATGAGGTGAGGCAAATACAATCAAATGTTATCCAGTATTAAATCCATAACTGACTGTATTGATTTATGCAAAGATAGAAAAATAGAAAAAAAAATAGGGAACCCAGAAACATACACAAAAACTTAACTTTCTGAAGACTGCTTTGGCTATTTGGGATCTTTTGTGTTTCCATGTGAATTGTGAATTTTTTTGTTCTAGTTCTGTGAAAAATGCCATTGGTGATTTGATAGGGGCACACTGAATCTGTAGATTGCATCTGGTAGTATAGTCATTTTCCCAATATTGACTCTTCCTACCCAGGATATAACAACTTAATTTATGAGTAACCAGTGAAGGAAAGGGCAGACATATCAATAAATGGTACCTTGAGAAATGGATGTCAACAAAGAAGACACCAAAACTGACCACTAAGTCATGTGACATACAAAAATAAACCCAAAGTGAACCATGGATCTAAATGTGAATGGCAAAACAACTAGGCTTTTAAAAAAGAAAATCTGGGAAAACATCATCATGACCTCGTGGTAGGGAAATATTTCTTAAACACATCCAAAAAAAAAACCTCATAAAGGGAAGGACTGATGAATCTGACAGCACTAGAATTAAGAATTTCTGTTCATTAAAAGAGGTTTTAAGGGGAAAAGTAAGTCACATGTAAGAGAAGATATTTGAAGTGAATAGAATTGCGAAGGATTTGTATCCAAAATTTTTAACTCCTACAAAACAAGAAAAGAATACAATAAATGAGCAAAAACTAAGAGGCACTTCATAAAAGAGGGTATCTAAATACTCAATAAACATATGAAAAGGTGCTGAACTTCATCAGTAATTGTAGAATGCACATTTAAACTAGATTAAGCTCGCACTGCACACACTCCTAACAGGTGTGCTATCTCCTGACAGGTGTGAAGATTATGATATCTAATAGTACATGGTGTTGATAAACATGGGGAGCAAGAGGAACTCACTTATGGTATCTGTGGGAGTGCAAGTCAGTAAAAATACTTTGGAAAACATTTTGGCATCATCTAATGATGTGAAAGAGGCACATCATCCTCTGGCTCAGCAATTCCAGTTCTAGATATAAACCACAGGAACCCTGTGCCAGGATGTGCCAGGACCCAAGGACAACAGCAATGTTACTTGCAACAGCCCTAAACTGCAAACAACCCAAGAAGCTGTCAATAACAGAATGGATAAACTGGGTTGTATCTACTTGTATAATGAAACAAACTCCTAGATCAATATGCAAAATACCTGAATATTATAATTTTGAGAGAAGTAAATTAGAACATACATATGATTATCTGTAAAAAAGTTCACAAACATACAGATGTAAACTAGTGACTAGAGACACAAACAGTTGAAAAAGCTATAAAGAAAACCAAGGAAGTTACTATCATTAAAGAAAATTAATTACCTTTGCAGGGGGTGCAGTGGGGAGTGACTGGGATGAGCACCCAAACAGCTCTTAGGGACCCAGGACTTCTGTGTTTACCGACCTGAGTGGTAGTTACATGGGTGTCTTATAATAATTTACGCTGCATGTTTATGTTTTATGCCTTATTTCTGTGAGCTATTTCACCTTTCAAAAACTTATGGGGGAACAGTTCCTCAGAACTATCTGAGGTGCTGTCTCCTGGGCTGCAGTGCTCATTTTGCCCCCAATAAAATTTAACTCACCAACAAAAGGGGGTACTGGAAGGAACACACAAAAATTGCAAGAGTTATATTAACATAGTGGTATTAGAGGCTTTTTCTTCAATTCATTCTTTGATGAGGAAGTCTCTGGGCACTTGTCCCACCTTGTGACTTTCAGCCATACAGGACTCTCTTTCCATGTCCTTACTCCTGAAAGTCTTGCTCTCAAAGTCAGAACTCTGTTTTCAAGGCATCTTCTGTCCTGTCACTAGTCCTTCCATTAGCTTCTTCTCTTTAAATGTAAGTGTTCCCCTGTTATCTCCAGAGGACCACTCTCTAAAGGCCAGTAGATTTCCAATGGAGGTAGGCTTCAGAATCAACTACAGAACTTATGCAAATTGTCATAAATACATACAATTTAGACTCCAAAGGTCTTCTATGTCAGAATCTTAAATGGTGAAGCATGGCCATATTGATTTTTTAAAGAGCTTCACCAGCAATTTTATTTCAACCTAACATGAAGAAGGCTTTCAAAGCTCTTCTCAATCAATCTCATTGCTTCTATTTTTTCCTTCTTAATACAAGATTCCCACTTCTACATTCCTAACTTGAATTCTTTTCTAAGACATATTCCAGTAGTTTGTGCACCTCTCTACTTGGAAATACCATCCTCTACTCACACCATGCATATCTCAAGCTAATTCACTACATTTTCTCAAAAACTGACCCTTTTTCTGTCTTTTTTATTTCTGTTACTACTATCCCTATTTGAATTACCCAGGTCTTTAACACCAACTGGAAATTCCTTTCTTCTAACTGTTGAACTGCCAACTTGAGGACCTCTAACCAAGTTATTTACAGACCCACTATCTCACTATGCCATGCCTTCTACTCTCTGAGGCATACTACCTAAGAGAAACTCTTAATGAGATTAAAAAATAAATATTGTTAATCTATTAGTGAAGGAATAAACCCATTAATTAACCAAAGCATAATGAATCACTCAAGAGGGTTAGAACAGAAATATAAAGGAAAAAATATACACCTTTTAACTTAAGACAATAAAAGCACATATGTCAATTTTTAAAAAGAAAGAGAAGAGAAATAAAGTGAGGAAAAGGATGAGAAGAGAACTGAAGGCA
Source organism: Capricornis sumatraensis (assembly GCF_032405125.1). Classification (NCBI taxonomy): domain Eukaryota; kingdom Metazoa; phylum Chordata; class Mammalia; order Artiodactyla; family Bovidae; genus Capricornis; species Capricornis sumatraensis. Next base: position 51,041,632 of record NC_091085.1, on the reverse strand, counting down.
GACAGGTAAGTAGGTGTGAAGCGATCCCCTTGCATGGGCAAGACCTCACAGTCCCCTCCTGTATCTCTGGCATCTTTCAAGGAAAACTTTCTATCCAACATATAAGAAAAGTACTGCTTTCTCACTGGCTGCTTGGGTTGTTATTTTAAAAAACTTAATTACCAGCTTCTCACTCACTCACCTGGAAACAGCTCTCTGCTTACATCTCCATTCCCCAGCCAGGGCTCTTTCCCTTGCTCCAATAAGGAAACCACATCTGGCTTAGAAATGTTAAGACCTGCTTGTGGAAAATGAAATACATTCAAAATTAGTCCTTGAATCCTTACCAAAAAAGAGGCCATTATTAGAAATGCCAGATATAAGTATGAAAGATGTCGAAAGACTAGTTGAAGTTATAACCCTCCTCTTGAAAGAAAACAAACAAACAAAAACTTTCCTTCCTTGGGAATATTCAGTCAGATAATCAAGATTCACAACTGTCATCCTAAAGGTCAGAGGAGATGAGAGGAAATACCTACCCAGTGAGACCAGGTGGCCATAGTTCTCCAACATTACATGTCTGTACAAATCTCTCTGAGCAGGCTGGAGCCATTCCCACTCCTCCCGGGAGAAGTCTATGGACACATCTGTGAATGTCACTGACCCCTGAAATGACACACATACATCTGTACAACCAGCATCTATACTCCCAAAGGCCCTGATCAAGGAGTGAAATGAGTCCACTGTGGAGGGTGGACAATGTACGTAAGTAGTGCAATGACAGTTTTCAGTATTCTGAGTTATTATTAAGAATATAAGTAAGAGCTTAGCGGTTTCGTTTTATTGTGTAGTTAAAGAAAAAAAATATGCTTTGTCCTGAGATAATTTATAATTTTGTGACTATACATGTGAACAACACGTATTTCTGGCTTTGGCTGTAAATATTCTTAAGATCTCACAACACTTTATAAATAATGAAGACAATCCCTTTATGTTTAATAGGGGATGTATATTTTCCTTAATACCAGCCTACTTTAGCGGGGGCTTCCCTGATGGTTCAGTGGTAAAGAATCCACCTGCCAATGTGGGAGACACAGGCCACACGGCTTCAGTCCCTAGGTTGGGAGAATCCCCTGGAGAAGGAAATGGCAATCTACTCCACTAGCCTTGCCTGGGGAAATCCCATGGACAGAGGAGCCTGGCGGGCTACAGTCCATGGGGTTGCATAGAGTTGGACATGCATTAGTGACTAAACCAACAACATTTTAAAATGATTTGACAAGAATTTCTTTGTAGTCACTACTGGTTGTAGCATATAGCAGCAGCATCTGTTTAAGGGACACCCAGGTTTATCCCCAGGCATCCCCATTTCTGAAGAAATAGCTGTGAAACTTGGAGACAGTTTCAGCAAAGTCAGGGAACAAGAGAATAAAGACTAAAGTATAAGGACATTCCAGGGTGGAACCTAAAGCTTTTTCCCTCAGGGTTGGGGTAATAAAAAGCCCCCGCTTTACAGTACTTGAGTGATCCACATAGCCATCAGGCATGAACGGGATGTTTAAAAGTTCCAAACTAGTAACAGTTCCAGAGGTATGACAGAGTCATATTTTACAGTAAAAAAAAAAAAAAAATTCAAGTCCCTATAACTTGTTATAGATTATTGGCTAATAAAGGAAGCTGTTTCCTAATATAATATACTGCAGTGGGATCTGCGGTACAGAAGGAAACTGGACTCAAGGCAAAAGTTGGAGAGCCTCTGGATTTGGAGACAAGCATGAAAAAAAGCAGGACAGAGAAATGAAACTGCATCCAGACGGAATAATTTGGACTGGCTGGCCTTCTTGTCCCCCACCTCTGTGAAGCACAACTGCCTGCCAAGCATTTAGCCTCAACGAAAACAATCAATAAAATAATAATAAAATAATCAATAAAAACAGGACGAATAAGTGAAAGAACGGCAGCGGGAGAGAGAAGCCTAAAGCACTCCTCATTCCATCGAATTCGTTTGGCAAAAGGAGAACGGGACAGCCAGGTGTACGTTCAGACCCCGCCCACATCGGGACAGCGCCCCCAGCGAACCCTCTCCTGTCCTATCAAGCACAAGAGAGGGAGGCAGGGCAGATACAGGGGTAGGAGTTACAGGAGAAGGAAAGCCTATGTAAACACAGCTGCATTCAGAAGAAAGGAAGCACAATTTACCTGCGACATGGCTCAGGGCACGGCCGGCTGAAAACGCAGCGTGGAGGGCGCAGCTGGCCGGGAGAGAAAGAAGCTGAGGCACTGCCGGCGGGGCCGTGCGGGCGAACCGGGCCGGGCTGGGGGCCAGTCGCTCCGCAACCACCGCCCTCGTCACGAAGGATCAGGGACGTCCACGACAGCTCCCTCCCCGCCGCGGCAGGGGCACCCAGCCTGGGCCGGACCCGCGGCCGCAGCGCCGCAGCCTTTAACGGGGCCGCAGCTGGGGCATCTCCTCCGCGCTGCTGGCTGGGCAGCCACGACTTCCAGAGCTCGGGATGAGGCCACCGCCCTCGGTCACCTCAGGCCCGGCGGACCCCGGCTCGGGCAGAGCGGGCCCTTCTCCTACCTCGGTCAGTACAGGACAGTTCTTGTCTCTGCAACGGGGACCCCGAGCCAGAGTCCCGCAAACTGCCCCTTCCGGAGCCTCAGCCACCGACCGCGACCAGGCCGCGGGCCTCAGACAGCTCTGCTTCCCAGCACCCACCGCGGCCTCAGCGCCTCGCGGGCAGAGAGCCCCCCACACGAAGACTCCCAGTACGCCCCGCGCCCACAAGGTGAACGGGGCCTCAAACAACTACACTTCCCAGGGTCCACTGCGGCTTCAGCCTGAGTCCAAGCCATCCACGCTTGGACTACTGTTCCCAGAATCGACTGCAGCCCTTGCCTTTGCTTCCAAGACTTGCAGCCCAGAAGGCGGCAGTGGCAGGACCGTCCTACCCAAGGGACTCTGACTCCCAGACCCTGGAGTCCGGTGTGGCAGCTCAACCACCGAGGCCGGGGCGGCCACGGCGATCGTCCCCAAGCCAAGCCCGGATTGGCGAGCTGTCCGCCTGAGCAGAGGCGGCAGCCGGGCTTCCACCCTGAAGCTCCAAAGGGAGCCCCGAAAGCTCGGTTCCTCCCGGTCCCGAGCTCGGTCCCGAGCACACACAGAGGACTAAGCTCTGACAGAGCTCCTAGCTGAGGGAATGGGAGGTAGGGCGGGAAGCTTTGTATTGTGATGGGAAGGTTAGGAGAGATTAGGCCCACTGACTCAGGGAACCTTATTCTAGGTGGAGCTGAACAGTTTATGAAAAAAGAGACAAGAAAGAAAAATGATCTGTTAGCCAACTAAACTTGGATTGGCTCAGCCATCCACAGTACAATCAATCCACGGAAACAGGTTTCTGGTGACAGAAAGTGGTGCTTAAAAGACTCGAACTCCCTGAGGGCTTTCAATAAGTTTTTAAAAACATTATGAGACAGGGTTTGTGGAGTGCATCAGGTTGTGGACATTCTGATTTGCTGGCGGTGAGGTAACTGGGAGTCAGCATCCCCAACCTTCTGTTTCTAACTGGTCTGGGGTCTAGTACTAGCGGGCACCTTACAGGTAACCTCTTCAACCTGGTGAGGGTTTCGGTATCTGCAAAACAGCTCAAAGGAAGAGGCTTATTAGCATGTTATCTATAGCCCTTGAGGAGAAACTAAAGGTCTTTTACTTTGTGTAATGGCTAAACTATTATTTTTTCTTGCTTTACTGTTTTCCTTTCTGCATTTTCTCACTTATCTGATTAAATTTGTTCTTTGGAACTTGAGGAAGGCCTAGGAGGCTAAAGTTTTCCTACATTTCTGAATGCATGGACAGGATGAGGGGTGGTGAGGGGAGTTATTCCAGGAAGGCCCTATAGGGTCCTGCTCTGTTAACAGTTTACTGCTTTTCTTGGATACTCCTCAGTCTTGAGGGGGAACAGGTGTGGAATAAGAGAGGGGATAAAGTTTAGGATTGAGAGGTTAATTTGAAACTTGGCAGAGGAGCTCAGTTTTAGTTTCCATTTCTGTTTTAATTTCCCCCAACTCTTTGAGCAAATGGGAAACAGCCACTGTGGCTACTTCCTATTAAAGTGCCCTGTAGTTCTGCCTCAATTTGGGGAAATTGGACACAAAGTTGGAAATAGTCTAATTCCCAAGCTTAGCATCAACATTTTGTATTATGAATACATTACTTCTCTCTTTGTTTTGTTATAGCACCTGGACAAACATTTGACAATTAGTAGACAATTACACTAAGGATAATGACTAAAATGCACCCTTGTAGTATTCCTGAAAAGAGCCCTCCTATTTTATATGGCAACTGGGAAAATAAGTTTTGGAGTGTTTTTATTTTTTGCCAAAATATAATTTAAAGCAAGTTTATTAATGAATACAATTCTGTCTAAAGAAACTGGTGCCTTTTGCTAGCAGGCTATAGCTTGAGCTCTTTTGCCACTACGATTTCTAAAGTAGGAGAAAGATTTCATAGTTGTGAGGAGACATTAAGACCATGAGGTTCTGATTGGCAGCTGCTAACAGATAAAATAGCTGTTTTGATAAAATGGCTGATGATGTCCTTAAGTCTGATAAAGTTTAGCTAACTCAGGTTCTCAGTAATATAGGACTGTGTCTGAACCTACATCCACAATGGCCACCCAGCTCCATTTTAGATGTCTGAACCATGGTTACTTCATTCTGATTTTTAAATGTATTTTTCCTTACTGGCTAAAGCAGATATACAGTGCATGTTTAGGCCATAAATAGACTGTTTTGTTTAGCCTAAAGTTCAAATTAAATCATGTATAAGCCAGAGTCACTTTCCCATACCTCAACATGTGAAAAATTTCCCCATCATTTTCCCCTTTTGATTGCAAATCTTTCAATAGGAAGCATTGATATAATCAACATATCTATCACTCTATACTATGGTGGGTCAGCTGCCTGTCCCAGGTGCAGATTGTCTCCCTTGGTGTTGTGTGTTAGTCGCTCAGTCGTGTCTGACTCTTTGCGACCCCATGGTTCCCTGTCCATCTCCAGCTCCTGGAGCTTACTCAAACTCATGTCCATCAAGTCGGTGATGCCATACAACCATCTCATCCTCTGTCGTCCCCTTCTCCTCCCCCCTTCAATCTTTCCCAGCATCAGGGTCTTTTCCAGTGAGTCAGTTCTTCAAATCAGGTGGCCAAAGTATTGGAGTTTCAGCTTCAGCATCAGTCCTTCCAATAAATATTCAGGACTGATTTCCTTTAGGATGGACTGGTTGGATCTCCTTGCAGTCCAAGGGACTCTCAAGAGTCTTCTCCAACACCACAGTTCAAAAGCATCAATTCTTCAGAGGACAGCTTTCTTGATAGGTAAAAATGGGGAAACAATGTTTTACATTGAGAAAACAATGGAAACAGTGACAGACTTTGTTTTTTTTGGCTCCAAAATCACTGCAGATGGTGGCTGCAGCCATGAAATTAAAAGATGCTTGCTCCTTGAAAGAAAAGTTGTGACCAACCTAGACAGCATATTAAAAAGCAGAGACATTACTTTGCCAACAAAGGTCTGTCTAGTCAAAGCTATGGTTTTTCCAGTAATTTCCACATTAGGAGGAAACTAATCAGATATTGTAACTAAGGTCAGAAGTTATGCTAACAGGGAAACATTTCATAGGCTAGGCATTTTGTCATCCATACCCAATTGTCACAGAAGCATTGTACATGTTCTTTCATCAGTAGACTTTAAATAGTGCTACACATCATGCGTAGTTATACTCTGAAAAGTCCATTAGAAAATCCTTTTTCTATGCTAAACATGGAGGACAACAATGGCCTAATTCTCTATAATAATTCACTAGGAACTCAGTTTTGACTATTCAATTTGAAGAGAGAAAAAAGTGTATTCTTTGTAGGGGAACAATTAAAGAACATGGATTTCTCATCTGAAACCACAGAGACCAGAAGGAGATGGCATAGTAATTTTCAAGTGCTGAAAAAACAAAACGAAACAAAACAAAAAACCCAAACTGTAAACTCCTAATTCTGCATCTAGCAAAAATTCTCTTTAGAAATGAAGGGGAAATAAAGACCTCTAGATAATGAAGACCTTCAGATGAAGGAAAATGAAGAATTTGTCACCAGAAGGCCTAACGAAAAAGACCAGCTAGAATAAGTTCTATGCTTATAAAGGAACTGGTAACAAGAAGAGGGTTAGAGCCTCAAAAGAAAAAACAACAGTTGTCAGGGAATGTTTAACCGGAGGATTCCTACATGCTGTTTCTCATATATCCTCTGTTCCTTATCAGCTTCTGCCAGAGGCGAGTAGAAATGCATACAGCTCTCAGGACTGAGGTCATTGTGTGAGACAGGCTTGGGTCTCTTTTAGTCAGTTCAGTTCAGTTCAGTCGCTCAGTCGTGTACAATCTTTGTGACCCCATGAATCGCAGCATGCCAGGCCTCCCTGTCCATCACCATCTCCCGGAGTTCACTCAGACTCACGTCCATCGAGTCTGTGATGCCATCAAGCCATCTCATCCTCTGTCGTCCCCTTCTCCTCCTGCCCCCAATCCCTCCCAGCATCAATCCTTTGGCGCTCACCCTTCTTCACAGTCCAACTCTCACATCCATACATGACCACAGGAAAAACCATAGCCTTGACTAGACGGACCTTAGTCGGCAAAGTAATGTCTCTGCTTTTGAATATGCTATCTAGGCTGGTCATAACTTTTCTTCCAAGGAGTAAGTGTCTTTTAATTTCATGGCTGCAGTCACCATCTGCAGTGATTTTGGAGCTCAAAAAATAAAGTCTGACACTGTTTCCACTGTTTCCCCATCTATTTCCCATGAAGTGATGGGACCGGATGCCATGATCTTCGTTTTCTGAATGTTGAGCTTTAAGCCAACTTTTTCACTCTCCTCTTTCACTTTCATCAAGAAGCTTTTTAGTTCCTCTTCACTTTCTGCCATAAGGGTGGTATCATCTGCATATCTGATATTATATTTCTGTTATTGATATTTCTCCCAGCAATCTTGATTCCAGCTTGTGTTTCTTCCAGTCCAGCGTTTCTCATGATGTACTCTGCATAGAAGTTAAATAAGCAGGGTGACAATATACAGCCTTGACATACTCCTTTTCCTATTTGGAACCAGTCTGTTGTTCCATATCCAGTTCTAACTGTTGCTTCCTGACCTGCATACAGATTTCTCAAGAGGCAGGTCAGGTGGTCTGGTATTCCCATCTCTTTCAGAATTTTCCACAGTTTATTGTGATCCACACAGTCAAAGGCTTTGGCATAGTCAATAAAGCAGACATAGATGTGTATCTGGAACTCTCTTGCTTTCTCCATGATCCAGTGGATGTTGGCACTTTGATCTCTGGTTCCTCTGCCTTTTCTAAAACCAGCTTGAGCATCAGGGAGTTCACGGTTCACGTATTGCTGAAGCCTGGCTTGGAGAATTTTGAGCATTACTTTACTAGCATGTGAGATGAGTGCAATTGTGCGGTAGTTTGAGCATTCTTTGGCATTGCGTTTCTTTGGGATTGGAATGAAAACTGACCTTTTCCAGTCCTGTGGCCACTGCTGAGTTTTCCCAATTTGCTGGCATATTGAGTGCAGCACTTTCACAGCATCATCTTTCAGGATTTGAAACAGCTCAACTGGAATTCCATCACCTCCACTAGCTTTGTTCTTAGTGACGCTTTCTAAGGCCCACTTGACTTCACATTCCAAGATGTCTGGCTCTAGATTAGTGATCACATCATCATGATTATCTGGGTCATGAAGATCTTTTTTGTACAGTTCTTCCGTGTATTCTTGCCACCTCTTCTTAATACCTTCTGCTTCTGTTAGGTCCATACCATTTCTGTCCTTTATCGAGCCCATCTTTGCATGAAATATTCCCTTGGTCTCTCTAATTTTCATAAAGACATCTCTAGTCTTTCCCATTCTGTTGTTTTCCTCTATTTCTTTGCATTGATCACTGAAGAAGGCTTTCTTATGTTTTCTTGCTATTCTTTGGAACTCTGTATTCAGATGCTTATATCTTTCCTTTTCTCCTTTGCTTTCACCTCTCTTCTTTTCACAGCTATTTGTAAGGCCTCCCCAGACAGCCATATTGCTTTTTTGCATTTCTTTTCCATGGGGATGGTCTTGATCCCTGTCTCCTGTACAATGTCATGAACTGCATTCCATAGTTCATCAAGCACTCTATCTATCAGATCTAGGCCCCTAAATCTATTTCTCACTTCCACTGTATAATCATAAGGGATTTGATTTAGGTCATACCTGAATGGTCTAGTGGTTTTCTCTATTTTCTTCAATTTGAGTCTGAATTTGGCAATAAGGAGTTCATGATCTGAGCCACAGTCAGCTCCTGGTCTTGTTTTTGTTGACTGTATAGAGCTTTTCCATCTTTGGCTGCAAAGAATATAATCAATCTGATTTCGGTGTTGACCATCTGGTGATGTCCATGTGTAGAGTCTTCTCTCATGTTGTTGGAAGAGGGTGTTTGCTATGACCAGTGCATTTTCTTGGCAAAACTCTTGCCCTGCTTCATTCCGCATTCCAAAGCCAAATTTGCCTGTTACTCCAGGTGTTTCTTAACTTCCTGCTTTTGCATTCCAGTCCCCTATAATGAAAAGGACATCTTTTTTGGGTGTTAGTTCTAAAAGGTCTTGTAGGTCTTCATAAAACCGTTCAACTTCAGTTTCTTCAGCATTACTGGTTGGAGCATAGACTTGGATAACTGTGATATTGAATGGTTTGCCTTGGAGACGAACAGAGATCATTCTGTCGTATTTGAGATTGCATCCAAGTACTGCATTTCAGACTCTTTTGTTGACCATGATGGCTACTCCATTTCTTCTGAGGGATTCCTGCCCGCAGTAGTAGAGATAATGGTCATCTGAGTTAAATTCACCCATTCCAGTCCATTTTAGTTCGCTGATTCCTTGAATGTTGATGTTCACCCTTGCCATCTCTTGTTTGACCACTTCCAATTTGCCTTGATTCATGGACCTGACATTCCAGGTTCCTATGCAATATTGCTCTTTACAGCATTGGATCTTGCTTCTATCACCAGTCACATCCACAACTGGGTATTGTTTTTGCTTTGGCTCCATCCCTTCATTCTTTCTGGAGTTATTTCTTCACTGATCTCCAGTAGCATATTGGGCACCTAATGACCTGGGGAGTTCCTCTTTTGGTATCCTATCATTTTGCCTTTTCATACTGTTCACGGGGTTCTCAAGGCAAGAATACTGAAGTGGCTTGCCATTCCCTTCTCCAGTGGACCACAATCTGTCAGACCTCTCCACCATGACCCACCCATCTTGGGTTGCCCTGCAGGCATGGCTTGGTTTCATTGAGTTAGACAAGGCTGTGGTCCTAGTGTGATTAGATTGACTAGTTTTCTGTGAGTATGGTTTCAGTGTGTCTGCCCTCTGATGCCGTCTTGCAGCACCTACCATCTTACTTGAGTTTCTCCTGCCTTGGGCATGGGGTATCTCTTCATGGCTGCTCCAGCAAAGCACAGCCGCTGCTCCTTACCTTGGACGAGGGGTATCTCCTTACCAGGCACTTCTTGACCTTCAACGTGGGATAGCTCCTCTAGGCCATCCTATGCCCGCCCAGCCACCCCTCCTTGGGTTGCTCCTCCCGGCCGCTGGCCCTGGCCTCAGGCATGAATGGCTCCTCCCAGCTGCTGCCCCTGGCCTTGGGCTCGGGGTGGCTCCTCAGGGTCACTGCCGCGGCCTCGGGGGTGAGGTGGATTCTCCTGGCCGCCTCTGACCTCGGACATGGGATGTCTCCTCCCGGCCACCACTGGCCTCGGACGCTGTGTAGCTCCTCCCGGCCGCCGCCCTGACCTCTGACGCGGGGTGTCTCCTCCCAGCCGCCACTGACCTCAGACGCGCGGTAGCTCCTCTCAGCCGCCGCCCCTGACCTCGGACACTCAGTGGCTCCTCCCGGCCGTTCCTGCGCCGTCGCAGCCTGGCACTCTGGGCCGCTATCCCTGACTTCAGACGAGGGGTAGCTCTCAGCCAAACATTCTCTTTACAACAAAACTGCTTAGTCTCACCCCCCTTTTCTTGAGATATAGATTGTCTCTTGACCTTGTGACCATTATTATCCCTTTTTCCCTTGGTAATGGTTACTGTACGTTTGGTTTTCTGATCTTTATCATTGTCAAAAAAATTTCTTGTACCACAGCCTATATATACTCACAGAAAAATCATTAAAGCACCTTTGCTCCATCAGAGCTCAGGTCCCCGTGTCATTTTTGTTTCTTTCTCTCCCCCTCGCCCCCTCTCTCTCTCTGGCTAATTCTCTGGAGCGTTAGAGACCCCTTGTGCTCACTTTCCTGTCTGGGCTTCTAAGACCCTCTTCTGAAGGCGGTCTGTGCCTTCACCCCCTCAAGAGGGCGCCTGGTGCCTTCGTGAGTGACACAAGCTCTGTACCAAGAGCTTTATTGGTTTTCTGCATAAACCAAGAAATATCAGCCTCTTCCTCTCTTTCACTTTCTTATCGTCGATTCCAGACCACCAGGTTCTGGTCCATTAAAGGACCCCAACCAAGTGGCGCCCAAACAGGGAGTCTGATATACGTGACATTTCAGACAGAGTGACTCCAGGAGGTCAGGGCCTATTGAGGTTGGTAAGTACTAAGACATGGGTCAAACGGCTGGAAAGCCCCATCATTTCTCTACTTTACTTCACCATTTGTTTAAAGTTCAGGGATTTCTGGTTTCATGCCAATGAATAGAGGCTTGCCTTCAAACAGTAGTCAAACATAATCCCTGGTTCCCTGATAAAGACAGTTTTGATTTAGAAATTTGGCACTGGGTCAAAAAAATGTTGAATGAGCCACTGGACAAGGAAAAAATATTCCAATTGATTTCTGGCCTCTATGGGCTCTCATTAAAGCCATAATGTTGCCATTTCAAGATAAATCTAGCCCTCACGATATTCGATGACAGACAGAACACTTATTGCATAAATATGAATTAGATGATGAAACTTAACAAAAGGCCCAATTAGAACAACATAAATATTTCAAAAATTTCCTTCTAGCCCTGTCCCAGCTGTTCCAATTCCTCCTCCTCTGCCAACAGACATGAATCCAAAAGTCTCTCCTTTGTTAAAACGTAATGATTCTGACAACGACTCTCCTGAGACGTTTTTTGACACCAAAACTGACAATGCTTTTATAGGCAATTATGATAAGTCCTTGACACAGACTCATATTTACAAAAAATCAACACTTATTCACTCTCCTCCACAACAGAAGCTCTCTCTAAATCACTGGCTTTACAATTACAAGTTCTGACGCTGATGGTTTTTCCATCTTTCCAGTTTTAAAAAAATTCTGACACTCAAAGATGATACCTCAATATGACGGTATTAATCTTTTTCACATACAACAAATAAAAACAGCTGTAACTATGTATGGCCCACATTCGCCTTTTACTAGATAGCTTCTAAATGTTGTGACATCTTCTACTAAAAACTTTATTCTCTATGATTGACAAACTTTAATAAAAACTCTCCTTAAACCGAAAAAATATCTTCAATAGACAGTGTGGTTTCATGATACAGCCAAAGATCATGCTAACAAAAATGCTTGAGCTGACACGTTCCCAAAACCAAATTACTTATAAAATGTTAACTGGCTCCAGACAATTTGATACTATAAAAGCTCAAATACAATGCCCTCCCTTGTTACATAAACAATTAAAAACAGTGGCCCTTAAAGCTTGAGATCAAATTACTCCTCAAAGGGAACCTACAGGTAGTTACACTAAAATATTACAAAGACCTAATAAAAGTTATGCTGATTTTTTAGCTAGATTAAAAACTGCTATTTCCCATACTGTAATAAAAAAAAGCCAAAAAACAGCTAAAACAATTACTTGCTTATGAAAATACAAATGAAAAATGTCAAAGAGCTATCGTGAGAGCAATTCGTGAGACTGAGACTATTATTGATTATTTGAAGGCTTGTCACAATCTAAGATCAAAAACTCAAAAGATACAAATGCTAGTTGAGACAATGGCTGCTGACTTTAAAAAAGAAAATAAAAGATGCTTTACATGTAGAAATAAAAACCATTTAAAAAGAGACTGCCTTAAAAAGGCTAATAAAAAACCTCCAAAAACTTGCCCTCGCTGCCATAAAAAATACATTGGGCCAAAGATTATAAATCTAAATTTGATATTGATGAAAAACCTATTCCAAAAACTCCAAACAGGGACCCCCCCCCCCCCCCCGCCCCAGGTCCCCGACAACAAAAACCAGAGACAAATTCTATCTTTTCCCTCAAACCCTCAACATCTGACAGTGCTGCTGTCGATATACCAGCCCTAAATGATTTTTTCCTTTACTCTCAAACAGTCCCTTCTAGAGTACCTACCAGACTTTTTGGACCACTGCCCCCACAAACCTTCGGTCTTTTGCTTGGCCAATGTAGTTTGACTTCTAAAAAAATTACTGTTCACCCTGAAATAATTGATTCAGATTATAAAAATAAAATTCAAATTATGATGTCATCTCAGATTCTTTGACAATTCAAAAAGAGAGACAAAATTGCTCAATTACTTCTTTTGCCTTACATTTCTATTAACTACTCTAATAATGTACAGACAGACAGATTTGACAGTACAAATAAAAAACAATCCTTATGGACATCATTGATACCTAAATATGCCTGACCAAATATAAATATCAAAATTAATGGTAAAGGATTTTCTGGTGTCCTTGACACTGGATCTGATATTACTATTATTTCCAAACACTTATGGCCTAAATCCTGGCCCGTACAAAAGGTCTTTTGCCAAATTGCAAAAGTTTTTCAAACTAAAATACAAAAAGTCTGTCAAAGTGTTCAGATATACCCATGTGAGAGACCAAAAGGCCAACCTACAACATTAAGACCTTATGGGATAAATGCCCCCTTAATCTAATAAAAAGAGACTTACTTATACAATGACAGACTCAAATATACATTCCACATTTTTTCCTAGGGGTCACTGCTCATTTAACAAACAAAACAATTATTAAAATAACTTAAATAAATGATGAGCCTATTTAAACAGAGCAGTGGCCCCTCACACAAAAAAAAATTACAGGCTGCTAAAAAACTTATAGACATACAATTAAAATTAAAACATATTGAAAAATCTTACTTTCCTTGAAACTCTCCTATTTTTGTTATATATAAAAAAAAATCTAACAAGTGGCGCCTTTTAACAGACCTTAAAAAAGTTAATACATCTATAAAACCTATGGGAACATTACAACCAAAAATCCCATCACCTACTATTATTCCTCAAAGTTGACATATTGTTATTATTGATTTACAAGACTTCTTTTTAAATATACCTTTACACCCTTTAGACCAAGAGAGATTTGTTTTCTCTCTCCCTTTTCCTAATCACATCGGGCCTCATAAGCGACATCAATAGATTGTGCTGCCTCAAAAAATGATAAATTCTCCCACCAGGTGTCAATACTATGTGGCTAAAGCCCTTGAGCCTGTGAAAAAACAATTTTCTGACTTTCTTGTTGTTTATCATATAGATGATATATTGTTTTCGGCTCCATCTGTTTTAAAAACTCAACATATGTTTGATATAGCTCAAGAATGCTTAAAAACTCTTTGTTAATCATTGCCCCTAAAAAAATTCAAACCTCTACACCTTACCATTGCTTAAGATTTATTGTTGATAGACAATAAATTATTCTTCAATTAACTCAGATTCATACTGATAAATTATCAACTTTAAATGATTTTCAAAAACTCTTGGATGATATAAATTAGATTACACCCTCATTAGACATTGCTAATTATCAACTGACTAATCTATTTAATACTTTAAAAAGAGATCCTAATTTAGATAGCCCTCGTTCACTTTCTCAAAAAATACGAGAAAAACTCTATTTAGTACAAAATAAATTACAAAAACAGTTTATTACTCACATGAGATTAAATTTACCTCTAAAATTATTTGTACTCCCTTCTCTTCATTCTCCCACAAAACTTCTTGCGCAACAAAAACACCCAATAAAGTAGATCTATACCCCTTAAAAAAAAATAAAGTCACTTACACCTCACCTTGATTTAATTGCTCTCATCATTATCAATTAAAAAAAACCCTAAAACTCTAATTGGCTTTGATCCTCATAAAATTGTAATACCTATAAATAAATCTCAATTTAAAAACACATTACAAACTTCCACCGATTTTCAAATAGCCTTTCTAAAATATTTTGGAGAAATTTCATTCTAATAAGCTATGAAATTTCTTCAAAAATACTAAATTTATTATTTCCCATATCGTCAGCTCACAGCCTATACCACAAGCTAAAGTTTTCTATATAGATGAGACTAACAACGCCAAAGCCTCATTCTAGTCTCTCAAAAAATATAGTCTCTTACACTAAATTCCATTCTGCTCAACAAAATAAATTATATACTCTTATTCAAGTTATTTGCCTACATCCTTACCCCATTAATATAGTCTCTGATTCCTTATATTCAGTTTTTGTATTAAAAAATATAAAAACCTCTACTATAAACTCCAATCAACCTATTATTCAACAACATTAAAAAAAATTACAATCCATTATTAAAAACTGTACTTCTCCCAATTATATTACCCATACTCAGACACATTCCTACCTTCCTCGTCCTATGACTATGGTAATAAAAAGACTGATAAACTTGTTTCTTTTGCTACTCCAAAAAAACAATATGCTCTGTTACACAACAGTGCTGGCTCCCTACACCAGCTATAAAAACTCCCATACCGCCAGGCTAAAAAAGTCATTAATAATTGCTCTACTTGTAAACCCCTAGATCTTCAACCCATTACACAAGATATTAATCCTCAAAGATTACAGCCTAATAAACCATGACAAATGGATGTAACTCATTGTTCTAAACTTTCTCCATCTTCCTTCCTACGTGTCTGTGTCGACACCAATTCTTTTATATGAGCCACACCTCTTCATGGTAAAGCTACACATCATGTTATAACTCACCTATTAGCCTGCTTTGCTATAATAAGAACTCCTAGTTCTATTAAAATAGACAATTGCCCTGCCTATACTTCAATACAAACAATTTCTACAATCCTTTTCTATTAAACATATTACAGACATTCCTTATAACCACAGACACAAGACATAGTCAAACGAACACAGGACACACTAAAATTACAAATAAAAAAAATTAAAAAAATACACAAAAACACTGCTGTCTTCCTTATCTAAAGCAGACTTTACTAAATTCCAACATAAGATATTTTCTAAACCTACAACTATTGTTCAGTTCAGTTCAGTTGCTCAGTCATGTCCGACTCCTTGCAACCCCATGAATCACAGCACGCCAGGCCTCCCTGTCCATCACCAACACTCGGAGTTCACTCAAACTCAGGTCCATCGAGTCTGTGATGCCATTCAGCCATCTCATCCTCTGTCGTCCCCTTCTCCTCCTGCCCCCAATCCCTCCCAGCATCAGAGTCTTTTCCAATGAGTCAACTCTTCGCATGAGGTGGCCAAAGTATTGGAGTTTCAGCTTCAACATCATTCCTTCCAATGAACACCCAGAACTGATCTCCTTTAGGATGGACTGGTTGGATCTCTTTGCAGTCCAAGGGACTCTCAAGAGTCTTCTCCAACACCACAGTTCAAAAGCATCAATTCTTCAGCACTCAGCTTTCTTTAGAGTCCAACTCTCACATCCATACATGACCACTGGAAAAACCATAGCCTTGATTAGACGGACCTTTGTTAGCAAAGTAATGACTCTGCTTTTGATTATGCTATCTAGGTTGGTCATAACTTTCCTTCCAAAGAGTAAGCGTCTTTTAATTTCATGGCTGCAGTCACCATCTGCAGTGATTTTGGAGCTCAAAAAATAAAGTCTGACACTGTTTCCACTGTTTCCCCATCTATTTCCCATGAAGTGATGGGACCGGATGCCATGATCTTCGTTTTCTGAATGTTGAGCTTTAAGCCAACTTTTTCACTCTCCTCTTTCACTTTCATCAAGAGGCCTTTTCGTTCCTCTTCACTTTCTGCCAAAAGGGTGGTGTCATTTGCATATCTGAGGTTATTGATATTTCTCCTGGCAATCTTGATTCCGGCTTGTGCTTCTTCCAGCCCAGCGTTTCTCATGATGTACTCTGCACAGAAGTTAAATAAGCAGGGTGACAATATACAGCCTTGACATACTCCTTTTCCTATTTGGAACCAGTCTGTTGTTCCATGTCCAGTTCTAACTGTTGCTTCCTGACCTGCATATAAGTTTCTCAAGAGGCAGGTCAGGTGGTCTGGTATTCCCATCTCTTTCAGAATTTTCCACAGTTTATTGTGATCCACACAGTCAAAGGCTTTGGCATAGTCAATAAAGCAGACATAGATGTGTTTCTGGAACTCTCTTGCTTTTTCCATGATCCAGTGGATGTTGGCACTTTGATCTCTGGTTCCTCTGCCTTTTCTAAAACCGGCTTGAACATCTGGAAGTTCACAGTTCACGTATTGCTGAAGCGTGGCTTGGAGAATATTGAGCGTTACTTTACTAGCATGTGAGATGAGTGCAATTGTGCAGTAGTTTGATCATTCTTTGGCATTGCCTTTGTTTGGCATTGGAATGAAAACTGACCTTTTCCAGTCCTGTGGCCACTGCTGAGTTTTCCCAATTTGCTGGCATATTGAGTGCAGCACTTTCACAGCATCATCTTTCAGAATTTGAAACAGCTCAACTGGAATTCCATCACCTCCACTAGCTTTGTTCTTAGTGATGCTTTCTAAAGCCTATTTGACTTCACATTCCAGGATGTCTGGCTCTAGGTGAGTGATCACACCATCATGATTATCTTGGTCGTGAAGCTCTTTTTGTACAGTTCTTCTGTGTATTCTTGCCACCTCTTCTTAATATCTTCTGCTTCTGTTAGGTCCATACCATTTCTGTCCTTTATCGAGCCCATCTTTTTATGAAATGTTCCCTTCATATCTCTAATTTTCTTGAAGAGATCTCTAGTCTTTCCCATTCTGTTCTTTTCCTCTATTTCTTTGCATTGATTGCTGAGGAAGGCATTCTTATCTCTCCTTGCTATTCTTTGGAACTCTGCATTCAGATGCTTATATCTTCCCTTTTCTCCTTTGCTTTTTGCTTGTCTTCTTTTCATAGCTATTTGTAAGGCCTCCTCAGACAGCCATTTTGCTTTTTTGCATTTCTTTTCCATGGGGATGGTCTTGTTCCCTATCTCCTGTACAATGTCACGAACTCCTGTACAATGTCACGAACCTCTGTCCATAGTTCATCAGGCACTCTGTCTATCAGATCTAGTCCCTTAAATCTATTTCTCACTTCCACTGTATAATCATAAGGAATTTGATTTAGGTCATACCTGAATGGTCTAGTGGTTTTCCCCACTTTCTTCAATTTGAGTCTGAATTTGGCAATAAGGAGTTCATGATCTGAGCCACAGTCAGCTCCCAGTCTTGTTTTTGCACTAACACTTGTTTTGTATTAATAACTATTGTTAATACAGCTTTATTTGTTTTATTTTTTTTAATTTACCACAAGAAGATATCTTGACAAGAAGAAAAAAAACATTTCAAAAAATTAAAAGACTCTTTTCCTCCTCTGCCCATTTGATACCAAGATAGGTTAAATAAACAATGAAAATCTGAAAAATTAATCTTATAGAAAAAATGGTATGCTATATTTCCCCAGAGAGATCCAACAAACTCACATGGCTTCCTTTTCAAAAGATCCAACCCAAGGGGTCCCCCAGCTTTCGAGATAGAGAAGAAACAACAACCCCCCCCCCCCGCCCCGAAAAAAAAAATTCCAATATGGGCCATGGTGGCTCTAAATATCTCCAAAAAACATCACCCTCGGCAATATCAACCTTATAATCTCCCCTCTTGGAGACAAATAAAAACCCTTACTAATCAAACTAAAAATCTGGTTTCTCAACAAAAAATGCCTAAAAGTCCTAAAAACCTCACTATGCTTACTTTGCTTTCGCCTCCTCTGCTCAAAATGAACCAATTAATCACACTTACTGGACTTACATACCCAACCCCCCTTTACTTCAGGTTGTAAAATAGAAAAAAACCCAATCATATTAACCAATGACTCTATACATATGCCTTCTCCTTAGAGCCTTAAAGAGCCCTCACACCCTTAAAAAAAAAAAAACTAATTAATATCTCTCTAAGTTATAAAGTCCTTCCTTTGTGTATGAGCCAAACAAAATTATACATAAACATTAGCCGACAAACTTGGGCTTTTGTCCTGCCTCCAAAAAAAGACTTTCAGACACTGCTTAGATTATTTACTGCCCTTTGTCCATAAACCATGTTTATACTACTAAAACTTTAGAAAAAAGTTAGAAAAAATAACACTATACAAAGAGTTTACTAATAAAAACTTTAAGTATATTCCTGTTCATTGGGACAAATGTCAGGCCAAATCAAAAAAATTAATGTTTGTGGCTAATCATACAATTGTCGATTGGAGACCCCATGGTATGTGGTTATCTAACTGCTCAGATGATATTAACAAAACTATATATGATTATGTTACTCAAGCAATATAAAAGGTCACTAATACTACAATAAAACATTACCATGACAAAAGACTTCTTAGATGGTTTGATGGTAAAATGGCCCCCCCTCATCCTCAAATCATTCTTGATAAACAGATTGGGCCTGAACAATGAGACACCTAAAAATTTGCTACAAACACCAAAAAACTTGAGACTTAGACCAGACATTTCACAAAAACTAGTCATAGCCATAAGAATTATTTCTTTCACTACAATCAATCATATTTTATACAAGCCTGTGTTCCACTTCCTTTTGTTATAGCTATAAAAATTTTACAATTCAATAAGACTTTACGTTCTGTAACTTACATAAATTGTAAATTATATACTTGTCTTAACTCCTCTATTTCCTTAAAAAATGACTCCCTTTTGATTCTTCGATCGCCACATAATCTGTTCAGTTCAGTTCAGTTCAGTTGCTCAGTCGTGTCCGACTCTTTGCGACCCCCATGAATTTCAGAATGCCAGGCCTCCCTTGTCCATCACCAACACTGGAGTTCACTCAGACTCACGTCCATCGAGTCGGTGATGCCATCGAGCCATCTCATCCTCTGTCATCCCCTTCTCCTCCTGCCCCCAATGCCTCCCAGCATCAGGGTCTTTTCCAATGAGTCAACTCTTTGCATGAGGTGGTCAAAGTAATGGAGTTTCAGCTTTAGCATCATTCCTTCCAAAGAAATCCTAGGGCTGATCTCCTTCAGAATAGACTGGTTGGATCTCCTTGCAGTCCAAGGGACTCTCAAGAGTCTTCTCCAACACCACAGTTCAAAAGCATCAATTCTTCGGTGCTCAGCTTTCTTCACATCCATACATGACTACTGGAAAAACCATAGCCTTGACTAGATGGACCTTTGTTGTTGTTACCAATAAATCTCCCGTGGCCCTGAAAAAAGGTCCCATGGCTAGACTTGCTTCCCAGTTACTTACTAAATTGCTCTGATGATCTAAACAATTCATTAGATGGCTGATTTTTGACATTTTGAAATTAATAGCTATTTACACCACTGCTGCTGTCACTGGTGTTGCTTTACAAACCTCAATTCAAACACATAATTTTATTCAAAATTAGACTAAAGATCCGCAAACTATGTGGGCCACTCAGGCTCAAATAAATAGAGATATTAAAAAAAAAAACCCCAAACTAAAAATGGCCGTCAAATGGGTTAGTAATCAATTAACAGATATACAAAAACAGGTGATGCTAAAATGTGATTAAAATTCTACTCAATTTTGTGTTACTCCTCTTCATTTCAATAATAGTGCCTACAACTGAAAACAAAGCAAATTTCATTTACAAAACTTACATGATAATGCCTCCATAAATATACAATTATTACAAAAAATATTTAAAACCTTTTCTAATAATCTGCCCTCTTCCACTAATTTAGAAACTCTAACTAAACAACTAACTGATCAATTATCGGGGCTAGACCCACACAGATGGTTTCAAAACATTACTCACAACATCAAGTCTTAATTTTAGTGTTTGTCTTGACAATTATATTTGTCATCTACTGTTGCCTTCATACAAAGATTGCTAAAACTAAACAAACTCTTCTAGCCAAAACTCTTTTTACAAATATTATAAATAAAATTTTAAAAAATGGGTAGAAATGGGTAGAATTAAGGGTAAATATAATGGACTATTCTCATGAGCTTTTAAAATCACATTTGATGGTTGAAACAGAAAATTACACCACCATCTGATGTGGAAATCCAAAGTATGTTGAGGAAACCCTTAAGGTAGTTATATTAGTGAGTGAGGAGGGAAGTAAGGTTTTTGCACTTCACTCTAATGGGAAAATGTCAAAAACCAGTAGACTATATTAAGTAGGATGTGTAATATCTAATGAAACCACTAAAAAGGAAAAAAGAAAACTGTAAAGAGACACTCAAAAATACTTTCAATAATTAAGAATAGAATTCTAAAAAATGTTCAAGTAACCCACAGAAAAGTAAGAAAATTGGAAAAGAGGTATGATAAGGAGCAAAAAATGTAAAAGTCCCAACTCATGCTTATGTTCAAAACCAGTACATACTCATACTTAGCTATGAAAATGAAAGTGGAGAGTGAAAAAGTTGGCTTAAAGCTCAACATTCAGAAAACGAAGATCATGGCATCTGGTCTCATCACTTCATGGGAAATAGATGGGGAAACAGTGGAAACAGTGTCAGACTTTATTTTTTGAGCTCCAAAATCACTGCAGATGGTGACTGCAGCCATGAAATTAAAAGACGCTTACTCCTTGGAAGAAAAGTTATGACCAACCTAGATAGCATATTCAAAAGCAGAGACATTACTTTGCCAACTAAGGTCCATCTAGTCAAGGCTATGGTTTTTCCTGTGGTCATGTATGGATCTGAGCATTGGACTGTGAAGAAGGCTGAGCACCGAAGAATTGATGCTTTTGAACTGTGGTGTTGGAGAAGACTCTTGAGAGTCCCTTGGACTGCAAGGAGATCCAATCAGTCCATTCTGAAGATCAGCCCTGGGATTTCTTTGGAAGGAATGATTCTAAAGCTGAAATTCCAGTACTCTGGCCACCTCATGCGAAGAGTTGACTCATTGGAAAAGACTCTGATGCTGGGAGGGATTGGGGGCAGGACGAGAAGGGAATGACAGAGGATGAGATGGCTGGATGGCATCACGGACTCGATGGACGTGAGTCTGAGTGAACTCCGGGAGATGGTGATGGACAGCGAGGCCTGGCGTGCTGCAATTCATGGGGTCGCAGGGTTGGACACGACTGAGTGACTGAACTCAACTGAACTGATACTGTATTTTTGTTGCTATTTTTCTTCTCTTTCTCAAACATACTAAGATAATTGTTATCGATTTCTCTTTCCTCTGCCTACAACATTCTGTGGTCTCCACTCAAATATATCTTCTCAAAAGGTTCTTTAAAACTACTCCATCCAAGAACAGCTTATCTCACACTCAAATTATTCTACATCATATTGCCCTGTTTTGTTTTTATCATAGCATTTGTTTATACTAGATAACTTCTTCTGTTTTTAAAAATTTAATGATTATTGTCTATGTTCCTTCATTAGAATATCAGATCCTGAGTGCAGAAAACTTTTTTGTCTTATTTGGACCTTTACTTCATTGCCTAGAACTTATAGGCTCATAAATTTTTTGCATAATTGAATATATTCAATAAGTATGTTTTTGTAAATGTGCATTCCTTCAGTGTATCAATTTACTATAAATTAGTCAAATAGATAAAAGATTTAAATGTTAAAAATAAAATCATAGTCAGTAATAGAAGACAATTTTATAGCTTATAACATTGAATTTGTGAGGTGAAATCTATGCTTTATAATTGATCTCCTCAATATGCCTTAAAAATCTTTTTCATCCATAATATTATAAGTATCCATATGATTGTATATGATACTTTTGTTGTTTCTTATATTGCAATTACAAATTACCCCTTTTGGAATTGGTGTTTTTTAGTGTAACGTAGGGGTGCAATGGGGCTTCCCAGGTGGCTCAGTGGTAGAGAATCCACTTGCAATGTGGGAGACTTGGGTTCTATCTCTGGGTTAGGAAGATCTCCTGGAGAAGGAAATAGCAACCCACTTCAGTATTCTTGCCTGGGAAATCCCATGGACAGAGGGGCCTGGTGGGCTACAGTCCATGGAATGCAAGGGTTGGACATGAACTAGTGACTAGATAACAACAGCAAGGAATGCGATGCTATTATTTTGTCCAAAATGTTTGGTTGAAGGTCCCAACAACATATATTTAATGAAACATCCTGCTCTTAATTTTTAAATTTACTTTTTAGTTGGAAGAAAATTGCTTTACAATGTTTTGTTGGTTTCTGCCATACAATTTAAATTTAAGTGACCCAGTGATTACATAAGCACAAATCAGAAGTATTATGTTCACATGGGCTCCCAGACTCTGTCACATGAAGGTAAATTCCTGAACAGATTTTTAAGAGTAAGAATGTATAGGTACACCCCCTCAGGTTTCTCCTTTTATTGACTTTTTCTTATTCTTTGACCCTCAGATCATAGTTTCAGCAACAGAGATCAGAAGCAGAGACAAATCAAACTTTCATTAAACTGATCTTATGAGCTAGGTATACAAGCTTTTATGGACATTTTCATTTTCCTTGGGCATATAGCTAAAAGGAGAATTGCTGTATCCTGTGGTCAGTTCATGTTAATCTTTTGAAGAAACTGCCAAACTGTTTTCCAAAGTGGTTGCATGTTGTTTTATATCCCCACCAGCAGTGTATGAGGGTTTTGCTTTCTCACACGATTGCAACACTTTTCTTGGAGTCTTTCACGTCTGGCCATTCTGAGTATCATGTTGCATCTTTGGTTAATTCTTAAGAGTTGAAAACATGAAACAGTCCAAATGCCCATCAACAGGTGAACAGATGGACTAACTGGTGTAACCATACAATGAACTACTCAGCAATAAAATAACAGGCTACTGATGCCCACAAATTTCAAAAACATTCAGCTGACACAAAGGATTACCTATTGTATAATTCCATTCATGTGAATTTCTAGAAAAGATAAAAATAATCCATAGGGTTGAATGTGAGATCAATGGTTGCAGTTAGCAGTAGGAGTAGATCTGACTGGGAAGAGGCACAGGAAACATTTTGAGCGCTGGAAAGTTGTACATCTTGGTAGCAGTGGTGGTTATATAGACTCAGGCATTTACCAAAATGCATGGAACTCAGGGCTTCTCTGGTGTTCCAGTGGTTAGGATCCTGTGCTTCTACTCCATGCAAGGGGCACAGGTTTGATTCCTGGTAGAGAACTAAGATTCCACATGCTGTGTGGCAAGGAGCCTCCCCGCCTCCCAAAAAGGCTTGGAACTTGAACTTTATGTTAAAATAGATATATTTTATCAATAAAATTTATTTTTAAAATGTGGTTCTGAAGAAAGAATGAAGATAGGTAGACTAAAACTTGTTAAAGGAACAATTTTAAAAATTTCAATTTATTTTTGGCTGTGCTGGGTTTTCATTGCTGTGCAGGCTTTTCTCTAGCTACAGTGAGCAGAGGCTACTCTCTAGTTGCAATGCTTGTGCTTCTCATTGCAGTGGTTCCTCTTGTTGCAAAGTAGAGGCTCTAGGGCTCTCAGCCATCAGTAGTTGGGGCTCCTGGGCTCTAGAGCACAGGCTCAATAGTTGTGGCTCAGGGGCTTAGCTGCTCCATGATATGTGGGATCTTCCTGAATCAGGGATCGAACCTGTGTCTCTTGCATTGGCAGGCAGATTCTTTACCACTGAACCACCAGGGAAGCCCTTAAAGGAACAATTTTTAAAATAGCAGGTCTAACCCCGTTAGAAAGCAGCAATTGATCAGATCCTGGGCCCTGTGGAGGACAGCTCTATCGCTATTTTTTAAGGGGTAGCAAGTACAGATGCACTGGTAACACACATATGCCCCAGAGGTGTAAGGCAAACCCCAGAAAGATTTAGAAGCCTGATATCAATGATGTTTTTAGACATTTAGTGAACTAGGAATGCTGAGACAGCCCTGTAAAGTAAGGGAAAAGTTATTTAAATTTACACTCGACACCACAAAGAGGTATAACACTTAGTGGACCTCTCTGCATTAGGAAGGCAGTTTGGAACACACTCAGAAATTCTACTGTGAACAGTTTCCAATTTTGAGCGAAGCTCAGATCAAGAGCTTGGCAGCAGGCCCAGCGCGGTTGCAAGATTTCCCCCAGATGAAACTGCAAGATGCTTCAGCTCTTGCTGTGTTAGGACAGGAGGGAGATGGGATACTGTGTGGAGTGGACTTCAGTCTCTAATAGATTTACAAAGGCCTCAGATTTGGGAGGAAGACCATGACTTCTGTGGCAGAGAACTATTTCACTATATCACTGGAGAAATAGATTCTGTGGCAACACACTCTAATAGAGACCAATCTCGTCACCACCATGTGGTCCTTGACCAGTGACAGCCATCCTCTGATGGATTATCAGGTTCGTTGACTGCTGCTGCATCTCATCATATTGTGGAAATGATCTATTTGGAATTGGGCCCTGGAAAGTCCATAAAGTAAAATGAATAAATGGGGAGTCCAGAGCCCTATGTCTTTCATGGGGACCTCCCTACGACCACTGGCTGAGGAGGAGACAACTCAGGCCTGGTTCACAGATACATCAGCACCATATGAAGGGCACCACTGATACGTGGAGCCCCCATTTTGTGAAGACCTTCCTAGTGGTCAAAGTTATGAGCAGGATACTTGGAAATCTGCTTTCTGTAGGAGGAGGGATGCCTGGGAACATAGATATGAATCAGTTTCTTGGCAGAAGTAACTCACTTGTCTGGTTGTTAGAATCCCAACAGGACACAAAACTGGGACACCAGGGACAAGGAAGTGTGAAAGAAAGGCGATGTGGTTGAACTTGGTACTTTGGTCATGGACATAAAGCGTGTGGAGTTTTGTGTTTCACACTGATGCCTAAAAGAGACAGAGAAAGCAAACAGGACAGAGAGGCTCATTTTGTGCAAATGCAACAATATCTTTTAAGGTAGAGAAAGTGTAGTGATGGAATCATGATCATGGGTAAGTCCACTAGTATTAACATTTATCTGCTGCCCAGAAGCAGTCAGTCTGACACACAAGAAAGTGGCCTGTTGACTGTTCCTAAATTTTACTGTATGTACTTGTGACCCAATGACAGGATCTGTCCTCAATGACATCCAACTTCTATATTTTTGATATTACAAAGATAAGTCCTTCATAAGTTGTCCCTCTATTTTGGTCCTTAAGATCCCACGATCAATTAACCACTTCCAAAGACTTCTGTAGGTCAAGCAATTCTGATTACCACAATGACCTTGAGCCCACTGTAGTTGTAACGGATGAGGTAGGCGCATGGCCACTGGAACATGATCATTACCACAAGGCCCTTAAGGAGGGACCATTAACCCAGCAGTTAGAAGTCCTACTAGGTCAATAGTTAGACTTGCAGGGGTCCTGGGTCAGAGAGAGTTCTGTGAGAGACGGCTGGTGGCCTTCTCCCTGGGGCCCTTCAGACTTTCTGGCCTTGGGACAATGGGTGAACTGGGGAGCCCAGGGACAAATTGGGGGCCAACTGGGTCCTGGACATCTGGCTCCCTCAGTGATGATTGCTGGACAAAGCCTGGGGACCTGACCCTGAGGGCCCTGCCAGCTGAGATCTGCCTCCTCAGCCAGGCGTGGGCACTGGTGGGAGGACCCAGACTAGGTCCTGGACAAAAACTCTCAATCAGGGTGACCAGTCCATACAGGAAACCCCTGTTATTAAGCAGGGCCTGGACTTCAGAGGGTGAAAGTCAAGGCTCAGGACCTTAAGCAAATAAAGTGAGGGATAATAATGCTGCTTTGCTTACAGGGTTTTCTAAGTATTAAAAGCTGCAAGGAGGAATGGAGACAGAATTAAATGCCTCCTCTTTTCTTTCTTCTTAACCAAAAATAACATTAAAAAAACATTTATTTATTTGTTTTTGGTTGCTCCGTCTTTGTTACTACGTGTGGGGTTTGTCTAGTTGAAGAAATCAGGGGCTACTGTCTTGTGGTAGTGTGTGGGCTTTCCGTTTCGGTGGCCTCTCTTGTGGAGCACAGGCTCTATGATACATAGGCTCAGGAGTTGCAGCTCACAGGCTCTAAAGCACAAGCTCAGTAATTTTGGTGCTCAGGCTTAGTTGCCCCAAAGCATGTGGAATCTTCCCTGACAAGGGATTGAACTGGTATCCCCTGCATTGAAAGGGAGATTCTTAACCACTAGACCACCAGGGAGGCCCTGACATTTGTTTTGTTAGAGGTTTATAGGCTCACTGTGACCTGACTGTGACCTGACCATGACCTGACCTCAAGAACTCATATTTTTCTAGGATGCTGGGGATCCCATCACCCAGCATTTTCTCAGGGTCCTGGCAGAAGTGTCTTCTAGTCCCTCTTGGAGGTCAAAATTGGGGGAATTGGTGAGTAAATTACTCATGATAAATCTACATCAACAACCGTATTTCCTTCAGTATTTATATTATGCCAGGGCATTTCTGATATCTTAATATTGGCCTCTGCCCAGTTCAGCTTTAAGCTAATTAACTAAACAGAAACAAAGGTACCAACAGATCAACAAAATCAAAATCTTGCTCACTGTAAAAGCTAATAGACACACTTCTACCAAAATGGAATAAGAAAACAGAATTTATTGATATTATTAATGAAAAATTCAACGTAAGCACAGAGAAGATTCCAGTTAGTAAGAACTTATAACTTGATGTCAACACATCACATAAATTACTAAAAAAGCAGCCCTGGATAATCTATGAAGCAGGGGCTTCCCTTGTGGCTCAGTGGTAAAGAATCTGCCTGCCAATGAAGGAGATACAGGTTCGATCCCTGATCCCATATGCTGTGGAGCCACTAAGCCCATACACTACAACTACTAAGCCCATGCTAAAGAGTAACTCTGAGCCTATTAGCCGAGGCTACTGAAGGCCACATGCCTTGATCCCATTCACCACGAGAGAGGCCACCTCAATAAGAAGCCTGTGCACCGTAACTAGAGTAGCCCCTGATTGCTACAACTAGAGAAAGACCATGCAGCATTGAAGACCCATCACAGCCAAAAATAAAACAAATGAAATTATTTTTTTTAATTTAACAAAAATCTATAAACCAGTGTGCAGAAATGTGAGTCCTATGGTATCTTCTGTGCTGCTACTGCTGCTAAGTCACTTCAGTTGTGTCCAACTCTGTGCGACCCCATAGATGGCAGCCCACCAGGCTCCTCCATCCCTGGAATTCTCCAGGCAAGAATACTGGAGTGGGTTGCCATTTCCTTCTCCAGTGATGAAAGTGAAAAGTGAAATCAAAGTCGCTCAGTTGTGTCCGACTCACAGCGACCCCATGGACTGCAGCACCAGGCTCCTCCATCCATGGGCTTTTCCAGGCAAGAGTACTGGAGTGGGGTGTGAGTTGCTAATCCTTCTCAGGGTGTTGCCTAGCTTCTGGAATGGATGTGGTGCATCGGGTCTCCAAGCTACTGGCCACTTCCTGCACAACTTGTTTGACTGGCATGATTTCACTGCTGTGGTGGAGCATGCTGATGTTCTGTGCATGTTCAGATAGTCTGGATCTCTTCAAGCTATATTACAACAATCCAGGAGTAAAACTGAATGTGTAGTGCTGTCTGCTCCGTGGTAATGAAAATATTTCCTTTTTCCTGAGAAGGATACAAAGAATGAAGTTGTGAAATCAAAGGCTGCATATTATGTATCTTAGGGCATGAAAATCTGCTTTAGAAACAATCCCATGTGTGCAAATTGGATCACTACTTGACTGAGCTTGTGTCCAGTCTATAGTCATTCTCTAGGCTACCTTGGGCTTCTACACCATCTATGCTACCTAATTAAACAGGATTATTGTAGGGCCCTAAATGGGAAACCTTAAAGATGGGCTAGCTTTGCGGTCGGAAACTAAGATGGCGCCTGGCGGAAGAGATAGGGGCGTGGTCTATGTTACAGTTTTTGATTGGCTCTCTTGATTTCCGTGCACGTGGACAGCGCGTGATCACCATAGACTCCTGTTATAATGAAGGCACATGACGATTTGATCTTTAACGTGATTGATGCAACTATGGCACATGACAATTTGACCTTTAACATGATTGATGCAACTATAGAAAGTCCCTCACAAAACCCCCTTGCTTGCCTATATAAACCAAGAGTTTGTGGCAACAAAGCGGAACTGCTTAGATGGAACCCCTGTTGCGTCTGATTGTCTCTTGGGCTGGGTTGGTGGACAGCAGGCTCACCTCTCCTCGGGACCCCTTGGCTTTGCTGAGGGAAGTTCCACTGCCTCTGTCTTTCTGCGGAGCGCCCCCTGCAGAAACTGGCGCCCAACGTGGGGCACGAAGTGGATGGACAGAGGTGGTGACACCGTGCAGCTCTGAAAGAAGGAGCGACGAAGGACTCTAGGCTGGTCGCAGCACAGCGCTCCCCTTTAGAGGAAATCCGGATTTCAAGGTGGGCCCCCCTCTGTTTTGAGGGAAGTGGCAAAACTCTCCTGACTTTTTATTCTCCTCTTCTTTTCTGATCTGTCCTTAACTCCTTTTTCGGGAGTTTCAGTGAACAGGCGAATGGTTGTGAAGGCAATTGATAAGTCCTGGCTAGGGCCACTCTCTGGCGGACTTTGAAGGCTCCGCAAAAAGTGAGCCTCAGTAACTAGAGCCCGACCGGGTGAAACTCCCCTTTAATCATCCTTAACTGAGGACGTGGCCTAGAATCTTCCCTGTGGGCACGGGTCAGGCACTGAAAGGCCATTAGGGCGCCTGCCACTTGAAGACTCCCGTGACAGGATAAGGGGGTCACGGACCGGGCAAGAAACCTCTAGGGTGCCCGCCCCCAGAAAGAAAACTTCCGTGCAACAATGCAGGCACATAAAAAGTTTCAAAAGCATACCACAAGCCCAACTTTCTGGCCACCACGACTCCCAGTAGGATTTTTGGTGGTTGTCCTCAGTGACTTTTCTTTCTATTCTCTCTCAGCAGCATGGGAAATAACATTGGGAAATCTGATGAGCCCGCACTCAGGGCACTGAGATATATGCTCATAAGCAGGGGACTTGAGATTTCTGACGCTCAGGCCATTTAGGTCTGGGGGACCATTGTACGGTTAGCCCCCTGGGTTGCTTCGGCCAATCTGTTCTCTTGGGACACTTGGGATCAAGTACAAACCCTTGCTAGGCAGCGAGAGGTTCAACATGGTGAGGCCCCCCCCTTAGGGTTCTGTCTGACCATTTTGGCCCTCAAGCTCTGCTTTTCACGGAGCGAGGAGCATGTCACTGATACGGGTACCCACAATTCAAAATCAGGAAAACAATGGGAAAAGTTTGACGAGGAATGACTCATGTCGGACCAAATTATAGCAAAAGACACTGTAGGGAATAAAGACTCTAGAGTGAATAGCGGGCCATGGGAGCCTTTTGGGGATGACAAAGGGGTGAAAGAGAATAGAGACCCCTCTGATGCCCTGAGACCGGGAGCCCAGGGGAGAGAACTGTGCCCCTCCCTGACTCCCCGATTTGAGGAAGTTTTGGGAGTACCTTGGGTGGGAAAGACAATGAGGTCACCTTGGGAAAGGAGAACCTATCCCGGGGACCCTTGGAGATCCTCGCTGCCCTTTACCGGCCCGACTCAAGCCTTTCCTGTAAATGTTAACCCGGGTGGGGAGGGGGGAATAGGCCGGCAGCCTGGTACCCCTGGGAGGCCAATGATTTAAAAGAGCTCATAAAGGCAGTGGCAGAGGATGGCCCGAACTCCCTGTGGGCAGAAACTATTCTCCAGGGCCTGGCTCATCAACCTTGTACGACCCAAGACTGGAAGATGCTATGTAAGGCAGTGCTCCCCAGTAACACCTATATCAAATGGTGTGCCTTTCTTAAGGAAGAGTGTCATGCTCAGGCAGAAAGAAATCAAGCTGCCAACCCTGTTATCCCAGTGACTTTCGGGATGTCGTCAGGGATGGCAGATCAATGGAGTACGGGACCTCAACAGGCCACCATTCCTGCTCCTTATACAGATCAGGTACGGTCCATATGCCTGGCTGCCTGGAAAAAGCTTGCGGAGGGTCCCAGTGAGCCCCCTATATTGGGCATCACTCAAAAAAATAACGAAGACCTCTCCACCTTCATAGATCGGGTGGAAAAGAGTATACAGAGAAAATTCCCTCCAGGGCCTCTGAGAGATCAATTTGTTAGGCTATTAGTCTGGGAAGGGATGAACTCAGGCCATAAGTTGGCTTGCGCAGGGCAGAAAGACCGCTCTATGGAGCGATGGATTATAGCCACCAAAGACATGGGGATACAGAGCCATCAGACCCGCTCTATTTCGACTGCCCTTCAGGCTCAAACTGAAGCCCTTACCAAGGCGATGACCAAGGCCCTCTCTGCTATGATGGCCTCTGGGGGGACCACATCCAAGGGACCCCAGCCCTATATGGGTGCCAGTAAGGAATCTTAAAATTTACACCACAAGAGAGAGGTCAAATCTCAAAATCTGACACAGATTAAAGAGACACTCACATATTGAGCCCAAGAACAAAAAGTCCTTGAGGTGACCTTTTCTTCCCTTTCAGATCATCGATGCGGTGACCCTGGTGGACACTGCTCCTGGTGATCGTTGGATTACCTATCCTCTCCTTGCTGACCTTCGTCATTGCCATGGCTGTGCAACAGTTTTTAGAATCTTTGAAGCCTGGGTTTAATGATACACAAGGCCATCAACCATGAGGGTAAAACAGGGTCAGCATCCATCCAGTTCAACAAGCTCAGACCATCGAGGTTATAAACATATCCACTGCCTCTGCTCAAGGATTTCAAACCAGCTCGAACACCTGAGATCCGCCATAATGGGACTCCAACAGCAGCTTGATCTCCACGCCAGGGCGATCGAGACGTTGAGTGTCTTGGCGTGCACAGACTGCTATGTGAGATACCCCAGCTTTTGTACCAGTGTTAAAAGAGACTCTCACAGGTGAAAAAGGGAGCAACGGATCTATGGGACTGTACAAAGTCCATTTACCTGGTTTAAAAATGCCTTCTATTTGCTTGTTTTCGTCATTCGCTTGTTTTTGTTATTCCGCTTGTTGTAATGTTTAAGGTAAAAAATCTCACAGCCTGCAATAGGCGCTTACAACAAAAAATAGTTATGCTTGCCCAGGTCATGGAAAAGGAGCCCCACATTAGGCACCCACAAAACCCATGGATTAATTTAGCCCTTCAAGAGGTTAACTGAGACAGATAAAGAGTTCTAGATGCCCATCTAGAGAGATTCCGCCTAGCCCCCAAGAGGTGGCTGGATAGCCAATGATGGGTAAGACCCTCAGAGGAGGGCAACATAAGACAGGCACAGCTGCGAGAGGGGCTGGCGAGGCTGGAGGTTGGCCGCCTACAGCTTTACGCCTTGCTCTACAGAACATCAATATAAATGTCTCGAGGGCTTAAATAAAATAAAAAAGGGGGAGATGTGGGGCCCTAAATGGGAAACCTTAAAGATGGGCTAGCTTTGCAGTCGGAAACTAAGATGGCGCCTGGCGGAAGAGATAGGGGCATGGTCTGTGTTACAGTTTTTGATTGGCTCTCTTGATTTCTGTGCACGTGGACATCGCGTGATCACCATAGACTCCTGTTATAATGAAGGCACATGACGATTTGATCTTTAACATGATTGGTGCAACTATGGCACATGACGACTTGACCTTTAACGTGATTGGTGCAACTATAGAGAGTCCCTCACAAAACCCCCTTGCTTGCCTATATAAACCAAGAGTTTGTGGCAATAAAGCGGAACTGCTTAGACGGAACCCCTGTCGCGTCTGATCGTCTCTCGATCGCCGCTCGCCGAGGGGCTGGGTTGGCGGACAGCAGGCTCACCTCTCCTCAGGACCCCTTGGCTTTGCTGAGGGAAGTTCCACTGCCTCTGTCTTTCTGCGGAGCGCCCCCTGCAGATTATGATAGGAATAGTCACCTTGCCAGTCTTTGCTGCTGCTGCTAAGTCGCTTCAGTCATGTCTGACTCTGTGCGACCCCATAGATGGCAGCCCACCAGGCTCCCCCGTCCCTGGGATTCTCCAGGCAAGAACACTGGAGTGGGTTGCCATTTCCTTCTCCAATGCATGAAAGCGAAAAGTGAAAGTAAAGTCGTTCAGTCATGTCTGACTCTTCGTGATCCCATGGACTGCAGCCTAACAGGCTCCTCTGTCCATGGGATTTTCCAGGCAAGAGTACTGGAGTGGGGTGCCATTGCCTTCTCCTTGCCAGTCTTTAAGAACACACTAATCTCTGCCACCCTCCCTGCTGAGCCCCTTACCTGGAATGCAATATATATCTTTTTCATTTACTATCTTACCTGGGGAGTAAGTTTCAGAGCCATCCATCTGGCCTCCTCACCATGGTGGCCCTTAACCAAAGACCAGGGTTCCAATGCAGGGGTTACTCTAATGGCCGAGAATGTCAATCCTGTCCAACAGCAGTCTCTTCCACCAGGGCTGATTTGGCCACTACTGAATGTCTAAAATAAGAGACGAAGACTGAGTCCCCAGTATAGCACCATTACTAGGAGAGACCAACTAGCATTTGACTATTTTGGCCCTCAAAAGGCCAATGTTTGTCCTCACAGGAAAATCTAATATTCCAGGCATGTGTTTTCTTTCCTGCCCCAGGGCCTCAGCCAGCACCACTATCCAAAGGCTTACAAAATGTCTGGTCAGCCAGTATGCTATCCCATATACACTGCATCAGTCCAGAGGACCCACTTTGCATTAAAGGATGTGCAAGACTATGTCCAGCACAAAAGGACCCACTGCATGTACCAGTAGCTGCTTCTGCAAGAGAGCTTTGGAACAGCCTCGTGAAAGCACAGTTGAAGCCCCAGCTCAGAAGCAATATTCTGATAGGACAGAGTGCTTCCCTTCAGAGTGCAGTCTATAAAATGGACAAAGGCAGTGCTGTGTTCTCAAAGTGGAAGAACCCAGCAGTGAGGGTAGGCCTCACCAACCACCACTACCAAAGACCCTCCAGGGGCCGTTGTGCTTCCTGGACACTCCACTCCAGGCTGCAGAGTTAAGAGGTCTTGAACTCCACAGGAGACATACATTTCACCAGAGACAGAGTGTTTCCCACTTAATTAATAAAGACAGACACGACTTGAGGATTGTGCTCCTTATAACCTGGGACCAGCAGGAAAGAGGAGCTGTTGTCTATGCAGGTTGTCTGATACATCATGAGGAGAATGGGCTGCCATCATACATGGGGCAGAGAATCTGAGTTGATGCAGGTAACCCACCGAGATCCTCCTTGGCGTTTCCTTGCCCACTTGTGATGGTAACTGGAGAAACACAGCAGCTTGGGTGTGAGAAGGGCATGCTGACCAGGGCCCTTAGGAATGAGGATCTTGCTCTCACTGATGTTAGCAATGGTGGCAGCTGTGAGAATCTGGAATGCGTAACAGGTGAGAGCAAACAGTTGCAACAGGAGGGCTGTAGTTCTTCCTGATTTCCCTCTTCTTAGTCTCTCTCTAGACAAACCCAACCTTGGAAGGGATGCTCTGTGCAGTTGTGGAGCTGAACCACCCAGATCCCTCTTCCAGGAACAACCTGCTGCCCAGAGGCAGGGACTCCCTCCACTTGTCAGCTTGTCCAGAGTTGGTCTCAGGGGAAAAGGGCTGCTTCACCTGAGATCACTCTCTCCTCAGGGCAGCCTGCCTCTACTGACTGACAGCTCAGGGTTGTAAGGGCCTGAATGTCATGCCAAATATGAGATACTTTTATGAGTGATTCTCTTCAGAGCCTCTGCTGGTCTGGCCAATGTCTCCACAACCTACAGTGTAGTTTTGACTTTTCCTTTGACCAATCCATTCCCTTCTCTTCTCCCATTACTTCATGTTGATTCTCAATAAACATCTTGCACCCCAAACTTCACCTCAGTATCTGCTTCCAGAGGCTGCAACTTATGATATAGTCTGACCTTGCTGTCAGTGAGGAGCAGCACTTGGGTTGTAATAATGAACACAACTGGAACCAGCTGAAACAAACATGGGGATTTATTATAAGGATATTTGGGATATCTCACAGAAAATCCAATAATCAAGGCAAGAAAATGGCAGAGATAAACCCAGACTTCAAGACAAGAACCAGATCCTGGAACCCAGCCAGGACGCTCATGACTTGGCTTCCGTGGTGGCTTCACACTTCTCTCATTGCAGCTATGCCTCCTTATGTGGTAGAAAACACAGCCACTGACACCACTTACATTTATGTACCAAAGCTTCAGTTGTTAACATTATATAGACAAATAAGAGAGTCCTAGCTTTCCAGAAGCTTCCTAATGGGAAAGAGAAAACATGCAACGATTTTATCACCAGTGAAATACATGTACAGGTTCACATAGGTTGAATAGGTATTAACAAGGAACAAGGGCATTTCAGTGGCAGTAGATTGACAAAAAAGCACACACACACAAAAGCATAAAGACAGATTGTAGAGATTGTAGAACTCTCAAGTAAGTTAAGGACACAAAAACAAAACAAAACCAAGACTGTAAGAGGAGAGATAAAGTATTCAGAAATTATGAACAGGTATGATTTTGTATAAAAGTACTCATATACCACGAGGACATTACAGCTTCAGTCCACAACTGTATGTGTGTGTGTGCACGCACATGTGCTCAGTCATGTCCAGCTCTTTGCAACCTCATGGACTGTAGCCCACCAGGCTCCTCTGTCCATGGGATTTTCCAGGTAAGAATACTGGAGTGGGTTGCCATTCCTTCTCCAGGTGGATCTTCCTGATCCAGGGACCAAAGCCATGTCTCCTATGTCTCCTACATTGGCAGGTGGATTCTTTACTGCTGAGCCACCTGGGAAGCCAAGTCTATAATTAGCCACATGGTATTTCAATAGAAGAGTGTATAATCAGAATTGCATCTTAAAATAAATAGTATGTATATAAGTGCAAAAAAATGAACTGAAAGGACGAAAAGGGCAAAAAATATGCATACAGCTGCTGAGTCATAGCTGAATTAGTTAATTGGCATGCAGGCCAGCACTAGGTGCTCAGCATCTGAAAACTTGTTGGTATCATGTTTGTAGGCTAACAAACGCAATGAAATTGACAATCTGCGCACATACTGGAGTAAATGACCAAATGACTGAGATCTCGAGTGTAGAGTCCAAATGTCTATGGATGTATACTTTGCTATGTAATGCAGATGTTGGTAGATATGTCTGGTATTCTTTGGGTTCATTTCATCTCAGGGTTCTACATATGATCAAGTCACATGAAATAAAAATGTCAGGAACATATATATCCATACAGATAATGGTGTCTGAAAATATCAAAGCCCACAAAGAAAAGCTGAACACAAGGCAATCCTGATATAGGTCTCAGAATTCATAGATAGGACCTCCAGAAGATCCAGTATTTAATGTAAGGAATATAATAGAAAGTATGCTCTGCAGGATTGCTTCCACACCAATGGAGGAACCTGGGAGGTGAAAGAGGAAAAGGAAGGAGATGCTCCTCCTCAAGTATTCCATCTAAATCTCATTTATTGAGCTTCACAAAACCATAAGTAAATCCAGCCTAACTTTAAAATTGGCTTTCTTGATGCAGCATTTGTAGTAGGAATCAGTGAGGGAAAATATATTTTTGTGGTTTACCAAGGTGTCTTAAAAATGTAACACTAAGAATCTCTAAATTTCAGAATCAGAGGCCTCTTGTGACCCTTCAGAAGACAGAATGCCAAGTGAGTTCTACACCACACACTTGGGAGGTGGAACATTAGGTATTGTGATAAACAAAGCCCCTGCTGCCAGCATCAGCCCTGGCACAGGATGACTGACATCAGACCCTTAGGAAACACATTCGCCCTTGGGATTCAATCAAAAGGCCAGTGAAGTTTCATCATCTCAAAAAGGAAGTTCTAAGACTAACTGCTTAATAGTTCAAAAATAATCTAGAACAGGAGTGAGCAAAACTAGGAAGTTTTTAGACAACAGACTCCTGGGCCCAATTCAAGACCCAACAAGCCAATCACTGGGCTGAGGAAAGAGACCCAGGATAGATGGAAAAGAAAAAATGGAAAACAACAACAACAACAACCCACAAAGTAAAACACCACACTGCAACTACTTGTTCTTTTACAAAGGTCTGTTTCACCAACCTGGTAAAATGACCTTAAGGTATTAGGGAGAAAAGTAGGAAGTCCATAAATTTATGTATGAATAAAAATTTGGGAAATAGGACTTTGTTGA
This sequence comes from Capricornis sumatraensis, assembly GCF_032405125.1. Classification (NCBI taxonomy): domain Eukaryota; kingdom Metazoa; phylum Chordata; class Mammalia; order Artiodactyla; family Bovidae; genus Capricornis; species Capricornis sumatraensis. The sequence goes on along the minus strand of NC_091085.1, from coordinate 51,005,236 downwards.
AATTCTGGTACAACAGTTCATGATTTTACCCTCATTTATTTAATATTCCAATTTTCCAACAATGATGTAAAATTGTACATAAAGAAAAAAATACTGCTAGAATCAAAGGTACCAAACACCACAGTTAAAACGACTTGTGCATGAGAGAAGGCCTGATTTTTCCAAGTATGGAAACTAGACTAGACTTTTCTGAATTTCACCATCATACAAAAAACATAGTTGATTTTGTCAAACAACATTATAGAGAGATTGCTACAAAAGTCTAAATAAACCTAGGCATGGGTCATGCATTTTCAGAAGGAACCACCCTTATAAAATGGTAAGCACACATAGGAAATTTCTCTTGTGCATGATATGACAGTTGAAAGGCAAGTGAAACACAAATATTTCCAATGATGAAACAATAAAAACTTGTTTTCTGATACCTGTCTGGTAATCACAGAAATCTGCAGGAAGGCAAAATAGGCTTCCTGGGATACACAAAAAATATGGTTCTCACCATGAAATCCTCTATATTTTATATTCTCTGCATAGTGACTCTCAAGTACATGTTTCTTCATCTAATTTTTACAGGATATTTTACGAAACACCAAAACATAATAGCAGCACACAATATTCATGACAATTCATCACAGTAAATTAAAATACAAGTTGTACTTGGGTGACATAGCACTTAAGATACACACACTGGATGCATGGAGGCACCTTGTTACACAAGGAGGGCATTCTGCTCCAAGTTAATGCCACTGAGCAGGAGTGCAGAGCCACAGTGCCCACTCCTCACAATTCACTCGTGCCATTCTGCAGTTCTACACTAGAATACTTATTAACCAGGTTTTATATAAACTGTTTCTCAGAGTCTAGGATCCAAAAGACTTTATATAATGTTGGCTTTTGCTACTAAAGAGAAAGGTCAGTGACAACAATAGAGCCTTTTATAAACTAACAAATCATAAGGAAATGTGTTGATATTACATGCTACTTATTGAGCAGTAAGACATGTCCTATGAGTTACCATTTTTATAGTATTATTAAAATAGAAAAACCAGTGGCACATGGTATGTCTTCATAGACATCAGAGGCACTACAAGGCATGTACATCTCATGCTCCAAATTACATTACCATATGTAATTCCAAAATACAAAACACAGCCTGTGACACAGGAAAATAAGCCATAATTACATACCATGGAGAAATTTTGTATTCCAAAGACTCAATTTATTCACATTTTTAGAAACTTCATAGTTGAGCCTTAATATAATTTAGAACCAGTTATTTTTGGTACCCATGTCTATAAAGAGTGCATGGCTTTCCATTATAGCATTGTATCTAGGGGCATGTATTTCTAATGTCTCTAAACCACAGGATACAATATGGTGGGGTTACTTGCCGAAGATTGTCCCATATTTAGTATTTTCAAAGAATTCATTCCTGAGGGCATCTTCTTATGTACAATGAGCTGTTATTTCTTGATGAAAATATCACCTCACTTGCTGTATTCATGAAGTTTTCCTTAACTCACTGGAATAGGGTTCATTTTCAGTGGTAATTTTTCCAATGGCTAATGAAATTTGATCTCTGGAAAGCTTTCTTATAGTCACAGTATTCTTCTGTACTGTTAATTTTCTACTGTAAAAGGTTTGACAATGGTTTGAAATGTTTTTGAAATCCACTGCAATTCATAGGGTCATTCTCCCTCTATGGATTCTAATATAAGAAACACATCAGGCTGCTGAAAGCATCCCCGACATAACCTATTTAGAGTTCCTAACTTAAAAGTGTATTCACACATATAATGTGATGTAACTATTATCTGAAAGATTTACCATAACTGATGAGGTAAGATCTCTGTCAAAGACTAACATTAATACCATTCTTAGGATTTCTTTACTGTATGAGTTCTCCGATGATTAATGAGCTGTGACTTTTGGGAGAAGGCTTTCCCACATTCACTGCATTGAAAAGGTTTCTCTCCTGTATGGATTCTCTGATGATTAACAAGCTGTGACTTCTGAGAGAAGGCCTTTCTACATTCACTGCAACTGTAGGGTCTCTCTCCTGTGTGTGTCCTCTGATGTGGTATGAGGTGTGACTTCCGAGAGAAGGCTTTGCCACAGTCGCTGCATTCAAAGGGTTTCTCTCCTGTATGTGTCCTCTGATGATTTATGAGACTTGACCTCTCCCTGAAGGCTTTCCTACATTCACTGCATTCATAAGGCTTTTCTCCTGTATGAGTTCTCTGATGTCTAATTAGTTCTGATTTTTCAAAGAAAGCTTTTTGACAAAGACTGCATCCATATGGTTTCTCTCCTGTGTGAATTCTCTGGTGAGTATTGAGCTGTGACTTCTGGGAGAAGGCTTTTTCACAGTCCCTGCATGCATAAGGTTTTTCTCCTGTATGGGTTCTCTGATGTGTTGCAAGGCTTGACTTTTCACCAAAGGCTTTCCCACATTCACTGCATTCATAGGGTTTCTCTCCTGTGTGCGTCCTCTGATGTGATATAAGATGTGACTTCTGACAAAAGGCTTTTCCACACTCACTGCACACATACGGTTTTTCTCCTGTATGAATTCTCTGGTGATTAGTGAGGCTTAATTTTTCACTGAAAGCTTTCCCACATTCACTGCACTCATAGGGTTTTTCACCTGTATGAGTTCTCTGATGTCTGACAAGCTGGGATTTCCTACTGAAAGCCTTCCCACACTTAGTGCATACAAAGGGTTTCTCTCCTGTGTGTGTCATCTGATGTGATAAGAGGTGAGATTTCTGGGAAAAGGCTTTCCCACACTGGATGCATCCATGAGGCTTCTCTCCTGTATGGGTTCTCTGATGGTTAATAAGACTAGACCTCTCTCTGAAGGCTTTCCCACATTCACAGCACTCATAGGGTTTCTCTCCAGTATGAATTGTTTGATGTCTAATTAGCTCTGATTTCTCAAAGAAGGCTTTTCTACAATCGCTACATCCATAGGGTTTTGTTCCTGTGTGGGTCCTGTGATGTGTGACAAGCTGTGACTTCCTGCTGAAGGCTTTCCCACATTCTCTACATTCAAAAGGTTTCTCTCCTGTATGAATCCTTTGATGATTGATGAGATTTGACTTTTCACTAAAAGCCCTCCCACATTCAGTGCATCCATAGGGTTTCTCTCCTGTGTGTGTCCTCCAATGTGATATGAGATGTGACTTCCGGGAGAAGGCTTTCCCACACTCACCACATTCATAGGGTTTCTCTCCTGTATGTGTCCTCTGATGGGATGTCAGCTGTGACTTTTGGGAGAAGGCTTTCCCACACTGGCTACAATTGTAAGGTTTCTCTCCTGTATGAGTTCTATGATGTGTAATAAACTGTGACTTCTGGGGAAAAGTTTTGCCACATTTACCACAGCCATAGGCTATTTCTCTTATATGTCTGCTCTGATGTTTAATGAGACTTGATTTCTTACTGAAGCGTTTCCTACATTCACTGCATTCATAGAGCTTCTCCCCTGAACGACTTCTGTGATATATGATGATCTGTGACTTCTTATAGCTAATTTTATCACATGCATAGTATTTTAACCAAGTATCAGTTTCCTCAGTCTTGGTATGGAGAAATAATTTGTCAAATATGTTTAAGTCAGCTGGTTCCATTCTTCCATAGTTTGCTTTTGGAATAAGAAAATCTAAATGATGTTTTAAAATTAATCCATCTATGTCACCTTCTTTGTTTGATTTCCTTAAAGGAATAAAGTTCATGCTCAGATTAAACTTTTTTCCAAGTGCATCACATTCATGATCTTGTTTCATATTTTTAAACTTCTTGTTATCCCTGTGCCAAGTCATATGACCATTTACTTGAAAGACTTGATCTATGAAGAAAAAAAAAGTCCTATAAGTCCTTTCATAGTTGTGTTTATTGAATAAAAACCTAGAAATGCTATTTGATGGAATTAAGGCCTTTTAATGTTTAGTTTCCTAGTATGACTGCAATATCTAACCTCTAGGTATTGAAAAACACTTTAAACACTGTAAACAAGAACAGAAAGCAGACAGTAGATTAAGTTTAAATGAAACTGACCACCAACTTGGGGCAAAGGGAGTAATCGCTGAACAGGCTACATGGGCTCACTCCACAGGTCCTCAGTGTCACCTGCCTCCCTTCAGCCACACTCAGAGGACACTGCAGCTCAGGTCAATTGTGGGACACAACCAGCGTGCCCACATCTCTCCACCAAGAGATGGAGAGATGGGCTGCAAGTGCATTCTTGGGCCATGTGCAGGGATGCCAGATACTCTGGAGCCTTAATATTCCCTGGGGCAATACTCAGTCACTGAGAAACAGGAGACAGAGGGTGGTACTAGCTTTCTGGTTCCTCAGAGGGTTCCCAGAAGCACACTGTTCATACATTCCTCTCTCACCCCATCTCACTTCCTCTTCTCCCACTAACACTGTAGAGATCACAGTCCCGCTAAGTATCTCAGGGTCTGCTTTTGAGGGACCTTGAATTAAGTCAGCGTCACACAACAGGAAATGAGGAGGAGGGCCCAGCTCTTCAGAGCAGTGCTGGATGCTTGGTGGTGCCACGTAACTCACAAAAGAAGATGAGAACTGGGATCTACACTAGCTAGTAATTTGGGAAGTTCAGACTAGGCTTAGTTTTAAGTAGGAATAGAGAAGTCTTTCAAAAGATGTTTTTCAAAGGTAAAAAACTTAGTAAAAAAAAAAAAAGGTAGAAAAGAGGTAATTCCATATACTCCACGTCTAAGCTACAGAAAAAGCACAACAGAACTTGACCAACTAAGGGGAGAAGTGGACCAACAGTTTGGGAGGAATAATAATCCACTTTCTGACATAATAAGGCTGAACAGAGAGAGTTTCACATCAGAGACACCCAAAGTGGGGAAAAATAAAGCCCTGATGGTCAAGCACAGGTGTCTTTGACCACAGAGAGAAAGGAGGACAGAAGGAGATTAACCACATCAGGGGACAGAATACCTAGCAAGAAGTCAAAGTCCCAGATGTGAAAGACTGGGAATAACATCATGGGCCACACCAGCTGGAAACATTTCACTTCAAGCTACGAGCAAAGAAGCCACATGTACTTCAAGCTATGAGCAAAGAAGCCATATGTAATGTGATTCACTTCAGTAGCTCATGTTAACTGTTCTGAATCACCATTAAAGGTTTGAGATTTTGAAAAGAGCCCTCTAAGGCACATTTCAAGGATGCCAAGCACCACCAGCTGAGAATGACTTCCACCTTCTCTCCTCTACCTGGTCTTCATACACTCACCTAACGAGTCTGAACTTGGAATTTCTCCATCTCCTGTCCATGGCTCTTCTCCTTGCTCCAACTTAAGGATGACACCAGGTTTCATAACTTCATAACCTGTTCAGGGAAAATCACAAAAACCTTGGTCCCTACTGCATGGCCTTTGAGGCCTCTGAAGAAGAAGCAAGGTTTGGAATTAGCTGACCCAGTGAAGCCACCCACATGAATACCAACAAAGTAAACAATCCTCAGAGGAATGGTAACAGTCTCCCCAGTGGATAATATGGTCTAAGAATCTTTGACTTCTATAACTCAAGTCCAAAACCATAAACCTTTCAGAGGCTCTGTAGTTGGTCTGCCCTGGTTCAAATTCAGGCTCTTTCCTTTCCTAGCTGTCAGGCCTTGGCAAAAATACTTAACTATTTTCTTTGTTTCAATTTCCTCATTAGAAGAAAAAAAAAATAGTGCAACACACCTGCCACACAGGATTGCTCTTATGATTGAGTCAATATAAGAACAATATGTGAAATTCGGTAAATTACATGCCTCAGGAGCTTTGTTGCTGTTCAGTCACTCAGTTGTGTCCGACTATTTGCGACCCCATGGACTGCAGTATGCCAGGCTTCCCTGTCCTTCACCATCTCTCAGAGCTTGCTCAAACTCATGTCCACTGAATCAGTGATGCCATCCAACCATATTCAATCTTTCCCAGCATCAGGGTCTTTTCTAATGAGTTGGCTCTTCATATTAGGTGGCCAAAGTATTGGAGCTTCAGTTTCAGCATCAGTCCTTCCAATGAATATTCAGGATTGATTTCCTTTAGGACTGACTAGTTTGATCCTCTTGTAGTTCAAGCGACTCTTAAGAGTCTTCTCCAACACCACAGTTCAAAAGCATCAATTCTTCAACACTCAGCCTTCTTTATGGTCCAACTCTCACTCACATCCATATATGACAACTAGAAAAACCATAGCTTTGACAATATGGACCTTTGTTGGCAAAGCCTCAGGAGCCTCACTACCACTATTGCTATTAGCTTCAGAGGCAGCACAATGAAAATAAGACTTCATTATTGGAAGGTGAGGTTCAAATACTTTCCCTGGGACTGTCATAGTCCAAGAACTTTGATCTCTAAAATTTAGGTCCAAAATCATTAAAAAATTTGCAAGTCCCAGAACTCTTAGAAACTAAAAAAGAACAAGCAAGGTACTAGACACAATATGAGATCTTCTGGGAAGTTTTTCTTTTTTTGCCCATGCCACAAAGCTCTCAGGATCGTAGTTCCCTGACCAGGGATTGAACCCAGGCCCCCCTGAAGTAGAAGCACAGAGTTCTAACTGCTGGACTGTCAGGGAAGTCCTGGGTAGCTTTTCTTACCTAGGGACACGAGACTGCTATAATTCTCCAACATGACATCCTTGTATAAGTCCTTCTGATGGGGGTCCAGTAGCTGCCATTCCTTCTGGGTGAAGTCCACAGATAAATCTTCAAATGAGAATGACCCCTGTAAGAGCACAGTCCTAGTGAATCAGAAGCAGAAATCACTAGGTGATATAGAAAACAAGTATCAGAGCTTAAACACATCATTCTTATCATGGCAAGTTATAGAATGTCTATTGGGTCCCAACTTTTGCACTCTATTTTGTAGGATAAAAGGCAATTATGCATTCTTTCATCCTCTCATTTACATGAGAACTGAAATATATGACTTTAAATTTTCCAAACCACTAACAAAGTTTTCACTGAATGTCAAATTTGGCACCAGAAGAGGCAGCAACAAAAGAAAGATAATAAAACAATATCCTCAAAAACTTCTTAGGTTGTAGACATATACAAATGTGTACACTTATAAATAAAGCAAGTTGCTTTAAGAGTTGAGGCAGAAAGTCCAGTGAGGGCATGACGTGGGTCAGAGAGGGAGCCTAGCACTCCATCTATGGTCGTATCAGTCTCTACTGAAGATGTGATACATGAAATAAAGTTTTAGGAAATTAGTAGTGGTTTCCATAGAAAAGGGGGTGCAAAAGCATTCTGAGTGACATCAAGTCCAAAATGGGGACCCAAACTGCTAGGGTAACACAGTATAAACAGTTCAGTCAGACAAGGTCCCAGGGTACCTTGTAGTGACTGGACTACAGGACACAGTGGGAGCAAGGCAGATGTGGTTACCACACCTTCTCACTGTTGACAATTAGCCATTAGAGCTTTTACAGGATGGAAGTGATATAACCTAATTTACATTGCAGAAAGATATCAGATATTTAAAAAATTAATTTTATTTATTTATTTTTATTTTTGACTGCTCTAGATCTTTGTTGCTGTGTGTGGCCTTTCTCTTGCTACAGTGCACAGGCTGCTCAGTGTGGTGGCTTCTCCTGTTGCAAAGCACAGGCTCTAGGGCACATGGGCTTTTGGTAGTTGTGGCATGCAGGCTCACTAGTTGTGGCATGCAGACTGTAGAGCAAGCAGGCTTAAGTAGTCGCGGCTCACAGGCTCTGGAGTGTAGGCTCTGTAGTTGTGGTGCATGGGCTCAGTTACCCAATGGCATGAGGAATCTTCCCAGACCGGGGATCGAACCCCCGTCTCCTACATTAGCAGGCAGATTCTTAACCAATGGACCACTAGGGAAGTCGTGGTATCTGGATTTTAAATCAAGATGGATTTCTGTCCCAAAGTCTCCTAAGATGACAAGAAAGCACAAACACACTCTTTTAAAAATTCAAAATACCACCAGAAAATAAGAAACCTGACTGTAAACAGCACATCACATACTTTGAGAGTGATGAAAGGGAAAAACCTACAATCAAGAATACTCTGCCTACCAAGCAATCTTGTTCAGATCTGACAGAAATCAAACACTTTACAGACTAAAGAAAACCTAAAAGAATTCAGCACCACCAAACCAGCTTTACAACAAATGACAAAGGAATGTCTCAAGGTGAAAAAGAAAATGAAGAAATGAGAAAGTCCACCAGTAAAGGCAAACACACAGTAAAGCTGGTAATCCACATATAAAGCTGGTAAGAAGGTTAAAAGACAAAGCTGGTAAAATCATTTATCAATAAGCAGTTAGGGGATCATAAAATAGATATAAAATATGGTAACAACAGTAATTGTGAGGGGAGGAGAACACAAATGCAGGCTTTTAAAAATGTATTTGAAATTAAAAGATGAGCAACTTAAAGTAATCATTTATATATACAGATTGCTATACAAAGACCTCATGGTAACCACAAATCAAAACATCTGTAATAGATATACATACTAGAAAAGAAAAAGGGATACAAGCCTAACATTAAAGAGAGTCATCTAATCACAAGAGAAGAGAACAAAAGATAGGAAAATGGACCTACAGAAACAAATCCAGAACTTCTCTGTTACAAGACAAAAGAGGACACTATATAATGATTAAGGGATCAATCCAAGAAGAAGATATAATAATTGTAAATACATATGCACCTAACATAGCACCTCAATGTATAATGCAAATGTTAACAGACATAAAGGGAGAAACTGACAGTAACACAATAATGTGCTGTGCTGCTGTGTTCAGTCACTTCAGTCATATCCAACTCTTTGCAACCCTATGGACTATAGCCCACCATGCTCCTCTGTTCACTGGATTCTTTAGACAAGAATACTGGAGTGGGTTGCCATTTCGTTCTCCAGAGGATCTTCCTGATCTAGGGTTTGAACTTGCCATCTCTTGTGTCTCCTGCATTGCACGTGGATTCTTTACCGCTGGGCCACTGGTTTTATATATTACACCCACACACAAACACATAAAATAGGGGAGCTTAACACTCCACTTACGTCAATGGACAGATCATGTAGACTAAAGAATCAGTAAGGAAACACTGGCCTTAAAAAACACATTAGACTAAACTGGTTAATATAAACGTAGAGAACATTACACTCAAGACCAGCAGAATATACAATCTTTTCAAAAGCATGTGGAACATTCTCCAGATCACTGCAAAACAAACCTGCATAATTTTAAGAAAACTGAAATCATATCAAGCATCTTTTGCAACCACAACATGGTTGAGGTTAGAAATCAACTGCAAGGAAAAAAAAAACTGCAAAAAACACAAGCACATGGAAGCTGTAATATGCCAGTGATTCAATGGACCACTGAACAAATCAAGGAGGAAAAAAAAAAAAAAAAAACCTAGAGACAAATGAAAATAAAAACATGATGACCCCAAACCTACGGGATGCAGCAAAAACAGTTCTAAGAGAGAAGTTTATAGTGATACAAGCTTACTTCAGAAAACAAGAAAAATCTCAAATAAACAAGCCAACCTTACATGTGAAGCAACTAAAGAAAGAAAAACAAAATCCGAAGTTAGTAGAAAGAAATCATACAGATCAGAAGGGAAATACCTGAAATAGAGATAAGGGAAGGAAAAAAAAAAAGGAAAAGATCAACAAAACTAAAAATTGGTTTTTTGAAGAGACAAAACTGACAAACCTTTAGCCAGACTCATCAGGAAAAAAGGGAGAGGGCTCAAATCAATAAACTCAGAAATGAAGTTACAACCAACACTACAGAAATAGAAAGGCTCATAAGAGACCACTACAAGTAACTATATACCAATAAAGTGGTCAACTTGGAAGAAATGCAAGAAAAAGACATACAAAAAGGCAAAATGGTTGTCTGAGAAGGCCTTACAAATAGCTGAGAAAAGAAGAGAAGCAAAAGGCAAAGGAGAAAAGGAAAGATATACCCATCTGAATGCAGAGTTCTAAAGAATAGCAAGGAGAGATAAGAAAGCCTTCCTCAGTGATCAGTGCAAAGAAATAGAGGAAAACGATGGAATGGGAAAGACTGGAGACCTTTTCAAGAAAATTAGAGATACCAAGGGAACATTTCATGCAAAGATGGGCTCAATAAAGGACAGAAATGGTATGGACCTAATAGACAGAAGATATTAAGAAGAGGTGGCAAGAACATACAGAAGAACCATATAAAAAACATCTTCCTGACCCAGATAACCATGATGGTGTGATGACTCACAAAGAGCCAGACATCCTGAAATGTGAAGTCAAGCGGCCCTTAGGAAGCATCTCTAAGAACAAAGCTAGGGGAGGTGATGGAATTCCAGTTGACCTATTTCAAATCCTGAAAGAAGATGCTGTGAAAGTGCTACACTCAATATGCCAGCAAATTGGGAAAACTCAGCAGTGGCCACAGGACTGGAAAAAGTCAGTTTTCATTCCAATCCCCAAAAAGAGCAATGCCAAAGAATGCTCAAACTACTGCACAATTGCACTCATCTCACACGCTAGCAAAGTAATGGTCAAAATTCTCCAAGCCAGGCTTCAAGAGTACGTGAACTATAAAATTCAAAATGTTCAAGCTGGATTTAGAAAAGGCAGAGGAGCTAGAGATCAAATTGCCAACATCCGCTGGATCACGGAAAAAACAAGAGAGTTCCAGAAAAACATCTACTTTTGCTTTACTGACTACGCCAAAGCTTTTGACTGTGTAGATTACAACAAACTGTGCAAAATTCTTCAAGAGATGGGAATACCAGACCACCTTATCTGCCTCCTGAGAAATCTGTATGCAGGTCAAGAACCAACAGTTAGAACTGAACATGGAACAACAGACTGGTTCCAAATTGGGGAAGGAGTATGTCAAGGCTGTATATTGTCAGTCCGCTTATTTAACTTATATGCAGAGTACATCATGCCAGATGCTGGGCTGGATGAAGCACAAGCTGGAATCAAGATTGCCAGGAGAAATATCAATAACCTCAGGTATGCAGATGATACCACCCTTATGGCAGAAAGTGAAGAGGAGCTAAAGAGCCTCTTGATAAAAGTGAACAAGGAGAGTGAACAAGTTGGCTTAAAACTCAACATTCAGAAAACCAGGATCATGGCATCTGGTCCCATCACTTCATTGGCAAATAGATGGGGAAACAATGGAAAGAGTGAGACTTTATTTTGGGGGGCTCCAAAATCACTGCAGATAGTGACTGCAGCCATGAAATTAAAAGATGCTTGTTCCTTGAAAAGCATCTTTTCAAGAAAAGCTATGACCAAGCTAGACAGCACATTAAAAAGCAGAGACATTACTTTCCCAACAAAGGTCCATCTAGTCAAAGCTATGGTTTTTCCAGTAGTCATCTATCGATGTGAGAGTTGGACTATAATGAAAGCTGAGCACCAAAGAATTGATGCTTTTGAACTGTGATGTTGGAGAAGACTCATGAGTGTCCCTTGGACTGCAAGGAAATCAAGCCAGTCAATCCTAAAGGAAGTCAGTCCTGAATATTCATTGGAAGGACTGATGCTGAAGCTGAAGCTCAGTACTTGGGCCACTTGATGCAAAGAACTGACATTAGAAAAGAGCCCGATGCTGGAAAGATTGAAAGCAGGTGGAAAAGGGGACAACAGAGGATGTGATGGTTGGATGGCATTACCAACTTGATGGACTTGAGTTTGAGCAAGTTGCAGGAATTGGTGATGGATAGGGAAACCTGGCGTGCTGCAGTCCATGGGGATGCAAAGAGTCAGACACAACTGAGCGACTGAACTGAACTGGAAGAAATGGAAAAATTCTTAGTAAAGTATAATCTCTTAAGACTGAACCAGAAAGAAATAGAAGATATGAACAGATCAATTACCAGTAATGAAATTGAATTAGTAATTTAAAAACTACCAACAATAAAAGTCCAGAAGCAGATGACTTCACAGGTGAATTCTACCAAACATTTAAAGAGTTAATACCTAACCTTATGAAACTATTCCAAAACTTGCAGATGAACACTTCCAAACTCATTCTATGAGGCCATAATCACCCTGATACCTAAACCAGACAAAGGTATCACACACAAATAAAGAGAATTACAGGCTGATATCACTGATAAACATAGATGCAAAAATACTCATAAAAATACTAGCAATGTGTATCCAACAATATAGTAAAAGGATGGATCATACACCATGATCAAAAGGAGTTTAACTCAGGGAGAGAAGGATTTTTCAGTATGTGCAAATCAATCAACATGATATACCACATTAACAAACAATAGAATAAAAACCATATAATCATCTCAATAGATGCAAAAAAGGCTTTTGACAAAATTTAACACCCATTTATGATAAAAACTCCAAAAAGTAAGCATAGGGGAAACATACCTCAACACAATAAAGGACATATATGACAAACCCACAGCTACCATCATATTCCATGGTGAAAAGCTGAAAGTATCCCTTCTAAGATCAGGAACAAGACAAACATGCCCACTCTTGCCACTTTTATTCAACAGTTTTGGAAGTCCTAGCCATGGCAATCAGAGAAGAAAAAGAAATAAAAGGAGTCCAAATCTGAAAAGAAGGAGTAAAATTATCAGTTTTCAGAAGATATAATACTATACATTGTTGTTTAGTTGCTCAGTCATATCTGACTCGTTTGCAACCCCATGGACTACAGCCCACTAAGCTCCTCTGTCTGGGACCCCCTGGGATTTCCCAGGCAAGAATACTGGAGTGAATTGCCATTTCCTTCTCCAGGGTATCTTCCCAACCCAGGGATTGAACCCTTGTCTACTGCCAAGTCTCCTGCAGTGCAGGCAGATTCTTCACTGCAGAGCCACTGGGGGAAGTCCCTGATACTATACACAGAAAGTCCTAAAGATGCCACCAGAAAACTACTAGAACTCATCAATAAATTTGGTAAAGTTTCAGGATACAAAATAAATACACCAAAATCCATTGCATTTCTATATACGCAAGAATACACAGAAGAACTGTACAAAAAAGATCTTCACGACCCAGATAATCATGATGATGTGATCACTAATCTAGAGCCAGACATCTTGGAATGTGAAGTCAAGTGGGCCTTAGAAAGCATCACTACGAACAAAGCTAGTGGAGGTGATGGAATTCCAGTTGAGCTGTTTCAAATCCTGAAAGATGATGCTGTGAAAGTGCTGCACTCAATATGCCAGCAAACTGGGAAAACTCAGCAGTGGCCACAGGACTGGAAAAGGTCTGTTCTCATTCCAATGCCAAACAAAGGCAATGCCAAAGAATGCTCAAACTACCACACAATTGCACTCATCTCACATGCTAGTAAAGTAATGCTCAAAATTCTCCAAGCCAGGCTTCAGCAATATGTGAACTGTGAACTCCCTGATGTACAAGCTGGTTTTAGAAAAGGCAGAGGAACCAGAGATCAAAGTGCCAACATCCGCTGGATCATGGAAAAAGCAAGAGAGTTCCAGAAAAACATCTATTTCTGCTTTATGGACTATGCCAAAGCCTTTGACTGTGTGGATCACAATAAACTGTGGACAATTCTTAAAGAGATGGGAATCCCAGACCACCTGACCTGCCTCTTGAGAAATCTGTATGCAGGTCAGGAAGCAACAGTTAGAACTGGACGAGGAACAACAGACTGGTTCCAAATAGGAAAAGGAGTACGTCAAGGCTGTATATTGGCACCCTGCTTATTTAACTTATATGCAGAGTACATCATGAGAAATGCTGGACTGGAAGAAACACAAGCTGGAATCAAGATTGCTGGGAGAAATATCAATAACCTCAGATATGCAGATGACACCACCCTTATGGCAGAAAGTGAAGAGGACCTAAAAAGCCTCTTGATGAAAGTGAAAGAGGAGAGTGAAAAAGTTGGCTTAAAGCTCAACATTCAGAAAACGAAGATCATGGCATCCGGTCCCATCACTTCATGGGAAATAGATGCAGAAACAGTGGAAACAGTGTCAGACTTTATCTTTTTGGGCTCCAAAATCACTGCAGATGGTGACGGCAGCCATGAAATTAAAAGACGCTTACCCCTTGGAAGAAAAGTTATGACCCACCCAGATAGTATATTCAAAAGCAGAGACATTACTTTGCCGACTAAGGTCTGTCTAGTCAAGGCTATGGTTTTTCCTGTGGTCATGTATGGATGTGAGAGTTGGACTGTGAAGAAGGCTGAGCACCGAAGAATTGATGCTTTTGAACTGTGGTGTTGGAGAAGACTCTTGAGAGTCCCTTGGACTGCAAGGAGATCCAACCTGTCCATTCTGAAGGAGATCAGCCCTGGGATTTCTTTGGAGGGAATGATGCTGAAGCTGAAGCTCCAGTACTTTGGCCACCTCATGCGAAGAGCTGACTCATTGGAAAAGACTCTGATGCTGGGAGAGATTGGAGGCAAGAGAAGAAGGGGACGACCGAGGATGAGATGGCTGGATGGCATCACTGACTCAACGGACGTGAGTCTGAGTGAACTCTGGGAGATGGTGATGGACAGGGAGGCCTGGCATGCTGCAATTCATGGGGTTGCAAAGAGTCGGACGTGACTGAGCGACTGAACTGAACTGAACTGAACTGAATAATGAAATATCAGAAAGAGAAATTAAGGAAACAATCCCATTTACCAGTGCATCAAAAAGAATAAAATACCTAGAAATAAACTGATCTAAGGAGGCAAAAGACCTGTGCTCTGAAAACTACAAGATGCTGTGAAAAAAAAAGGTGATACAAATAGATGGAAAGATACACTATGTTCTTGCATTGGAAGAATCAATACTGTTAAAATGACCATAATACTCAAGACAATCTACAGATTCAATGTAACCCCTATGAAATTAGGGCATTTTTTTCACAGAACTATTAATAGAACAAATAGTATTAAAATATGTATAGAAACATAAAAGATCCCAAATAATCAGTAAAGAATCTTTAATAGAGCTGGATGAATCACACCCTCTGGCTTCAGACTATACTACAAAGTTACAGTAATCAAAACATTATGGTACTGGCACAAAAGCAGACATATACATCCATGGAACTAGACAGAAAGCCCAGAAACATACCTACACACTAGGGTCAATTAATCTACAACAAAGTAGGGAAAACATACAACAAAGAAAAGATAATCTTGTCAATATGCAGTGCTAAGAAAACTGGGCAGTTACACGTAAATGAATGAAAGTAGAACCTTCTCTAACACCACATACGAAAATACACTCAAAATGGATTAATGACGTAAATGTGAGACTGGATACTATAAAACTCCTTGAGGAAAACACAGGGAGAATACTTTTTGATATAAATCTCAAAAATAGTTTTTTGGATCTGTCTCCTAGAGTAATGGAAATAAAGCAAAAATAAACAAATTGTATCTAATTAAACATAAAAGCTTTTGCACAGCAAAGGAAACCAGAAACAACATTTAAAGACAACCTACAGAATGGAAAAAAATATTTGCAAATGATGTGACTGACAAGGTCTTAGTTTCCAAAATATACAAACAGCTCATAAAGCTCAATATCAAAAAAACAAACAATCCAATCAAAAAATGGGGGAGAAGACATTAGTAGACATTCTTCCAAAGAAGACATATAGATGGTCCAAAAGCACATGAAAAGATGTGCACCATCACTAATTATTAAAAAAGTACAAATCAAAACTACAATAAGGTATCACCTCACAGCAGACAGAATGGCCATCATCAAAAAGTCTAAAAATAATAAATGCTGGAGAGGGCATGGAGCAAATGGAACCCTCCTACACTGTTGGTTGGAATGTAAATTTGTGTAGCCACTCTGGAAAACAGTATGGAGGCTCCTTAAGAAACTAATAATAGAGTTACCACAGACTTGGCAATCTCACTCCTGGGCATATATCCAGAAAAGATTAAAACTCTTATTTGCAAAGATACATGTGCCTCTTAAGTTCACAGCAGCACTATTTACAATAGCCAAGACATAGAAGTGATCTCAATGTCCATGGAAAAATGAATGGATAAAGATACGGTATATATATACACAGTGGAATACCAGTCATAAAAAAGAATGAAATCACGCCATTTGCAGCAACATGGATGGACCTAGAGATTATCATGCTGAGAAGTAAGTCAGACAGAGGACAAATATTATATATCACTTATAAGTAGAATCTAAAAAAGTAATACAAATGAACTTATTTATAAAACAGAAACAAACTCACAAATATAGAAAACAAACTTATGGCTACTAAAAGGGTAAGGAGGGAAATGTGAAGCGATAAATTAAAGTTTGGGATTAACATATACACACTACTATATATAAAATCCCATTGATAACCAACAAGGACCTGCACAGGGAGCTATATTCAATATCTATAATACCCTATAATGAAAAAGAATCTGAAAAGGAATATATATATATATGCATATACATATAAATGCTATAACCTGAAAGTAACACATTGTAAATCACCTATACTTTAATAAAATACTTATAAGTGATTGTTCATATTAGTACTACTTATAAAAATATATTTATATAACAAATATACCAAAAAGTATAAATATTCCAAGTGTCCATAAAGTGTGAATGGATAAATAAAAAATGATATATTCAATACAATGGAATACTATTCAACAATAAGAATGTGTTTCTGACATATACTAAAACATAGATGGACCTCAAAAATACTATGCTAATTGAAAGAAGCTAGAAACAAAAGATTATGCTTTTATAAAAATCAATTTATATGATATTTCCAAAAGGAAAACCTGTATAGACAGCAAGCAAATTAGTGGTTGCTTCAGGCCGGGGATGGGAGGAGGAACCGACTGCAAATGTCACAAAGATTCTCTTGGGATGATAGAACCTTTCTAATACTGGATTGTGATGATGGTTATATAATATAAAGTTGCTAAAAAAATTACTGAATTATACACTTGTCAGTGATGTCAATGGATCCTACTGACATAGTTCAATAAAGGTGTTAAAAAGATAATATTAATTTATGCCAACATACATGACAACTTAGATAAAATAGATATATTTCTTGAAAGACAATGTACTCAAAAATGACAGAAGAAAGGTCTGAATTAGTCCTTTAACTATTAGAGGAATTGACCCTCACAATTAAAAACCTTCCTTCAAAAAAAACCACAAGTTTTAGATGGCTTCAGAGGTGAATTCTTCCCAACATTCAAGGAATAAATAAAATGATCTCATATAAATTCTTTCAGAGAATAAACAGTGCAAACTTCTCAATTCATTTTGTAAGGCCAGCAGACCTCTAATCCCAAACCAGACATGAACACAACAAAAGAACATTACAAGCTCTTAGAGAATCAAAATTCCTAACAAAGTGTTAGCAAATTGAATTTAGCCATGCAGAAAAGGGGCTTCCCTGGTGGCTCAGATGGTAAAAAATCTGCCTGCAACGCAAGAGACCCGGGTCTGATCCTTGGGTTGGGAAGACCTCCTGGAGAAGAGAATGGCTATCCACTTCAGTATTCTTGCCTGAAGAATCCCATGGACAGAGGAGCCTGGAGGGCTACCGTTCATGGGGTTGCAAAGAGTTGGACGCGACTGAGCAACTAACACACACACATGCATAAAAAGTATAATGTGGCCTGACCAAATGAAGTTTCTTTCAGTTATGTAAGATATTGATTCTGAAATCACTATTATATTAACAGAATAAAGGAGAAAAGCCATTATCATTTCAAAATGCAGAAAAGGCATATTGTGAAAATCTGTTCATTGTAAAATACTATCAACAAACTAGAAATAGAAGGAAATTTAATCTGATAATCATAATCTATAAAATATGTACAGCTAGCATCATCAGTTCAGTTCAGTTCAGTCGCTCAGTCGTGTCCGACTTTTTGCGACCCCATGATCGCAGCACGCCAGGCCTCCTTGTCCATCACCAACTCCCGGAGTTCACTCAGACTCGCGTCCATCGAGTCAGTGATGCCATCCAGCCATCTCATCCTCTGTCGTCCCCTTCTCCTCCTGCCCCCATCAGAGTCTTTTCCAATGAGTCAACTCTTCCCATGAGGTGGCCAAAGTACTGGAGTTTCAGCTTCAGCATCATTCCCTCCAAAGAAATCCCAGGGCTGATCTCCTTCAGAATGGACTGGTTGGATCTCCTTGCAGTCCAAGGGACTCTCAAGAGTCTTCTTGAACACCACAGTTCAAAAGCATCAATTCTTTGGCATTCAGTCTTCTTCACAGTCCAACTCTCAGATCAATACATGACCACAGGAAAAACCATAGCCTTGACTAGATGGACCTTTGTTGGCAAAGTAATGTCTCTGCTTTTCAATATGCTATCTAGGTTCATGCTTAATGGTACAACAGAGTGTTTGGTCTCTGAGAACTAGAACAGCACTGTCCAATAGAATTTCTTGTGACAACTGAAATGCTCATATCTATATCATCCAATATAGTCACTGGCAGCCACCAGTGTCTACTGAATATGTCAAAGGTGACTAGAACCTGACTTTTCTATTTTACTTAATTTTAATTAAACAGTATGTGAAGCTAATGGCTATAGGTTATATAACTGGTTTTTGTGCCGTTTTTTTGGGATGGCAGGTTTCTGTGCTATTAGTGGTGGGTCCCTCCTGAGTTTATGGAACAAGGTAACTCATGGTGGGCCGCTGGAGTCTCCAGGTGAGCACTGGCCATGCTGGAAGAACCAACCATTGGATTGGAGGGTTGGGGCTTTCAGAGAGAGGCTAGCAGTCCAACCTCCATGGAGCAGACAGGGCTGGAGGCTGAGTTCTATCAAATGGCCAGGGATTTAATCAATCACACCTACACAGTGGACACCCAATAAAAACTCTGGATATTTCTGCCTCAGGTTAGCTTTCTGGCTGGTAAGCAGACACAGGCCAGGAGGAGGATGTATCCTGATTCCATGGGGAGAGGGCACAGCAGCTCTGTGTTTGGGACATTGTCAGACCTCACTCTGTGTCTCTTCATTTGGCTGGTCCTAACTTGTGTCCTTTGTAATAAAACTAGTTTTAGGTATAGCACTTTCCTAAGTTTTGTGAACTGTTCCATTGAACCTGAGAGGGTCATAGGAACCCCCCAAATTTGCAGCCAGTTGGACAGAAGTGTTGTGTGTGGCCTGAGGACTCTCGAACTTACAGCTTTCAACTAAAGTGAAGGCACTCTTGTTGGGGATGATGCTCTCACCCTGCAGAGTCTGTGCGAACTCCAGGTGGCTGGTGTCAGAGGTGAGCGCCTGTGATGTGCTATGTAGTGTACAGTGCAGGCCTGGGTGTTCCTAATGAGACAAGGGTGTTCCTAATGCCACCTCTAGTCCACAAAGTACTGCAGGAGGTCAGAACAATACAATGCGAGGAACAAGTATAAATATTGAAAACAACATGTAAAACTGTCATAGATGGCATGATTGCATAAAGAAAATCCAAAAGACCCTACAACAATTAGAATTAGTTCATTGTGGACATTCTTTGATATCACATCAAAACTAATCAACTGGTCTCACAAAAATGAGCTGCAATGTAGAATCTTCATTCTACATTGAAGACGTGAATTTCTCACATGGTCACATTAAAATCTATTGTTTTATCTTGCTTCTTAAATGGATCATTTACTCATTAATGATTTTACAAATCATGCATTGGCCATGTGGAAAACTGGTCTCCTGAGTTTAAATCTCACAAAAAAATGGCTTTACCAGTTAATTTTATAAACATTTAATGCTGAAATAATTTCAATTTTATTAAACTCTTATATAACATGGAAGCAACTTTTGATAAACTTTTTGACACTTGCATGATCTTGATAACAAAACTCAATAGGGATACTGCAAGAAGGGAAAAGCAAAGGCCAAGTTACACATGAACACTGATGTAAAAATCCTAAGTAATATCACCAAGCTACTATACTGAATAAAATATAAAGAAGAAAATATATCAAAAATAAGCTGGAGTTTATCCCCCAAATTCAAGGTTGATTTAATACTTTAAAAAAATCATCGATATTTACTATATTAATAGATTAAGGAAAAACATATTATCACCTCAGTAGATACAGATAAAACATATCTGTAAGTGGAATAATGTACATCACAAGAGCTACAGATAACAGAAAAATCTAACAGCTTTAAAAAAGCACATTTATGTTTTTCAAAAAGAAGGACTAAATTTCATAAGGGAGAATATAAATGTATGAAAAAGAACAAACAGATGAAACAACACACCAAAAATTGAAAAATAATCAACATTTATTTGTTATAGAAAGTCTTAGCAAACTAGTAAGTCAGTGGAATTTCTTTTTATTAAAAAAAAGTATTGCTGGTATTTTTATAAACATGGAAATCTAACCAAATCTAAAGAAAAATTATTAGTTAGTTTCAATGGGCTTATGGAGTTCCTGAATACCAAGCCAATATGTAAAAATCTAGTATATTTCCATGTTTTGGCCATACTTTTAAAATTATAACAAAATTTTATGATAACTAAATTTTAAGCTACTAACTGTAGGGCAGATGCACAAACTGAGCCTTGATGTATTTTGTGGTACTAGAGAACAGCATTCTAGTTAGTAAATAAGAAAAAATGTTACAAGGAGGATGTTATCATTCTGCAGCTCCTAATGAAATGATCCATACAAGCAGTGATCATTTAAAGCCATAGCAAGACAAAGAGGGACCTGTGGGCATCATGCACCTCCTGAAAGAAGTACCACAACAACTTCTGAAACATTCTTGCCAAGAAGTCACACTTGAACCTGATCAAACCTCAGTGTGGAACTTGCTATGATGATGGAAACATTCTTTACCTGTGCTACCCAGTTCGTGGCTGTCCAATCTGTGGCTACTAAGCACTTGAGAGGGAACAACCGTGGCAAAGGGATTTAACTGAATTAAGTTCAGTCGTATGTGGCCAGTGGCTTCAGTACTGGACAGCACATCTCTGAATCTACCAATTTACAGGAAACACAAGTGACAACACACCAGTAACACCATGGGGATGCATTACCCACCACATCTCTTATTCAGAGCCTTCAGATAGTGAGAAACTACAGATCAATGGCCTGGCCTCTTCAACAAATGATTTGGATAGAAAAAAATACGCAGTGCCAAAATTAAGAGACAGATCAACTGCACTGTACGAACTTCACTTGAGTCTGATGCAAACAAATGACAACTTATGAATTTATGAGACTAATGGAAACTTGATAATGGCTGGATTTGATGATATTAAAGAGCTGCCTTCAGGGACTTCCCTGATGGTCCAGTGATTAAGAATCTGCTTTGCAATGCAGGGGACAAGGTTTGAGTCCTGGTTTGAGAACTAAGACTTGACATGCTGTGGAATAACTAAGGCCATACACTGCAACTACTGAGCCCATGTGCCACAACCAGAAAGTCTGTGCACTGCAATGAAAGATTCTGAAAAGATGCAGGAAGAACCTGCATGCCACAACTAAAACCCGACACAGACAAGTAAATAAACTTTTTTTTTAAAGCTTTGAAAAAAATAAACTGAGGAAATGGAATGTATATTTCTTAAAAAAGAAGAAGCTGCCTTCATTGAAGAGGTTGCAAATGCAATGAATCTCAGAAACAAATGAAAGTGACAGTGAAAGAAGCAAAACACAAATGAGCATGAAAACAGCAGACAAAACCAACTGCAGTGTTTGTGAATAAACGCTTAGGAGTAAAACTAAACAGACAAGCAAGGAAATGGTTACAGAAGCTAAAGTCCTGATTCCCTCTGTCAGGAAGAAGCTGTGATTGGGAGGGGATGTTCAATTTCTTGAAATGAAATGGTGGTTTCATGGGTATTCATTTGATAACACATTAAGCTGCACTTTAACATTTTATGAATTTTTCTCCATATGAATTCTGCTTCACAACTTAAGAGGTAAATAAATAAATAATTATAGTGATTAAGTTCGGCTTTGGCATACTACCTTTGGGTCACATTCTGTGGAAAACCATGAAAAATGGCTACAATACTCTTGTATTTATTACAATGTTTCTCCTGAGGCCATTACCACTATATCATTTATTTAAAGGCTTCCCCAAGGAATGACCAATAAATACTTACTTTCCATGAAGAACTTTGTTTTTTCCTTTGGATAATACAATTCATGTATTTATTACACTTGTCGAGAATTTGAGAAGTTTATATCTCATTGAATAATTATGTTGGACACTAAGGCTTACAAAAATTGAAACTTTAAGAACTTCTCAAGGCCCTATAGTTATTGCATCACTGCTTTGATTTTGTCCCAGTTTGGATCTTCCATTCTGAGGGTATCTTCCCCTGACTCCTTAACAATGTAGTATTTCCTTTTTCACTCAAGTCTTACATACCTCTTCTAATCCCCTGGAAAAATAATGAGGAATAAACACAAACTCACCTGTAACATGGTCATTTCTGCAGCCTGTGTGAGATGATCAGCAAGTCTGAGGTTTGTTCAGTCCTGTGGCCTCTGCTTCTACCCTGAAGCTCTGGAGTGAGGTCTCTAACACCAGGAATGAATTTCTCTGCTGGGAATGTCTTTCTTGTCTCACACGAGCAGGCTTATTTATGGGGAACCAGGATCTGTGAACCTGGGGACCAATGCACTTCAATTGGTATATTCATAGTCCACCTATAATACCTTCCTTTCTTGCTAGGAAATAGGAATTCATAATCATCTAATGCCAGAGTGTGTTTTCTGTATAACTGACACAGGACTACCAGGGACAGAAATAGAATGTGATACAAAAGAATGGCAGAAGTCTATGTCTCTGCACACAGATAAAATTACTCAGCAGAAGTAATCCTAAAATCCAGTTAATGTCCACTGAGGACATTGAGGAACAGGTGCTGGGAAGGACAAGGCAGCTTTGTGTTAGATAGACTTTTGGAAAGCTTATGTGATTTGTATTAAAACAGATTTGAGTTTTAATCAACTTTTTCCTTTTCCTGGCTTTGTGACTTTGGGTAAGAACAAACAGGAAACTAAGGTTTAAAATCTATAACATTCCTAATTTATGTCTGCCAATCATATCAATTTCTAAAAGAAGTATGTTAAATTCTCCTAATATTACAGATTGGCCAGTTTTTCCTTGTACTTCTGTTGATGTTTGGATTATATGTTTAAAGTTATGTTGTTTGATGCATAGAGAGTATATATTTCTGGAGAATTACTCTTTAGTCACTATGTAATGCCATGGGGGTTCTGAGGAATAAATGAGATATTAAAGGGAAAGTGACTAGTTCCTGGCAATAACAATAGCTCTCACATCTGAGTGCTTTCAATATATAAGACAAAATACTAAGCACTTTATAACAACCCTCACAGACAACCCAAAAGGCATTTGACAAAAAGCATTAAAATCTCCATTTTATAGAACAAAAAATGAAACTTAGAGTGTGGCAATGACTGCACAACTATTAAGTATCAGAAATGAATGCTATTTCTCTTTTTTGCTATGTTCAGGGTTGTTGTCGTTTAGTTGCTTAGTTGTGTCTGACTCTTTTTCAAACTCCATGGACTATAGCCCTCCAGGCTCCTCTGTCCGTTGGATTTCCCAGGCGAGAGTACTAGAGTAGGTTGCCATTTCCTTCTCCAGGGATCTTCCTAACCCAGGGGTCAAACCTGCATCTCAATTGGCAGGTGGATTCTTTTATGACTGAACCATGGGAAGCCCTACATTCAAGATATTTACTTCCAAAATCATAAAGTTATTTGTGTGTATTCACATACACATATGTTCACACACTCACCACACATCCCAGAATTAGCTCTTATTTCCATGTACACATTCTGTCACCTTAGTTCCACAGAAGCACAAATGAAGAACAGCCTGCTCATCCCTATGTCACACTAAAGCAGCACTTGAAACACCAACCTCTTCCCTTTCATGTCTTCCTGTGATTCAGCCCTTGGTATCAACTCAGAAATATATATTGAAGTTCTTTCCAGTTACACAAGAAATGATTCCTTTATATACCCTAAATTGTGAAAATATATTCATTTTAGAACTGGAACTGGCACACATAAGACAAAGAGAGACATAATTATTATTATAGAAGTAAAATATGATGACAAAACTTATAAATGTATATAAACTAAATAAGAAAAATTTCTTTCTTGTGACCAAACATAACCACTCTTAAGAGGTGGTATAAACAATTTGGATATTTTTAACAAAAATATAAGGTCACATTTAAAAACTGTTTTTGCTTTCTTCCCACTATGCAAACCATCCTTCCAGATCAACAGACATAGTACTGTAATATCAACAGCCTTCTTATTTAAACAAATAAAAATGTAGAAAAAAAATCTATGCATATCAGAAAAAAATACATAAAACATAGAATATACGTGACAAGAAATGTATACAGTTCATAGGCTAAAGCAAACTAAAACCACCAATGGGGACTATAAAAATAGACTTCCTCACACACAAATTGATCTTTCTAGGACAGAAAGACTTCATAATTCAGCCCTGAATGATTTATATTTTTAGTCAATTCCAATCACAATCTCAAAAAAAATTTTTTTTAACAAGCAATTCTAAAGTTCACCTGGGAGAAAAAAGGTACAGGAACAGCTTTGGACATTTTGGGAAACACAAGATAATGAGTGTAAATAGTAATATTAACATATATTGTACAATTATATTTTAAAAAAGTATTTCATACTGTCTCCAGAAAAGATTTACAGCTAAATAAAGCATAACAGGCCAAATATGTAAATCTCTCATGCAATAAATGTGGCACTTCACACCCAAAGTAAAACCTGATTACTTAATGAATAGGAGAAGTGATTAACACTTGAAAGAAAAAAAAGCCAGATGTCTATCTCATATATTACAACAAACTACCGTTGACCCTTGAACAATTTGAGGGTTAGGGACACTAATCCACCGTACCACCCATGCATTCAAAAATCCTCACATAATTAATTTTATAGTCAGCCCTCTATATCCAAGGTTCATATCTGCAGATTCAACCAACCTCTGATCATACAGTACTGTGGTATTTATTGAAAAAAAACAAAACAAAACACAAAAACACTGCATATAAGTGGACCCATGCATTTCATACCCCTATTTTTCAAGGGTCAACTATCAGAGGAATCAGAACTTAAAATAATGAAAACCATGATAGTGTAATTTGGGAGAAAATGTCCCTATACATGCTACAAAGGCAAAAGTAAAAAAATTTTACTTAAAAGCCAATAGATTTAACCATTAAAAAATGTAATAACCTCTGTGTGGTTCAAGAAAAGTCAATCATAATACAAACATACACACATACCCCAGACAAGGAAGATACACCTCTAGTAAAAAAACAGGTCATTTCCTTTGTGTTACGCTTTCACTTTATTTCATGGAATAAAAATTAAGCAGACAGCCAAATTCACAATGTGATCTTTAAATTTCCTTTGTCAGAAACTACTTGGCAAAGTTTAGTTGGGTTTCAGCAAAAATTTATCAAGAATAGAGAGAAATGTTGAAATGAGGCATAAGAATCTGAGGTGGAAAAAGTGTGATAAGCCATCAGTGTGGTAGTTTTTAAAAATTTGATATTAATTGCTCAGCACAATAGATTCGACCTTATTTTCATTTAATTTAAACAAATGTTTTTGCAGGTTGGCTTTTGAGAGAGCTCTCCCTGAGTGCTCTTCCTCTTGACTTCCATGTGTTCCTTTAGGAAATGGAAGCCTACCCCTCTGCTATAAAATTTGACCCCTTTTAACTTCGTGGGTTTGACTTTACCTCAGCAGTTTCCTGCATAGGACTGCAGTCCTCCCCATGACATGCGCACGTTCACCTGCAGGAGGAAGGGGCACCTTCATCATCATCCCACAGTTCCCACTCAGCATCAAGTCCTGTGGAATTACAAGGGAAAAAGAACAACGAAAAGTGACATTTACTCACACCTATCATGTGCCAGGCTTCCCTGGTGGCTCAGTGGCGAAGAACTTGCCTGCCAATGCAGGAGACACAGATGGGATCCCTGTGTTGGGAAGATCCCCTAGAGAAGGAAATGGCAACCCACTCCAGTAATCTTGCCTAGGAAATCTTGAGGACAGAGAAGCCTTGCCCACCTGCTGTCCATGTGGTCCCAAAAGAGTCAGACACAATGTAGCAACTAAACAACAACTATGTGCCAGATGTTCTATACACCATGCTGTCTTTTTTGATGCATTCAGCATTCATTACAGAAGTAATACTGCACAAAAGTTCATGTGCCCCAAACAGATGATATATGCACGAATGGTAGATTGGGGTCACTGGTTCCATGCAGTCTACCCCAGGGCCTGTGACCAAAGACCCACAACAGCTGTAGAAAGAGGGATGGGCAAATGTCTTGGGAGTCCCTGTTTATGTTCCCAGTACACGCACGATACAGTCCCCTGTCCAGAGACGATGGCAGCAGGGCAGACTAAGGAGAAAAAGAAGAGAAAGAAAAGATCTCAGGGGCAAGTTGAAAGAACTCCCCCAGAAAGGTCAAACTCCCCACTTGGGACAAAATATTTCAACTTAACATATTTGTGATAGATTGTAAGGGCTTTAAGCAGGATATGTAGCATATTTCCAATTTTGTTGTTTTTTTCTTAAAGGGAACAAATAAGGTTATTAACAATATACACATATTTATTGACTAAAAGATGTACAAAATGTTAGCGTAGCAGTGACTATTTCCTGTTGATTGGATCATGAATGATTTTCATTTGAACCTGTTTATCAATACACTCTAAACTGACGACAGTGAACATATTTTAAAATCCTTAACCTAAGAAAACAGGCAAGCAAAGTAGTTTCAGTCCAGCACCATGTGGCTGAAACAAACAGTAATGAATCGATAAGTAATCAATAAAATAGTGTTTTAATGACTGCAAAAAGCTTCCAAGCTCGGGAAGAAAAGGTCATTTCTTGCCACTCCCTCGGTTTCAGATGAAAAGCCTGAGACTCAGAAATTGTGAGTTGACTGATTCAAGCGGCAGTTGTGGGTCAAAGTCAGAAACAAGGCTTGAGGCCAACGCTGTCCTCAGCGCATTAGCAACTGTCAAAGTTGTTTGGCTTTTTTGTTAGTAGAGACGCCTCGGAAAAAATCCTACTGATAAAAGCAGAGGCAAGCTGGGTGGAGCCGGGATGGAGGCGAATAATCGGGTCGCCCCGCGTACACTCCCAGGGTGCCCCTACGACTGGCCGTGTGTCCCTAAGGTCGCGCGCGGCCGGGCACGCGCGTGGGAGACACCACCTGTACGAGCCGGTCTGGAAGGAAACGTCAAGGCGCTCTGAGCACTGGCCGCAGCGGAGGAAGGGCCTCCCCCCACCGCTAGAGCCCACCGGTGCCCACCACAACCCAGCCACTGAGACCCAGGCCGAAATGGGGACGCCCACTTGCAGCCCTGGCACGACCCCCAACCCGGTCCCCGCGAGCCCTCTCAGCCCCCGCCGCCCGCTCCACAGGGATCCAGCCCCGGAACCTGCAAAAAACGCCTCGGACCACGGACGCGCCGGACGGGGACAGGGACCCAAGTGACCGCCCCGCCCCCGGGCTTTGCGCGACCCGGGCAGATCCGCGGGATTCCCGACGGCCTGGAGCCTAGCCGGGGAACAGCGCGCACGAGCACGCGGACACTCGCACAGTGGCCTCTCGCGTGGTAGCGAAAGACAAAGAGAGGGGCCAAGCCGGCTGCAGAGGGTTGCGCGTGCGCGCGGGAAAAGCCCTGCCGAACTACACTTCCCAGGAGGCCCTGGGACACGCAGCGTCAGGCGTCGTTGGAACGCGGGTCGGTCTTGGAGAAAACAGAAGAATAATTCTAACACATTTATGGAAAACAGATAGTAAAGTACAAAAAAAGCGCAGTTAATCTATAACTCAAGTGCAGTGGGGTAGGTTATAATTAAGTCACTATATTTTTTTTAAAAGAGAGTGAAAGGTAGGATGAAGAAAGAAAGTGCAGAGCCACAGACCCTTAAGGGATTGAGAATCCACTCTGTATTAATAAATTCTAAATTCTTTATGGTTCTCAAGGAGCAGATGTGTCAGATTTGATCCGAGAAACGAGGAAACCTGGACGTGAATAAAAATGAAGACAGTATCACGGAATCTGTGCCGAAAAGTATCCATCATTGTGTTTCCAATGAATTCTTTCAAACATCCAGTGATCAGAAAACTCTTATATTTAAATTGTTTTAGAGGAATTAGAAGAAGGAAAAGTTTCTATTTATTTAATAGCATAAAGGTATCAAAATGGACAAACTATGATTTAAAAGGAAGCACAGACAGAACTTGATTATTGCTGCCCATGCAAAAATACTGAAAAGTTATCAACAGATAATTTTTTGTAGGATATTTTGTTAATACGTTGTAGAAATAGAAATATTTTCGTAGACTAGAAACCAAGTGGATTCTATTCTAGAACTATAAGGGTAATCAGGGTATATATTAACATAAGTAAATAAGTTAAAGGGAAAAACATATTACCTCGATGAGATGAAAAAAAATGTTTAACTGAAAAAATACATTATAGGTTTTAAAATATAAATTTAAAAAGTTGTTTCCTAATTTAGCCTGATTGAAAAAATATCCGTTTCAACTATTAAACCACTATGCTGCTTAAAGGTGGAATATTATTAGGAGTTAGAAACAAGGGATCCATACTCAGGATTCAGATTTTTTTTAACCAGGCTAATACTGATAATTTCCAGGTGCTCCAGTGATTAGAACTCCTTGCTTCCACTGCAGGGAGCTCGGGTTTGATACCTGGTAGGGGAACTAACCAAGATCCCACAAGCCTGAGTGGCATGGCCAAAACAAAGCACCCACTTCCCGGAAAAATAATTAAATCACTATAATTTAATTATTTTATTCACGGAAAAACTAAACTAATACTTAAAATGCAGAACACAAGCGAGTCCAAGTTCATGCTGGCAGCTGCATGACAGGGCAATAAATCCAGAGGTGAGTTGCTGGGGCAATGAATAGTGACTTTATTTGGAAGGTCAGCAGACAGAGAAGATGGTGGACTAGTGTCCCAAAGAACCATCTTGTTGTTGTTGTTCAGTGGCTAAATAATGTCTGACTCTGTGACCCCCATGGACTGTAAAGCACACCAGGCTTCCCTATCCTTCACTATCTCCCGGAATTTGCTCAAGCTCATGTCCATTGAGTTGGTGATGCTATCTAACCATCTCATTCTGTGCCGTCCTCTTCTCCTTTTGCCTTCAATCCTTCCCAGCATCAGTTTTGTTTTTGTTTTTCCAGTGAGTCAGCTCTTCTTATCAGGTAACCAAATTATTGGAGCTTCAGATTCAGCATCAGTCCTTCCAATGAATATTCAGGGTTGATTTCCTTTAGGATTGACTGGTTTGATCTCCTTGCAGTTCAAGGGACTCTCAAGAGTCTTCTCCAGCAGCACAAGTCGAAAGCATCAGTTCTCCAGTGTTCAACCAGAGTCATGGCCCAACTCTCACATCTTTACATGACTACTGGGAAAACCCTAGCTTTGACTAACAGACCTTTGTCAGCAAAGTGATGTCTTTGCTTTTTAATATGCTGTCTAGGTTTGTCATAGCGTTCCTTCAAAGGAGCAAGTATCTTTTAATATCATGGCTGCAGTCACCATCCACAGTGAATTTGGATTCCAAGAAAATAAAGTCTATTACTGGTTCTACTTTTCCCCCTTCTATTTGCCATGAAGTGATGGTACCAGATTCCATGATCTTAGTTTTTTGAATATTGAGTTTTATAAGAACCATCTTAACTGAGTTAGAATTCAGGCTTCTTTTATAATGAAAGGAGAAGGGGAGTGGTTGGTTTTTGCATACTTCTTAGTGTTGGAATCCTTTGTTCTCAGAGCTGTTCAGGTAGGTCTGGTTCATTTAAACCTCCAATAAGAGAAATGTTATTCTTCTGCAACTTCTTATCTCTGTGTGAATAGAAAAGTGTTATACCTTTAAAGGTCAGAGACTTGAGAATGGGTTATCCCGTAAATTTTAGACTATAGGCAACACTATTGTAGCAAAAGCAATAGAATACAAAGATTAAAGTAAAAGAAACAGATCAAACGTGGAGTCAGATTTGTTCTTCCCTATTTTACAAGGATGTGTGTCAACAATCACTGCTGAAGCATACACATTTTTACACCACTTGGGGCTTTTATTCCATAAATTGTCAATTATCTTTGCCATTTTTCAATTGTGTTATCTATTCATGGAGCTGAATGTATATTGTTTACTAATCCTCAATATGCAATATATATTTTAATTTTTTCTGTCAATATATGCTTTATTTTGTTTATAAATTGTTGATCCCATAGGCTTTATTTTTGACATAAAATTTATCTAGCTTTTCCTTTATCGTTTTATTTGTGGTTTACTTATGTGTTTTGTTAAGAAATCTTTCTCCATTCTGATATCATAAAGGATTTCCATGTATTATCTTTTAATAGTTTCAGTGTTTTGCTTTCATATTTAACTTGTATTCTGTCTGAAGTTGTATGTGTGCACAGAGTATGAGATACTGTTCCAGTTTCATTTTGTTTCCACATCGGAAGCCAATTTCCTCATCTCCAGTTTGGTTGCCAGAGCTGCCATAACAAAATATCACAGATGGGTGGAATAAACATCAGAAATTTATTTTGTCACAATTCTGGAGACAGGATATTATGATTTTGTAGCTTTGGTTTCTTTTAAGGTCTCTGCTTGGCTTGCAGGTGGCTGTCTTCTTCCCATGTCCTCACATAGTCCTCCATCTGTGCATATCCTTGTCTTAGTCTCCTTTTTTTCTCCAGTTGTATTGATATATAATTGACATACAGCACAATATACATTTGGGCTTTCCTGGTGGCTCAGAGGGTAAAGAATCTGCCTGCAATGCAGGAGATGAGGTTTTGAACCCATCTCTGGGTCGGAAAGGTCTCCTGGAGATGAGAATGGCAACCCACTTCAGTATTCTTGTCTGGAGAATTCCATGGACAGAGGAGCCTGGCGGGTTATAGTCCATGGATCACAAAGAGTCAGACACAACTGAGCAACTAATACTTTCACTTTTTCACAATACATAGTTGGGGTGTATAGCATAATGATTTGATTTAAATACATCATAGAATGATTATGACAAGTTTAGTGATCATCACCTCATATAGATACAAATTTAAAGAAACAAAATATTTTTCATTGTGATGAGAATTCTTAGATTTACTCTCTTAAAAACTTTTATATATAACATACAGCAGTGTTGATTATATTTATCACGTTGTACATTACATCCCCGTCAGGAAGCATTTAACAGGAAGCTTCCTGTATGCTGTTTTGGATCTGTCATGAATCCTCCATCCCTTATTAATTCCTGAATATTCAGGAATTAAGTAGAGTAGCAAACTACTCCCAGGGAATGAAGAATGCATGCATTTCCTTCGTTAGTTTTTCCATATGGTGATAAGTAACTATTTATGACCCTCTTCCTTTTTATGAACCATATGGTAAAAGTGATTATTTATAACCCTCTGTCTTTGATATGGATTGCCTTATGATAATTTGTAAGTTTGGACTTTTGATTTTTATTTTTGCTGAAAATAGTTACCTTATCACTTCATGGGAAATAGATGAGGAAACAGTGTCAGACTTTATTTTTGGGGGCTCCAAAATCACTGCAGATGGTGACTGCAGCCATGAAATTAAAAGACGCTTACTCCTTGGAAGAAAAGTTACGACCTAGATAGCATATTCAAAAGCAGAGACATTACTTTGCCGACTAAGGTCCATCTAGTCAAGGCTATGGTTTTTCCTGTGGTCATGTATGGATGTGAGAGTTGGACTGTGAAGAAGACTGAGCGCCGAAGCATTGATGCTTTTGAACTGTGGTGTTGGAGAAGACTCTTGAGAGTCCCTTGGACTGCAAGGGGATCCAACCAGTCCATTCTGAAGGAGATCAGCCCTGGGATTTCTTTGGAAGGAATGATGCTAAAGCTGAAACTCCAATACTTTGGCCACCTCATGCAAAGAGTTGACTCATTGGAACAGACTGTGATGCTGGGAGGGATTGGGGGCAGGAGGAGAAGGGGACGACAGAGGATGAGATGGCTAGATGGCATCACTGACTCGATGGACGTGAGTCTGAGTGAACTCCAGGAGTTGGTGATGGACAAGGAGGCCTGACGTGCTGTGATTCATGGGGTCACAAAGAGTCGGACATGACTGAGCGACTGAACTGAACTGAAGACAGTATAAATACCCACACTATGTTGAAATAAACACCTTTGCTCCATCAGAGCTTGGGTCCCTGTGTCTTTCTTTCTTTCTCTCTCTCTCTCAGGCTAATTCTCTGGAGCACAGAAGCTCACTGAGCTCACTTTCTTGCCCGGGCTTCTAATACCCTCTGGTGAAGGTGCACTGTGCCTTCACCTCCTCGAGAGGGCGCCTGGTGCCTACGTGTAGCAGTGCAAGGCTTGTGTCAAAGGCTTTAGGCTTTCTGCGTAAACCAAGGAATATCAGCCTCTTTCTCTCTCTCTCTTACTTTCTTATCATAGACTCCGGACCACGAGGTTCCGGTCCATTAAAGGACCTCAACACATTCCTAGTACTTGTTTGTCTTATAATTGCAAGTTACTTCCTGTTACATAACATAATGTTACCAACTTGGGTCCTTGGACTCTTTAATGGATAGAAATTGGTAAGTGGCCAGATAAGGAATTCAGATGAGGCTTTATTGGGACTCACACTGCAGAACAAGAAACAAGTGCCCTTGCTTGCTTTCTGAGATAGGGTAAGCTTGTCCCTTAAATAGGGTGAAGGTAGGTGTGGATCAGTGGGTTGGGCCAAAGGGGTGGCTTAGGGTGGTCTACCCACCCACTTTGTTCAGGGATCATGCACAGTATCCTTCTTTTGCTCACTGCACATCAGAACTAGCAGTTGTTTTTGGCCTTTATATGTCTTATTATTCATAATTTTTCCCAATTGCACATGTGTACAGTTATTTTTTAGTCCTTTATAGTTTCTTTGTTTTCCATTGTTCAAGGAGATGTTTGTCCATTTGCAAATCCTCCCAGGTTCCAGCCTATCTCAATTCAATATTTTTATACATTTCAAAATGATCACCATGTTAGGTATAGTTGCTGTCTGTTGTTACCTTACAACAGGGGTCCCCATCCTGTGGATCACAAACCAGTGTCAGCTTGCGGTCTATTAGGAACTGGGCTACACAGCAGGTGGTGAGCGTCAGCAAATGAGCAAAACTTCATCTGTAGTTACAGCTGCTCCCCATTGTTCGAATTACTGCCTTAGCTCCATCTCCTATCAAATCAATGGCAGCATTAGATTCTCATAGGAGCTCGAACCCTACTATGAACTGCACTTGCAAAAGATGATTTGAAGTGAAGCTGAGGCAGTGATGTTAGTGCTGGGAAGCAATTGCAAACACAGATTATCATTAATACAATAAATGTTGTACACTTGAATCATCTCAAAGCCATTCCCCACCCCCACACTCCTGTCTGAGGAAAAATTGTTCTTCCATGAAACCAGTCCCTGATGCCAGAAATTTTGGCTACTACTGCCATATGGGATATTACATAATTATTGATAATATAGTACACACTGTATATTTCATACCCATAACTGATTTATCTTGTAACTTAAAGTTTGTACCTCTTAATTACTGTCACCTATTTCTATCCTCCCACTCCCCCATGCTGTTTTTTCTATTTTGGCTATACTATGCGGCATGCGGGATCTTACCTGTGCCCCTTGCATTGGGAGCAACAGTCTTAATCACTGGACAGCCAGAGAAGTACCCCCTACCATGCTGTTCTGAAGAGAAAACTTTTCGAACTAATAAATGAATTCAGTATAATTTCAGTAGAAGGTTGCAGATACCCTTTATCACCTTAAAAGGAAGTTACTTTCCATTTTGAATTTGTTAAGGACTTGATCCTGAAGAATGGCTGGAATATATTGAATATTTTTCTTTAGCTATATAGGTAAATAAATATGTATTTTTATAATAACCTATTGCTGCATTAAGATTAATATGATGAATACATTAATAAACTTCAATATTAAATTATCTTGAATATTATTTACTTACAAAGTTGAACAATACTGTCCTTTTGTGTGTTGGTCCAGTTGTTCAGTCATTATGTCCAACTCTTTGTGACCCCATGGATTGCAGCATACTAGGCTCCTCTGTCCTCCAGTATCTCCTGCAGCTTGCTCAAATTCATGTCCATTGAGTCAGTGATGCCATGCAAACATGCCATCCTCTGCCACCCTCTTAAATCTTTCCCATCATTAGAGCTTTTTTCCCAAGTGAATTGGCTCTTCACATCAGGTGGCCAAAGTATTGGAGCTTCAGACTCAGCATCAGTCCTTCCAATGAATACTCAGGGTTGATTTCCTTTATGACTGACTGGTTTGATCTTATTGAAGCCCAAGGGACTCTCAGGAGCCTTCTCTAGTGCCACAGTTAGAAAGCATCAATTCTTCAGTGTTCAGCCTTCTTTATGGTCCAATTCTCACATTTCTACATGACGACTGGGAAAACCATAGCTTTGACTAATGAACCTTTGTCAGGAAAGTGATGTATTTGCTTTTCAATATGCTGTCTAGGTTTCTCATAGCTTTCCTTCCAAGGAGCAAACATCTTTTAATTTCATGGCACCTGTCACCATCCACACTGATTTTGCAGCCCAAGAAAATAAAATCTGTCACTGCTCCCACTTTTTCTCCATCTATTTGCTATGAAGTGATGGGACTGGATGCCATGATTTTAGTTTTTTGAATGTTGAGTTTCAAGCCACCTTTTTTACCAAGAGGCTCTTAAGTTTCTCTTCACTCTCTGCTATTAGAGTGGTATCATCTGCACATCTGAGGCTGTCTACATTTCTTCCAGCAATCTTGATTCCAGCTTGTGATTCATTCAGCCCAGCATTTTGCATGATGTACTCTTCATGTGTGTGTGCTCAGTTGCTCAGTTGTGTCCAACTCTTTGTGACCCCTTGAACTATAGCCTACCAGACTTCTCTGTCCATGGGATTTTCCAGGCAAGAATACTGGTTTGGGTTGCCATTTCCTTCTCCAGTGAGTGCTCTGCCTCTAAGTTAAACAAGCATGGTGACAATATACAGCCTTGTCATGCTCCTTTCCCAAACTGGCATCAGTTTTTCCATGTCTGATTCAAACTGGTCCAGTTACTCTTCTACATAATAGATCACGTCACAGTTTAGGGGCTTATTATATCTCACACTTTCCTGGGTCAGAAATTCAAGATAACCTCAGCTAGGCAATTTTTGTCTTGGGATCTTTCATGTGATTGCAATCAGTCAATAGCTGGAGCTAGAACAGCAGGTGCTGTAACACTTGGGGTGGTGTAGGCATCTCTCACTCTTCCAGTAGTCTCAGGCCTCTTTAGTTCATCTCTTTGTGTGAGCTGTTTGCACCTCTTCATAGCCCAGCAGCCTCAGGGCAGTTGGACTGCTTACCTGGCAGCTGAAATTTTTCATCAGGAAGAGCTTCTGTGAACAAGGTGGGAACTGCATCTCCTTTTATGACTTGGGCTTGGAAGTCTCACAGCTTCATTTCTGCTGCAATCTGCTGTCTATGAACAATTCACTAGCCTATCCGGATTCAAGAGGCGGGGACACAGACCTCTCCTCCCCATGGAAAAAGTGACAAAATCACATTGTCACACTGAAAGAGGGTGCTGTGTAAGAGGTGCTCTTGTAGTCATCTTAGGAATACACAATTACCACAGTCCTCTGGGTTTGATAGCTAATATCTGCAAACTATCACTATCTTCTGTTCCAAGACCCCAAATGTCTCATTACATTGTGGCATCAGATTGATCAATCTCATGCTAGGAATCAGGCCCTGCTTGGGGTGAGGCTCTTCAGGACTTCCCCCTTGGATATAGCTCTTACGTGCTATTTCTCTCAATCAAACTACCTGTTATCTTCATCTTACACACATGTAATGCAATAGTTAGACACTACTATTCCAAACTGGGGACAACAGGAGTCCTCATACAGCAGTTGCTGGCGACAGAGCAGCCACTGATTCATAGAAATTCCAAATCATGCTAGGTATATGTTACCAGTTCACTGCTCACGTACAGTTCTCCATACCTCTTAGCAGCACCTTAGATCTTGATTCTGCTGAGTCATCCTTCCTTATTCATAAAATGTGATCCATGTTTGCCATTGAGTATCTTTTTCAGCCTCCTTCCTGTCCAAAAATGATTGAGAGCCCAGAGATCTCTTTTTTATTTTGTCCAGCTTTTGTCTTTTTCAGTTCAAGGTAATATGGGAGTTTTTATTTAATTTTCATTTTAAAACTTTTATTTAGTTATTGTTTTGGCTCTGCTGGGTCTTCGTTGTTGTGTGGGCTTTTCTCTAGTTGTGGTGAATGGGGACTACTCTCTAGTTGCGGTGCACATGTTTCTCATTGCAGTGGCTTCTCTTGCTGCAGAGCATGGGCTCTAGGGTCTGGGGGCTTCATTAATTGTGGCTCCTGGCCTCTAGGACACAGGCTCAATAGTTGTGTCACTAGGGCTTAGTTCCTCCACAGCATGTGAAAGCTTCCCAGACCAGGGATCAAACATGTGTCTCCTGCACTGGCAGGCTGATTTTTTACCACTGAGTCACCAGGGAAGCCCCAGTATGGCTGTTTTTTAAAACTTTGTGGTGCATATGTATATATTTATACTATCTTTCTATCTACAATTAGCTTTCACTTGTTCCTCTTCTTGCTGGGAACCCTACAATTAGTCATTGTTGTTTAGTCTCTAAGTCAGGTCTGACTCTTTGCTACCCCATGGACTGTAGCCCACCAGATTCTTCTGTCCATGGGATTTTCATTACTTGCGGTTGGAGGCATGCTAACTAAAGGGATAAAACGAGTGTCTAATAAAGAAAAATGGTGAAATTGGAACTTGTTTGAGTAGAAAGGAAAATACAGGACAAAATTACATAAGTATGGCTAATTGTAGGGCTTCCCAGGTGGCTCACTGGAAAAGAATCCACCTGCCAATGCAGGAGACACAGGTTGGATGCCTGGGTTGAGAAGATTCCCCTGGACAAGGAAATTACAACCCATTTCAGTATTCTTGCCTGGGAAATTCCAGAGGAAACTTGTGGGCTACAGTCCACTGGGTCACGAAAGAGTCAGATATGACTGAGTGACTGAGCAGGCATGCATATATCAAAATATTTTTTTAGGGATAAGACTTTGTCTTAGGGATAAGTCTTTGTTATCCCTTTCTTTGTCATGGAAGGTTTGTTTTTTTATGAGAAGTTTCACAGAGGCTTTCTTGTAAGATCCTTTTTTTCCCCTCTGAAGGGGTACATGAGGTACCCTCTGAGATTTTCCTGAAATCTTCCCTAAGGATCTTTCGATCCCTGAGGACCTTTCTTGCTTTGAGAATGCTTTCCTGGAATAAAAGACTGTACTAAGCCACTGATAATTCCTCATGGAGTGGTTCGTTGTTCAGTTCCTCTCTCCTCTCTCATATTATTATGAAAAGTGAAAGTATTTAGTCGTTCAGTTGTGTCTGACTCTTTGTGACCCCATGGACTGTAGCCTGCCAAGCTCTTCTGTGGAATTCTTCAGGCAAGAATACTGGATCAGGTAGCCATTCCCTTCTCCAGGGGATCTTTCTGACCCAGGGATCGAACCCAGGTCTACCTGCATTGCAGACAGCATTCTTTGCTGTCTGAGCCACCAGAGAAGTAGCATGAGAATAAGGCAGGTAGCACAGTAACACTGTCCCTAGAAAACTCTCAGCTCTACCATTAGAGGTCATTATGTTATTGAACCAAACTTGGGTCCACTTGCCCCCACCCAGCAACACCAATCTACTGACACTAGGTTGTGGTGAAGGTAAGTGCAGTGTTTACAGCAGGTGCCCAATGTGGGACCAAGCAAGGTGCATGGTTGGCTATTGCTTGATGGCTTTCAGGGAAAGTTTTTAAAGATAGGGTGAAGGAGAGGGATTACAAGGTGTGTGATCAGCCTGTGGACATTCTTCTGATTGGTTGGTGGTGAGGTAATCAGGGGTCAACGTCATCAATCTTCTGGTTCCAATCTCTCTGGGGCCTACATGCTGGTGTTCAGCATATACTTAATTTTTCCATCTGCTGCAGGTTTCAGTATCTGCAAAACATTTCAAAGGATATAGCTCAGAACATTATCTACAGCCCCTGAAAGAAAGAAAGTGTAGTCGCTCAGTCGTTTCTGACTCTTGGTGACCCCATGGGCTGTAGCCTGCTGGGCTCCTCTGTCCATGGAATTCTCTAGGCAAGAGTACTGGAGTGGCTTGCCATTTCCTTCTCCAAGGTATCTTCCTGACCCAGGGATCGAACCTGGGTCTCCAGCATTGCAGGCAGATTCTTTACTGTCTGAGCTACAAGGGAAGCCCCTGAGGAGGAACTAAAGGTCTTTGACTTTAGCAGCTAAACTATTATTATTTTGTCTTGCTTGACTGTTTTCCTTTCATTCTGCATTTTCTTACTTCTCTGACTAAATTTGTTCTTTGGAACTTGGGAAAGGCCTAGGAGGCTAAGTTTGCCCCAATGTTAACATTTTGCAAAACTATAGTATAATATCACAGCCAGAGTGTTGACAGTGATACAATCCACAAGATTTAACTGTTTTCCCGTTTTACTTAACACTCATTTGTGTGTGTGTTAAGTTCTATTTTATCACCTGTGTGTTTATGCAGGGTTTCACAGGTGGCATGAGTGATAAAAGAACCCACCTGCAAGATGCAGGAGAGGCAGGTTTGATCTCTGAGTTGGGAAAATCCCCTGAAGGAAATGTTTATGTATTAATGACTACAGTTAAGATACAGCGCAGTTCCAACACTACAAAACTTATTTTGTATTTTGATACTTTTGAAAATGAATTCAGTGTATTAAATCCTATTTTGTGAAAATTTTGTGGTGTGTAGAAGTATTAATAGAATTGACATGGATAATCTGATGTGACA